>NC_062564.1:66344922-67544922 GCF_022837055.1 Prionailurus viverrinus | reverse complement strand
CCCAGTGTCTGCCATTCCCCTGCAAAAGATTTACATTTCCTGAAAGCACTTAGGCACTATTCATTTAATGGTTGTGCCAAAAGAGCCACAGAACATATTTTAAACTCCAGTAGTCCAATGACCTATCTTCAAAAGTGGAATCTTAAACAAATAATTCAAGGTCAGAAGGAAAAGTTATGCACTCATCACACAGAAGTGCTTCACTGCTGCTGCTGTCAAGACTATTCCTAGAGTGGAACCTGGGTAGCACCCCAGAACTCCTTTTAGTCTGCTCCAATTAAAATCTTGCCATCATTTCATTTGTAGAAGCTCCTAATATTCTTATAAGTTTTATTCTTGCCAATCAATATTCAGGTTTGTTTTTGTTGGTTTTTAACTAAAAATACTGATAAGAAATTGCTACTTAGAATGAACGCAGGAAAAAATAGAATTTGGAAATAGATACCCAGTCAAAAAGGAGAAAGAGGCATCCAAATTCCAAGATAGGACCTAGAGAGAGCAGTGGTGAAATAACATTAGTTATCATTTATGAACACATGGAAACAGGGGACAGGTCTTTTGGGAAAGCGGGTAAAATTAAAATAAAATACTACAACTAAGATCATATGAAGTGGCTGCATCTGGTAATCTGTCACAATTTAACACAAGAGAGTGATAAACTCAAAAACTTAATTTGTCATTTCTAATTTCATCTGTATAATCTCAAGCATGGGTTATAAATAATTGGATCAAATTAGTTGGCCCACTCAACTCGATTAGATTGACAGCAAGTCAGATTCCCTTGAGTTTGTAATGAATGACAAAGAATACAGTCACATTTTGTGCTACCGAAGCTAAGAATTCAAGCAGACTGTGCCCTGTTGACCATGTTGAGCTGTAATGGAGCTGAGGAGCCAATCTCAATGAGAAAGTGAAAAAATAAGAGGAAAAGGACGTAAGCCTCTGGACAATAGAGGGTGCAGGGCCAGTGCCCACGAAATCTAACTCTGTATTCTATGTCCACCAATGACATCTTCAGAACAAAATCTTCTACCTGAATATTAAATTTAGAGGTTTGTTTTTGAGTGCACAATCTGAAAACTGTCAAATATTCTATGATGATCCTGAGTACATTTTCTGTATGCAGATTCATGTTTGAGTACTGAAAACAAAAATGCAAATTTAATTCTACAGATGTGAATGTCAGTAGAATTCATAATCTCTCTTGCTCACTCATATGAATATTAGGCCATTATTTGGGGGAAGACTAATTTCTCGATCATTGGGATAGTATTATTTATAGGAATCTGAACGCTTCTCAAACTTTAATGCCCAAAGAATGGCTTTCAATGACTTCTCTTCAGAAGCGGTTTCTACATGAATTGCAAGCCTTTGACTCTCCTTCCCATGAAAATATAATAATAATAGTGAATTTTCCTCATATTTGTTACAAGAGAGTTAACCAAAGTTAGACCGTACCATATGCCAATGGAGCAAGTAAAAAAATAAAATTCTTAAATATCTATCAGCAGTTTTTCGAGGAAATAGTTCTAGTAATGTAGTCTCAAGGCACTTGATTGAGAAAGGAAGCATGGTTTTAGTTTTGTATGATACCTGAAATAGATATAATTTGTGGAACTCTGCATTTAACACAATAAGTTATGTGCTGGATGGTTAACTTGCTGATTTTTTTTTCTTATTGGTGATGCAACCCACATGACACTTGAATCTGTTAATTACTATTCTCTACCTCATGTAGATGTGTAGATCTTATCAAAGCTGGCTGAAAATAAGCATCACTTAGAAGAGGTTTTTGTTTGTTTGTTTGTTTATTTAATTTATTTTTTAGTAATCTCTACACCCAACTCATGACCCGGAGATCAAGTTGCATGCTTTTCCTACTGAGCGAGCCAGATGCCCCACCTAGAGGAAATTTTAAATATGCAGATTAATTGTTCTAACGTGAGTTTCAGGAATTTATTATTTATTTGTATGTTTATTTCAATATGACTTCAAGCTTACAGAAATATTGCAAAAATTATTGCAGAATGTTTGTCAGTGTGGATTTGTCTGATGTTTCCTAATGAACAAATCCAGGCTATTAATTTTTTGGCAGAGATATCACAGAAATGACCCTAGTTTATTTATTGTTTTCTAATTGCATTTTATCAGGTGTTTTTCAAGTTCTATGTGTCCAATTACTGATTATGTAATCTTTGTTAGCCAGACTAAGATGGTGGCTGCCAATTTTCTCTACTGTAAAATTACCCATTTTCCCCCTGTAATTAATAATTATTTTATAGGAGATATGTTGAGATTAAGAAATGGCCTATTTCTCATTAAACTGTGACTCACTACTTCTAGTATATATTATTTCTTCTTGCTTGATTCAACTCTATTGAGCAAAATAAATCTATTATGCTCAATTGTCCAATATTTGGCCAGTGGAAGACCCTACTACCTAATTTCCAGATATGTTACATAGATCATTTGTGGACTATAATCTTTAAAATGTTTATTCTCTGATTCTTTATTAAAAAGTTGGCTAACTCTGATATTTAATCAAATGCATTTTTTTTCGGGTGTTTAAGATGGTACAATGAAAAACTTCATGTTTGATCTAGTAAGACCCCAAATCCATCTAGTGTTTATGCCAAGTTCCTGGTTATATATAGCTACAATTAGTACCCTTAGCAACCTGGTAGAATACCAATATTTGCATTATCTTACTCATAAAGAAAAGGCAATTGTGAAAGAAGTTAGAAATCTCATCCTACTTCTGATAGTTTAATTGAATATTAAGTAGCATGAATGTACCTAATTGAATATTAAGTAGCATGAATATTAAGTAGGACACGAATGTAAGTACATGTCCTTCTAGATGGGTAGCTGACATATAAAGGCACTCAATAAACGTTAGCTATTATTTTCATACCTAGCTTTCCAAAGCTTTCTTGTTCCCACTTATTCCTTGGACATTTATGCTTGCACTTGGATTTAAAATTAGGGAATTCTGAAAAGCCATGTTATTCAGTAAGCTAACATTACAGTGCAAGTTTAAAGTTTTTGTGTTTGTCTTGTTTTAGTGTCTAGTGGAATGCCGATAATAACTATGTTGACTATTTCCTCCAATAAAATGATCTACATGGGAATGTTTATATTTTCTGTTGAAGAGGAATGAAAGTGATGGTATGAACTAGAGTAGAATTAAATAAAATAAATTTAATATTAAAGGTACTATTATTTATAGTGATTCTTAACAAATAAAAAGGTGTTTGTATGAAGGAAAAGGAAGGCACTTTTAGACTTCTCCTGTATTTCATAAAAGACAGAAGTCCTAAAACTGAATCATCTGAACTGGAGCTACACAGTGGTCTAAATTGAGAAGTTTCTATCTTAGCCACTTGTAGTACACATCATAAATTCTCTATAAGCACATACTTCTTCCACATCACTGCGATCACTCGCTTTTATCTTTGGACTGTCATTTTTAAAACCTGAAGTGAAAGACCATTTCTTACATTTTAGTCTTCATAAAGTTAGAACTTAGGCATAAGACATTTCAGCTTTGAAGTTCCAAGTGGTCTTAGAGTCAACACACAATAAACCATATAACTAAAAGTGCTGTTGTATGAGTTTATAGGAATTTACTTGCCTTTGATATAAATATGAATTCTTGCTTCCTTGGAACATACATTGCAAAATAAAATATATAGAATATTTTTTTGAGCATGCACATAAGTCAAATAATATAACTCTGGGTTTTGAGATCAAGAAATGGTGGAACTATTTAATGCATACCACTAATCTTGCTGCACATACTGAATAGTTTGTTTTATCTGCATTAGGATATTGATGTTGGGATATTGTCCAAAAAGTAATAAATTAATTGGGTTTTGAAACCTTTAATAGGTATTACATGAAATGTGAAATTTTGAGGAAAGCAAAATAATTCCTAAACTTAATAATTTATAATGCCACTGTAATTTTTTGAATTTACTATTACCTTCACTGGAAAGTAACTATTATAAAAATAATTTCATTGTGTAATTATCTTTTACAGAATACTTTTCAAATAAAGAAAATAATAATTATTTAATAATTAAAGAACATTGTGGTAGTTATAACATCATAGTAAAAGAAAAGAATATATGAAAACATAGAAAACCAAATACCATCCATATTTTCATTTAAAATTTTAATTAAACAGCTTCTTTGACCCTGAATAACTAAAATATTATACCATGAAACCACATTCATAGCCATAAGATGACCTTACAGATATTTTGTTAATTTTATTCCTAATAATGAGACCCTGATGTTACAATCTCAGTTTTACCATATCCTACTTAAGAGACCCTGGTAAAATTACATAATCTCACCAAATGTGGGTAAAAATGTTCTTTTCTCTTGGTGGAAATGTTCCTATGTATGGAGGTCAATTTTGGATCACATTGATAGAAGTAAAAAAGTAATGTGAAATGGAGTAAGTCTGGACCTATTGGCCCCACTTTTGACATATCTTATGAAGGGTAGAGAAATCTACAGAATACTGGTGAGAACCTTGAGCTTGATCTTATATGAGACAAAACTTTTATCATTTAAGCAATGATAGCACAGGAATATAAAATTAACAATAATAGCAGTGATAACATGTCATACAGCTTCTTAGATTATATGGTCCCTTTCTTCTTAAGTGATCAAAGCATTTAAAAATCTTTATATTATTTAATACAAGTTGAAGTTCAGTGAAAGAGTGTAAAAAGCCTACGAAATGTTCAAAAATCCACAGTGAGTAAATTAATCGTGAAATGACTCTTGAGCATCAATAAACCACTGTATCAGTCTTTTAGGCAACAATGACAACACCACCATCTTTCAGGACAAAGGTCAATATTGTCAAGGCTGTAGTAAAAGCATCTTTCAGTATAATGATTGTCATATTGAAATAGAATTATCGTAAGATTCCTATGTTTTCTCAGGAATATATATCTCCCATAGCAAGTTTTATCTTGTACTTCTCATCCTTCTAAGAAATAAAATAAGTTTTGAATCTATATCATAACTAGAAACTTTCCTCCAAAACAAGGTCTTCTAAAGGTTTCCTTGAAATGTATCCTTCTAAACACAAACACATTGATAATTTTTTTGTCAAAAGAGTATGTGTATCAAGCATATTGAGATCTTAATATACCAACATTTAGCTGATATACACTTCTATTCCCCATTTATTTTCTAATCTTCTCTAAGAATAAAAGCATACTTCTCAATTGATTTTTGAGACTTTTATCTACTACAAATTGTCTCTACAACATTTCAGTTGAGAAAAAAATATTTCAATTTATACAAAACAAAACATCTGAAAAGAAATTTTTTAATTACTTAACACATCAATGTTTCCTACTTTTAGTTTACTGATCTCATCCCTTCCTTGGTGGTACATGTCTGAACTTAACTGGTTGTTTCAAACAAGTGAAAGGGATACACATACTTTGACTGATATGGCACTTTTACTAGAGGCATATTTGCCTTAAGGAAAAAGAATATACATGGTTTTTATACTAGAAAGTAAACAGAAATAGATGTTTTGAAGGATTTTTCTTTTTCCTGGTCACCTGGGTAGCTCATTTGGGTAAGCACCTGACTCTTGGTTTCAGCTCAGGTCATGATCTCTCTCTCAGTTCATGATTTCCAGCACCCCATTGGGCTCTCTGCTGTCAGCACAAAGCTCTCTTGAGAGTCTCTCTCTCCTTTCCCACTGCCCCTCCCTGAGCCCTCTCTCTCTCTCTCTCTCTCTTTCAAAATAAACTTTTAAAAAAAAAACATAAAAATAAAGTTTTTTTGTATATAAACATGTTAAATTTTGTGAAATACAGTATATGCTGAAGTGCTATTTATGTTTCCTTGTAAATCCTATCTGAATATATTAATGATTTAAGATTATTCAAAGTGGGTACACTATCAGTATCATTTAGAAGAGGCCTATTTTACTGTAATGTGTATTTACCTCCAACTTGCAATAAATAAAGTGAGATAATATATTAAAGTCTATTGATACTGAATTTGAATGTTTTGATCATTCCAAAGCTTGAATAAAGTAGAACTAATGGTGAAATTACATAGCATTATTATATTTGCTGAACTTGTATCTGGATAAATGGTTCGAAATACTTAAAAGTATCCAAATACTTATATTAGTCATCCTTAGGTATTTAACAAAATGAAAAAGCTACTTAAAACAGTATCTGTTTCTTCACTCTTGCTGAATCATCCCCTACTCTCCAAAAATCATACGAATTTCAGATGTCATATTTAATTCCCTCTCTAAACACTCCCTAGCCAGTTTGCTGGCTGTTATTTGATTTCTTGTTGTTATTTAAGTCTCACAAATATGCCCAAATTGCCCATCTTTGCATGGGTGGCCCTTTCTTGTCACTCTGCTTTCAACTTATTCATTGAAATATTTTCCTGTCCATCTCAGCAAAATAGGTCCCCAATCACTGCCACCATAGCCATTATCCTGGTATATTCCTACTTAGTTCAGACACTGTACTGATTATTTTTTCTTAACCTTGTGCACTACAAAGATTCATGAATGTGAAGGCATTATTTATAAGTCAAATATTATTCTCTAGCACATGCAACACAGCTTGGCACATAGTAGGATGCTCAATCAAAATTGAAAGACTAGAGAAGCCAAGATGGCGGAACAGCATGGAAGTTTTTTGTGTGTCTTGTGTCCATGAAATACAGCCAGACCAACATTAAACCAGCCTACACACCTAGAAAACTGACTGGAGGAATAACACAACAATCTGCACAACCTGAACCACGGAATTCAGCAGGTATGCTGCACAGACAGGTGAACTTGGGGAGCGAGAAGGTGCAGGAAGGGAGGTGCTTTTGCAAACAGAGAGAGGACAGAGACTGGGCGGGGGGGAGGGGGGAATACGGGAAAAGCTCCCCTCCCCAAAAGCAGCTGGAGAGAAAGTGGAAAATTGGAAACAGCCACAGGGACTAAACTAAAAAGGGAGAAAGGAGAAAGGAGAAAGGAGAGGGTTTAAATTCCATTAAGACTATAAACAAGGGGAGCACAGTCTGCGACTCCGCAGCTTGATATCTGGCGGTGCTCTGGTGGGAAGGGAGAATCCCCAGGAACAGAGTGGGGTCCAGGAGGATCTCGGGCCACACAGGGAAAAGTGGTTCCACTGCTGGAAGGACATTTGGTAGAGACTGTTGAAGCCACCTGGTCCCAGCAGACCCCAGAAAACGGCCACATTCACTCGTGCTGGAACAAGGTCGTTAAGGGTGAAGCCTGGTGCCAGATGTGTGTTGTGATCTTCCATAATCCCTGAAATGCTGCTGCTACACTATCTCATGAACTTTTTCTGGGGTGGGCTGGCACCTGGCCGTAGGCTCAGGGCACTGACAACAGCAGGGTCCAGCAGGCGTTCCTGGGTGCAGCCAGCATTTGGCCATTGCTCATTAGGCCATTGCTTGGTGAGACCCTTCCACAGAAGGGCTAAACAGATCAAAGCCACAGTCCTTCAGAAGTAAAGGGCTGGGGATAACAGCCACATCTGAGATAAAACTCAGGAGGGAGGTACTCCCTGGGGCCTGGTCACAGAGAGTGAAAAAGCAGGGAGTGGACAAAACTGAAGACAGAGGACAGGTGCACGATTGCTGATCCAGGAGAACGAACTGGGTGGCTGGGTGATGCCATTTTCACCGCTCCCACGCATGCGCATATGCACCTACAGGTTCTGCAAAAATCCATCCTAGTAGGTTAGCCGCGCCATCTAGTGGAGAGTGGAGCCATTACACTGAGCCCACCCAACTGGGCCAGCCTCCCTCTTTGAGAACACAAGTCTCACCGCCGACTTAGTTTATGGACTATAAAGAGCTACATGACTGACATAGGGGAAAATGAAGTAATTTCAGTGCTACTTCAATCTGTTAGCAGATCCATCTATTCAATTTTCTTTCTTTCTTTTTTTGTCTTTTATACTTCTTTTTCTTGAATACAGATAGAGAAAAAATTCATTTTTATTTTCAATTTTTATTAAATATTTTTTTAATTGTTATTACTATATTTTTTACTTTTGTATAATTTTTTTCAAATTCTATTTTACTTCCATCATTTTATTTTAGTCTACTTCAGTGTATTCACTTCTTCAAATTTTCAAACGATTTCCTTTTTTCCTTTTTTTCGTTTTTCTTTTTTCTCTTTTTCATTTCTTTTCCTTTTTTGAATATAGAAAAATAAAAAAATCATTTTTGTTTTTAATTTTTAATAAAAAATATTTTCTTTAATTTTTTCTACTATATTCTTCACTTCTGTGTATATTTTTTCAAATTCTATTTCACTCCCATCATCTCACTTTATTCTACTTCAGTGTATTCATGTTTTCAAATTCTCAATTTCCTTATTTTTTTCTTTCCTCCCCTTTGCTTTCTCTAATATATCAAACCACTTTCAACACCCAAACCAAAACACACCTAGGATCTACCATCATTTATTCGATTTGTGTGTGTGTGTGTGTTTAATTTTTTAATTTTAATATTTTTTATTTTAATTTTTTATTTTAATTTTCTACCTCACTAATTGCTTTTCTCCCTTCAAAATGACAAAATGAAGGAATTCACACCAAAAGAAAGAGCACGAAAAACGACAGCCAGGGATTTAACAAACACAGATACAAGCAAGATGTCTGAACCAGAATTTAGATTCACAATAATAAGAAAACTAGCTGGAGTCGAAAATAGATTAGAATCCCTTTCTGCAGAGATAAAGGAAGTAAAACATAGCCAGAATGAAATTAAAAATGCTCTAACTGAACTGCAATCACAGATGGATGCAACGGTGGTAGGATGTTTGGGGCAGAACAGAGAATCAGCAATATAGAGAACAAACTTATAGAGAATAATGAAGCAGAAAAAAAGAGGGAGATTAAGGGGAAAGAGCACGATTTAAGAATTAGAGAAATCAGTGACTCATTAAAAAGGAATAACATGAGAATCATAGGAGTCCCAGAAAGAGGAAGAGAGAGAAATAAGGATAGAAGTGTTATGTGAGCAAATCATAGCAGAAAACTTTCCTAACCTGGGGAAAGACACAGACAGCAAAATCCAGGAAGCACAGAGGACCCCATTAGATTCAACAAAACCGACCGTCAACAAGGCACATCATAGTCAAATTCACAAAATACTCAGGCAAGGAGAGAAAGCAGCAAGGGAAAAAAAAGTCCCTAACCTACAAGGGAAGACAGATCAGGTTTGCAGCAGACCTATCCACAGAAACTTGGCAGGCCAGAAAGGAGTGGCAGGATGTATTCAGTGTGCTGAATCAGAAAAATATGCAGCCAAGAATTATTTATCCAGCAAGACCGTCATTCAAAATAGAAGGAAAGATAAAAAGATTCACAGACAAACAAAAATTAAAGGAGTTTGTGACCACTAAACCAGCCCTGCAAGATATTTTAAGGGGGACTCTCTGAGTGGAGAAAAGATGCATATATATATATATATATATATATACCAAAAACAACAAAGATTATAAAGGACCAGACAACACCACCAGAAACTCCAACTCTACAAGCATCATAATGGCAATAAATTCATATTTTTCAGTACTCTAAACATCAATGGACTCAATGTTCCAATCAAAAGACATAGGGTAACAGAATGGATAAGAAAACAAGATCCATCTATATGCTGTTTACAAGAGACCCACTTTAGACCTAAAGACACCTTAAGATTGAAAATAAGGGGATGGAGAACCATCTATCATGCATTTCATCCTGAAGCAGCAGAATATACATTCTTGTCCAGTGCACATGGAACATTCTCCAGAATAGACCATGTACTGGGACACAAATCAGCCCTAAGTACAAAAAGATCAAGATCATACCATGCACATTTTCAGACCACAGCACTATGAAACTCGAAACCAACCTCAAAAAAAAATTTGGAAAGGCAACAAATACTTGGAGACTGAAGAACATCCTAGTAAAGAATGAGTGGGCTAACCAAGCAGTTAAAGAGGAAATTAAAAAGTATATGGAAGTCAATGAAGATGATAATACCACAACCCAAAACCTCTGGGACGTGGCAAAGGCAGTCATAGGAGGAAAGTATATGGCAATCCAGGCCTTCCTAAGGAAGGAAGAAAGATCTCAGATACACAACCTAAACTTACACCTTAAGGAGCTGGAAAAAGAACAGCAAATAAAACCCGAAACTAGCAGAAGACAAGAAATAATGAAGATTAGAGCAGAAACTAATTCTATATAAACCAAAAAAAAAAAAAAAAACAGTACAGCAGATCAATGAAACCAGAAGCTGGTTCTTTGAAAGAATTAACAAAATTGATAAACCACTAGCCAGTTTGATCAAAAAGAAAAAGGAAAAGACCCAAATGACTAAAATCGAGAATGAAAGAAAAGAGATCACAACCTACACAGCAGAAATAAAAACAATAATAAGAGAATATTACGAGCAATTATATGCCAATAAAATGGGCAACCTGGAAAAAATGGACAAATTCCTGCAAACACATACACTACCAAAACTGAAACAGGAAGAAATAGAAAATTTGAACAGACTCATAACCAGTAAGGAAATCGAATTAGAAATCAAAAATGTTCCAAAAAAGCAGAGTCCACGGCCAGATGGCTTTCCAGGGGAATTCTACCAAACATTTAAGTAAGAGTTAACACCTATTATCTTGAAGCTGTTCCAAAAAAAGAAATGGAAAGAAAACTTCCAAACTCTTTATACGAAGCCAGCATTAACTTGATTTCCAAAAACAGAGAGAGACCCCACTAAGAAGGAGAAGTATAGACCAATTTCCCTGGTGAACATGGATGCAAAATTCCTCAACAAGATATTAGCCAACTGGCTCCAACAATACATTAAATAAAAAAATTCACCACGACCAAGTGGGATTTATACCTGGGATTCAGGGCTGGTTCAACATCCACAAAACAATGAACATGATTCATCACATCAATTAAAGAAAGGACAAGAACCATATGATCCTCTCAATAGATGCAGAGAAAGCATCTGACAAAATACAGCATCCTTTCCTGAGAAAAACTCTCAAGAAACTAGGGATAGAAGGAGCATACCTAGAGATCATAAAAGCCATATAGGAACCACCCAACGCTAATATCATCCTCAATGGGGAAAACCTGAGAGCTTTCCCCCTAAGGTCAGGAAGAAGACAGGGATGTCCACTCTCACCACTGTTATTCAATATAGCATTGGAAGTCTTAACCTCTGCAATCAGACAACACAAAGAAATAAAAGGCATCCAAATCGGCCAGGAGGAGGTCAGATTTTCACTCTTCGCAGATGACATGATACTCTATATGGAAAACCCTAAAGATTCCACCAAAAAGCTGCTAGAATTGATTCATAAATTTAGCAAAGTTACAGGATATAAAATCAATGCACAGAAATTGGTTGCATTCCTATACACCAACAAGGAAGTGACAGAAAGAGAAATCAAGGAATCGATCCCATTTACAGTTGCACCAAAAACCATAAAATACCTAGGAATAAATCTAACCAAAGAGGTGAAAAATCTATACACTGAATACTATAGAAAACTTATGAAAGAAATTGAAGAAGACACAAAAAATGGAAAAAAGATTCCATGCTCCTGGATAGGAAGAACAAATATTGCTAAAATGTCAATACTACCCAAAGCAATCTACATATTAGATGCAATCCCTATCAAAGTAACACCAGCATTCTTCACAGAGCTAAATCAAATAATCCTTAAATTTGTACAGAACCAGAAAAGACCCCAAATAGCCAAAGCAATCTTCAAAAAGAAAACTAAAGCAGGAGACATCACAATCCCAGACATCAAGCTACACTACAAAGCTGTAATTATCAAGACAGTATGGTACTGGCACAAGAACAGATACCACAGATCAATGGAACAGAATAGAGAACCCAGAAATGGACCCACAAATGTATGGCCAACTAATCTTTGACAAAGCAGGAAAGAATATCCAGTGGAATAAAGACAGTCTCTTCAGCAAGTGGTGCTGGGAAAACTGGACAGCGACATGCAGAAGAATGAACTTGGACCATTTTATTACACCATACACAAAAATAAACTCAAAATGGATGAAAGACCTCAATGTAAGACAGGAAGCCATCAAAATCCTCGAGGAGAAAGGAGACAAAAACCTCTTTGATCTTGGCTGCAGCAATTTCTTACTCAACATGTCTCCAGAGGCAAGGGAAACAAAAGCAAAAACGAACTACTGGAACCTCACCAAAATAAAAAGCTTCTGCACAGCGAAGGAAACAATCAGCAAAACTAAAAGGCAACCGACAGAATGGGAGAAGATATTTGCAAATGACATATCAGATAAAGGGTTAGTATGCAAAATCTATGAAGAACTTATCAAACTCAACACCCAAAAAAAAATAATCCATTGAGGAAATGAGAAAAAGACATGAATAGACATTTCTCCAAAGAAGACATCCAGATGGCTAACCGACACATGAAAAAATGCTCAACATCACTCATCATCAGGGAAATACAAATTAAAACCACAATGAGATACCACCTTACACCTGTCAGAATGGCTCACATTAATAACTCAGGCAACAACAGATATTGGCCAGGATGTGGTGAAAGAGGATCTCTTTTGCATTGTTGGTGGGAATGCAAGCTGGTGCAGCCACTCTGGAAAACAGTATGGAGGTTCCTCAAAAAACTAAAAACAGAACTACCTTACGACCCAGGAATGCACTACTAGGCATTTATCCACGGGATACAGGCGTGCTGTTTCGAAGGGACACATGCACCCCCATGTTCACAGCAGCACTATCAACAATAGCCAAGTATGGAACGAAACCAAATGTCCATCGACGGATGAATGGATAAAGAAGAGGTGGGATATATATACAATGGAGTATTACTTGGCAATCAAAAAAATGAAATCTTCTCATTTGCAACTACCTGGTTGGAACTGGAGGGTATTATGTTACGCAAAATTAGTCAGTCAGAGAAAGACAAAAATCATATGACTTCACTCATATGAGGACTTAAAGAGACAAAACAGATGAACATAAAGGAAGGAAAACAAAAATAATATAAAAACAGGGAGGGGGACAAAACAGAAGAGAGTCATAAATATGGAAAACAAACTGAGGTTTACTGGAGGGGTTGTGGGAAAGCGTGATGGGCTAAATGGGTAAGGGGCACTAAGGAATCTACTCCTGAAATCATTGTTGCACTATATACTAATTAATTTGTATGTAAATTAAAAAAATAAAAAATTAAATTAAAAAAGAATTGAAAGACTAGATGAAAGTTGAAAAAATGCATTAATAAATGGAAATGTTTTGCCTATCAAATTACAGATATAAAAATATAATGATCACTGTTAATGATAAAAATTGAAGAAAAGACACCTATTATAGGAAATATAAAAAGTGGTACCAGTTGTTTGAAGTGAAATTTTTCTTTTTTTTTTTTTATTTTCTTTTTTTTTTTTATTTATTTTGGGGACAGAGAGAGACAGAGCATGAACGGGGGAGGGGCAGACAGAGAGGGAGACACAGAATCGGAAGCAGGCTCCAGGCTCCGAGCCATCAGCCCAGAGCCTGACGCGGGGCTCGAACTCACGGACCGTGAGATCGTGACCTGGCTGAAGTCGGACGCTTAACCGACTGCGCCACCCAGGCGCCCCAGAAGTGAAATTTTTCAACACCTATCCTAACCAAAAATATAGATATCTGTGCCTTGTAGAGCAATGATAGAAAATAATATTTTGTAAATGCATTAGTTTTTAATATAATATTTTATATTACTAACATAAATATATTTATATTAACATAATATTTATATTTATATTGCTAACCAAAATCCATGTAAAATAATGTAAACATTAATGAGAAGTCATTCACTTAATTTTTTTTAGCACATCTTTGGTCAAGACATAGAGATGGTATTTGGATTAAGTCAGAAAAAGAAATGATATCTGCTTTATGACACACTAAAAAGAAGAAACAAAATAGACATGAGAAATAACAAATCAACTATATAATAAATTAATGTTATTTAAAAGAATAAACGCTGAGTGAGTAGATCTGAAATCCCAGGGAAAACAGAGGTTATATTCATGTAAGGAGATATTAAAGGCTTTGTTCAGAGAAAAGGGATTAATCCAAACGGTTATCTGAATATCTCAGGCAGAAGCAACATCCAGTGTAAAGGTCCTGAGGCAGAGTATGCCTGGTGTGTACTCATTAAGATTAATTCATAAAATTCTTAAAGAAATCTGAGGCTGCATTTACTATGAAAGACCATATTCCATTGATCTGAATTACTTATGATAGGACTCATAGATAATATATATATATATATATATATATATATATATATATATGAAGAGAAAGCATGAAAACAATTGAAGAAAATTTACCCAAAAATTCTGGAAAAAAAAATTTTGTCCAAATTTTGAGATCTTGAAGTATGTTATAGGAAAACTTCTGAGAACCACTATTAGATATATTCTGGTAACATATTTGAGCTTTAAACTGTTAAAGAAAGAACTCAAATGAATATAGAATAAAATTTAAAAATAAATAGAAAGTTTGTCAATGAAACTTATGTTTAAACAAACAGTATATGTCTCAAGAGTTCTATGCGTAGTCAAGTGTAATGAGAGTGTGAATGTAATATAAAATTTTTCTTGGATTTATGTGCAAGTATTTTGGAACTAAAAACCTCCTAAAATCCTTTATAAGTAAACAACTCAAATACCTGCTTTTTATATATTGAAAACTGAATAGAAAAGAAGAACTAAATTGTGAGAAAAAAATTCAATGTCTGAATGTTCCTAAATAGATTCCAGATATTCTTCAACTCTTTCCTTGTTCCTCTCAGAGAGATGTTAAGCATCTCTTGAATTTAGAAAGGAGAAAAAGAGATCAGTTCCATATTTCCATGTTTATTGGTAAGTAATAAATAAGCTTCTTCCAGTAATAACTAAGTTTATATTTAACCAAAATAAATAAGATAAAATAAATTTTGGCCTTCATCTTACCCTTTGTGTCATTTCTAAAGTTGTTGAAAACTAAAGTAAGGATCGTGGGAAGATGGCGGCTTAGGAGGACGCTGGGCTCACTGCGCGTCCTGCTGATCACTTAGATTCCACCCACACCTGCCTAAATAACCCAGACAACTGCCAGAAAACTAGCAGGACGGAGTCTCCAGAGCCAAGCGCAGACAAGAGGTCCACGGAAGAGGGTAGGAAGGGCTGCGAGGCGGTGCAAGCTACACGGACTGGCAGGAGGGAGCCCAGCCGAGGGACGGCCCGCCGGCCAAGCAGAGCCCCTGAGTCTGGCTGGCAAAAGCGGAGGGGCCGGACGGAGTGTGTTCTGACAGCAAGCAGGACTTGACATCTGGAAGGTTATAAGCTAACAACTCTGCTCAGAGAACGGGAGGGCTGGAGGACAACAGGAGGGAGAGTTGTTGAGCCCCGGATGACAGAGCTCAGCTTGGCAGGGAACAAAGGCACTTGCCAGCGCCATCTCCCTTGCCCATCCCCCAGCCAAAATCCCAAGGGGAACCAGTTCCTGCCAGGGAACTTGATTGCACGTCGCAAACACCCAATGCTGTGCTTCTGCGGATCCATCCCTCTGGCAGGTCTGACTCCCTCCTGGTGCCACAGGGCCCCTTTCGAAGTGGATCTCTGAAGGAAAAGCTAG
Source organism: Prionailurus viverrinus (assembly GCF_022837055.1). Classification (NCBI taxonomy): domain Eukaryota; kingdom Metazoa; phylum Chordata; class Mammalia; order Carnivora; family Felidae; genus Prionailurus; species Prionailurus viverrinus. The sequence goes on along the minus strand of NC_062564.1, from coordinate 67,529,202 downwards.
CTGAGCCTGCCCCACCCGCCCCTGTGCACCTTGCCTATCCACCCCATCTAATACGCCAGATCCCCAGCACCACAAGCCTGGCAGTGTGCAAGTAACCCGGACGGGCCACGCCACCCCACAGTGAATCCCGCCCCTAGGAGAGGGGAAGAGAAGGCACACACCAGTCTGACTGTGCCCCTAGCAGTGGGTTGGGGGCAGACACCAGGTCTGACTGTGGCCCCGCCCTGCAACGCAAATTATTCGAGACAGCACAGGGGAAGTGCCCCATAGTCCCGCACCACTCCAGGGACTATCCAAAATGATGAAACAGAAGAAATCACCTCAGAAAAATGTCCAGGAAATAACAACAGCTAACGAACTGATCAAAAATGATTTAAGCAAATTAACAGAAAGTGAAGTTAGAATAATAGTCATAAAATTAATTGCTGGGCTTGAAAACAGTATAAAGGACAGCAAAGAATCTCTTCCTACAGAGATCAAGGGATTAAGGAACAGCCAGGAGGAGCTAAAAAATGCTATCAATGAACTGCAAAATAAAATGGAGACAACTACGGCTCGGATTGAAGAGGCAGAGGAGAGAATAGGTGAACTAGAAGATAAAATTATGGAAAAAGAAGAAGCTGAGAAAAAGAGAGATAAAAAAATCCAGGAGTATGAGGGGAAAATTAGAGAAATAAGTGATACACTAAAGAGAAATAATCCACGCATAATTGGTATTCCAGAGGAGGAAGAGAGAGGGAAAGGTGCTGAAGGTGTACTTGAAGAAATAATAGCTGAGAACTTCCCGGATCTGGGGAAGGAAAAAGGCATTGATATCCAAGAGGCGCAGAGAACTCCCTTCAGACGTAACTCGAATCAATCTTCTGCATGACATATCATAGTGAAACTGGCAAAATACAAGGATAAAGAGAAAATTCTGAAAGCAGCTAGGGATAAACGTGCTCTAACATATAAAGGGAGACATAGAAGACTCGTGACCCATCTGTCTACTGAAACTTGGCAGGCCAGAAAGGAATGGCAGGAGATCTTCAATGTGATGAACAGAAAAAATATGCAGCCGAGAATCCTTTATCCAGCAAGTCTGTCATTTAGAATAGAAGGAGAGATAAAGATCTTCCCAAACAAACAAAAACTGAAGGAATTCGTCACCACTAAACCAGCCCTACAAGAAATCCTAAGGGGGATCCTGTGAGACAAAGTACCAGAGACATCGCTACAAGCATGAAACCTAAAGACATCACAATGACTCTAAACCCACATCTTTCTATAATAACACTGAATGTAAATGGACTAAATGCGCCAACTAAAAGACATAGGGTATCAGAATGGATAGAAAAACAAGACCCATCTATTTGCTGTCTACAAGAGACTCATTTTAGACCTGAGGACACCTTCAGATTGAAAGTGAGCAGATGGATAACTATCATGCCACTGGAAGTCAAAAGAAAGCTGGAGTAGCCATACTTATATCAGAAGAACTAGACTTTAAATTAAAGGCTGTAACAAGAGATGAAGAAGGACATTATATAATAACCACAGGGTCCATCCATCAGGAAGAGCTAACAATTATAAATGTCTATGCACCAAATACGGAAGCCCCCAAATATATAAAACAATTACTCACAAACATAAGCAACCTTATTGATAAGAATGTGGTAATTGCAGGGGACTTTAACACTCCACTTACAGAAATGGGTAGATCATCTAGACACATGGTCAATAAAGAAACAAGGCCCTGAAGGATACACTGGATCAGATGGACTTGACAGATATATTTAGAACTCTGCATCCCAAAGCAACAGAATATACTTTCTTCTCGAGTTCACATGGAACATTCTCCAAGATAGATCACATACTGGGTCACAAAACAGCCCTTCATAAGTATGCAAGAATTGAAATAATACCATGCATACTTTCAGACCACAATGCTATGAAGCTTGAAATCAACCACAGAAAAAAGTCTGGAAAATCTCCAAAAGCATGGAGGTTAAAGAACACCCTACTAAAGAATGAATGGGTCAACCAGGCAATTAGAGAAGAAATTTAAAAATATATGGAAACAAACGAAAATGAAAATAAAACAATCCAAACGCTTTGGGATGCAGTGAAGGCAGTCCTGAGAGGAAAATACATTGCAATCTAGGCCTATCTCAAGAAACACGAAAAATCCCAAATACAAAATCTAATAGCACACCTAAAGGAAATAGAAGCAGAAGCAAAGACAGTGTAAATCCAGCAGAAGAAGAGAAATAATAAAGATCAGAGCAGAAATAAACAATATAGAAACTAAAAAAAACTGTAGAGCAGGTCAACGAAACCAAGAGTTGGTTTTTTGAAAAAATAAACAAAATTGATAAACCTCTAGCCAGGCTTCTCAAAAAGAAAAGGGAGATGACCCAAATAGATAAAATCATGAATGAAAATGGAATTATTACAACCAATCCCTCATAAATACAAGCAATTATCAGGGAATACTATGAAAAATTATATGCCAACAAACTGGACAACCTCTAAGAAATGGACAAATTCTTAAACACCCACACACTTCCAAAACTCAAACAGGAAGAGATAGAAAGCTTCAACAGACCCATAACCAGGGAAGAAATTGAATCAGTTATCAAAAATCTCCAACAAATAAGGGTCCAACACCAGTTGGCTTCCCAGGGGATTCTACCACACATTTAAAGCAGAGATAATACCTATCCTTCACAAGCTAGTCCAAAAAATAGAAAGGGAAGGAAAACTTCCAGACTCATTCTATGAAGCCAATATTACTTTGATTCCTAAACCAGACAGAGACCCAGCAAAAAAAGAGAACTACAGGCCAATATCCCTGATGAATATGGATGCAAAAATTCTCAATAAGATACTAGCAAATCGAATTCAACAGCATATAAAAAGGATTATTCACCATGATCAAGTGGGATTCATTCCTGGGATGCAGGGCTGGTTCAACATTCGCAAATCAATCAATATGATACCTCACATTAATAAAAGAATAGATAAGATCCATATGATCCTGTCAATCGTTGCAGAAAAGGCCTTTGGCAAAATTCAGCAACCTTTCTAATAAAAACCCTCGAGAAAGTCGGGATAGAAGGAACATACTTAAACATCATAAAAGCCATTTATGAAAAGCCCACAGCTAACATCATCCTCAATGGGGAAAAACTGAGAGCTTTCCCCCTGAGATCAGGAACACGACAGGGATGTCCACTCTTTCACCGCTGTTGTTTAACATAGTGTTGGAAGTTCTAGCATCAGCAATCAGACAACAAAAGGAAATCAAAGGCATCAAAATTGGCAAAGATGAAGTTAAGCTTTCACTTTTGCAGATGACATGATATTATACATGGAAAATCCGATAGACTCCACCAGAAGTCTGCTAGAACTGATACATGAATTTAGCAAAGTTGCAGGATACAAAATCAATGTACAGAAATCAGTTGCATTCTTATACACTAATAATGAAGCAACAGAAAGACAAATAAAGAAACTGATCCCATTCACACTTCCACCAAGAAACATAAAATACCTAGGGATAAATCTAACCAAAGATGTAACAGATTTGTATGCTGAAAACTATAGAAAGCTTATGAAGGATATTGAAGAAGATATAAAGAAATGGAAAAACATCCGTGCTCATAGACTGGAATAATAAATATTGTCAAAATGTCAATACCACCCAAAGCTATCTACACATTCAATGCAATCCCAATCAAAATTGCACCAGCATTCTTCTCGAAGCTAGAACAAGCAATCCTAAAATTCGTATGGAACCACAAAAGGCCCCAAATAGCCAAGGTAATTTTGAAGAGGACCAAAGCAGGAGGCATCACACTCCCAGACTTTAGCATCTACTACAAAGCTGTCATCATCAAGACAGCATGGTATTGGCTCAAAACCAGACACATAGACCAATGGAGTAGAATAGAAACCCCAGAACTAGACCCACAAACGTATGGCCAACTAATCTTTGACAAAGCAGGAAAGAATATCCAATGGAAAAAAGACAGTCTCTTTAACAAATGGTGCTGGGAGAACTGGACAGCAACATGCAGAAGATTGAAACTAGACCACTTTCTCACACCATTCACAAAAATAAACTCAAAATGGATAAAGGACCTGAATGTGAGACAGGAAACCATCAAACACTAGAGGAGAAAGCAGGAAAAGACCTCTCTGACCTCAGCCGCAGCAATTTCTTAATTGACACATCTCCAAAGGCAAGGGAATTAAAAGCAAAAATGAACTACTGGGACCTTATGAAGATAAAAAGCTTCTGCACAGCCAAGGAAACAACCAACAAAACTAAAAGGCAACCAACGGAATGGGAAAAGATATTTGCAAATGACATATCAGACAAAGGGCTAATATCCAAAATCTATAAAGAGCTCACCAAACTCCACACCCGAAAAACAAGTAAACCAATGAAGAAATGAGCAGAAAACATGCATAAACACTTCTCTAAAGAAGACATCCAGATGGCCAACAGGCACATGAAAAGATGTTCGACGTCACTCCTCATCAGGGAAATACAAATCAAAACCACACTCAGATATCACCTCAGGCCAGTCAGAGTGGCCAAAATGAACAAATCAGGAGACCATAGATGCTGGCGAGGATGTGGAGAAAGGGAACCCTCTTGTACTGTTGGTGGGAATGAAAATTGGTGCAGCCACTCTGGAAAACAGTGTGGAGATTCCTCAAGAAATTAAAAATAAATCTACCCTATGACCCAGCAATAGCACAGCTAGGAATTTACCCAAGAAATACAGGTGTGCTGATGCATAGGGGCACTTGTACCCTAATGTTTATAGCAGCACTCTCAACAATAGCCAAATTGTGGAAAGAGCCTAAATGTCCATCAACTGATGAATGGATAAAGAAATTGTGGTGTATATACACAATGGATTACTACGTGGCAATAAGAAAGAATGAAATATGGTCCTTTGTAGCAACATGGATGGAACTAGAGAGTGTTATGCTAAGCGAAATAAGCCATACAGAGAAAGAAAAATACCATATGTTTTCACTCTTATGTGGATCCTGAGAAACTTAACAGAAACCCATGGGGGAGGGGAAGGAAAAAAAAAGAGGTTAGAGTGGAAGAGAGCCAAAGCATCAGAGACTCTTAAAAACTGAGAACAAACTGAGGGTTGATGGGGGGTGGGAGGGAGGGGAGGGTGGGTGGTGGGTAGTGAGGAGGGCACCTGTTGGGATGAGCACTGGGTGTTGTATGGAAACCAATTTGACAATAATCTTCATATATTGAAAAAAAAATCTAAAGTAAGAAAAAAGGGAACCATTTATTGGGGGCTTACTCAGTGAGTGTTACTTAATTGTGTTTATTTGAAATCATGAGACATAACATCAAGAATTGAATTTGGGAGGGCAAATACACATAAAGAGAAGAGAAAATTTTAGTGGAGCCAGAATTCATGACTTGGGACTTGTACTCATATACCTGTAGACTGTTCCCTACTTTGCAATTTATAAGAGTGTGCAGGCCATATGAGTTTTTTGGTTTTGTACTTGTTTTGTAGGGCTGTGGCCTGGATGTGAGTCTTTAGACTTTGTAGTGACTGAAGCTTATGGTGGCTACATATAGAAGATGAAAGCTTTAGAGACATATCCTGGGCCTCTCACAACTCTGCTTTAGAAGAGAGAAGGAATTACACTGACAAAGAAAGTGAGTAGCATTAGGAAGAGAAAAGGTGCCTAATAATCAAGAAGAGGGTGGTTTAAGAAATACCCCATAGGTATTCAATTTTTCTAAGCTTCACAATTAAGTTTCCCCACATGGCTCCTTGCAAGAAGACCCCATGCAATAGCATGAGGCATTTATAATGTATGGGTCTGCTCGATACAAGCAGGGTCAGGGTGTTGGGTACACTTTTTGTTAGGACAATGACTTGGAAAAAAATTAACTGTGTAGAATATAAATATTTGGTTATGTTTTAGGCCTTGATAGGCTTACCAATATTTTAAGCCTAAGGCTGATTTCAAAGTGCAGCATGAAATATATCCTGTTGCCCAGAGCCAAAACCAAGAGCCAAGAGGGCAGAGTTTATATTCAGGAACCAGAAAAACATTGTAAGACAATATCCTGTAACTAAAAGTAGAGAATCTGTAGTAATAATGACTGGGTAAACACCCTTTAAATTTTGTGACAGTTTTATTAAATAAATAAATAAATAAATAAATAAATAAATAAATACAGTGTGAAAACAATAGAGAGAATTTCATTTTTCTATGTTTTTCAATATTATACAGCTATTGTAAGTGGGAATAGAATTGTAGACTTTGAGTGGGAAGACATGTTCCCAGTAGGACCCATGGGAAGGTAGATGAGACACACTGAAATAAAATCAGCAAAATAGGCAAGTTGTGTCCTCCCTTAGTTTCAATAGGGAGCCTGTTGAAAGCATATCTTCTTTGTAGAGTTATTCAACTCATGATGGTTAAAGTGAATATTTTATTAAAGAGATCCAACAAGGGATACCTGGGTGGCTCAGCTGGTTAAGCCTCAGACTCAATTTTAGCTCAGGTCATGATCTCACAGTCATGAGACCAAGTCCTGCCTAAAGGATAGGGCCTGCTTGAAATTCTCCCCCCCCCTCCCTCTGCCCCTCCCTCTCTTGCATGCTCTCTATCAAAATAAATAAATAGGGGCATTTGGATGGCTCAGTAGGTTAAGTGTCTGATTTTTTATTTCAGCTCAGGTCATGATCATGGGATCTAGCCCCTCATTGGGCTCTGTGCTGACAGTGCAGAATCTGCTTAGGATTCTCTCCCAATTTCTCTCTGCCCCTTCCCCACTTGTGGTCTCTCTCTCTCTCTCTCTCTCTCTCTCTCTCTCTCACAATAAATAAATTAATTAATTAAAAATAAAATATAGAGATCCAAGGAAAAAATCATTGAGAGCATATTAGACATGCAAATATAGTCCCCTTCAGAAAAGAAAAACAATGAAAAGCAAAATGATGGTTGTATTCCATCATCATATAGGAAACTATATTCCTATAGAGTTCCAGAAACATGGGACTCAGAAGAAACAGAAATTCAGATGTTCTGAACAAACTGTATATAAAATAAAGGCACCTTGAATTATTTCTGTTAACTGGGACTTTATCAACAAGACAATTTTTTTTCAAATTTTTATTTACATTCTAGTTAGTTAACATACAGTGCAATACTGGTTTCAGGAGTAGAATTCAGTGATTCATCACTTACATAAAACACCCAGTTCTCATAATAACAAGTGCCCTCCTTAATACCCATCACCTATTTAGCTCATCCCCCACCCATCTCTCTCCATCAACCTCTGGTTTGTTCTCTATCTTTAAGAGTCTTTTATAATTTGTTTCCCTCTCTCTTCCCCTCTCCCATATGTTCATCTGTTTTGTTTCTTAAATTCTACATATGAGTGAAATCATACAGTGTTTGCTTTTCTTTGACTGACTTCACTTAGCATAATATATTCTAGTCCCATCTATATTGCAAATGACAAGATTTCATTCTTTTTGATGGCTGAGTAATATTTTGTTGTATATATGTATCACATCTTCTTATCCACTTATCAATTGATGGACATTTGGACTTTCTCCTTAGTTTGGCTATTGTTGATAATGCTGCTATAAACATTGGGGTGCATGTGCCCCTTTGAATAAGTAGTTTTGTATCATTTGGGTAAATATCTAGTAGTGCAACTGCTAGATCATAGGGTAGTTCTATTTTTAACTTTTTGAGGAAATTCTATACTATATAATATATGCTAATGATATAGAATATAGTATGCTATAACTAACTTGCTAACTATATGCTAACATATGCTAACTCACTCAGATGTAAGTTAAAATAAATTTAAAAAAAAAGAAAGGTTAAATACATAATGGAAAATACAAAAAAGGCCCTATCTCTCTTTAAGAGATTAAAACTATGGGGGTGTCTGGATGGCTCAGTTGGCTAAGCGTCCAAATCTTGATCTCAGCTCAGGTCATGATCTCATGGTTCTTGCATGGCATTGAGCCCCACAGCAGGCTCTGTGCTGACAACTCTTGTCTGCTTCAGAATTTCTCTCTTCCTCTCTCTCTTTCCTTCCCCTGTTCTCATGTGCTCTCTCTCTTTCAAAATAAATAAACTTAAAACAAACAAACAAAAAAATAACTCTTAAAAAAAAGAGAGAGAGATGAAAACTATGAGCCTGAAAAGAAATGTACCGTAAAAGATTGACAGCAATTAGAAAATGCAAAGGAATATTTATACTATCCAAAGCAATCTACACATTTAATGCAACCTCCATTAAAATACCACCAGCATTTTTCACATAGTTAGAACAAACAATCCTAAAATTTGTATGGAATTACACAAGACCCTGAATAGCTTAAGCAGTCCTGGAAAAGAAAAACAAAACTGGAAGCATCACAATTCCAGATTTCAAGCTATAATACAAAGCTGTAGTCATCAAGACAGTGTGGTAGTGACAGAAAAACAGACACATAGATCAATGGAACAGAATAGAAAACCCAGAAGTCGACCCATAATGATATGGTCAACTCATCTTCAACAAAGCAGGAAAGAATATCCAATGGAAAAAAGACAATCTCTTCAACAAATGGTATTGGGAAAACAGGACAGCAATACACAGAACAATGAAGCTGGACCAATATCCTACCTTAAACACACAAAAAAATTCAAAATGGATGAAAGACCTAAATGTAAGACAGGAAACCATCAAAATCGTAGAGGAGAACACAGGCAACAACCTCTTTGACATTGGCTGAAGCAACTGCTTATCAGACATGTCACCGGAGGCAAGGTAAACAAAAGCAAAATTGGATTTGTTAAGATAAAAAGCTTCTACACAGCAAAGGAAATAATCAATAAAACTAAAAGGCAGTCTACAGAATGGGAGAAGATATTTGCAAGTGACAAATCTTATAAACAGTTCGTACCCAAAATCTATAACGAATTTATCAAATTCAACACCGAAAAAACAAATAATCCAGTGAAGAAATGGAGAGAAGATGTGAATAGACACTTTTCCAAAGAAGACATCCAGGTGGCTAACAGACACATGAAAAGATGCTCAACATCACTCATCATCAGGGAAATACAAATCAAAACCATGATGAGATACCACCACACACATCTGTCAGAATGGCTAAAATTAACAATACAAGAAACAACAGGTGTTGGTGAGGATGCAGAGAAAGAGGAGCCCTTTGCAATGTTGGTGGGGATGCAAACTGGTGCAGCCACTCTGGAGATGAACATGACAAATTTCTAAACTTTGCAAAAAAAAGGCAGCTATGATTCATCTGCACAGGTGGAATCAACTCACAGATATTGCACACACCTAGTACAAAATCAACATGGTATTGAGTCATTTATCAAAATAAGTTTAAATTTAGAGGATTTATATACCTGAAACTTCTATCCATTGATAGTCATGCTCGTGATCCTAACTAAGTTAATCCTCTCTTTACCACTAAATTTCTGCCTTGGTCTTTGTAATATTTATAACAGTTCTGGGAACATTATTTCACCTGGGATACCTAAGATAGGGCATGATGATTGGGTGGTAGGCTACTTTTCTAAATCTTAAGGGCATTTATTGGGAGAAGATAATGGTGATCTTTCCTTTTCTTATTTGGAAATAATAAATGAGACACTTGACATTTGACCAAGAGCTATAAGATTAAGAATTCACAGTGTCCTTTTCTGTCACCTCTATGTTGAGCAGAAAATGATTTTAGGGAGGATGATTTCTTGGATTTTGACATAACTTAAGAATTTTGGAGTTTGAACTTTATCTCCAAAGGGCGATATAATTTTATTTTGGACTTCAGTTTCTTTTAGGCAGTATAATTCTTTTTGAGAGGCAGTGTTACTTGTTGAAGAATAACCAAATTCTTGATCCATTGTCTGGATTCAAACTCAACACCCACTATCTACTAGCTGGGCAATCTTGTATAAGATGCTTAGCTGTTCTACAACCTTGAGATATCAGTGGGACCAAACTTAATTTGGTGAGAATTTGTGAGAATTACATGAGACATTATTTACAAACTACTTTGAACAATGTCTTCCATATGTTTAATACTCCACATGTGCTTATTTCTAGCACTCTTACATATTAACTTCTGAGTAGATTTAACATTTATCTTTAATTTTTCCTGGAGTTTGATAATTAAAAGGTTTTTTATTCAATCAGGATTAGTTTTTTTTAATTTTCAGTCACTATATATATATGAATATATTTAGATAAAAGTTTGAAAGTGTGCAAGATTCAGTAACAAATATAGATTAAGGGAAATTTAATAACCTTTACTACTTACCTGTTACAAAGAATGTACTGTTTAGCATATACAATTAAAAATTATTTAATTATTGAAGCAGTTCATAGCTCCAAAGATATCTTAGGAATCTAAAGAAAGATATATAAAAAAATCTTTATTTCTCTGAAATAAAAAAAAAAACAAAAACTAGTTACAGCTTTTTGCTTGTTCAGCAATTTCTCTAATAACAATTTTCTTGCAAACCCCTCTAATCCCAATATGTGTATATTTTTTCTTAAAACAGCACAAACTTTACGCTTTGCTCCTAAAGAGTACTTTTATTTCTTACACACAATGCAACAGTTACTTTTATAACCTTATTTAATATCTTTACCATCATCATGACCTACCTGTGTTATTTATCTTTATGACGTGCATAAAAAATTCCTTTGTATGCCAGAATTTTAAGTCAAGTATATGCTCTCATAATTAAAAGACTGCAATACATAAGGCAAGGCATACTAAAACCAAAACTCTGTGAAGAACGAGCTTTTATGTGTTTATAATTACTTGAATCTGAAAAACGAGCACTTTCAATTACCAATGTTAAATTATGTGGTTTCCCTATTAAGTGTAATTTAGAATCATCTTTACTAATCAAAAGTAAATGTTAATTGATCATATGAATGTTTGTTGAGTAAGGTCTGAAGAAAATATAATAGCTGCAGATTTATTCAATTTTTGAAAGTATTTATTTGCTTATTTATAATTTGTGTTTCAGTTTGGTAGGCACAAATACTTGAATTTCTCTGCTGAGAACAATGGAAACATAGACAAAAGAATTTTTATGTTTCCAAAAATAAGTCACTTGAAGAGAATTTTTTTGAATTTAACGTGTATTTATTTTTGAGAGACACAGAGACAGAATGAGAGTGGGTTAGGGGCAGAGAGAGAGGGAGACACAGAATCTGATGCAGGCTCCAGGCTCCAGGCTCCAAGAGCCCGACATGGGGCTCAAACTCAGGAGCTGTGAGATCATGACCTGAGCCGAAGTCGGTCGCTTAACCAACTGAGCCACCCAGGTGCCCGTAGAGAATTTTAAAGTAAATTCTTTATCTCACTATTTTTGGTTAAGGTTTATATCTATTCTCTCTACTGGTAAGTACTTGAAATATTTTATTTTCATTAATATCAAAAACTTAGAGGGTTTTGCATATCCTTCCTTAACCTCTAGCAAAATTCACCTTTAGAAAGTTCTAAACTGAGTTTTATATGTCTTCTGAGTTTTCTCTATTCACAGGTTCATATGGTAATGCATTTAAGTGTTATTTTATATTTGAATTTTAAAAAGTAAGATAACCTATAAATCGAAGAATTAATAAAATGTTAAAACTGAGTTGGGGACAATAGTCTTGTTCTTTTTTTATGTTTATTTACTTTAGAGAGAGAGAGAGCACTAACGGGGTGATGGGCAGAGAGGGAGACACAGAATCTGAGTCAGGGCTTCAGGCTCCATGCTGTCAGCACAGAGACTAATGTGGGGCTTGAACCCATGAACCATGAGATCATGATCTGAGCGAAGTAGGAGGCTTAACCAAAAGAGTTACTCAGATGCTCTGGTCTTGTTCTATTAAAGAACTATTTAGGATGTGGGTAAAATTACAAGTATAATTAAACTAGCCTTTTACTGATGAAACTAGAACTAGAATGTTAAACGCAACCATGTATAGGAAGAACAAAAAAAGAATGGTAAAAGAAGGAAAGAACTTTTATGCACTAGATATCTAGTGAGAGTCACAGAGATGACTGAAAATCTGAGCACTGAAGCTACTGCCTGGTCGTTGCTGATATCAAATTGTGGGTGTGTGCTTTATAAACCATGAACAGGTCTGACAGATACCAGTTAAATATATGCCACTGTAGTTTTCTCTCAGCACTCTAGAAATTCCTCCAGAAGACTATTTTGAGTCAGTCAGCAAGAATGAGCCTCCCTTAAATTTGTGTCTTGAAGGCATCGAAAAGAATGAAATCTTGCCATTTGCAACAACATGGATGGAGCTAGAATGTATTATGCTTAGCAAAATAAGTCAGTCAGAGAAAGACAAATACCATATGATTTTCCTCATGTGTAGAATTTAAGAAACAAAACAGAAGAACATAGGGGAAGGAAAAAAAAGAAAAGAGGGAAGCAAATCATAAGAGACTTTTAAATACAGAGAACAAACTGAGGGTTGCTGGAGGGGAGGTGGGCAGGGGATGGGCTAAATGGATGATGGTCATTAAAGAGGGTGCTTGTGTTGAGCACTGTTACATGTAAGTGATGAATCACTAAGTGCTACTTCTGAAACCAATATTACACTATATGTTAACTAACTAGAATTTAAAGAAAAATTTGAAAAAAAAAATTGTATCTGGATATATAAGTTTTTCAAGATTCAACTCTTATGGGTTCATAATTCTTGTCCTGGATGCCACAACCTCCTCACATATGACTGAATATTAATTGTATATTCTTAAAAAAGAAGGTGAACCCCTTATTTCTATGATTTACTCTCATGCATACACATGAATACATTCCACAAGTTTTAAGAGTCCTTATCTTTCTCTATCCATAAGTAGTTGAGGGCTCATTTTGTGAAATATCCAAATGCAACCATATCAAATGCATGCTTTTTTGTAGTTTATATTTATGTACAAATATCTATGGTCCACGTGAAATTTCACTTGATGAGTCAAATTGGAAATAAGAAAGTCTCATAATTCTTTTTTTTTTTTTTTTTTTTTTTTTTTTTTGGGACAGAGAGAGACAGAGCATGAACGGGGAAGGGGCAGAGAGAGAGGGAGACACAGAATCGGAAACAGGCTGCAGGCTCCGAGCCATCAGCCCAGAGCCTGACGCGGGGCTCGAACTCACGGACCGCGAGATCGTGACCTGGCTGAAGTCGGACGCTTAACCGACTGCGCCACCCAGGCGCCCCGAAAGTCTCATCATTCTTAAAAAATAGATTACACAAAAATAATTTAAATAAATATTATTAAATCATTTGAACCTTCTTTGTCATGTTAGAGATCATAGACAAGTGTTTTCTTACCTCCAGATGATTTTTTAAAGTTTATTTATTTATTTTGAGACAGAGAGAGAGAGAGAGAGGGAGAGAGAGAGAGTGCATGTGGGGGAGGGGCAGAGAGAGAGAAGGAGAGAGAATCCCAAGCAGGCTTTGTGCCACTGGCATAGAGCCAGATGTGGGGTGGATCCCAAGAACCCTGAGATCATTACCTGAACCAAAATCAAGAGTGGGATGCTCTGCCGATTGAGCCACCCAGGCACCCCTCCATATGGTTTTCTTTGACATTGTGCTTTTCATATATTTTTCATTTAGTCTTTGTTTTTTAAGATTATGACATTGATTAAAATAATGTCTTGCAGTATTAAAAATGGCTTTCTGGAGCACCTGGCTGGCTCAGTCAATTAAGCATCTGACTCTTGGTTTTGGCTCCGTCATTATCTCATGATTTGTGAGTTCCAGCCCAGCACTGGGCTCTGCACTGACAGTGCAGAGTCTGCTTGGGATTCTCTCTCTCCTCCTCCTCCCTCTATGCCCCTCCCTTGCTTGCTCTGTCTGTTTCTGTCAAAATGAATAAATAAACTTAAAACATTTAAAAATAAATAAATAGAAGTGGCTTTCCTAAATCTACAGAGAATTGACACGGTAGGCCATAAATATTCAAAAAACAAAACAAAACATGTTGTTATTGAACAAGAAAAAACTTATTTTGGTAATATTAGATTTGTATTTCCTCATATTACATGTATTATCTATTTTCAAACTGAAATAAAAGTATAACATCAATACAAAATTAGCAATTTGTATGCCATTAGGGTAAAAAAAATATGGTCATCTATGAGATGAATGATTCTGTTATCAAAAGCTCTATGCTTAAACAGATGCAACCTTAAATATTTACACAGAGTACAATCTTTGATTTAATACATTGATGTGTCATGCTAAATGGTCTTATACAGTATTTACGTTAAATTAATAGGATGGAAAAATGCTACCAAAGTCACTTTTGTTTTTCAATTTAATTGGTATTGTCAAAGATTCACTTTAATTACATTGATTTTCTCTATTGTTTTCTTATTTGCAATTTAATTGACTTTTCTCTCAATTTTTTTTATTTTGTTTACTCTGCTTATTTTAGTCTTACATTGCTCTTTCCTCTAGTTTCCTAAAGTGAGAGATTAAATTTTTTAACTTAAATACCATCTAGTGTAAGTATTCATGTTATAAATTTCCTTCTAAGCACTATCTCCTCTCTTGCATTCCACAGATTTTGACAAATTCCATTTTCATATTCATTTTGTTCAGATTATCATCTTAATTTCTCTTAAGACTTCTTTGATCTATGTGTTATTTAATAGTGTCCTGTTTATTCTCCAAATATTTTGGAATTTGTCAAGTGCCTTTCTGCTATTGTTTTCTAATTTAATTTCTTTATGGTCTGAGAATATACTTTGCATAATTTATATTCCTTTCAAATTTATTCAGGTGTATTTTATGGCCCAAAATGTGGACTATCTCAGTTAATGTTCCATGTGAGTTTGAGAAGTATTTGTAATTTTGTGTTGGATAAAGTATTCTATAACTGTCAATTAGATTAAGTTGACTAATAGTTCTCTTTAGGTCTTCTATGTTTTCATTTATTTTTGGCCTCTTTGATCTACTCTTTATTGACAAAGGATATTGAATTCTCTAATTATGATAATGGCTTTGCCTGTTTCTCCTTTCACTACTATAAGCTTTTGTCTGATGTTTTTTGACTGCTATTAGGTGCATACACATTTAGGATTGTGTTTTCATGAAGAATTGACTTTTTTTAACCATAATTCAATGACTTATTTATTCCTGATAACATTCTTTGGTTTAAAGATTGATTTACTATAATTGATATACTTTTGTCAACTTTCTTTTTATTATTATTAGTCTAGTATATCTTGCACCATTATTTTACTTCTAGCATATGTAAATCTTTATGCTTAAAATGAGTTACTTGTAGTAAATATACATTTGGATTTTGTCTTTTTTATACACTCTGACAATCACTCTTTTCTAACATGTATATCTAAACATTTAAAGTGATTATTTAGGAGCCTCTGGGTGGCTCAGTTGGTTGAGCTTCCGACTCTTGGTTTTGGTTCAGGTCATGATCCCAGGGTTGTGGGACTGAGCCCCTCCATGCTGAGTATGGAGCCTGCTTAATATTCTTTCTCTCTCTCTGCCTCTCTCTCTCTCTCTCTCTCTCTATATATATATATATATATATATATGATAAAGGAAAAAACAATAAAATGATTATTTATAAATTTGGATTAATATCTACCATGTATGTAACTTTTTTATTTATTACATTTGCTATTTTTTCCTTTCTATCATTTTGCAATCTCTGGTTTTAATTGAGCCTTTTATAATTTTACATTTCTATATTATCAGTTATCTTAGGCTATTGAGTATATTTCTTTTTTAAAAAGTTTTTAAGTAATTATTCAAGGTTTATGATATACATTGTTAACTAATCTTAGTACAGCTTCAAGTAACACTATCCTCTGTCATGTGTAGCGCAGATAATTTATAACATCATATTCCCAATTCCTACATCCTATCCCTTGTGACATTGCTGTCATTCATTTTACTTATCCATATGTTTGAATAACTCTATAATACACTGTTACTATTGTTATTTTAAACAAAGAATTTTCTTTTAGATCAATACAAATAAGAAATAAATTATTTTATTTATCTTCATTTATTTTTTCTTTGATGCTTTTCCCCCTATATGTACATCCAAGTTTCTGACTTACAATATTGTTTTTTCTACCTGAAGAACTTTAAACGTTACTTGCAGGGAAGGACTGCTAGAAATGAATGTTGTCTATTTTTGTTTGTCTAAGAAAGTCTATTTCTCCTTCATTTTTGATGCATAATTTCAATGGATAGAGAATCATAGGTTGATGGTTTTGTACTTCAATATACTCCCTTATTTGCATTGTTTCTGTTGAGAAGTCAGCTATAATTCTTGTGCTTGTTCCTTAATATCTAAATGCCTGCCTCCTCTCTGCCTTCTTTAAAAACTTCCTCACTGTCTTTGATTTTCTGTTACTTGATTATGACCTATCAGGCTGTTTTTTTTTTCCTCCATTTTATTCTGTTTTGGTTTTTATCCTGTTTAGCATCTCTGAATTTCCTAAACCTGTGATGGGGTGCTTTGTCACTGATTTGGAAGGTTTGGGATCACTAATTTTAAATATTTACTTTTATTTTTAATAGCTTTATTGAGCTACAATTTATATAATATAAAATTCATACATTTAAGGTGTACAATTCAATGGACTTTAGTCTATTTATAGATATGTTCTACCATCACAAAGTCAATTTTAGAGCACTTCTTTCATTTCAAAAAGAAAACCCTGTACTCTTTAGAAATCACCTGCTAACCTCCATCATATCCCCTCTGCCCAAGGCAACCACTAATCTTTCTGTCCCTATTTCAGATTTGTCTACTCTGACATTCATATGATTGGAATTATATAATATGTGTTCTTTTGTGGCTGGCTTCTTTCACTTACCACATGTTTTCAATGTTTTTGGCCATTATTTCTAAAAATATTTATTATGCACCTTATCTCCTTCTTTTATTTCAATTATATATCTATTAAACTTTTATGCAATTGTCTTACTCTTCACAGATAAAGACTTTGCTTGTTGTTTGTTTCTTATGTTTGTTTTTTCCTCTTTGAATTTCAGTTTGAGAAGGGTCTATTGACATATCTCCAAGCTCCTCAGTTCTTTTCTCTGTCAAACCTACCAATAAGCCCATCAAAGTATTCTTTTTTTTTAATGTTTATTTTGAGAGAGAGAGACAGAGCATGAGCAGGAGGGGCAGAGAGAGAGGGAGACACAGAATCTGAAGCAGGCTCCAGGCTCTGAGCTGTCAGCACAGAGCCCAACTTGGGGTTGAACCCATGAACTGTGAGATCATGACCTGAGTCAAAGTCAGAAGCTTAACTGACTGAGCCACCCAGATGCCCTGCCCATCAAAACATTCTTAATTTTGGGGCGCCTGGGTGGCGCAGTCGGTTAAGCGTCAGACTTCAGCCAGGTCACGATCTCGCGGTCCGTGAGTTCGAGCCCCGCGTCGGGCTCTGGGCTGATGGCTCAGAGCCTGGAGCTGTTTCCGATTCTGTGTCTCCCTCTCTCTCTACCCCTCCCCTGTTCATGCTCTGTCTCTCTCTGTCCCAAAAATAAATAAAACGTTGGAAAAAAAAATTAAAAAAAAAAACATTCTTAATTTTTATTATGTTGGGTTTTGAAATGATTATTTCTAGTATTCCTTTCTAATATTGTCTTAGAGTTTCCATTTCTCTGCTTACATTACTTACCTGTTTTTTCATGTTTCCTACTTTTTCTATTGAAGTATTTAATGTATTAATCAATCATCATAATTACTTTAATATTTCAAGCTCTCTGCTCAACATCTTTGTCATACCTAAGTCTGATGGTGATGCTCACTTTTTCTCTTTACAGTGTTTTTCCTCGCCTTTTAGCATGCCTTGAAATTTTGGTTGAAAACCAGGCATGTTCTATTGGATAATAGGAAGTGAGATACATGGGCCTTTAATGTGAGGTTTTATATTAACCTGGTTAGAGGTTCAACCATGTTTAAAGTTTCCTATAGCCATAGCTACCAGAAGCTTCAAAGCTCTTTATTGTCTTTGTTTTTGTCTCCCCTCTGGACTTGGGGCATCTTTAGGTACTCCTCCTCAAAGAGTATGCCATGCATTTCTTTAAGCTGTAATTTTGAAAAGCTGTAATCTTGAGAACTCTTGGCACATAACAAGTTTATCCGAACTGCTGAACTAACAGACAAGCAAAGACTAACCTGGTTTCTCAGCAGCATGAAGCTGTGTCCCTAAGATGGCTTCAGCTTTCCCATCTAAAACGCTGCCTGAAGAAGGTCAAAGCTGTCATGAGAATTTACTGTTTATTTTAGCCACCGTGTGATAGGTCTCTGGCCTCCTTTATTTAACTGGATTTACTAAAAATGGCTTACAATAGTGAATATATATCTTTTACAATTCAAAAGTATCTTTCTAAAGAAATTGAGAACCTTTCTTCTGAAATGTGGTCACCAGGAAGTAGGGGCCTCTTTTTCCCAGTCTCTGTGGGAAAAAGCATCCTAACTCAGAGAAGTGCCAGGTAGCAAACACAGCTGGCCTAATCACATTTACATTTACATTTACATTTACATTTACATTTACATTTACATTTACCAAACCACAGTCATTTTCACTTTCTGACTCTTCTGAGCCTATTCCCTTCCAAAATTCTCCCTTAAAAACACCAAGCCAGGTGCGCCTGGGTGGCTCAGTTGGTTGAGCGGCCGACTTCGGCTCAGGTCATGATCTCACAGTCCGTGAGTTCGAGCCCCGCATCAGGCTCTGTGCTGACAGCTCCGAGACAGCTCGGAGCCTGTTTCAGATTCTGTGTTTCCCTCTCTCTGACCCTCCCCCGTTCATGCTCTGTCTCTCTCTGTCTCAAAAATAAATAAACGTTAAAAAAAATTAAAAAACAAAAAACAAAAAACAAAACAAAACAAAACACCAAGCCACCTCTGCACAAATTGGAATGCTGTTCGGGTTTTTCCCCTACTGTCAGTAGTTACTTCTGTTTTCACCACATTGACTGTCTGGCTATGTTTATCTGTAACAATCCACTATTATTACATTGAAGCCCTGTCTGTGGTGAGGTATGGGAAAAGGGCATTCTATCATCCTCCAGTCTTCCAGTGGGCCTGTGTTTAATGGGCAAGTTTTTCTCCAGTAGTCTAGCTTTTTCCCTCTTTGTTCCTTACTCTCTTCCCAACCTTCAGTATTCCTAATCTATTTCCTTAAATATCTGACCCCTGTTGACTGTTTTACTGCTTGTTTGTTTTGTTTTGTTTTGTTTCCCTCAGAAGGAACTGGAACAGTAGAAGGTATGGGAGTGGAAGGAAATCCCTTCTTTCCTGGTAAGCCTTTGTTTAAGGAAGGATGTAGGCACATTTCACAAATATCTATGTTTTTTTCTCCATCTGCCAGGGTCATGAAAGTACCTTTCTCAAACTTCACTATGATGAGAGCCTGGTGGGGTTTCTGGAGGGGAAACCCATGACCATTTGGACTCCTTTCCCACAAGATTTCCCCACAAAATTGTCTCATTTTTATGCTATTCCATATTCAGTCCCCAATAATGTGTCAAAAATACTATTAATGTGTTTCTACAAGACATGGCTCCATCACCATCTGCTCCAGAAAGGCAGATTTTCGTTGTGACTACATTCACAAAAGATGTTGATTTTCAGTTTGTTTAATTTCCCTTATTGTAAAGAGGGAAGAGTGACTTTCAAGCTCTTTTTACATGTCAGAGTTGAAATTTGAAGTCCTTCAGTGACTTTTTTTTCCCCTCTATCTTTCCCCATGCTTACCACTGGCAACTACTAATCTTTTTATTGTCTGCATAGTTTTGCCTTTTCCAGAATGTTTACCAGTGGAATCATACAGTTTAACCATGCTTTCTTAGGGAAATTCTCCTCCTCACATTTTCCATGAGAAGAAATGAAACTTGTTATGACACAATGTAAAGATTGCTAGATAGTTCCAAAAATAAAATATTATTTTATATTTAGGTATTTTCATGGATTTGTAATCATTTTACTATTAACAAATTCAATAATGCTACAATGTTAAACAGTTTTATAATTTTATACTGTTTTCACAAAGTCACATATTCTCCTTTACCTCCGTACTCTGTTTCTGTATAAACGCACCAAAGCAAATAAGTGATCACTTTAGTAAGCCTATCTTGATATTTTTGTCCACTGTTTTTAGTTTGCATATAACATACATTTGTCTGGGTTGTTTAAATATGTTTATTTCTCAAACATTCTTAGCACTTAACAAACAATACATTTGTTCAATACATTAATACATTTCTATCAATATTCTTAACTTGTGGCTTTTTTAAAGTTTGTTTATTTATTTTGAGACAGAGAGTGTGTGTGTGGGAGAAACAGAGAAAAGGGGAGAGAGAGAGAATTCCAAGCAGGGTCCGCACTGTCAGCACAGGGCCCTATGTGGGGCTCGAACTCACAAACCCTGAGGTCACACCTGAGCCAAAACCAAGAGTTCCATGCTCAACCTACTGAGCCACTCAGGCACCCCCTAACTTGTGACATTTGAGAAAGCATAGAGGCTTTTTTGGTGGTCATAACTGGTAGGAAAGTACTACCAGAATCTAGTGGGTAGAGGCCAGTGACACTCCTACAAATTTTGCAATGCACAGAACAGCCCCTCCTCACCCCCTGAGAGAAAATTATGCAGCTCAAAATATCTAGAGTGCTGAGGTTGAGAAACCCTGCTAAATGCTGTCCAAACTAATGGTTGTTTAACACAACTCTGAAGGTAAAGGAAGAACAATGATGTAAAATTTGTCTCACTTAATCTATGGGGAAAAAGATCAGATTGATTGAAATGGAAAATCTTTTTTTTTTTTTTTTAATTTTTTTTTTCAACGTTTATTTATTTTTGGGACAGAGAGAGACAGAGCATGAACGGGGGAGGGGCAGAGAGAGAGGGACACACAGAATCGGAAACAGGCTCCAGGCTCTGAGCCATCAGCCCAGAGCCTGACGCGGGGCTCGAACTCACGGACCGCGAGATCGTGACCTGGTTGAAGTCGTACGCTTAACCGACTGCGCCACCCAGGCGCCCCCCTTTTTTTTTTTTTAACAAAACGATGGTAAAACTTTTTTCTGATGTGCCAATTTGGAAACAAAACAGTCTTTTCATAGTCTCATTTTTATGGGAAGAAGCCAATTACTCAAGCCCTTAGAGTAATTATATTCATTATTTGGATTTTTATATGTTGGCAACGGCAACTCTGATGAAGTACATAAATTTTACCTCCTTAAAGGAATTTTCCCCGTTATGCTGTAGCAGTCACTCCACTCTCATGCAATGTGGTCCATTGATCTTTCCAGTGTTTCATTTTCAGCTGTTTGAAATCTACCACAAAGAACAATTTATGTTTCTCTTTTCAATGATATTGCTTTCTACCCTCCATCATCCACTTTTTTGTTTGTTTGTTTGTTTTGTTAGACATTTGTTTATTTCGTGTCTCCAAGTCTGAGACACGTATTAGGGGCAACTAATAGTACAACCATCCAAATATATTACAATAGTTATGTCACAATTTATTATGGTCACAATACTTTTTTCTTAAACCTTTTTAATGTTTTTTTTATTTAGAGAAGGAGAGAGAGTAAGTGGGGGAGGGCAGAGAGAGATGGAGACACAGAATCTGAAACAGGCTTCAGGCTCCGAGCTGTCAGCACAGAGCCTAATGAGGGGCTTGAACTCATGACCCAGGAGATCATGACCTGAGCCAAAGTCGGGGGCTCAACTGACTGAGCCACCCAGGCGCCCCTGGTCACAATACTTTTAACAGAGGTTACATAGAGATATAACTCTAAAAATAAACAATTTGTATACAGTTTGAATGGACCCATTCTTCTGATTTACAGTCAGAATAATTTCGAGAAGTTCAAACTTTTATTTAGGTAGGAAGTAGGTAAACTATTTTTCTTTACAGATGAATCACTTAATACATTTTTTCTTGCCTCACTTAGATATAGTGACTGACCTATTTGAATAATGCTGCAAGAGTGAGCATGTTGGTATTGATTTATCTTCCTTGCAGAATCTAAATTCATTCTGAATGAAGATCTGTGTCTCAGATTGCTACCCCTGGGTTCTACTGTTTTTTATAGTCCTTTGAATTGATATTTTATCTTTTGTCAGATCTAACTAGATCTAGTAGGAAGCTAGGTCTGTTTCTATTTGCTTTTAGCAGAGCAGTTACAATTTTGTATTTTTTTTGTCATTATTCATGAGGTCCTTTCTAAGTTTCCTTTGCATGTAAATTTCACTATTTTCCTTTGCTATTTGAAAAACCTTGTAAAATACATTCTAAAATACAAACTGAATAAATAATTTTTGTATCCCCAAAGAAGATTTGATTGACATGTGGTAGATTTCTGTAATTAGCAGCTCTCCCAAAATATTCCTATTTTTTTTCTTATGTCATAGAGTGTAATATATCAAATATCCAAAAATATAGTCATAGATTTGCTTTACTAACTAGTACAATATGCCATTTTAGAACATTTTCTAATAAAGTGTTTTTCTTTTGGAAAACAAAACAAAACAAAACCAAACCTCCATAGCACTCCTGGTATAATCTAAACCCCTAAAGATGGCTAGGTGGAATCATATTAAGCGTTGTTGTTTCACATAAACTTTACTTGCTTCTTAGGTCAAAGATATAGAAATCCAAAACTAAATATAAGTGAAATAACTAAATTTAGGCACTACACAGAGTAAGATTATGTTCCTCATTTCTTCTCTTAAATGTCACTGATAATTTGTTGGAACTAATAATAGAAATATCAAAATAAGGAAATTTACTGATCTGAGTGCTTTGACAAGAATTACCACCCAAACCGTATAAACTGTCCAGAATTTATCAATAGATGTGAGTGCTAGGGGAATCGGGAATTAATATCTAAGCCATAGAATATTAGGACTATCCACCATCAAAGTATTACCTATATTGATAGAAAATGACGATTTGCACTAATACATAAATATTCTTAGTGAGGGGGATTAAAGGGCTTTAGTTTCTTTCGTTGCATTACTTATATTGATAGAAAATGATGATTTGCACTAATACGTAAATTTCTGAGTGAGGGGGATTAAAGGGCTTTAGTTTCTTTCATTGTATTTCAACACTATTACTAGGAAATTGGCTTTGGAAAAGACATCACAAAATATAACTGTAGCCACAATCTTTATATTGGAAAAGACATTACAAAATAAAACCGTACCCACAATCTTTATAGTCCTTATTAAATCCGAAGCAGTGATAGGCTGACCCGTTTTGAACCTATATACTCTTCATTTCATAATACTTCTTTCCTCCAAGGGAGAGGTGGTAAGCACCGAATAGACTATTGACTTTTTTTTCCTTTTAAATTCACATGCAGTAGATGGATTAGAAAAATGAGTCTCCGTCTTCTATGAATTATGTTAATTTAACAAACAATTCTAAAATACATTTTCTAGTTACGACATGAAAAAGGAATCAGGGATTAATTCCTCCACTTACAATTTAAATTTTTTTTTCAACGTTTATTTATTTTTGGGACAGAGAAAGACAGAGCATGAACGGGGGAGGGGCAGAGAGAGAGGGAGACACAGAATCAGAAACAGGCTCCAGGCTCTGAGCCATCAGCCCAGAGCCCGACGCGGGGCTCGAACTCACGGACCGCGAGATCGTGACCTGGCTGAAGTCGGACGCTTAACCGACTGCGCCACCCAGGCGCCCCCTCCACTTACAATTTAAGTAAGAAAATACACAAATATCTTACAGAAGTTTGACTATGTGATACATATAAAAAAAGAGGAAACCACATATAATATATATTTTGCAAGGATTATTCCTATATATTTTATTTACTAACCACATATTTACTGTGCACTTACTATGTCTGAGGCCTAACAGGATTATTGTCTTACACATTTTAAAATTCATTACTTCTGATATATTTTTTGGTTATAATTACAAATGCTCAAATCAGAATGACAGTCTTCTCAAAATAAAAACATTTAAAATTTTGTTGATTTTTTTTCTAGAATTTGATGAGTTAGAGATGAAATATAATCTCAAGTTAGAATGGTGTTTAAAACACATTTCTTTTTGTAGGTTCCATTCCAAACTGCCTAATAGCACCATTAGTCCAGATGGCATTTTTGTATTTATTAGTTGTACTAATCTCAGATAGTTAACCAACAGAAAATGTGCACTATAAAACTTAATGAAACATAATGATGATAGTGTATATACCATTTTCTTCATCCTATGGAGTCCTCAACATGTAGCATTGTACTTAACATATAATAGAGGCCCAAAAATTATTTTTTAAATGAGTAGGTGACTTTGAGGCATCTGGGTGGCACAGTCAGTTAAGTGTCCAGCTCTTGATTTTGTCTCAGGTCATGATCTCACAGTTTGTGGGCTCGAGCCTTGTGTCCAGCTCTGTGCTGAGTGCTGAGTCTGTTTGGGGTTCTTTCTCTCCCCTCTCTCTGCCCCTCCCAGAGCACTCTCTCCCTCTCTCTCTCTCAAAATAAACAATTAAGCATTTAAAAAAATAAATATATGAGTAGTTGACTAAAGAAATGGAATGATGGTTGTGTTCCAAGCTATGAATATGCTTAATAGGGGTTTATTCTCAAATGATGAATATTTGCTTATCATTTTGGATAAACTGAATAAGGTTTTCCAATCCCAACATAATTGACATTTAGAAGCATGTAATTCTTTCTGTGGGAAGTTATCTTCTAGTTTGTAGGATGGTTAGCAGTATGTCTGGCTTCTACACACTAGATGTCAGTAGCAGCCCCCCTCTTCTCCATTTGTAGCAATCAAAAAAGTCTCCATACAATGCCAAATATCTCCCAGGGGCAAAATCATATCCAGTTGAGAACGACTGATCTGAGATGATTTCTCATTAATTCTTATAATAACTAGACAGGATGTGGAATTAAGGAGAATAACCTCCAACTCCTTTTGTTTTCAAATTCTAATAGAATTGGTTTCTAACCATACATTATTGTTGGATTTCCTTATGATTAGGAATCAGTTGGATAGTTATTTACATTTTTTTTCCTCTAATACTTTGATCTATGAACCAAAGGTTAATATGAGATGATTAGGATCAGCTTCTTCATAATTATTTAATAAACCTATGTGTCTATGCAAAAGGAAGTTATTATTTCATAATTATTCTTTGTTTGGCATATTAAAAATCATCCCTTTGGCTTCCTATGGGTTTATTTTTCTCTTGTTTTTCCAGTTTTCTGAAGTGGGAGCAAAGATTATTAATTTAGAACTCTTCCTCTTCGCTTTTTTTTTTTAATTGAGAAATAATGGACATACAGTATTTTATGAGTTTCAGGTGCACAGCACAATGTTTCATACATGTATATATTGCAAATGATCACCACAATAAATCTAGTTAACATTCATCATCACAGATAGCTACAATTTTGTTTTTAAATTTTTTAAGGCTTATTTACTTTTGAGAGAGAGAGAGAGAGAGCGAGCATGATTGGGGGAGGGGCAGAGAGAGAGGGAGACACAGAATCTGAAGCAGGCTCCAGGCTCTGGGCTATCAGCACAAAGCTCAACGTGGGGCTCAAACTCACGAACCTCAAGATCATGATCTGAGCCGAAGTCGGATGCTTAGCCAACTGAGCCATCCAGGCGACCCACAACGTTTTGTTATAATGAGAACTTTTAAGTTCTATTCTCTCTTAAGAACTTCCAGATATACAATACAGTATTATTAACTATAGTTGCCATGGTGTTCAAGTTGTACAAATATGTTGGGCATATTTTTTGAATTTTTAATTTTTTAATCTATTTTAGTTTTAGCTATGCCACAAAGCAACCTACATCAATTTCACTGTTATTATATTTCAATGAATTGCAGTGATCAGTAAACTTATAGGCATGATTTTGTCATGAAATATATTGTTATTTCTACCTCATTTAGGGAGCAATATATCTTTCCATTTATAACTTTTGAATGAGAGGAATAATGCAGATTACAGTAATTGTTGTTGCTAAGTAGCGTTTTGCATAATGAGAGCATAAGCAATGGTCTTCAAAGTCACATTTTTCCAATAACTTTCAGGTACTTTAGAGAGAAAAAAATTGAACCTGTAGATTGCTTTAGATATCAAAGTTGTAGTATAGTTAGCTGTGTGGCTAATCTAGGAGTCTGTTTGCATGGCTTTCAGAACAGTCTAGTTAACTTATTCTAGTTCCACAGCTCTAAGACAGTAAGCTATGGAAGATTCACTGATCTGGTGAGGCAAGAGTTCTCAATGAAGCCTAAGCTTATGATTGCTTGTTTTTATTATAGTTTTCATTATAGTCTTGCTGCAGTAAAATGCTGAAATTAATTATGTGTATCTTGCCCAGAGGAGAAAGCAAAAAAATTCCCGTCACTTATCCATTCTCCTCTTCCACCCTCTCTCTGTTTATCCCTCTGCCTCTCCCCTTGCTCTTCTCTTCCCTCTCCTCCTTCTCCTCCCACACACATAGTTAAAAAGACTATGAAGAACTTCCCAGTCCTTCTGTTCAAAATGGAAAGAGTTATCTTTTCAGTAATAATGGCTGCTAACAACTCACAGTAAACATCATCTCAAGAGTTCTCTTTGGCCAAAAAATGCTGCCTCAATTTAGTTTGCCCTTCTTCTATAAGGCACCTGAATTTAAAGATTTTATAATTTGGGGAGGAAAAACAGCCTATCCTGTTGTCTCAATTCAGGACAACTATGAATGTAAGATTGCCAGAAAAAATACAAGATAGTCAGTTAAATTGAATTTCAGATAAGCAATAAATAAATTTTTATATGTGTCCCATGCAATATTTGTAGTATACTTACACTATAGTATATCAATGTATACTTACAATAGAAATTTATTCTTTGTTTATCAGAAATTCAAACTTAACTGGGCACTCTGTATTTGCATTTGCTAAATCTGGCTGCCTTATCTAAAAGGCCATGATAGATATCTCTGCTCACTCTTACCTCTCTCTCTCACTCTCAGATAGGTGTTATTTCAGTGAATCCATCTCAGTAAAGTGCTTCCATTCGAATAACTGCCTCAGAGCCTGTTTCCCAGGGAACCTAATCTATGTCAGTTTGTACAAATTATGGTCCAAAAAAAGCAGATGCTGAAATGAAATTTTTGAAATGAAAGCATCTGCTAGCCAGTTGGCAATGGGAATTCCATCACTGGTGGTAGATGGGTTACTGAGAGTCCCTGACATGAAGTAATAGTTCAATCATCAAATTTCCATTATAATAAACCAAGATGGTATTAATTCTATGGAGTGGTGGGGGAAGCATTGACTGGTGAAATATCTTAGGTCTCTGCTATTAGAGAAATTCAAGAGAAATAGTAATTATAAGGACTACAGAATGGCATATGTACTGCTGAGGCCATTAATACAGTGAAAGGAAAGGACAATGAAATGCTTAAAGTGATTAATCATGAACTTAAGGCAACACAGAACATAAATATAAAATATAATAGTCTCCCACATCCAGAGGGCAGAAAATATTAACATTTGGGCCTGGGGCTTAATTAAAAGGATACCAAAAATGCAGGAAAATTACATTCTCAATGCAGAGTCCTATGTTAAGGGTACAATGCTGACTAAAAATAAGAGTTATGATGAAACATAGGATGGAGAATCTGGGTCAGAAGTCCTGAATCTCCAGGGTTTTTTTTAACCCTCTGAGACTACAAATATGGCCCTTCTTGTTAAAGGCTAGTGTCCCTTGTTTGCAGATGATGCAGAGATTTTTGTCTTGTAAGATGATTTGCACATCCTCAACATCTATCCTAACCTCCCTCCTGCCCAGTAAACCAATAAATAAAGATTAACCTTAATATGTATTATTCGGAGTGATGCTACTAATAACTGCTCCTACTAAGAGATGAATGGGATTGTACTCCAGTGAAAATGTAGTGCCTAGCAAATGTGCACTGTCAAGAACCAGAAGGATATTCATGGGACAGGGTCCAAAAGAGAATCTAAAAAAAAAGTGGTTAAACATAAATTTGGATAAAAATAATCTGTTAGTCTGGGAGCACTCTTTCTGATTAAGAATTTCATACCCTGATAAAGACCCCAAAGTACTGGATTAGAGCCTGTTGGATGGCTTCTGGAAAACTGGGAAAAGTGATGACCCACACAAAGTACAGTAGGAATGTCAGGATTTCTATGTGGGGTACGAGAGAAAGAAATCAAAACCTCATTAAAGACAACAGGCTAGAGTGGATATACTGTGTAAGACTGGAAAATCTACCAGTTGACTATGTTCCCCCAAAAAAGTCCACATTTACCAACATGAAAAGGAAAGCACTGTGAGAGGGTCACTAGCATCATTGGATCAATGGTGACTCCCTACATATATCATGGATGATAGTAGTTGCCTGATAGAAATGGGCATAATAGGATCCCTGAATAATAGTCTAGGTGGCACTACTTATCTGTTAGAAAAAAATAATGGGCACAATTATTGAAATGAGCAGGAAAAAAATGGAGTGGAAACCAGAAGCAGACAGTCAGAGAACTATAAAGATTGTTAATAGAATACAGTGTCTTTAGGGACAAGAAAGAAGGCATCCTTTAAGAATATTTTTCAATTTTTGCAATCAAAAGAAATGAAACATGGATGATTAGGGTGTTAAAGGTAGCCAACCATATAAAATATCTTAATTTCCTACACAGTTTCTAGACATGTGCCAGTTTTAAAATCCAGAATTTATTTACTAAAGAAAGGGGCAGTTTCCCATGAGAAAAGAACTTTCAACACCAGCGCAAGTTTATATAGTAACTATCTCTAATGTTTTTCACAGTGAGGCATATGGCTATTTATTTTGACAACTGTATACTGACAAAAGAAGGATTCTAGACATTCCAAGAATTCTTTGATACAGATTCAATTTGACATTAGCACTTGGACAAGCAAAACATTTTTATAACCCCTTGTTAGTGGAGGCCTTACAAAAGGGAGTTTGGATCCAGGTTTAGCTCATAACATTGAGTGTGTCCATGGACCACTCAATAGTGATTCCCCTGAGCTCTCAAATGATAATTAAAGTGTTAGGTAGTTTTCAGAATATCATCACTGGCCTGTGGGGTAAGAGCTATCATAGTTGTGAAGGCCAAATAGAAACTGTTGAAACTGGCCTCTAACGCTTCCAAGATAGTAAGGCAAAAGCAAGGTTGTATCTCAAGAGAAATCACTGCCATTCTTAAAGATTTAAAGTGTACAATAGCCTCATCATATCCCCCCTTTAATTTATAAATCAAGTGATTAGAATAGCTATATGGGCCCTAGACAATGGTAGCAGCCTAAGTAGTAATCAAATATAGTATGTTTGCAAAAACATGTTAATATCTACCCAGGCATGTGATATATGACCATTGATCTGGAGAATGGTTTTATGCTTTCTTTTGTTTTGCATTACTTTTGTTTTGTTTGTTTGTTTTTCATTTCTATGAGGGAGTGGACCAGAAGCAGTTCTCATTGATGTAGAATAAACAGCATAATACATTTCATTCGTGTTAAAAAATTATATTAACTCTCTTGCACTGTCATAATGTAGCTCAAAGAGACCTATAATATCTGTACACTCTGCATAATATCATATTATTTCTTTCTATTGACTAAATTGTGTTAATTGGACCATATAAATACAAAGTGACAAGAACATTAAAGGCTTTGATGATATATAAGCACTCCTGAGGATGAGTGATAAATTCTACAAAAATTCAGGACCCACTAGATTAATGAATTTTCAAATAGGTCTTGTTATCTGGGACATGTTTGGACAATACAATTCTCATCAAAGTAAATGATTAATATCAAATTAATATATCTCATATGTCTCACCATTTTTTAAAAAAGTATAATAAAAACATATCTTTCCTCACTCACACCTGTGGTTACCTAGTAGGCAGGAGAGGGAGACTTAATACCAAGTGACAGAAACAAACAATGGCCTGGCTTGGATCAGAGATAAGTTGTTTAGGTTTTTGGGCACAAGTTAAAAATGGCCTACTATTATGTTACCATCCCATTCAGAGATGGCCCTGAAAGACAGCAGTGAGGGGAAACCATCCCAGTGATTAAAGGTTTAGGGCGTGCACACTTTGAATGTGTGTAAAGGAAAGTGGCACATAGACCATCCATAGATTTATGGGCAGTGTCAAGCCACTGAGCCCTGTGATCAGACTTCTAAAGTAACAAGGATTAGAAAATAAAGGACAAGAGATTTTGTAGAAGAAGCATGTACAAGATTTGGGGAAGTTATCATGAATTATCAAGGTTTTTGTATTGCATATTAAATCTCATCAGAGAAGTCATAAAAGGAAAAGGCATTAAACAAACTACAAAACCCAAGTAGATGGAATGACTTGGCAAATTAATGTCATCCATTTTCTTTCAGCCATCTTCAGTGGTAATATTCTCAGCTCATGAATGGAACAACCATGTTAACGAGGAAGGAATCTGTAAATAAACTCAAAATCATGAGCTCCCACTCACCAATGACAACCAAGCTTGTGCTGCTGTTGAATATCAAAGCACAGGACCATGATGCCAAAGTGTCAAGACAATACCATTGCTCAAAGAGAGCAACCAGCCCCTAGGTGACAAGTTGAATACATTGAAACCATTCATCTCTAAAAGATGTGGGGATTTTTATTGGATGGCATATGTTATGGGTATGGATTCGTCTTCCTTGACCACTGAGCCTCAGAGACCACTATTATCTAATGGTCTATAGAGCATATGATCAAGTGACACATAACTCTGCAAAATATCACAAAGGATAAAGGAGCACACACTCCTGCAAATGAATTTTACTGATGTACATAGGATCATGGAACTCACTTGCCCTGTTGTATACCACACCACCCAAAGCTTCCAGATGTAATGATGGAAAATCTTTTGAAGGGTAAACAAAGGCTTTGGCTTACAAATGATGTCTTCTAGACTGGATATTACCCTCAAGGATACAGTTAGAACTAAATCAATGACTTTTATATGGCACTTAAATGGTAAGAACACATGGTTCCAGGAACCAAGACCTGTAAATAGGAGTAAGCTTATTGACCTTCACTCTCAATGATCCATTTGGGTATTTTGTGTTTTCTATTTCTATAACACCAGGATTTATACATCTAAAGATCCTATTCCCAGAGAGAGAACACTGCTACCACCAGACACAACAAGAATCCCATTATGTTTTAGGTCTTATATGCTGCCTGATCATTTGGGTCTTCTCAACGATGCCAAGAGAAAAGAAGGCATGGGGGAAAAATCAATATCTAGGCAGGAGTAATTTTCTCTGATCATTTTTAGGAGATAATCATCTGTTATACAATAGGAGCAAGGAAGAATACATTTGGCATATATCAGGGGTTTCTCATTATTCCCCAGTCCCATATTGACTATTAAATAGTTGATAGACATGTGCAAGAACTTTAAGAAGGATATAACAACTAAAGGCTCAGATCCATCAGAGATCAGTACTTGAATCACTCCAAAACCAGGTAAGCTATGTGTTAATTTGAATTTTCTAAGAAGCAAACAGTAAGAATGAATTCAATATCCAAAGGCTTTGCAGGGGATAATGATGGGGGATACACCTATAAAGGATAAAGTAGAGATGTAGCAAGGAAAACTTTACTATGCTGCAGACCTGACACATGTGAAAGAAGAGAGGGAAAGGCAGGTTGCATAGGAAAGGCCTCAAATGGTAGTAGAGTTCCAAAAAGTCTCAGGTAGGCTGATGAGGACCTTTTAGTGGAGCCTCCTCTCCGCTCAAGTACTCTGATTATGCTCAATCATTTGAGGACGGAGTATGAGAGTATGGCCTCTGTGGGAACCCTAAAATGAAACCAAAGATGTGGCAGCTAAAAATTGCCAGGCAGCTACATTATTTGTAGGGAGTGCTCTTATAGAGAGGTGTGAGTAGAACATCTGCTGCAGACATAGTTCAAGGTTGCCACAGCCACCTGGACAAGCATAAAAAGGAATCTAGAATGGGTATTAAAGGGGGAAAGGAATGAACATCTGCCATGTACTAAGATTACTTGTACTGGCAGACTCTGTAGCATATGGAAGTTATGGAAGTTTCCTTAGGAAAAGAGTACATCCAGAATCTTTAAGCTGTTCAGAGATGGGTGACTTTGTTATGTAAATCAATACATTCAACTGAAAGAGTGGTAGGCTGAGTGGTTGTTTCAATGCCAAGTTTCTGTTCCCGTATTTTAGGCAATCTCCAAATTCAACAGGTGATGGCTAGAAGCTCAAAAATGAGTCCTTTACCAGGAATAGTTCTTGCCCAAAAAGACAGAGAATCCTACATTTCATAGTATGTTTCCTGCAGAATCTGACCTATTAGAGAGAAATATAGATGTAAATATGATAGATGTATGTGTGTATACTACCCGTGTGTGAGAATATGAAGATAATCGTGAGTAAGGGAATGTGAACTTCCAGAAGTTCTGTTATTATCCTCACACGTGCTCACATTTATGATCTGAATTCCTACTCAATGAAGATCTGTGTCTTTGATCACTCACTATAAGATTTATTGCTTTTTTGGTATTGTAATAATGTTGTATAGTAATAAATAGTAGCTACACTTATGGTGGGTATAGCATAATGTATAGAGAATTTGAATGACTATGTATGTATACACCTGAAACTAATGTATTATTCTGTGATATTATACTGAAATAAAAAAAAATTAAAGACTTACTGCTTTTTATAATTCTCTGAATTGATATATTTTTCATGATCTCTGACTAGGTCTACTATGGCAAGAAATTAGATTTTTTATTGCATTTTCAGAGCAGTTATAGTTAAAATTGATGTGCGAATGTGTCATTTTTTTCTTATCTATTTATGCAGCTATTTCTAAATTCTCTGTTCTTCACCATATTATTTTATTTTATTACCTTTGCAATAGGTTTTTTTTTAAAAAACAGCGTTATTGCAGTATAATTGGCATATAGTAAATTGCACATATTTAAAGTGCACAATTGATAAATTGTGACATATGAATATACCTGAAATACTCAGCACAATTAAGATACTGAAAACATCAACAACCCTAAAAGTTTCTCATTCTCCTTTGTAATCTCTCCCACCACCACCCCCACCCCCCACTCATTCCAGTTACCAGGCAACCATTGATGAGAGTTCTGTCACTATATATTAGTTTACATTTTACTTTATTTAAATATTTTGAGAAAATATGAATTTTATTCAAACATAATCATGCAGTATATAGTCTTTTTTGGTTTGCAATATTTCACTCAGCATAAATATTTTGAGGTTCATTCATTTTGTAACATGTATCAAATATTTATTCTTTTTAGTTAATGAGTCATATTTCACTGTATGGACATACTTTTCCATAGACATCATCAAGCCAACTAGAGAATGAGAAAGTGACACAAAGTAATATGGGAAAATAGTTTCTTACAATGGTGAACCTTGCCATTTTCAAAAACTATCCTACCCTTTACTTGAAGCCAGAGAGAATATTTAAGAGTTGTTATCATGACAATTGTGAAGCAAATTGTCCAGATTAAATAGAACAACTCAAAATAATTCCCCCACTCTGTGAATCAACTAAGTCAGCCAAAGGTAATAAATATTGAAGTCCTGCCCAGAAAGCAATATGGCTTTTACTGTAATGTCAAGGGATTCCAGAATCTGAAATAGACACTATCAATAAAGATGACCTTACTATCTAATAGAGGGTTTGGAAAATACTAAAAATATTGGCATTTCATTTGTGTGATCCTTAAGCATCTTCCACAATTTACCTTGCTTACTGAAGTTTCTCTCTCTGTCCATGCCTACTAATTCTTCCTCTTCTTTCTAGCTCTAACTCCACTTATTTAAGGAGCAAAATGAATGTATGATGCTGAGTCCGCTCTGTCCCCAAAAGTCCATATACACTTGTGAAGTAATTCAGGATGGGGAGGGACTCAAACTTTTATGGATCTTTTGGATACGGGGGTTCAAGACACCATGCTACATTTTCCCTTGGGGCAGGAACCAGATGAATTTAGTTAATTAAGTTAGGGCAAAGTTTGCAGTAGAGTGAAGAAGCTAACACAACTGTGTGAATGAGGTCATTTGGGTCGATTCATTATCCTACTATTATGGTTTCATGCGCTGAATGTATAACTGTTATTGATGTTTTACATGCCTGTACTGTGCATGAAGGCATTCTCCCTATCAGAAAGAGCTCTTTTTAGAGAAGCGCTATATCTTTGAGGCCCCACAAAATAATAACCCATTTCAGCTATAAGTCTCCATGACTGATGATTTTGCCATTTGGAGCTTTTAGCAAGGGGAGGCAGTTTCCATCCAGAGATTCCCTTGATATGGATTCATTACCTGCCTTACATAGATACCAGGAATACTTATTGGACTCTTCCAAAACTGAACTCCTTACCTTGAAAGTCTCTGTCTGATACTTCCATTTTGTGGGCAAGAATGCTCAAACCTAAAATCTAACACTGCAAGAAGAGTTCAACAGGCTTTTCCTGTCAAATGGAAATTATATATTCAAGAAGATAGCTGGCCTGACTGCAGGAACATCTCAGTTTTACATGAAAAAGTATTCCCTTGGGGAAGACTTTTTCACTATGTTGATAAAGGCAAAGCCACTGGCTTAACAGGGCCCTAAATTCACAGAGTTTCCCTGACATGCCTGGGTAAGTTTCACTGATGGCTTGGTTAAACTGATCACCAATGATATCCATAGGGTTGCCTTTGCTTACTCCCTGCAGTTAAATAAATTATCCTTTCACTCCTTCTCTGGGCTAATTTTAGTGCCTCAAAATTGTTGACATTATTTAAGGTTAAATATTGATGCTCCAGTCCAATCAGCTGACTCCAGGAAATGCAATTGTGATATATAAAACTAATCTGTATTATGATTTCAGATTCCTATACTATTTGCAATCTGAGAATGGTGTGCCTTTCATCACAAAAGCCACTTAACAATGGGTTTCTCTCAAGGTTATTTATCCATACCACCGACAGGCATTTATGGAACATTAAACATTTTTCTCAGAAATCTGACTACCTCCCTCATTTCCTAGTACACATACCTTATGAAACCATTTTGGTCAATGAACATGGCTATCTTCAAGAAAGGATAATCTGTGTGCGACCAGTTTCTGGGTAATGAAGAGAATAAAAGGGTTTGGGGGTTATAAAGAGTTATTTCAAAAATACATAAAACATTTGTTAATATCTCCAGATATCCTCTCCATACTCATTCCCATAGCTGTCACTCAATGATTTCATGGGGTGAATAAATATTACTCAGCTGGTTTTATGGACAAACAGGACAAATAAGACTATCTGTCCTCAGACTGTCACTCCAAAGTCAAGGACTAGACTCAATGTTTTTAAGTGAATTGGTAAATGCAAGTCTTACCATCTGTCCAAGAGTCCAGATGGAAGCACTAGCAACATGTGCCTCCTCGTTGATATAGGTCTTACTTGAAAGAATGCAATAATTTTAAACAAACTTTTCTTTCCAGGGGCAGCATGTGCACCCTTAGGGTTTACTATTCCGTGTCAAACATTAACTTACCTCCCTCCTGAAAACACAGATGTGTGCATCTAGGTGGTGGTCATAAGACACCATCAAGGGTTTAAGAAAACACTATCATTAGATCATGCCACTCCAGTAAATCATGTCGATAACTCCCAAATGAGAGCTAATTAAGCAAACTTCTTATAGAAATAACTGACATGTTATTTAAGCAGGAAGTTATGTGTAATATAGAAATCGTCCAATTAGAAAAGGGGCTAAAAATTTCTGACTTTAGCTAAAGTGATCAATAACAGCAACTCAGCCCAGAAGGCATTCAAATCACCTTCCTGTTACTGTCCAGGGTCATGTAAGCATTCTCTTTGAGCATCTGTGCAATTATTACTACTTATTATTTGTATCTGTATTAATGCCTTGGCCACAGTAAAAAGGTCAATAAAGAAACTTAAGGGGAAATCTACCGGGTTTTTTGAAAGAATACCTGAGAGTTTATAAGATTTGTTCAGCTGATTGGTTTTGTAACCCTGTGGGACATGATTGAGGTCAATACTGCAGGGTGGCCTCATCCTTATTTTTTACATTTCTGTTGTAATAGCCTTAACTAAATGCTGAAAGAGAGAAATTAAACAGACTTGGTTCCAGGCTATTTGTTAGATTAGTAAGAATGGCTCATGGAGTACACATACTGGGAAATGTGCCAGAAGCCAAAACAGTGTAGAAATGAGTGGTGGTATTCTTGAAAGGAAATTCTCTATGAATGTTTCCCATTTCTATATGTCTCCTGAGAAGAGTAGTGTCCGTTTTGGTTCTGGCTTATATTTTAAAAATATAGTTCAGGGTCTTGGAAAATAGAGTTTGGTTATATTTAGAGCAAAAGACATGTTTACTTTCATCCTTAAAAGATAAATATAGTGGCTGTTTCTAGAAGAAAGTAAGGGTGGGCTTACTGTTCAATATAATAAAGATAATTCCTTCCTATAGAGAAGAGTAGATGTACTCATTATCTATTATAAAAGACATGAATTCCCTAAGTTCAGAGTTCCTTTACCAAAACACAATCCCAAAGCATGAGCAGATGTCACCTGATCCCCTTCATGTTGCCCTGTGGGCTTTGGAGCTTGAGGAACAAGTATAAAATAATACTGATACCCTGGCTACCTCTGTTGCTATGAGCAATAAACTTTCCTTTATCTCTGATTCAGGATTTTCATGTCTTTTGTAAGGATGCATTAAACCATGGTATGCTGTTGTGCAAACTTGTTAGTTTCCAAAACGAGTAAAATCCTAGACATAATTCATAACACTGTGTCTTGTCTTTTCTTAAATTGTGCTGTTATTGACATATATCAATAAATTGCAGAAGTGGTGCCTAAATCTGGAAGGATTGATATGTAAGTCATAAACCATAAAAAGAGGATAAAGGATAAAGGAGTTTTTTGCCTACCCCCAGAAAGGAAAAAAAAAAAAAGGAGCAGAGAGATGAGTAGGCTTATGACTAAATACCGCTTAGATCCTTGAACTAGAACACATTAGG
This sequence comes from Prionailurus viverrinus, assembly GCF_022837055.1. Lineage (NCBI taxonomy): Eukaryota > Metazoa > Chordata > Mammalia > Carnivora > Felidae > Prionailurus > Prionailurus viverrinus. The sequence continues at coordinate 67,492,045 of NC_062564.1, read as the reverse complement.
TTGCTAGGCTAAGATCTGAGATAAGGGATGGGGTATATAAACACTAATATGCATAGAAGGAATCCTGTAAAAGAAGGTTTTTGCAACAAATCACACAGTTAAGTTTTACATGCAACGTGGTATCAAAAGAATCTGGTAAAAATAACTGATTTAGTTGCCTATGTCTATGGTTATAGCTTTGAGTAATGCATATCCAGTTGTGTAGGAGGAGAACATTATTAATGTTCTAATACCTCTATTTCTCATACCTTTAAAGATCTAGTTGGTTTAGCCAAAAAGGACTGGAGTGAACTGTTGGAGAATGCAGAGTATATGGACTCAGAAACCAAAGACCATGATGATATTACCAACAGATACATATCTGATAAGACAGATTTGCAGGGCATGATTATAAATCAGAAGCACAATATCCCCCTCATGATAAAATGTCTTCAGTTGAAGGTCTTTGGGCATAAATTTTATGATACAAAGATGTAGCCTCTTCTTCTTTCCTTTTGTTTTTTTACTGTGGGTATCTGATTTGGGATAGCCCCTCACCCCACTCCAGCTTGTATAAAGCCCATCCAAACATCTGTATGCCATCAGATGCAACCAAGTATTTGTTGATTCACTCTTGAAAATTTATGAAGCCATATCTATTTCCTGTTTGTTTTATTTAACATAAATACTAACCATAAGGAATTGTTCAGCTACTCGATTTACACACATCTATTATAAAGATGTCTTAAATTTAGAGATTTGATGTTTCCATTTCATCAAAGTAGGCTTGGAAATATATTTGTTTCAAATGAATTCTTGGCCCTAGCTAGGTATTTAGAAGCTAGAAATAATGGAAATTTTAGCACTTAAGTTCACACTTTGTAATACAAAGGAAATTTTGAGACCTATATAAAATCAGTAATATTAATGAGCTTCATATTGTTTCTTTATTTTTAGTTATTTATTTATTTATTTTAATTTTAGAGCGAGAGCATGAGCAAGAGAGAAGGGCAGGGAGACAGACCTAGAGAGAAAGAATCTTAAGCACGTTCCATGCTCAGCACAGAGCCCGACGTGGGGCTCAATCCCACAACTCTGGGATCATGAACTGAGCCGAAATCAGTAAAGAGGAGTAAGCCAAAGAGTGATCTCAGTCCAAATTCTATAGAGGTTAACATCAGTCTACTCCATCAGAGGAATTTTGGAGTGTAAGTTAGGTCTCAGTAAGGTTGATGTGGCTTTCATACTTTTAAATCCATACATCATTTCATAAGTGTGCTTCTTCCAGGAAGTGACATAAATTCCCAGGCACTCCAGGCTATCCCTTTATCTGGGCAGCGATTTAATTAGCCCAAGAGCATTCTTCAGAAAAAGACTTCTAAATGCTGGTTGATAGAAAGAATAGCAAACTAGGCCAGGAGGTACATACAAATAGTAAGATTAAATTAGACAATGTTCCAGTTATCTATTTCTGTGAAGCCTCATATAAATGCTTAGGGGGTTGAAACATTTTTACTTGCATCTCATCATTTTGTTGGGCAATTAGGCCAACCTTGGCTGGTTGAATCTCCTGTTCCATAAGACATTGAAATATATCACATGGTGGTATTCAGTTGGCAGATGGACTGGTCTGGAGGGTCCATTAATGAGTTTTACTCACATATCTGCTTCCTTTGCTAAAATGTCTGGAAGGCTGGCTTAGATAGGACTGTGGACCCGAACACCTATACATCACATTAAGGGGGCATGGGTACAGCATCATCACTCTCTATGTCACCCATCCAGCAGCCATTCTTTACCTTTGTCCTTACTAATAAAATGTGATTTTATTCAGTAATGAATAGTAAAATGCTTAGGAAAATCAGCCCCTGTAGATAGTATGGAACATTCTATGCTGATCACAGTAATCCCATTTCCTTACTGTGGTTGTTTTAGGTCTGGTCATATGAGAGAGGAGATATTTGTTGTAGAGATTAGGGGAAAAATTTATCTTTTAAGTTATTAAGGAAAAAATAAGCCTTTTATTTTCAAATTGTTGTGTGAGGCTGGAATGTCTGGAGCTGTAGCAGTCATTTTACAACCATTAGGATATAAGGCTATGGGCAAAAGTCAGTATGCTGAAGACGGCAAAGCAATCACATAAAATGTTCATGCAATTTTGCTGACATTAATTTACCTACTGAATTAATGTACTCTGGAATGGCTTGTTATATGGAATAATAAATCTGGATACATTTTTTTTCTTTAGGGTAATACTAGTTCTTGATATTTAACAACTTTTAATATTGTTACTTGTAGCCAAAAGCATCTTAAATGATAAATCCATTCCAGTGTATTATTATAAAAATCAACTTAGTGGATTGCAATAAGCAATATAAAGAATAGCATAGGCTAAATTAGACTGGCTAAAGTACGATAGGATAGGGTGGGGCATGACAGAATAGGATAGGATAGGATAGGATAGGATAGGATAGGAAGAAGAAAAGAAAAGAAAAGAAAAGACAATATTAGAGTAAATTGGCTGTAGTATCAGATCTGGTTAATGATATAGTTGTTTCTCTATATGTAACATATATTATGGTGAAATTTGCATTTCTTCAAATCTTTTAAATTTCTAATCTTTCATAAACTAATAAGTCTTCAAGTTTGAACAGAAACTTGAGCATCTGCAGGTGGATAGTATTAACATACTAAGAACTTCCTAAAAGCTAAAGGTTCGGAATTTCGAAATTCATAAATATAAACAACTATTCTAAAAATTTGTATTTGAATGGGATGGATAACCAAACTGTATTTTTATTAAAAAATTTTTTTTTTTAACATTTATTTTTGAGACAGAGAGAGACAGATCATGAACGGGGTAGGGTCAGAGAGAGGGAGACACAGAATCTGAAACAGGCTCCAGGCTCTGAGCTGTCAGCACAGAGCCCGACGCGGGGCTGGAACTCATGGACTATGAGATCATGACCTCAGCCGAAGTCTGCCGCTTAACTGACTGAGCCACCCAGGCGCCCCGCAAAACTGCATTTTTAAAAATCATACTGAGTATCTGAATTTCTATCCACACAGTTTTTACTTTAATTAATAGGTTTAAAAGTTTGCAAAGTTATAATCAAAAAGCAATCCTAATAGGGATGATTCAGAGTGTACAAGAGCTATAATTAGTCTGTTCTGAATGACCATGCTTGTGGAGAAGATCTGCAACTGATTGCAAGGAGGTATTTCCAGAAAACCAGAGAACTCATATTGACTTAAAGGGAAGGGGCAGGCATGAAAGTCATAGCTAACACAAGATAACCACTCCAAAGTGCTATTCAGTTACGAAGAGATTTTTAAATAATGCTGGGGTTCAAACTCTCAGGCATTAGGGGTAAAGTCCACACTTGGAGGCTTGAGTAAAGTTTGACAACCAGATTTTCATTTCGGTACCCAATGTTTGAGAGAAAATTTAAACCTGAGATTAGATGGCAATTAAGTTACCAAGTGTGATAAGCTCTTAAGAGTGACATCTAGAACATTTTAGGTTTCATATTGCCATTTTCTCCCTAACATCTATTTTTTTACATTAAGATAAATTTGCTGATTTTGTGAAAATATTCTGTAAAATAATCAATAGAGATGTTGTGTAGTTTATACCTGTCTTACATTTTATCAAGAGTGCTTGGATAATATATTGATTAGCAAATGTTGTTTTCCATAGGATCACAAGTCTATGTAATTGTGGAAGGTCAGCTAAGGTTAATTCTACATGAAAATAAAACAGAATTTTCAGTAAATTGTTAAAAACTACAAAGAAAGACCTAAGGAAAGAAACTTTCAAATTCTGTATGGTGTCAGTTTAATCAAAGTTAAAATATAACTGGCAATTGGAGAAGTTTTTGACATTTATAGCAAGAACTAAAATGTGCATTTTATGAGCTTATTAAATAAATAAATAAATAAATAAATAAATAAATAAAACTTTAATAAAAGAGAACCTAATGAAAATGATTTGAAAATAAAAAAGAATTTTAAAAGTCAATATATCTTATAGTCACAGATAATTGAATGATAGACACATAAAACTTAGAATTAATTTTTCCATCAGTTATAAATATTAACTGTACTCATAATAAGGAAAAACGTATGAAAACAGATACTTTCTTACATTGCAGGACTATAAATTAGTGCAAGGTTATTAAAGTGCAAAAAATCAGCATCTATTACCATTTTAAATGTGAATACCTGTTGGACACAGCAACTCTATCTCTAAGGATATTTTTTCAAATTTAAAAATAAAGATTATTCAAATAACTATTAAATGTTTAATAAAATATGAAATTATTGATTTCTATTTCAGGATAAATATATACTTAAATATAGATAATTTCTACAGAATATATGTATGACCAAGTTTAAAACAAGCATTACTAATTAAGAAATATTACTACTTCCTATTTAGTTAAAATAGTTTTCATATATTTTATAGTTCCCACATTTAATTTGAATCATTGTCATTCAAATTTTGTGCTTTAATGAGAATGTACTGATATACACACATATAACTGTTTGGAGCAGGGATTTTGAAGTTTTTGAAGAATGTCCTTCACTTAAATCCAACACACCGTGATGCCAAGATCTCTGGCCAAGTGGTGGCCCTGGCTTACCTCCTTCCACATAGTAATAATACCTACAAAGAATGAGGTAGATATTCCTAAAAAACAAAGTAAAACAAAACAAAGAAACCCTTAGCATTCAGTGTTAAGATGGAAATACATGTCAAATATTATACTCTTTCTTGTTAAAATGGAACTGCAGTATAATTGCAAAGATTATAATCACACACACGGTATGTTTAAGTTCTCTATCTCTGTGTCACTTATGAGGATGACACTGAGACTATCTGAAGTAACACTTAGTGAATTATCTTCTACTTATGAATATTAATGCAACTTCACTATAGATAAGCGTGAACTATCTGTAAAAACGCTAATTCAAACCAGAAAATTTCCCAAACTAATCACTGACTTTATGCCTTAGAATATTAACAAAGATGAAAGTTGGATTATTTTATACTGAAACTGCTACCATGTAGCAGACTTCATCAGAAACATAAGCCAATTTCAATGATAAGAAGTCTTTCCAGGAAATGTGTGAAATATTTAACACAAAAATGTTTAAATGTTTATTTGGAGTTTCTTGAAACATTTACTTATTTAAGTATACTTTTGTAAACCTCTGCAATATGTTTTTACTAAAGGAATATTCTTTCCGTAGTATAATTATTAAAGGCAGAAAATTAATGAGTTTTTATTGGGTTGTAAAGAAATGGCACCTTAACAGCTTTACTATTTTAATGTACATCTATAGTTCAAATGAGTGTATTTTATATTTTAGTACTTAGAATATGAATCATTAAAGAGATTATTCATTAAGTTTTTGTGACATATGTTGAATTTGTTTTTTTTCTGTTAAGAATACAAAATTATATATCATTTAAATTGTTCTGTTACTCCCATACTTATTCATTTAAATGAGCCCCATTGTAATATTGTTTTATATACTATTACTTTATGTTGTATTTATGTCTTTTGATTTTAATTTGGGGGTTCTTTCAGCAAACTTAAAAAGACATATTTTTGGAGACTTTACTATGAGATAGGTTGTTCAATGACTAAATAGGGTGTTCATTTATTTAAAAAGTAAAGTTTGATGGTTTCCAATATTAAACACAGTTCTGCAAATCTTTTGATAGTCCATGGACAATTGATTCAGAAGAGTTTATACCAACAAGTTAAGGACATAAAAATTGCTTTATTCAATTGCAATTACTTTAATTGATTTTTCTTTTCCCCTATTAACAAAAACAGATTTCAATTTATTAAATACAACTTAAAATTAACAAATTCAAGAAAGGAAAAGAAAAACTGTGCTCTTCAAGAAGATTTGACAAACTTGCCGTAAAGGGACAGAGTGTAAGTAGTTTAAGCTTTATGGACCTCAATGGTCTCACTCACAACTACTCAGCTCTGCCCTGATAGTACCACAGTAGCCATAAATATTTTAAGGAATGGATGGCTATGTTTCAATAAAATTTTATCTATAAAAACAGAAAGCTGACCAGATTTGGCCTGCCATAGCCTGCCACCCCCTGCTCCACAGCGGTGCTTCCTTAATTGTGGTCCACAAACCAACACTATCAACATCCCTTGAGAGCATCTCAGAAATGCAAGTGATTAGACTTCACTTCATACCTACAAAATCAGCATTTGGGGGTGTGAGTTTCAACAACCTATAATGTGTTATGCCCTCCATCATCTGAATAGCTTGTTAAAGTACAGATTCCTAAGCAACCCCAGAGATTCTGACTCATCAAGTCTGAGAGAAGCCTCAAAATTGCATTTCTAACAAGTCCCAGGTAACTTCAGTGGCACTGGTCTTCTAACCACACTTTGAATAGTACTGTTCCAAAGAGCACTAAGATTATATCATGTGTCTTCCTTCCCTAAATAATTCTTATGTAGTGTTTTATTTTTAAGTGAAAATAACTTCATTCATTCACCGATTCTTTTACAAATACAAAAACAAACATGAAAAATACATCATTTGTTGAGAAACTACCATGTACCAGTGCATGTATGAGGAATTCACAGTTAAATAACAAACAGCTCAACTTATGTTGTTACTATAAAATATTTGAGTAAAACAATTCAGTTTAAATGATCAAAACTTTGAAGAGACTTATTTGATTTATCTACAAAATTAATATTGGGTATTACTTGCAATAGTGTTGGTTTCTGTGCTAAGCACTGGGTATACAAAGGTAAGAAACAAAGTCCCCAGCACTCAAGGAACTTAGAAACTAGTGGAAGTGTAAAATAATTCAACAGACATGTTCCCTACAACGTATAAGATATCACACTTAAGTTGAGACCTAAATGATGTGAAAATAGTTAAAATAAGCACTCCAAACAGAAAAAGAGATAATCCAAAAAGCCAAGGAAGTAAAATTAAACAGTGAATGATATTAAGGGACTGAAGTAATTTAGTAGAGTCTGGGCATAGATGATGGACAATATGGTAGTGGAAAACATAGGTTTAAGATATAACCAGGGCATATTCAAAGACCTTGAAAATTTTGAGTTTTGGGACAGTGGTTATCCCCAAATTAAAACCCAATAGCAATGAAGGATGCTATCAGGGAAGTCACTTGATATGAGCTGCTTTACAGGAAGATCTCTCTGGCAAAATGTAAAGAATTAATGGTGGGATATAAGACAAGCAGGTGGGCAAAAGAGAAGCTTATTATTTTGAGTGCTATTGAGTAAATAGAACTGCCAGTTTGGGACAACAGACTGGATCTATGATATATCATGAGGCAACAGTTAAGGATGCCATTCAGATTTCTGGCATCTTGCCATGGACACCTTCTTTTGAAGAGTCAGAGCCCAACTCAAATGCCACCGCCTGGGTGTGGCTTCCACTGACCACACTGTTTACTTGTACCCCACCATAGTTACTCTTCCACTGGGTAGTATATTTTATTTTCATAATGCTTAGCTCAAAATGAAATAATTATTGTGTATTTTTTCATTTTATTTTTTCCATTCCTCTCCCATCAGGCATTTAAGTTCAGAAAAATTGGGAATTATTCTTTTGGCTCATCACTATACCATAGTGCCTAGAGAACTGAATCTCAGGTGAAAATACATGTGACAAATAATGCAGGAATAAATTATGTCACCTAGACAACTGGGTGAAAGATGGTATAAATGACCAAAATGATCATTACAGAAAAAAAAATCACATTTTGTGCAATGGGAACATCCAGAAAGAGATTTCTGGTCAACATTTAAATATATTGATATTACAGATATTGTAGTAATCAGTAATCTCTCAAGCTATGAAGAAAGACATGATCTTTAAGGAAAAATGTAATTAGGGATAAAATGATTAAAAATGGTACCCAAAGAGAAGATATTAGCAAATGACATATCCAATAAAGGACTAGTATCCAAAAAAATATAAAGAACGTATAAAACTCAACATGCAAAAACCGAATTTAAAAAATGGGAAGAAGACATGAACAGACATTTCTCCTAAGAAGACATGTATATAGGCAACAGACACATGAAACATGAAAAGATGCTCAATATCACCGATCGTCAGGGAAAGGCAAATAAAACTACAATGAGATGTAACTTCACACCTGTCAGAATGGCTAAAATCAAAAACACAGGAAACAGGTGTTGGCAAGGATGTAGAGAAAAAGGAACACTTGTGGACTGTTGGTGGGAAGGCAAACCTGCGCAACCATTGTGGGAAACAGTATGAAGTTTCCACAAAAAGTTAAAAATAGAACTCTATCATGATCCAGCAACCCCATTACTGGGCATGTACCCAAAAACTATAAAAATATTAATTCAAAGAAATACATGAATCCCTATATTTATTGCAGCATTGTTTATAATAGCCAAATTATGGAAGTAGCCCAAGTGTCCATCAATTGATAAATGGGTAAAGAAGATGCTGTATATATGCTGTATATATTCAAGGGAATATGTATATTCCTTTGTATATATATAAATGCTGTATATATATAAAGGAATATTACTCAGCCATAAAATAGAATGACATCTTTCCATTTGCAACAACATGGATGGAGTTAGCATAATCCTAAGCAAAATATGTCATTCACAGAGAGACAAATATCATATGATGTCACTCATATGAGGAATTTAAGAAACACAACAAACAAGCAGGGCCACCTGGGTGGCTCAGTCGGTTCAGCCTCCAACTCTGGATATCAGCTCAGGTCATAATCTCATTCTTTGTGGGACTGAACCTGTAGCAGGCTCTTCACAGAGCCTGCTTGGGATCCATTCTCTCACTCTCTCTCTGCCCCTCATCCACTCGTGCATACATTCTCTCTCAAAAATAAATATTTCTTTTAAAAAATCAAAGGGAAAAAGAGAGAGAAAGAGAGAAAGTAACAGACTCTTAATTAAAGAACAATCTGATGGTTACCAGAGGAGAGGGGTGTAGGGGATAGGTTAAATAGGTGATAGGGATTAAGGTGGTGATGAGCACAGGGTGATGTATGGAACTGTTGAATTAGTATATTGTACACCTGAAACTAATATAACACTATCTTAACTAACTGGAATTAAGATAAAAACTTGAAAAAACAAAAAAAGAAAAAATGGTACCCAAGGAAAAATTGACATGAAATCAAATAAATAAAGAAAGAAGAAACATATGAAAGGGTTTGAGAAGGAATTGCTAAAGAAATAAAATGGAAACTCATGAGTTATGAAATTAGAAATTTATTGACAAACTTTTCCATCAAAGGAAATGACTAAATAATATGAAATTCTTAAGAGATGACAAATAAGAATTGAAAGTGTTCAATGTATTTGGTAATTAACCACATCATTTTAAATAGGCAAAATTAATGTTATCACTTTCCAAATAAGGAAAGTTAACTTCAATGTGGTTGAAAGATTTAAGGTTCACACCTAGTAAGATATGCAGCTAGAATTGCATCCACATTTAAGGATTTTTTGTTTGTTTCACAATTTATGAATATGGTTAAACAATATTTATTATCTATTGAGATAATATGAAATGCTTCATTATTTTAAGGACTAACGTCATGAAATATATTAATAGGTTTAATAATGCTGTTCCATTCTTGCGTTCCTGAATTATATCTTACTCAGTACCTGTGGCAGAAACTAATAAATTATCCCTAATACTTCCTTTTCCATATTGAGTAGAGCTTGCAAACTACTGCCAGGGAGCCAATTCCAGTCCCACAACCAGTTTTTGTGCTCAATGTTGAACAATATTGAAAAATGATGATTTCATAACGTGAAAATGATAACTTCTCTGAAATTCAAACTTCATTGCCCATAAGTTAAATCATACAGAAGGACAGAAACTCTCATTCACTTACATGTTACTTACCATTTGCTTTTGTATTGTAAGACACTATAGTTGTATAGTTGCAGGAGAGATCATATTGTCCTTAAAATTTCAAATACTTAATCTCTGTCCCTTTACAGATAATGTTGACTGATCCCTGATCTAGAAGAGTTAACTGCATGAATGTTCAGGTAAAGAATAACTTTCCCAGATTCCTTTAAGATAGAAATGGCCTTGTGACAGGACCACTGATGCAGAAGCAAACATTATGTGTGAAACTTATAGCTTGTTTTCTAGAAACAAAGAACTATATGTTCCTTCCCTTTACTTCCCACTGGCTGGTATGACTTTTTACATGATAAGAAAATAAACTTTTATTTTGTTTAAGCTGTTATTATTTTGGCCCTTATTGCAAAAGCCAGAGCCATATCCTAACCAATAGTGCTCATATATTCATATTTTATATATTATAGCAGTTTAAATTATGAGATTTTTAGATCAGATTTTATCAAATCACAGTTTATTTTTAGGACTTTTGCAACAAAGGGCTAATTTATTTCTATATAAATAGTGCATATTGATGAAGAAAAACATGTTTAAGGACCATGTAAAAATAATTCACAATAAAGAAGTATGATTATAGTTTTTAAATGAACAAATGATCAACTTATCTAGTAATCTATAAATTAAAATTAAAGTTACAATAAGATTTCATTTCACCCATAAAAAGTCTTCTGATTTTTTTTTTTATATGGAACGTAACAGGTCACATAATGCTCTTGGCTTCTTTTCACTGCTTTGCTCACTCACTTTCTTTAGAGATTAATCCATGTATCTGATTGGTAAGAAACTTGTCTTGTATTAATCAGCCCACTATCCTTATTTTTTCTTGGGAAGGAGTTACTTGCAGAAAGCACATTCTCACCTTTTCTATGAAGAAATAACTTTAAGGGGCGCCTGGGTGGCGCAGTCGGTTAAGCGTCCGACTTCAGCCAGGTCACGATCTCGCGGTCCGGGAGTTCGAGCCCCGCGTCGGGCTCTGGGCTGATGGCTCAGAGCCTGGAGCCTGTTTCCGATTCTGTGTCTCCCCCTCTCTCTGCCCCTCCCCCGTTCATGCTCTGTCTCTCTCTGTCCCAAAAATAAATGTTGAAAAAAAAAATTAAAAAAAAAAAAAAAGAAATGAACTTTAAGAGGTTGGCCCTCCTGGGAGTGTATGTGTGTGCACACAAGAATGGGAGGAAAGCATTTGGGAGGCTGTGGCTTTGGGGAGGAAACTTCAATTCATAGAAGACTGGGCTTTGACTTTGAGAAATAGGCAAGGAGTAAAACTTCAGGAAAAAAGATACATATGGACCAACTGAGGATTTTTATACATTCAAGTCAGATTGCTTCAGCTTTGGCATTTTGTGAAGGGGCCTGGCATTGTGAATTTAGCAGCTTGCAGGTGTTTGTATTGAATTATGGAGCTGCAATTTATAGTTATGCTGCGGCTTGAGCAAGAAGCTTTGTGCTAGAGGTTATGCAGTGTTATGACCTTAGTGAGTGACTGTAACTTATGCTGCATTTTTTCAAAAACGAATAGGCCTTTCTATATTAGGAGTAATGTTACCTAGGCAGGCATGAAGAAAGCAAAGATTCAAATATAACAAAACAGGAAGTTCAAATATTGTTTTTCTAGACATATTGTTTCAGAAAAACATATGTTACTTTAAAGGGAATTTAGTTTGTGCTTTGCAGCAATGGTGAGGTTCTCCCTTTAAACTTTAGATTCAAGTCAGGGGCGCCGGGTGGCTCAGTCCATTAAGCATCTGACTCTTGGTTTTGGCTCGGGTCATGATCTCATAGTTTGTGAGATCGAGCCCCACATGTCCGGCTCTGGTCTGTGAACACAGAGGATCCCTGTTTGAGATTCTCTCTCTCCCTCTCTCTCTGAACCTCCCCTGCTCACACACTCTCTCTTCTCAAAATAAATAAATAAACTTAGACAAACAAACATTTAAAAAAATAGGTTCAAGTCTATAGAGGCCACTCTCGATTAGTTGTTCCAATTTCCTTTTTCCACTCAAGGTCAAGGCAGTAGTACAGTTGGAAGAGAGAGAGATGTGAACTCATGTAATTTATGTGTATGCACGAGTCATCACCTATCTTTGCTATTAATATATGAAGGATGAATCTTTTTTTTATAAGACAGATTTATTAGGTCTAAGGATTTCTATACCAAGTGGCAACAGACATATATAGTGACTGTGATTCAGTTCAAATGCATTTTTCCCAAAATAGTTTAGACAGCATGTAATCAAATCCAATGCATGTTCAGTTTACTAATCCAAGGGTTCCAGAAACACACTGTTTCAGAGTAATGAATATTAATATGTTTTTAATATGTTGGAAGGAAAAGAAATATACCTCAAATAAGATATGTTGAATGGAACTACCACAACTGAAGATGTCTAAATTTTGCATGCCGGCAGCACTGTTTTAAAATCTTTCTCCAAGAGAGAGGACATATGCATAGTTGGATATTCTCCTATGAATGGTAAATAAATCATAGCACAATTAATCTTTTGAAGGAAGATATTTCACAAATGAGTTTAAGTTTATGAGTTTTACATGGTTCTCAGCTGGTATTGATTGTGATTCTGGTGAAGCAAAAACCAGGATTTTTCTTGCCTACTCTCCTCCTGCATATATTGTTGTTTTTAATATGATGCTATGGCAACATTAGAAACTGCATTCTAGGATCATAATTTTGTCTCAAGTCACAGCTCTGGCAACTGGGGATGAGATGATTCTAAATTGGATAGAGATCCATAAGTATGATAATATTAACTCTGTGCACTCTATAAAAATGAGGTTCACAAGCACTTTGGAACTATATTTATTTAATATATGAGGCTACAAAAGGGGGATATATTAATCGAGTGAATGAGGCTATACATAGGTTATACCTGCTGAAAGAAATTCTAGCCCAGTCTTGGCATCTGAGACTGAGTAGAATATAATAATAATAATAATAGTAATATAGTATAAATCATTTTTTTACTTTAACTCACCGGGAAAATAAATTAATTTTAATGTTTACATTTTGATATTATGTACTTTAATTTTCAAGAGGTTTAATGTTTGTGTTTTAGTATATCCTTAGATATTTTACAATGGGAGGGATTCTTCCTAATTAGGGGAATTTTCATACATTTAACATTACTATTGGAAAATCTTTATGTCTTATAATTGGAGTATTGTTATGCCATTTAATTACAGTACAATAGTTTTTGCAGGTGATGGTAGACTTCAAAGGTAGATCCAGTTTGGAAATGGAAATAGAATATAGAATAGGAGCACCTGGGTGGCTCAATCAGTTAAGCATCCGACTTGGTTTCGGTTCAGGTAAAGATCTCATGGTTTGTGTGCTTAAGCCCATACTATCAGCGTGGAGCCTGTTTGGGATGCTCTCTCTTGATCCCTCTCCCTGTCTCTGTCCCTCCCCGACTTGTGTGCATGTGCACACTCTCTCTCTCTCTCTCAAAATAAATTAATTAAAAAAAAAGAATATAGAGTAAAAATAGGGACTTGATACAGGGGTACTTTCAAGATAGATTTAATTAATTCACTGTTCTGTCATAATTCATTCTCTTGCAGGCCCAAAATAAGGCAGTAGCAATTATTAAGAAATTAGTCCTGTGAAGGTACCAAGAAAACTGTAGTAAGTGACTAATCTAGTGCCTTGAAACAGAGAGTCACTTCCTTATTTCGCCATAGTCTTAAAAGTTAAGACCAGTAATGTTAACAGAATATAAATAGGAGAATATTAAAAGGTAAACATTCTACCCCTCTTGATTTTGCTTTCCATGTGAAGAGAAATCTAATAGTGTAACACTAGTGGAGTCACTCTACTATTTCACTTACTCTGGGAAAATAGAGCAACCAATCTAACTCATGAGTTCGAAAAGCAAAATAATGGTATACCTGTCAAGCTCCTTCTGTTTTCTTTCACCTGAAAGTCAGCTGCAGGGAGGGAATACAAGTTCTCTTCTGCTTCTCTTTTTGTTTCTTTCTGCAATATACATCCCTTCCATAAGAAGAATAAAAATAAATAAAACTATCCTATGTCACAAAAACTATTACATGTCACATGGAAAACAAACCCGAGTACAAGGACTAAGTGTCGGATCTAGAAAACTTCCATTCTAAACTGTTAGTGTCTCTTTGGGATTTGATGTGTAACACTACTTCAAAGGGGACACCAAGGACAACTATCAAAGGGAAGGGTGGTTGGGCCCGAATTGACTCAAATGGTGAGGTCAGGTCATGATTTTTATGTAAGTAGAAATGCAGCAGTCTTATCCTGAATCATTAGCAATAGCTATAATATTTCTTTCTTTTTCCAACTTTATTGAGATGTGGTTGATATGTAACATTGTATAAGCTTAAGGTGTGCAATATAATGATTTGATATATGTATGTATTGAGGATGATCACGACTATGTTAGTTAATACATCAATTATCTGTCTCATATTTCTTAAGATTATTTATTGATTAGAATAGTCTTGATCAAAAATTTATATCACTAGCATTGATTGCCAGTATGGCAATAGTTTGGGTTTTTCAAAGAGTTGGTATAGGTGATAAGATTCACTACCTGACTATTTTTCCATTTCAGAGGAAGATACACAACCTGCTACATTATTTAGTACTGTATAGGAGGAAAGAGAGACTTAATGATATATTTTCCCAGAAAAGAACTAGGACAAACAAAGAGATATTTAAAAACTTTTAATATTTATTTTTGAGAGAAAGAGAGAAAGAGTGTGAGTGGGCAAGGGGTAGAGAGAGAGGGAGACACAGAATCCGAAGCAGGCTACAGGCTCTGAGCTGTCAGCACAAACCCCGACATGAGGCTTGAACTCACAAACCACGAGATCATGACCTGGGCTTAAATCAGATGCTTAACGGACTGAGCCACCCAGGTACCCCATGGGTATTTTAAATTTGTTTTTTTTTTCATGACTAGTATTAAGTATGGACCTCTCCTCTATGTTATTTTAAATTCTTGACAGAAATCTTCACTAACATATTGGGAAGTTGAATTTGTGTTTTTGGAGCACGTGGTTAAGTGAAAAACAGATATCAATGGTAAATGTGTGATAAACTCATATTTATATGTGAGAATGCTAATGCAACATCTACTTAATTATTATATCTTTCTATTTAATTTTCATTTTATCCAATAGAAAAATGAAGTCCAGAAAAATTACACACACACACACAAACACTGATATATGTAAAATCCCATTTAAAAAATCCAAATAAATAAAATGTGAGTTTAAATTGGGAGATATCACTTCTGCTTGAGACTAGAATGATATCAGGAATTAAGAAATATTTAATCAATGAGCTATAGCTTGAAAATGAATGTATTTTTAAAAAATTTTTAATGTTTATTCATTGTTGAGACAGAGAGAGGCAGAGCATGAACAGGGGAGGGGCAGAGAGAGAGGGAGACACAATCCGAAGCAGGCTCCAGGCTGAGAGCTGTCAGTACAGAGCCCAATGTGGAGCTGAACTCACAGACTGTGAAACCATGACCCGAGCCGAAATCGGACACTTAATTGAGCCACCCAGGCGCCTCTGAATGTATTTTTTAAGATATTCATTATCCATATACATGGCATTCATGCAAAAAAAAAAAGGCAAAAAATTCATGTAAAAAAATTACCTGTACAAGTAATTTTTCTGAATGTGTCATAGGAAGGTAAAAATTTCATAGAAAAAATACATTTAGAAGGTAAATCTGAAAACACTTAATGAAGAGGCTTGGGTTCCTTTTGATTTAATTAGGGAACAATAAAAAAAGCATTGATGGTTTTATTGCAGTTTTGTTTATTTCCTTTTTGTTTTACTTTATCTTATTTTATTTGGGGGAGCAATATTATTTGATTGCATTGTCGTATTTTGGTTTATTTTGTTAAGATTAGAAATCTTGAATTTCAGTATTAGATAATTAAATAACAAAGAAACTTAAAAAAAATAAGTTGGATCTACTGAAATTAATATACAAAATGCATGAAGAGAAATGTTAACAATAAGAAAGCTGAGAGGAAATGAGAAATTAAAATGTGTACAGAGATTTTTTTCATGTTTTTCTTCATCTATTTTATTGTAATCTATTAAAAATTTTTGTACACATTTTGAATCACTTTGAATCATATTTTTTAAAGTTATTTTTAATGTTTTTATTTATTTTTGAGACAGAGAGAGACAGAGCATGAGCAGGGGAGGGGCAGAGAGAAGGAGACACAGAATCTGAAGCAGGCTCCAGGTTCCGAGCTGTCAGCACAGAGCCCTATAAGGCACTCGAACTCACGGAATGTGAGATAATGACCTGAGCTGCGGATGCTTAACCGACTGACCACCCAGGTGCCCCCAAATCATATTTTTTTAATTACAGATGAAAACACTGAGAAATTTGGTATAAGACTTCTATTCAAAAATATGACATCAATCTGCTATCTCATAAAAAAAACACGTCTGAGAAGAGAACACATCAGGGTTCACATTAAACTAAAAGAGGCATATGTAGAAATGAGGCAATGTAGAAAGAAAAGAAAAGAAAAGATAATGAGTTCTTTCTGGACTCAGTTTAAAATAACAAGTTTTTAAAAAATATTTTGAATTAGGGGCACAGTCGGTTAAGCGTCCGATTCAGCCAGGTCACGATCTCATGGTCCGCGAGTTCGAGCCCCGCGTGGGGCTCTGGGCTGATGGCTCAGAGCCTGGAGCCTGTTTCCGATTCTGTGTCTCCCTCTCTCTCTGCCCCTCCCCCGTTCATGCTCTGTCTCTCTCTGTCCCAAAAATAAATAAACGTTGAAAAAAAAATTAAAAAAAAATATTTTGAATGAAAAAGACATTTTGAAACATTTACAATATTAGATCAACCAAAGAACTATTCAACAGTTTCAAAAGCTTAAGGACTCAAATGCACTCTCATCAATCATGTATGTACCCAATGCTCATATAATGAATAGCAGCCACAAACAAAACAAAATCTGGGGGCACCTGGGTGGCTCAATCCATTAAGCGTCTGACTCTTGATTTCAGCTAAGGCCATGATCTCATGAATTCATGAGATCAAGCCCCACATGGGCCTCTGCACTGATAGTGTACAGCCTGCTTGTGATTCTTTCTCTCTCTCTCTCTCTCTCTCTCTCTTTCTCTCTCTCTCTCTCTCTCTCTGTCCCTCCCCCACACTCTCTCTCACTCTCTCTCTCAAAATAAATAAATAAACATTTAAAAGAAAATCTCCCTAAGACACACAAGACTGTGGTGATATCATTAATAAAATAACATGAAAATAAACTTTTTAAAAAGTATTTGAATTTTCAAATTTATGTTTCTTTTAATTTAATTTGCATCTGTCACTATAAGCATGGACATGGAGACATAAGTAACTTCACCAAAATATGTCACATCATGTTTAATCTTTCGAAAAGTAGTTGATTTTCACTGAGAAAGTTCGTATCAGAAATCTATACAAAATTTGTCTGCAGATAAATATGTATCTAAAGATTAACTTTTTTATGGATAACTGTAATGCATTCTTATATTGTCTAAGCTCTTTGAGATGCCCATAGGTTCTCTTTTTTATGAAAGAAAATTGTATGAATTCCAAATTCTCGGCATAACTTGATGCAACAAAGTCCTGTACACGCATTAGTTTGTGAACCAGCTTAATACCATGTTGGAAAAAACTGCCATGATGACCACACTGTGACCTGAAGCCTTGTTGAGCACAGCCCCTTCCACATCACCATTCTTTCTTTTTATTTAGCCGCACCCTTAAGTACAGCCTAGGATGCAATACTTGTCTTTGATGGCTGTGATTCTCAAGCATTTCCTAGGGGTTTTCTCCCAGCCGGCTCCCCAGCCCCCAGGGCTATAAAACCAGGTTTTAGAGAAAGTGGAGTTGCAGAGATCTACCCAGCTTGCAGCCACCCAAGACAAGTTTCTGTCTTTAAGTCCCTTAAAAAAACATTTCTAGTCAAGAAATGCACTTGTTAGCCTATTTTCTTTGGTCTTAGGCTCCTTTAGTCTTTGGAGGTTGTTTTGAATATAAATCCCTTTCATGGAAAAATTAGTCTTCTATAAACATAATATTGTACCACTGTAACAGAATTTGAAATCAAAACTATCATGGCTCTAATTTCATTTTTAGCACACACATACACACACATGCACACACACATGCACATACTAACTTATTTATTTACTTATTTATGTCTTTGTTTATATTCTTTCTGGTAAGAGTCTGGAGACAAGCACAAACATGGCATCTCAAAGGAAAAAAAAAGGAGAAAAACAATCAGCCTTGGATTTCAGGTGGTGGGAGAAGAGATTATATTTGGTGTTTGCCACAGTTCTGCAGACTTCAGTGATAGTTTTGCCCATGTCACTCTCTTTCTGGGAGGAAACCATCTGCTGTGTAACTGGTAGGAGGAAGGTGAATGCTGACTGAGATGAATTTTTACCATATACCACCATGTTAGCCATTTAAGATAGGCCCAGAGGTGCAAGCACGTGGGCATCACTGCTCTACACACCAACTCCAGGTCACAGGAGGAAATAGGACCAAGAGCCCAGACCCTGGGCCCATTCAGCTCTCAGAGCCCTCGTTGGTGCAGAACAAAGATGTGGATTGAGGATGTCACTGAGGTTCTAGACAGTGCCTGAGGAAAAGGGGTTAGTATTATTGCTAACTGTGACCCACAGTACTCAAATTATTGTTTTCTGTTAATAAATTTTCTTTGTATATGCCAAAAAATTAATATGTTAACCCTAAAGAGTAAATATATTTGACTCAAGGAAATGGTATTACTAAATAAGCATGCCACAGGTAACACTATTTTTAAAAATCCATAAGGGTTCTTTTCTTTTATCTTTATTTTACATTGCACAATTCCAGCCAAACTGAGAAATTCAGCTGTCACAAAATTTGTGGAGGATGTGATTAAGATTTTTATGTAAAAAATAATAGAGATAAAAGTATTTGATGTTAAATTTCTGATGTTCCAAGTATGATTGCCTCCCAACGCAATAGGATTTAAAGCCGGTTTTACTACGACGTGATTTACAAAATATCTATCATATAGAAACCAAGTTAGAGGATTATAAGATTTCTTCATCATGTGTGGAATATATCTTCTCAATTTATAATGGCTAGGGCATACATTTTTCTGCCTGGGGAAGAAGAATTTCATCATTTAAAAGAACATAAAAATCCCCAAACTAGGCCCTTATTGACCCATAAAGCAAAGAAATCATGGACGGGCAAGTGGCCATTTTCTATAGTCTTGGTTTTTCTCCAACTCATTTTCCATAGTCTTAGGGAGAAGAAGAGATATTAGACATCTATAGTAAAGATTTCAAGAGGCCAGATGCCGCTGAAGCTAATGGGATAAAGTCCTTAATAGATTAGAAGAGTTCTGTGGCTTCTCAGAGAAGCTATCCATGTAGTCACTTCCAACATGAAAAGGTGATGAAAATGATTCACTGTCATTTCTTTCAGGTTTCGATGCGAATAAATATAGTCCCTGTTCCTTGGTATGCTTGAGAACACTTCTCTTACAATTTAGAGATAACAAGTATCAATTGGATTCCTTTGGAGCATGTTGTTCACTGAACATTACTTCTTACTCTTGTGGCATCTATTGATATATTATCAACATTGGTCACATAGAGCCATAAACTCATGATAGTGATGCGGGAGCCAAAGGCAACCTGAGGGCAAAGCACAAGCTAACACCCCACAAGCCTCCCCACTCCAGGTGGGATCCGTGTGACCCTTCTCAGGCACTCCTGGCTGCCCAAGGACAAAGAAAAGAAAAAAACAAATGGTTAACTGATAGAGATCACAATCATGCAGGACTTAAGTCTCTATCAGTTTACAAATGTCTTAGTAAATTATAAGAAAAAGATCATCTTAACAGTAACCTAACCTCCAGAAACTGATAGACTCAATTTCCTAAAGCCCTAACATCACCCTCCCCTCCATAGTGATGTGGGGGAACAAAGGCAAGAAGGAAATGGTGGATAAAATTAAATTTCTTTATAACCTGTAGCCCCTTGACAAATTTTCCTGATAGGCAGAGTAGAACATTTCTCCAGGAACCCCCTGCTGTCTTCATGTTAATGCTTTGCTTGAGGGAGAAACAACCTTCCCTTCACAATCACTAGGCCTCCAGGATCTTTTGAGTCATCTTTAGCATTGGAAAGTCCTTTAGGAGGCATTCATTTTGCCTTTACCATCCTCCCAGCTCCCAGGTATAAAATCAGTCACTCCTCACAACCCTGGTGCAGCTCTTTCTGCCCATGGGTTCTGTCCCCATTCTTTAATAAAATCGCTTTTTTTGCACCAAAGGTGCCCCAAGAATTTTTTCTTGGCCATCAGCTCTGGGCCCCCACTCCCCCCCACCAATCACTTCAAAACTGCATCTATAGTGCTGAGCCCTTCATTCTATGGCTATTTTTGTGATACATCTTTTGGAATCCAAGCAATGGGCCACCATCAACCAAAAAAATGTGCAAATCTCAGGCTACGGACAAGAAAGGCACCACTGATAAATCAACACCATTCTAGGAAGAGTAATTATTCATGTCTGGGATGAGGGGCAAATAAAAACAAGCTTCAAGGATAAATAAGATAGTGTTCAAACTATACATAAAGGGCAATCCATTCAGAAGAGATATTACAGCATGAGAAGAGACATAATACATTCAAGTCTATTTATAAGGTTTTGGGTTAATATAGTAAGATATTGGTTAAAAAAAAAACACTGCAGCATCAAATACCATGCTAAAATTTTGGCTTATACATTGTCATACTTGTAAAAAATTCAACTTTTTAAGAATTGTAAAAAGCACACACCATATTTTACTCATCATCTATTATTATGCAGTATTTTTTATATTAGTTACGTGTATACAAAATCAAGGGCAACTTTCTGCTAGCTCAGACTACAACTGGTATCTAAGTCTATTCACTCTATTTTTCATTAAGTGTACCGTAGACTGGAATATCATCTCATTCTTTTTTTAATTTAACAGAAAATTGATTTTTATAAATATTAAATTCTAAGCAAAATATAAAACCACACAAATGTTCTTAAAATTTTAGTGAAAAAAATCTCATTTACAAACATATGCAGTTATATTATAGAGTTCACTGTTTCTCCTATTCTAACAACAAAACTGTATAACAATTTTTATTCATGTTACCTAATTGTATTCCTGGCACTCCCCTTTAAAATGAAAGATGACATCACAGGATTTATTTTGATGGCATAACTCAAGTATTTATCTTCTGATTGGAAGTTTAAACTTTGACATGCAATCTAATGTGTGTGTGTGTGTGTGTGTGTGTGTGTGTGTGTTTTAAATCTTGCCTCTGCTATACCATTTTGTTACAAAAGGGAATAGTCGGACTATTGGTAGAGTAGTTTCAAGTTAAGAAACATATTTGTTTCCAGTTTACTAAGGTATAATTGACACATGATACTGTATAAGTTTAATAGAAACATTTATATTTTAACTTGCATTTCACCAATGAAGGGTTAAGGTCAGTCTATGAAAGCAGAAGGAAAATATAAGTCACTCTAATGTATATGTTTAGGTGATAGAAAATTTTCATTTCCCCGTGAGGACAATTTTATTAGAGTTAAACAGTAGAGTAGAAAGAGTAGAGTTTAAATGATAGCACACCACATTCATTTGTAAAGATTTTTACTTTTATTTATCTTTTCCAATTTACCTTTTTTTTTTCCTTCTTGAGAGGACACTTTTAGTAGACAATGAAAAAACAGCAGGGAGTAAAATTTTGATACTATCATTACATAGAAGGATTTTTTCATTAGAGAAGTTCTCTAACTATTATCAGTGTTAAAATGCCTTTCATTATGTGTATGTCTTTGAAAATTATATTAATAATTTGTGGAGGAGCTCAAGCTTCATTTGGGACTGGACACAAAGGAATGGATAATTAGTTGGTGACCCAGAGGAGGCTTTTGTCTTAATGGAAATGGAGCAATTTAGCCCAAGGAAGTGTATCAAATTACAATCCATTATATAACATTCTAGGAATTAAAAAAAAAGAGAGAGAGACAGAGAGAGAGAGAGTAGATGCTGTTAAACCTCAGCAGGAAATAAAACGTGTCTTCTTCAAATTAGAGGAAGGTGTCATTTGTAGTCATTTGGCATAATGCTAAATATATGAAGTTAAATTTAAACTAAGTGTGATGGCTTGACAGAAATAAAATTCATGATTATCTTAATTGATAGAATGCATAATAAAGTTTATAAAGGATGCAAACAAAACTAAGTATAACATCTCTTGTCATTTATGCTTAAATGAATTACTGGAAAAAGTCTGTGAAAACTCAGAATCCCTGAAAATTAATCTGCTTACTTTTCCAATTATTGAAACACATCTACCTTATTTAATTTACAAATAAAACAAAACCAAACAAGCAAAGCCTTTACATCTGTAATGTATTAAAACCATACTATGAGTTTATTTCCTTTCTTTTTTTCCCCCTGTGCTTGTCATTTAAAACACAAATAATGGAATGTGTGAAATGTTTCTTCAAGAGAATAACTTTTAAAGTTATAAAAGCACTAAATCATTTTTAGATAAATAGTTAAGCAGCTTTGTGGCAATGCATTTAATTGTATGTTTCCCCATTACCATCACATATGCATCCTTCCTCATCAGATGATGCCATTCTTCAAATTTCTGAGGTCAAAACATTAGAAGTTGTTTTGACTCCTTTATTTATCTCACTCCCTACTCCCCACCCCTGCCACCGCAAATCCATTAAGGTAACTTCCTTTTTCTACTCTAAAAATATATGCAGAATTCAATTACTTCTCTCACTTTCATGAGCTATCCTCATCTCTCACTAGGTTAAAAATAAGTGTATTTTTAGGGCGCCTGAATGGCTCAGTTGGTTGGGCATCCGACTTTGGCTCAGATCATGATCTCAGGGTTCATGAGTTCCAGCCCCGCATTGGGCTCTGTGCTGACAGCTTAGCGCCTGGAGCCTGCTTCGGATTCTGTGTCTCCCTCTCTCTGTGCCCCTTCTCCACTCATGCTCCATCTCTCTCTTTCAAAAATGAATAAACATTAAAAAATTTTAAAAAAATAATTTAAAAATAAATGTATTTTTAAATGATCACTCTGATGCTCTTCTTGTTCTATTACAGTTTGTTTCCCACATGGAGGTCAGAGTGATCAGTGATGATGTCACTCTTCTGGTCAAAACCCTACAGTAGGATCTATTTTACTCCTAGTAAAATAAAATTCTTACAATTACCTACATGATCTTACATGGTTTGCCAACTCCATCTCACAAATATTTGTACTCTTCCTGTTTTGCTCATAAAAAAGTTAAATTTGAATTTGTTCATATAACTTTTTTAAATAAATAAAACAAAAATTAATATAATTAAAAGGAAAAAAAATAATCCAAATCATAGTTGGGCATATTAACACACTTTTTAAGTACTTGGTGAAAGAAAAAAACAATAAGAATGTTAGTAACAGTATAATAATTCAAGCCACACATTTAATCCAGTTGACCTAATTGAAATATATATAGCATTACACCAAATAGTTTCAAAAGACATATTCTTTTTAAGTATACAGGGGATGTTTAACTAAAATAAACATGCTGGGACATAAAAAAAAAAGTCACAATACATTTGAAAACAACAAATATAAATAATTATGTCCTCTTACTATAAAGGAATTAACACAAGAATAAGTACCAGAGAGGGGTTCCTGGGTGGCTCAGTCTGTTAAGCATCCCTTCTTCTCAGGTCATGATCTCACAGTTTGTGGGTTTGAGCCCCACATCAGGCTCTGTGATGAAAGCTCAGAGCTTGGAGCCTGCTTCAGATTCTGTCTTTTCCCTCTCTCTCTGTCTCTGCCCCTCCCCCACTCACACTCTGTCTCTGTTTCTCTCTCTCAAAAATAAACATTAAAAAAAAAAGAAGAAATACCAGAGAGGTAATGAGCAAATTCTCAAATATTTGCAAATTAGACAGCACTTTTAAAGATATCAAAAGGGTGAAAAAATAATACAATAGAAACAACAATATTTTGTATTATATTTGTATTTTGCATTTTATATTGAACAATTTTTAAAAATTCCAAATTTTAAATCTTGTAATATAGTTACAGCAGTAGTTGTGGCTCTAAATGCATGTATTAAAAAAGAAGAAATGCTAGGGGCACCTGGGTGGCTCAGTGGGTTAAGTGTCCAACTTCAGCTCAGGTCATGATCTCACAGTTGTGAGTTCCAGCCCCGAATCAGGCTCTGTGCTGACAGCTCAGAGCCTGGAGCCTGCTTTGGATTCTGTGTCTCCTTCTCTCTACCCTCCCCTGCTCATGCCTGTGTCTCTCTCTCTTTCTCTCAAAAGTAAATAAACATTTAAAAAAACGTAAAAAAAAAAAAAAAAAGAAATGCTAAAAACCAATGACCAAAACTTAGGTCTCAAGAATCTAGAAAAAGACAGTCAAACAAACAAAATAGATGAATAAAGACAATATACATAAAAGCAGAAAGCAATAAAATCTAAAACACATGTTCAATAGAAAAAACAAAAAAAGCCAAAATTTTGTTAACATTAATAAAATAAATACATATATTGTATTCCTCCAAAAACAAAAAAAGAAAATGAAAAAGAAAAAGAAAAGGCAAAATAAAATCACCAAATAAGAATAAAAATAGGATTTCAGGACAAAATTTGCAGATATTTAAAAGATAAGACTATGGGGCGCCTGGGTGGCGCAGTCGGTTAAGCGTCCGATTCAGCCAGGTCACGATCTCGCGGTCCGTGAGTTCGAGCCCCGCGTCGGGCTCTGGGCTGATGGCTCAGAGCCTGGAGCCTGTTTCCAATTCTGTGTCTCCCTCTCTCTCTGCCCCTTCCCCGTTCATGCTCTGTCTCTCTCTGTCCCAAAAATAAATAAACGTTGAAAAAAAAAATTTAAAAAAAAAATAAAAAATAAAAGATAAGACTACACATATTAATAAATCTGAAAACTTATTAATGTAAATTAGAAAATTCTTTAAAAAAGACAACTTCCCAAAACTGGCAGAGGAAAAATCTTAATCATTTTATATCCATTTAAAAAACAAATATGTTGTTTTAAAACTCCCCACTTAAAAAAAAAAAAGTTAGAAGCTTCCCTTAAAAATTCTTCCAAAAATGTAAAGAGAAAATAGTATCAGTTTTTTTAAATTTTGTAATGTTTATTTATTTTTGAAAGAGAGAGAAAGAGACAGAGCATGAGTGAGGGAGGGGCAGAGAGAGAGGGAGACACAGAATCCAAAGTAGCCTCCAGGCTCTGAGCTGTCAGCAAAGAGCCCCACATGGGGCACAAACCCATGAAGTGTGAGATCATGACCTGAGCTGAAGTTGGACGCTTAACCAACTAAGCCACTTAGGCATCCCAAGAACATCAATTTTAAACAAACTCTTCCAGTGAAGGAAAAAGAAGAAACACTTTTTAATATTTTTAGTAAGTCCAGCTGAAGCCTGAGAGCACAACTTGACAAGGACATTACAAGGTAAATTACTGGGCAATGATTCTCATGAACTGAATAAAAACTTGTTAAAATAAAACCAAAAGTAACATTGCATAAAAAATCCTTTATGACTCAGATGGGTCTTTTCAAGGAATGCAAATATTGTTAATATTTAAAAATCAATCAATGTTTAATATATTTATGAAATAAATGCATTACACTGTCATATAATAAATGCTGAAAAACATTTCATTAAATCAATACTGATTTGTGAAAAAACATAAATAAAACTTATCATCAAACTAATAATAAATAGAGACTTCCTTAATAAATAAAACTTACCTATAATACCTACAAAACATACCTATTAAAAAGGAAGGAAGGAAGAAAAGATGGAAGGAGGGAAGGAGGAATGATAGGAACTATCCACATTGACACTTAATGATGAAATGTTAAATGTTCTCTCCCTGGGAACAAGAATGTTCACTTTTTTCAAGTTTAATCATTATTATTTGAGAGTATAAAGATCGGAAGTGTTGGAAAATATTACTTTTTTGTAGATGACATGATTGTATACTTACAATTAGGGTTCATGAATGGATTTAGGAAGTGCACTGAACTCCAGATCAATATATAAAAACCAATTGTGTTACAATACGTAAGCAACATAGGACATTAAGAATTAAGAATTAATTCTTTAAAAATTAAGAATAGTTATTTTAAATATTTAAATAACCATGGTTATTATTAAAACAGAGCGAGAGAGAATATACTTAGGAATGCACTTCAGGAAAAGTGCTTTTGTCCCAGACGTCCATATGGCTAAATTACATGCCTCCTTAAATTTACCATCTCAAT
This sequence comes from Prionailurus viverrinus, assembly GCF_022837055.1. Taxonomy (NCBI): domain Eukaryota; kingdom Metazoa; phylum Chordata; class Mammalia; order Carnivora; family Felidae; genus Prionailurus; species Prionailurus viverrinus. The sequence continues at coordinate 67,465,720 of NC_062564.1, read as the reverse complement.
GGTCTTACACTGAATAACCTATTTAAAATTAAAACCCATGTTCTCTAGTACTCTGGCCTCTAGTACATCTTCTTTTCTCCTATTCACTTACATTTTATGTTTTTATTTCCTATAGTAATTCTTTATTTTATTTATGTTTATTTTCTGTCCTTTCCCATAAAAATGTATGTACGGGATAAGCTCAGGAATCCCCCCCCGGGATTACACCAATGGGTTAACAAGGTATAAAGAAATACAAAGTCATAAAATTCTCACACCTGAATTTGGGTAAACAGATTGGTGCCCCCAAAAGGGGGGTTCAAAGGCACCCCAAGAATAGGAAGGCACAAAGGTGCCAGGAATAAGGAGGTGCAAAGCCACCCCAAAATAGAGAGGGGGTGCAGAGCCCCCAGAGTAGAGAGGGAGAGACAAAGGACCAAAATAGAAATGGCACAAAGGTGCCCAATACACAGGTATATGAAGTAAACAAGATTTAGATATTCAGGGTGGAAGCACACCCAATTTAGTACTATAGCAGAAAAGCTGCTTTCACAGGAGGATAGGGCCAGGTTAGGTAAATTGGTGAATTAGACCATAGACCACTGTGCTGCAGGCAAAGCAGCCCAGAGTGGAAGATGGTTAACAAAAGAAAAGGTCTTATTAACCCTGAGGTTATTCCCCCTATCTGTCTCATCCCCTAGGCTAGCTAAGATAAACAGAGGTGCTACCTCATGTGCACTAAACAACCTTCCTCCTGACTTCCCAGCACCCAGATTTTGTTTTACATTAACCCAAACCCCAAACACTGTATATCTTCAAAAAAACCCTCTTCCCTCACGTCCCCAAGTTAACGTTCCCAGTTTCTTTGTCTCTTTGTACACACCTATCACGTTTTTAAGCCTTCTGATCTGAATAAATATGGGTCGACCCTTATTTGGGGCTCTTGTCTTTTCCTGGACATTAGACATCTCTCGCTTCAATCTTGCATTCGCTCTTGCTGGCCAAAAGAGAACTTTAGACTTAGAGTCTATGACAAATGTAAGCTCCATGAAAGTTGATTTTTAGTCTGTTTTGGTCACTGATATATTGCAAGGCCAATAGTGCTTGTATACAGTACGCACTCATCAAATATTTGTTGAACAGGTGTATAAAATCAATATAATTTTAGACTCACTAGATTGAAAAAAATAAAATAAAGTCCAGCAGCATAAAACACTGGGGAGACTATGGAACAACAGGAATGTTCATCCACTGTTGGAATCACAACAATTTTGAAAGTAGTTTGGTATTAACCAACAAAATCAACATGTGCATGCCCAATAAACCACTTTCACCATTAACTATATACCTTGGGGAACTCTTACACAATATAGCAGGATAAATATAAAAATAATATTTATTCTTGATAATATTTATCACTTAATAACAAACATGGAACCAAGTAAAATAAATATTAACAGTAGAATACTTAGAAATATGCTGTGTGATGTTCATGCAATGGGATACTATACCACAGTGAAACCAGTGTACCATATGGTATCATAAACTAATCTCAACATATAAAATGAAGAAAAATAATTGAGTATTAAGAAACAAAGTTCAACATCTTTTTATTATTAGGGATATATGTGTGGGTAGTAAAAACTATAAAGAAATGCAAGGATATGATAAGCACTCAATTCAGCATAGTTGGAGCAGAAGGTAAAAAAATAATGACCGAGGTTTCACAAAATATTGTCTTTTTCTCCTAGGTGAGACTAGACTATAATTCTAATGCTCATAGGTAATTCCTTGGTACCGTTTTATACTTGTGGTCAATGGAATGTGTTTTGATTAATAAAATCTATTGCACTATATGCTTCATTCACTCCTGTCCTCTTCACGTCCCTGTCGACCAGCCACATGAAGGTTAGTTGATCAGAAGATTCTAAGCCTTCAAGGGATGACAGACAATGTAGAAGGAACTTTGGCTTCTAAGTGAGTCCGTGACAGAGATGTGGGCACTGTCAACTCTAGCCGTTAGTTTGTGTCAACTTGTAATAGGAAAGAACTGAGTGGGTGAAGAATGGTGGCTGGTACACAGGGCTTGTGGGTCATGACAGTTTTCCAATTTATGCCCAGGATGGTAGACAAGTGGTTTAACATTTAATAATTATTTTCTACATTGTGGTTACTTTTTTTTCATATACTTAGTCACATACACTCTATCATTTTCAGTAAAAATTAAAATGATTTTATAGGATTTATTTACATATTTGTGTACATCACATAATATATTCTTAATATTATACAGTTTATAGTGCTGTTTAGCATAACTAAAAATATAATTAACTAAAATTATACAATAATATTCATAAAACTTTTTATGTCAGACAGGCTCACTGAGTTAAATTTCAAAGCCACATTAGATTAAGTGTATTTCCATCTTTCTACTGTTAGCAGTTCTACCTCCAATTTGCTTATCTGCCTATGAAAACACTAGATAAGAGAAAGGAAATAGCATAATGAGATCGTTGCAGGTAGCATATGATTTTATTTTTTTGTAAAAATACAAAATGTTCAAGAAAAAAGCACACTGAAGTATAAAACAGGTTCATTCATTTTTAATAGTCTGTTCCTGTAGTCTTTTTGAAAATTACTATAAAAATATTAGAGGTTCTTAAAATATTCAAAGAAAACCACAGTTTTGAGAATTAAAACTGTGATTTCTGCTCTTTTCCTTAGAGAAGTCAACTGTTTTTATAGTTTTTTTTCTGGTTATTTTCATTTTATAGGATAATTTAATATGCCATTATATCATTTGGCTTTCACTTGATATGGAAACAATGTCTATTATTTTCGGCTTTTGTTCTTTCTTTGCAGTCCAGGAAAAATATAGTATATTTGTCACTGAAAAGCTGATGAATATAAGTACAAATACTTGTGCTGAAATCATACAAGTACTAATTCTGCACTGTTTTATCTCCAGATAGATTTTTATCATCAACCTCAGACTTCTAATGTACTTTATATGATCATCAAAATGAAAATACTAAATCAAAAAATTTTCCTTACTCTCTGAAAGAAAAAATGCCTACAGACATGGCTTGATATCGGGAATCCATAGCGTTTCATCAGTCAAAACAGGAAGAGAATGTAGGGAATTGTTTGTACCCATGATGGGAGTGAACAGTGAGGGAACCAGACATTAGCAGCAGTAGGAAGCTTCTACCTCTTGCATCCCAATTCTTCTGCTAGCAGTCTCTGTTGATCAAATCCATGCAGAATCTCAAGGACATGGATATCTGGAAAAAATCTGCTGGGGTCTGCCTCCTTGTACACAGAATACAGCAGAGAAGGAGTGAAGAAAACATCAAGAGAGGCAGAAACTTCAAAATGAGAAAAACCCAAAGGAAGAGGAAGATGGTGGCGTAGGAGGACTCTGGGTGCACCGCGTACTGCTAATCACTTAGATTCCACCTACACCTGCCTAAATAACCCAGAAAACTGCCAGAAGACTAGAAGAACAGATTCTCTGGAGCCAAGCGCACAAGACGAGAGGCCCACAGAAGAGGGTAGAAAGGTCGGAGAGGTGGTGCGCACTACACGGACTGGCAGGAGGGAGCCAGGGCAGAAGGGCAGCGCACCGGCCAAGCGGAGCCCCAAGTCGGGCTGGCAAAAGCGGAGGGGCCAGACGGAGTGTATTCGGACAGCAAATGGGACTTAACATCTGGAAGGTTATAAGCTAACAGCTCTGCTCGGAGAGCTGGAGGGCTGGAAGACAATAGGAGGGAGAATTGTTGAGCCCTGGACGACAAAACGCAAATTGGTGGGGAACAAAGGCGGTTGCCAGCACCATCTCCCTCTCCCATCTCCCAGCCAAAATCCCAAAGGGAACTGGTTCCTGCCAGGGAACTGGCTTGCACTGCGCAAACACCCAAGGCTGTACTTCTGGATCCATCCCTCCAGCAGCGGGTCTGACTCTGTCTGAGTGCCGCAGGGCCCCTCCCGAAGCAGATCACCTAAGGATAAGCAAGCAGAGCCTGCCCCTCTTGCCCCTTTGCACCTTGCCGATCCACCCCACCAAATACGCCAGATCCCCAGCATCATAAGCCTGGCAGTGTGCAAGTAGTCCAGACGGGCCACGCCACCCCACAGTGAATCCCACCCCTAGGAGAGGGGAAGAGAAGGCACACGCCAGTCTGACTGTGGCCCCAGTGGTGGGCTGGGGGCAGACATCAGGTCTGACTGCGGCCCGCCCACCGACGCAAGTTATTCAAGACGGCACAGGGGAAGTGCCCCGCAGTTCCGGACCACTCGAGACTATCCAAAATGACCAAATGGAAGAATTCCCCTCAAAAAAACCTCCAGGAAAAAACGACAGCTAACAAACTGATCAAAAATGATTTAAACAATATAACAGAAAGTGAATTTAGAATAATAGTCATAAAATTAATCACTGGGCTTGAAAACAGTATACTGGAGAGCAGAGAATCTATTGCTACAGTCAGGAGGAGCTAAAAAATGCTATAAACAAGCTGCAAAATAAAATGGAAACAACCACGGTTCAGATTGAAGAGGCAGAGGAGAGAATAGGTGAAGTGGAAGATAAAATTATGGGAAAAGAGGAAGCTGAGAAAAAGAGATAAAAAAAATCCAGGAGTATGAAGGGAAAATTAGAGAACTAAGTGATGCACTAAAGAGAAATAATCCACGCATAATTGGTATCCCAGAGGAGGAAGAGAGAGGGAAAGGTGCTGAAGGGGTACTTGAAGAAATAATAGCTGAGAACTTCCCGGATCTGGGGAAGGAAAAAGGCATTGAAATCCAAGAGGCACAGAGAACTCCCTTCAGATGTAACTTGAATCGATCTTCTGCACGACATATCATAGTGAAACTGGCAAAATACAAAGATATAGAGAAAATTCTGAAAGCAGCTAGGGATAAACATGCTCTAACATATAAAGGGAGACCTGTAAGCCTCATGACCTATCTCTCTACTGAAACATGTCAGGCCAGAAAGGAATGGCAGGAAATCATCAATGTGCTGAAAAGAAAAAATATGCAGCCAAGAATCCTTTATCCAGCAATTCTGTCACTTAGCACAGAAGGAGAGATAAAGGTCTTCCCAAAGAAACAAAAACTGAAGGAATTTATCACCACTAAACCAGCCCTACAAGAGATCCTAAGGGGGATCCTGTGAGACAAAGTAACAGAGACATCGCTACAAGCATGAAACCTACAGACAACACAATGACTCTAAACCCATATCTTTCTATAATAACACTGAATGTAAATGGACTAAATGCACCAACCAAAAGACATAGGGTATCAGAATGGATAAAAAACAAGACCCATCTATTTGCTGTCTACAAGAGACTCATTTTAGACCTGAGGACACCTTCAGATTGAAAGTGAGGGGATGGAGAACTATTTACCATGCAACTGGAAGTCAAAAGAAAGCTGGAGTAGCCATACTTATATCAGACAAACTAGACTTTAAATTAAAGGCTGTAACAAGAGATGAAGAAGGGCATTATATAATAATCACAGGGTCTATCCATCAGGAAGAGCTAATAATTATAAATGTCTATGCACTGAATACGGAAGCCCCCAAATATATAAAACAATTACTCACAAACATAAGCAACCTTATTGATAAGAATGTGGTAATTGCAGGGGACTTTAACACTCCACTTACAGAAATGGATAGATCATCTAGACACATGGTCAATAAAGAAACAAGGGCCCTGAATGAGACATTGGATCAGATGGACTTGACAGATATATTTAGAACTCTGCATCCCAAAGCAACAGAATATACTTTCTTCTCGAGTGCACATGGAACATTCTCCAAGATAGATCACATACTGGGTTACAAAACAGCCCTTCATAAGTACACAAGAATTGAGATCATACCATGCATACTTTCAGACCACAATGCTATGAAGCTTGAAATCAACCACAGGAAAAAGTCTGGATAACCTCCAAAAGCATGGAGGTTAAAGAACACCCTACTAAAGAATGAATGGGTCAACCAGGCAATTAGAGAAGAAATTTAAAAATATATGAGACAAACGAAAATGAAAATAAAACAATCCAAACGCTTTGGGATGTAGCGAAGGCAGTCCTGAGAGGAAAATACATTGCAATCCAGGCCTATCTCAAGAAACAAGAAAAATCCCAAATACAAAATCTAATAGCACACCAAAAGGAAATAGAAGCAGAACATCAAAGACACCCCAAACCCAGCAGAAGAAGAGAAATAATAAAGATCAGAGCAGAAATAAACAATATACAGTCTAGAAAAACAATAGAGCAGATCAATGAAACTAAGAGTTGGTTTTTTGAAAAAAATAAACAAAATTGATAAACCTCTAGCCAGGCTTCTCAAAAAGAAAAGGGAGATGACTCAAATAGATAAAATCATGAATGAGAATGGAATTATTACAACCAATCCCTCAGAGACACAAACAATTATCAGGGAATACTATGAAAAATTATATGCTAACAAATTGGACTACCTGGAAGAAATGGACAAATTCCTAACCACCCACACACTTCCAAAACTCAATCAGGAGGAAATAGAAAGCTTGAACACACCCATAACCAGTGAAGAAATTGAATCTGTTATCAAAAATCTCCCAACAAATAAGAGTCCAGGACCAGATGGCTTCCCAGGGGAGTTCTACCAGACGTTTAAAGCAGAGATCATACCTATCCTTCTCAAGCTATTCCAAGAAATAGAAAGGGAAGGAAAACTTCCAGACTCATTCTCTGAAGCCAGGATTACTTTGATTCCTAAACCAGACAGAGACCCAGTAAAAAAAGAGAACTATAGGCCAATATCCCTGATGAATATGGATCAAAAATTCTCAATAAGGTACTAGCAAATCGAATTCAACGGCATATAAAAAGAATTATTCACCATGATCAAGTGGGATTCATTCCTGGGATGCAGGGCTGGTTCAACATTCACAAATCAATCAATGTGATACATCACATTAATAAAAGAAAAGATAAGAACCATATGATCCTGTCAATCGATGCAGAAACGGCATTTGACAAAATTCAGCATCCTTTCTTAATAAAAACCCTTGAGAAAGTCAGGATAGAAGGAACATATTTAAAGATCATAAAAGCCATTAATGAAGAGCCCACAGCTAACATCATCCTCAATGGGGAAAAACTGAGAGCTTTTCCCTGAGATCAGGAACACGACAGGGATGCCCACTCTCACCGCTGTTGTTTAACATAGTGTTGGAAGTTCTAGCATCAGCAATCAGACAACAAAGGAAATCAAAGGCATCAAAATTGGCAAAGATGAAGTTAAGCTTTCACTTTTTGCAGATGACATGATATTATACATGGAAAATCCGATAGACTCCACCAAAAGTCTGCTAGAACTGATACATGAATTCAGCAAAGCCGCAGGATACAAAATCAATGTACAGAAATCAGTTGCATTCTTATACACTAACAATGAAGCAACAGAAAGACAAATAAAGAAACTGATCCCATTCACAATTGCACCAAGAAGCATAAAATACCTAGGAATAAATCTAACCAAAGATGTAAAAGATCTGTATGCTGAAAACTGTAGAAATCTTATGAAGGAAATTGAAGAAGATATAAAGAAATGGAGGGACATTCCCTGCTCATGGATTGGAAGAATAAATATTGTCAAAATGTCAATACTACCCAAAGCTATCTACACATTCAATGCAATCCCAATCAAAATTGCACCAGCATTCTTCTCAAAGCTAGAACAAGCAATCCTAAAATTCACATGGAACCACAAAAGGCCCCGAATAGCCAGGGTAATTTTGAAGAGGACCAAAGCAGGAGGCATCACAATGCCAGACTTTAGCCTCTACTACAAAGATGTAATCATCAAGACAGCATGGTATTGGCACAAAGACAGACACATAGACCAATGGCATGGAATAGAAACCCCAGAACTGGACCCACAAACGTATGGCGAACTAATCTTTGACAAAGCAGGAAAGAACATCCAATGGAAAAAAGACAGTCTCTTTAGCAAATGGTGATGGGAGAACTGGACAGCAACAAGCAGAGCATTGAAATTAGACCACTTTCTCACACCTTTCACAAAAATAAACTCAAAATGGATAAAGGACCTAAATGTGAGACAGGAAACCATCAACACCCTACAGGAGAAACAGGAAAGGACCTCTCTGACCTCAGACGTAGCAATTTCTTACTTGACACATCTCCAAAGGCAAGGGAATTAAAAACAAAAATGAACTACTGGGACTTCATGAAGATAAAAACTTCTGCACAGCAAAGGAAACAACCAACAAAACTAAAAGGCAACCAACGGAATGGGAAAAGATATTTGCAAATGACATATGGGACAAAGGGCTAGTATCCAAAATCTATAAAGAGCTCACCAAACTCCACACCCGAAAAACAAGTAAACCAATGAAGAAATGGGCAGAAAACATGCATAAACACTTCTCTAAAGAAGACATCCAGATGGCCAACAGGCACATGAAAAGATGCTCAACGTCGCTTCTCATCAGGGAAATACAAATCCAAACCACACTCAGGTATCACCTCAGGCCAGTCAGAGTGGCCAAAATGAACAAATCAGGAGACTATAGATGCTGGAGAGGATGTGGAGAAATGGGAACCCTCTTGTACTGTTGGTAGGAATGCAAATTGGTGCAGCCACTCTGGAAAACAGTGTGGAGTTCCTCAAAAAATTAAAAATAGACCTACCCTATGACCCAGCAATAGCACTGCTAGGAATTTACCCAAGGGATACAGGAGTACTGATGCATAGGGGCACTTGTACCCCAATGTTTATAGCAGCACTCTCAACAATAGCCAAATTGTGGAAAGAGCCTAAATGTCCATCAACTGATGAATGGATAAAGAAATTGTGGTTTATATACACAATGGAGTACTATGTGGCAATGAGAAAGAATGAAATATGGCCTTTTGTATCAACGTGGATGGAACAGGAGAGTGTTATGCTAAGTGAAATAAGCCATACAGAGAAAGACAGATACCATATGGTTTCACTCTTATGTGGATCCTGAGAAACTTAAGAGAAACCCATGGGGGAGGGGAAGGAAAAAAAAAAGTGGTTAGAGTGGGAGAGAGCCAAAGCACAAGAGACTCTTAACAACTGAGAACAAACTGAGGGTTGATGGGGGGTGGGAGCGAGGGGAGGGTGGGTGATGGGTATTGAGGAGGGCACTTTTGGGATGAACACTGGGTGTTGTATGGAAACCAATTTGACAATAAATTTCAAAAAAAAAATGAGAAAAACCCTTCAGACTATATATGTACATTTTTTTTTCTCCTTTTCCCTTCATCCTTTTAATTTTTCATAGTCAAACAATTCTAATATCCTCATTTTCATTTACATTATTTTAGTATATTAAATTTCTGAGTTATTTTTAAAGTTTATTTATTTTGAGAGAGAGAAAGAAAGCACATATGTATGTGTAGCCGCACAGATGGAGGAGGGGCAGAGAGAGAATCCCAAGCTGGCTCCATGCTGTCAGCACCAAGCCCCATGCTGGCCTTGGTCTCACAACTGGTGAGATCATGACCTGAGCAGAAACCCAGAGTTAGATAGATGCTTAACGAACTTTACCACCTATGGACACCTAATTTCTGGGTTCTTAAAAAATGCCTTTTAGTCTATTCTCAGGCATCATCATGAAGCACTACAATGCATTCTTTGTCCTTTTATTTATTTTTTACGTTTATTTATTTATTTTGAGAGAGAGAGAGGGTTGAGAGTCAGAGACAGAGAGAGAGAGAGAGTTGGGTGGGGGGCAGAAAGAGAGGGAGATTCTGTGTCTCCCTCTCTCTCTGCCCCTCCCCCGTTCATGCTCTGTCTCTCTCTGTCCCAAAAATAAATAAACGTTGAAGAAAGAGAGGGAGAGAGGGAATCCCAAACAGGCTCCATGCTGTCAGCACAGAGCCCAACCAAAGGTTCTATCTCAAAAATTGTGAGATCATAACCTGAACCAAAACCAAGAGGTTGTCACTTAACTAACCGAGCTACTTGGATGCCCTTATTCTTTGTCCTTTTTAAAATCAGCGTGATTCTTTTTACTTGAGCACTCCTTTCACACTCAATATTCAAAACAAAAAAAAGTAAGAACTCCACATGTAACTTTAGGCTTTACTTTTTATTTATTTATTTTTAAATATTTATTTATTTTTAAGTTTTTTTTTTTTTGTAGTTTCAAGTTTTTACTTAAATTCCAATTAGCATATAGTGTACTAATATTAGTTTCAGGTGTATAATTTAGTGGTTCATCACTTACATACAACATCCAGTACTCATCATAACAAGTGCCATCCTTAATACCCATCACCCATTTAGACCATTCCTTTCCACCTCTCCTTGAGTAACTCTCAATTTGTTCTCTATAGCTAAGTGAATGTATATGGTTTGCCTTCCTTGTTTTTTCCCACGTTCATTTTTTTTTTTTCTTAAATCCCACCTATGAGCGAAATCATATAGTATTTGTCTTTCTCTGATTGGATTATTTTACTTAGTATAGTACTTTGGCTCCATCCACATTGTTGTAAATGGTGACATTTAATTCTCTTTGATGGGTAAGTATATATATATATATATATATATATATATATATACACACACACATACATACATATATCCTCTTCTTTGTTTATTCATCAGTCAATTGGGCTCTTTCCATAATTTCGGTATTGTTGATAATGCTGGTGTGAGCATCACACTGCATGTATCCCTTTGAATCATATTTTTGTATCATTTGGGTAAATACCTAGTAGTGCAATTACTGTATCATAGGGTAGTTCTATTTTTAACCTTTTGAGGGGCCTCCGTACTGTTTTCCAGAGTGGATGCACCAGTTTGCACTTTGACCAACAGTGTAAGAGAGGTCCCTTTTCTCTGCATCCTTAACATCTGTTGTTTCCTGTGTGGTTGTATTTACCTGGGTCCTTTCTCTTTTCTTTTGGTAAGTCTGGCTAGAGAATTACCAATTTTATTATTTTCATCAATGACTCAGCTCATGGTTTCATTGATTTGTTGTGCTGTGGTTTTTGTTTATTTCTTTATCATTTATTCTCTAATATTTATTATTTCCTTTCTTCTACTGGCTTTAGGCTTCATTTGTTATTCTTTTTCTAGCTCCCTTTGGTGTAAGGTTAGGTTGTGTATTTGAGACTTTTCTTTCTTCTGGGGGTTGGCCTGTATTGCTATATACTTCCCTCTTATGACCATTTTGCTACATCCCAAAAGTATTGAGCTGTCAAGTTTTCATTTTCATTTATTTCCACGTATTTTTTTTCCTTTTTGAATTCCTGCTTGACCCATTCATTCTTTGCTAGCATGTTGTTTAACCTGCATGTATGTTTGGTCTTTCCAAATTTCGTCTTGTGGTTGACCTGAAGTTTCATAGGGTTGTCATCAGAAACTATACATGGTATGATCTCAATCTTTTTGTGCTTGTTGAGGACTGATTTGTGACCCAGTACATAATCTGTCTGGAGAATTACCCATGTACACTTGAAAAGAAAGTGTATTCTGCTGCCTTGGAATGAGGTATTCTGAATATATATGTTAAGTCCATCTGGTCCAGTGTGTCACTCAACCCATTGTTTCCTTATTGATTTTCTGCTTCAATGATCTGTCCATTGATGTAAGATGGATATTAAATTCTCCTACTTATTGTATTATTATCAATGAGTTATTTTATGTTTGTTATTAATTGTTTTATATATTTGGATGTTCAAGTTAGGGGCATAAATATTTACAATTGTTAGATATTCTTGTTGGATAGACCCTGTTATTATGATATAGTGCCCTTCTTCATCTGTTATTACAGTCTTTGTTTTAAAATCTAGATTATCTGATATAAGCATTACTACTCTGGCTTTCTTTTGACATCCATTTGCATGCTAAATGTTTCCCTGACGCCTCACTTTCGTTATTCAGCTATCTTTAGGTCTAAAATGAATCCTTGCAGGCAGCATGTAAATGGGTCTTCTGTTTTTAACCATTCTGACCACCTAAGTCTTTTGATGGGAGTATTTAGTCCATTTGCATTCAGATTTATTATTGATAGATGTGAATTTAGTGCCATTTTATTATTTGTTTTGTCATTATTTCTAGATATTTTCTCTGTTCCTTTCTAGTCTTTATTGCTTTTGGTCTTTCTTTCTGACTCACGGAGTGCCCTTTAATATTTCTTTCAGGACTGGTTTACTGGTCATGTACTCCTTTAGTTTTTGTTTGTCTGGGAAATTCTTTATCTCTCATTTTATTCTTTTTTTTTTTTAGTTTACTTATTTATTTTGAGAGAGAGATGGAGAGAGAGACAGAGAGAGAGAGAGAAAGAGAGAGAGAGAGAGAGAAAGAGACAAAGCCCCTGCAAATGAGGAAAAACAGAGGAGACATAGGAGGAAAGAGAATCTAAGGCAGACTCCAGACTGCCTGCACAGAACCTGACATGGGGCTCAAACTCACAAACTGTGATGATGACCTGAGCCAAAATCACAAGTCGTACACTTAACTGATTCAGCCACCAGGTGCCCCTCTCCCTTTATTATGAATGGTAGCCTTGCTGGATAGAGTATTCTTGCCTTCAGTTTTTTTTCCCATTGAGCACGTTGAATATATCCTGCCACTCCCTTCTGGCCTGCCAAATTTCTGTGGAGAAATCTGCTAACCCCAATTGTCTTCCCTTGTAATTTACAGACTTCTTTTGTCTTACTGCTTTCAGAATTTGTTTTAATCTCTATATTTTGCAAATTTAACTATGGTATGTCTTGGTGTTGGCCTGCTTTTGCTGATTTTGATGGTAGTTCTCTCTGCTTCTTGGATATGGATGTCTGTTTCCTTTCCCAGATTAGAGAAGTTCTCAGCTATAGTTTTCTGAAATAAATTTTCTGCCCCCTTTTCTCTCTCTTCTTCTTCGGGAACCCCTATGATATGAACGTTATTATGCTTTGTGGAGTCAATGAATTCCCTAAGTGAACATTATGATGTATATTTCTCTTTCCCTCTTTTTTCAGCTTCATTATTTTCCATAATTTTATCTTCTATATCACTTGTTTGTTCCTCTGCTTCTTCCATACTTGTGGTCATTACATTTTGTCAATTTGAATCTAAGTTAATGCATTTTTTATTTAAGTTTTACTCTGACTAGTTGTAGGTCTTTTATCTCTGGGATAATGGACTCCCTGGTGTCTTCTATGCTTTTCTCCAGCCCAGCTAGTAACTTATGATTGTTGCTTTAAATTCTGGATCAAACATATTACTTATATCTATTTCGATTAAATTGTTGGCTGTAACCTTTTCTTATTCTTTCTTTCGGAATGAATTCCTCTGTTTTGGCATTTTGTCTAGGTCTCTATCTTCTTCTCTGGGTTAGGAAAGCTTGCTATGTGTCCTGCTCCTGAGACTAATGGCTTTATGAAGAAGAAGTCATATACTATGCAGGGCCTGGTGCTTCAGGAAATGTCTCTGGTGTATGTTTGTGCACTCTGCTGCTGTGTTTTGGCTGCTGTTTCCCTCAGATCAGTCCTCTGCAGAGCTTCTCCTTGCCTGCAGTGGGGAACGTTTGGACATTGGCCAGAGTGTGGTGAGTTTTAACCAGGTTTGCTTCTGCCCACTTGTTAAAAGAGACCTGATACTATTTCCACTACAGGTGAAGCTTTGCAGAACTCTATGGTCAGTAGATACAGTGTGTACAGGGGCTGGTCAGTGGATGCAGTATGTGTAGAGTGTTTCTGCCAGTCTTCTAGGGTAGGGGTCTCCTGTGCTGGTTCTCAGACACACTTGCTCAAGAAAAGCAGCACCAACAGAGCACAGGGAGATGGGGCTTGGTGTAATCAGTTAAGCTGCCAGTGTTGGTGCTTTGCTGTTTACTGAAGTTAGTTTATCGTAAGAGATTAGAGAGGGAAATGGTGCCTGTGGGCTCTTTTTCCCCCAGAAAGGCAATATCACCTCCTCCAGATGTACTCCAAGATGGGGGAACTGTCTCTCCCAGTGCATCCCAGAGGATCTTCAGATTGTACAGTCTGCCTCCAGGGTTATCTTCCCACTTTCTACACAGGAGCACTGTCGTGCTCTCAGGGTTTCACACCATCCACACTGAGGAGCTCTAAAATTCTAGTCTTTGAACCCCATTGGTTATAAAAACTCATGAAAATCAGCCTCTCTCATTTTCCCAGTCGATGGCTTTGGGGAAATGTTTTCCTGTACAATCCCCTGTGTGCTCCTTTCTCTATGCAGCGAGAGGAGTTCCTTCCACTCCACAGCACCCATGATCTGTTTCTCTTCTAAATAATGTCTCTGTACCACCTACCTTCAACCATGTGGCCTCTTCTCTCTCTCAAGTTGTGCAGTTTGTTCTGTCAATCCTCAGATCGATATCTTGGGTATTCAGAATGATTTGGTGTTTATCTAGCTGCGTTCAAGGGACAAGACAAGCCTAGGGTCCTCCTACTACTATGCCATCTTAGCTCTTCTATTTTCTGATTTTTTGAAATGAGGCCATGTAAATGTTACTATAATGCTGCTTTCCTCATTCCAGCACTATTTCCTCCATTTACATAAATAAGGGTCTCATTGATAAGATTACATACTTCAATGACAGTCACATATAAGTAACACAATAGAAAATTGACCTCAGAACTTGCTTAATTAGACTCCTGTATTCCAATGATAACTTTCCAATTATCAACATACTTCTCTGCTTTACTCCTGGGATCAGTCTTTTAGAAGGGCTTGAAATCAGCTTTGGTTGAAGGATATTGCAGGAAAATTGACCTTGGCTTTGCTTGAATAACGGTAAACTTTCAACAATATCATGGCCTTGTTCCCAGATGCAAGCAAGCTATGCAGTCTTAGCTGTATAGAATTCTCAGAAGAGCTTTTAAAAGTGCTAGAACAGGAGCATAAAACCCTCACAAAAGTAGCAAAGTCAAATTGTTGAATCTTCCTCTCCTAAATGATATATGCAATCTTTGAGACAAAGGAGAGCACACTTCTACTTAGAAGCCAACTCTGTTATTTCCCATTTTATATTATCATTGTTATGGGATTACATGGCTTTGCCAATGTATATTGATCATCTTTATGTATACACTTTGACACATTTCTGTCCATCACATACCAACCCTTCTGTGACAACCACATATTTGTTTTTAAGGAACTAGATAATCCCCTTCAAAATGTGTGCAATTTTTTTCAGTTTCATCTCTTCTTTTGCTATGCATACTAATTCAAAAACACATAAGTTCTCTGTATATCTCAGTTGCTTTTCTAATTTGTTGTGTCTTGCTCTAATATATTCAAATATATTTCTCTAGGCTCTATTATTTTCAATAATTGAATTGTTTAATTTGCCTAATATTTAGACTTGCAGTACTTTGTATCCCTTATTTTTCACAGCTTAAATTTTATAAATGTTTTATCTTTACAGTTTTTACAAACTGCATGTACATAGAAAGGATAATAAGTCTTCATTTTCTTATTAATTTTAGTTGATTTCTGTATTTCCTCATGGATAATGAGGAGTGCTTTATTGATCATCTCTGTCACAGAATCAGGAAGTTTATGTTGGCATAATATTTCCTTACAAACTATTAAAGTAGAATTTTATTCTTATTTAAATATATTCGTGATTAAAAAGAAAACTTTCCAGCTTCCACTCTGACATATTGGGATATTCTGTGCTTTCTCTGTTGTTCATTTCTATTCCTTGCATTATTAAGGTATCTAGTGGACCTTCTCTCATACACTTATTCATCCTGTGCTTCTGGGAAGACAAATTTGAAGACAAAAAATTCTAATCTGAGAAAAGAAAAACTTCTATTCATTAGTGTTAAATAATCTTAGTATCTTTCTAGCCAAATATTCTTCATCTCTCCTTTTAAAGAAAGAAAAATTACTATTCTTCGTTGATTATGTTGGTCACTTTACCCTTCCCGCAAAGAAAAGGTCTTACAGAGGCGCCTGGGTGGCTCAGTCGGTTAAGCATCTGACTACAGCCCAGGTCATGATCCCGTGCTTTGTGGGTTGGAGGCCCACATCGGGCTCTGTGCTGACAGCTCAGAGCCTGGAGCCTGCTTCAGATTCTGTGTCTCTTTCTCTCTCTTCCCCTCCACTGCTTGCACTCTCTCTGTCTCCGAAAATAAATAAACATTAAAAAAATTAAAAGAAAAGGTCTTACAGAGGTTTTATTTAAATAAATCTAAAAAGTTAGTAGCATCAAGTGTCAGCCATATATTTACAAAGTATTCCACTTCCGTTTGAGTTATTCAACTTATGTAAAATAGTTTTTTGATACCTTAAATAAGGTGTGGTTTCCTACAGAAAACTTTCTCCCACTTCAAAGAGTGCCACCCCAAAGCAGCTCCTCTATTGCATTTTCTTCTAATACCATTTTTTGGTAACTTTTGTATCTTTACTCATATTCTGGAGGAAAACATATATGTACACACTCTTTCTTTTTATCTAAAGGTATAAGCTTTACTGTAAAAACATCACCCTCCTTTTTTTCTTCTGTTAAAACTTTTCTCTTTTTAACTCCCTTTTGAATTGTTTCTATTTTTAATTCAGTCTATCCTCATTGTTGTATTACACTGCACAATGGGGGTTCTATTTCCTCTGTAAAGCCTTTGGCTAAACAACCTTGTTTGGTAGCAATTATTAACATGACCTGAATAACTGAAAAGATTTAAAAAGCTTTTCTTCATAGGATAATTTTTCATACTAGGTGTTTCCGACTCTTATACTTCCAGATATGTGGCAATTAGTTTAATCTTAACCACAGCAAAAATTCTGTTTATTTATTTATTTTTGTAATTTCTGAATAGGTGATTTCATGTTTGTTTGTTTGTGGTATTTCTGTTTATATTTTGAATATGTATATATATATATATATTCAAAATATGTGCATGTGTATGTATATACACACATATACATTCAAAATATGCAAAGGACAAATATTGAAAAGTATGCATCTACTTTCCTTAGAAACCTACATTTCTTCTTCATAGTTTTCCTAGTTTTCAAAGTAACTTCTTAGTTTTCAAGTAGCATTCTTTTATACAACCAAATATGTCACAGTATTTTGTTTTCTAAAACAAATGGAAACATAATAGATTATTGTAGTAGACAGGAAGAAGATCCCCCTGGTTTTCACATGCTAATCCCTGGACTCTCTCAGCATGTCTTATTAAAAGGCAAAAAAAGACTAGCAGGTGGAATTAAGATTACAGACTTTCAAATAAGAATATTGTTCTGGATTACCCAGGTGGGATCAAAGCAATCTCATGGTCACTTAAAAGTGAAAGGCAGAAGAGTCATGGAGATTCAACAGAGAAAGGCAGAAAATTAGATCTGAGATATGCAAAGTGAGGACTCCACTCATATTTGGAGGCTTTCAAGATAGAGGAATGTAGCCAGGAACCTAGAAATTCAGTGGCCTTTAGAAGTTAGGAAGAACTCTCAGCTAACAGGCAGCAAGAGAGGGACCTCAATTCTACAGCTGCAACAAACAACTTGAATTCTGCCAACAACCTGACTGAACAGGAAAATGTATCCTCCTCTAGAGTCTCCATAAATACAGATCTGTAACTCCTTGATTTTGGTCTTGTAAGACTCTAAGTAAAGGCCCAGTCAAGCTGCCAGACCTTGATCTAAAGAAACTGATATAATCAATGTGTGTTGTTATAAGCCATTAAGTTTGTGGTAATTTGGTATGGTAACAATAAAGAACAAATATAGTTCTCCTTTTCTGGCACCATGATATATCTAAATAAACTGTTCCTGAAGAGTTACTCCAAACTTTTAAATGACTTCATAGAATTGCAAACTTTGTCACACTTGCCTAAATAGGCCCTTTAATTGGCAACAAGGTTTCTTCAAATATTTTGCTATGACAAACACAATTAATTAAAAAATTTACATACATAATTTGCAAATATATAAAAATAAAGTAATAGATAATTTTGATAGCTATTACAATTAATTTCCATTGAGATTTTTATGAATTTACACTCCAATAACACATAGCTGGACTTCTGTCTCTAACCTTGCAACCATGCATAGGCTATACATGTTTATGATTGTTACCACAATGCTATTGAAAATAGCATTAATTTCATTTCTATAATTATCATTGTAGCAGATTTTTCATAGGTATGTGCTGTTCTATGAATAATTTTGAAAGTCCTTACCCTATTTCTTATGTATGGGTAAGATCTTTTACATATTTCTTATTTATAAGGGTAAATTAGATTTTCACTTGTATAAACTATTTTTTTCTAATTTTATTGTTTTTTTTCTTTGACTTTTTAATACTGTTTTATTCATGTAGAAAATTTCCATCTCTATTCCTTTTTATTTATTGTTTCTAGGTATTATTTTGCACATAAATATTCCTTTTTTCTGAGATGATTAAAATCTTTTTTAAAAGGCATATTTAACATTGCTATATATATATATATAATTACATGTGTTTTACATAGTATTTATATTATAACTTCTTGCTACTACTATTTTTTTAATCTATGTCTATACTGAGGGTTGAATGAGGATTCCAACAATTTCTTTTAATTTCCACCTTTCTCTTTTTGATTGCTATTGCCCTGTCTCTTCTCATTTTGTTTGTGTTTCTATGCTCCTCCAAACCATATCACTATTCTTATTGGGACTTACATTTCACTAGTAGTTAATTTTTTCTTTTATTCTTTTCTGACAGATTTCTTTAGAAATGTTACTTCCCCCTCTTTCTTCTATATTTTTCTAGTCATAGTGGTCTCTGTTGAATTACTTGCTATGCCTTCTTTGTTACTTTCTCATTACATCTCTTGTCTCTCTTTAACCAGGTTATATGACTTCTTTGTTTTTTAAATTTTTCTACTACAATCACATATCACTTTTTATTCCAAAGGTTTTACATAGAACTAGTTATACTGCTCTTTGTTTTTTTGTTTGCTCATTTGTTTTATTTCAAGTTATACAGGGCACTTAACTTCCTGACTATGCTTTTTTTTTTTTTTTAGGTCAAAAACAATCACACATAAACCTTATTTCTATGGAAGAAACACATTAATCTTACAGGATAGATGGCCATGGTCATACTAGTTTTGTCACCACATTTAAAAATGCATTTCACTAAAAAATTTCTATAGTCGCAGCCATGGTAGGCTTTCTATGTACTTTTATGCTCTGTTTGCCTCCAAACGAAAAGCACAAGGTTATTGGTTAACTCCATTCTTTTCAGTTCAAAGTGTTAGTTTATATATTTCTCAACCTATATCACAGAACTTATCAAATACATCTTATAAACGTAGTAAACATTTCAATAAATTATTTAATGAATCCTGTAGAGAATAATATATATATATATAATTACAGAAATTAGGATTATAGGAAATATTATATATGTTATATAAAATTTTGTATTTTATATATTTAACAGATTATTTATTATGAAGTTAAAATTTATTATTTAAAATGAATTTACTACATAAAAATTAAGAAGTTTATTTATTTGTATTTATATATTTTGTTATAGCGAGAGACAGACAGAAAATGAGAGAGTGTGCTTTGGTTTGCTTAGTTAAATTGTCAGAGTATCATCTTTTCATACCCATCTGTTTTTCTGGTCCAGTTTTCTCACATTATGGTTTCAAGTATAAATCCAATTTCTCTGGTGGTTTTAAGCTAGAAACAAACTCATTTGTTTACTCAAAAGCTATTCAGAGAGCTGAAGACATTTTTCTAGGTTCTGGTGATAGATGAATGAGCAAAACAGGAAAAATCTTTGATTTCATGGAATTGATAACCTGAGGTTATTCAAAAAATATAAACATAAATGTGTTAGTGATAAAACCACAGAGAATAAAGAGTGCAGTAAAAGAGAGTGTGAGTGCTATCTCACATGAGTAGTTGGGAGGAAATCTATAAGATGACTTTGGAATTGTATGTCTGAAGAAAATGAAAAATGAGCTATGTTCATCGCCAAGGGACAGAATTCACACAAGCAAATGTCTCATCATCCCATAGCTTCAAATATCATGCTACTACATCAATAAGTGTACTTTATATTTTTTATTTTTTTTTAATGTTTATTTATTTTTGAGAGACAGAGAGACTCAGAGCACGAATGGGGGAGGGGCAGAAAGAGAGAGAGACACAGAATCAGAAGCAGGCTCCTGAGCTGACAGCTCAGAGCACGACGTGGGCTCGAACCATGAATCGCGAGAGCATGACCTGAACCGAAGTTGGATGCGTAACCGACTAAGCCACCCAGGCACCCCAATAAGTGTATTTTAATATCAACAAATAAAAACAAAATGAGGCAAACATATTTATATACCAAATATGTAACTTGACTAGAAAATGAATATCTTACAATGTTTCAGAGATGAGAAAAATTCCGTTAACAATTCCATCTCAAAATCTTTTGATAAATATATATTTTAGTTAATATAATTTCTGGCAAATAGTTAACTGCTACAGTTCAATAAAAATAGTTAATACTTTTTTTGGCAAGCATTTACAGGAAAAAATATTACTAGGCCTAAAACTGTCCCAAATATGTTAAAAATTACTAAAGAGAAATTATATAAGAAGATAGTTAATACCTTCTGGTTTTTGCTTGCAGGAAATTCTGATTTCTAGGCGGTACTTAAATAAACATCTTAAAGGCCTGCCATAAGTAGATGTGGACTTCTCAAAGGAGAAACAGATGTGCATGAACACCTAGGAGCATACTCTTTCAAAGGTCATCGTAATATTCAATACATGAATATGTCACCGTCATTTCCCATATCAAAATGGCAGCACTTTTTAATGATAGCTTCACAAACATATGAAAGTAAGCAACAAAAAGATTTTTATCAATAGCCTGCTTCTTATTTATGGTTAAATAGAAAAGAAGTGATTGTGTCGATTATATTGCTTTTAATATTCCCTAGTTTCAAAATTAAAGTTCAATTGTATAAACTCTGTAAATTGCAGGTTTTACTCTTATTAAGTTTTTGGCTCATGTATTTCTAATAAAGTATGGAGATTCCCATGGCTCAGTCTCTGTGTAAATTTGCACATAATGAAACAAAGTTTAATAACAAAATGTAAAAATAATAATTATAAATTATTTCAAAACTTTACTGCTTTTCTTATGAGTACTCAGAGAAATCTGATTTTTAATATTTAGTAATACTTTTCAGTCTCAATAGTCATAGTCCTCTTGTGCCTTACTGCTGCTCCTGAATTTCTCCCTCTCTAAGTAACTAAACTTTCTCATCAGTTCTGACTTTAGGCTTTATTGTTATTGTTGCTTTTTCCTCTCCTTCTCTATTTATTATCTCTCTCTTTCAGAACTACATTGGTTGGCCAACTCATATTTTCTTTAGAAGTTACTCTTTTGCTTCTTTATAACACCACTTTTCACATCCCTTTAATTCATCATCACAAAAATTCAAATTTTGGCAACCAGCTCATTCAGCTAGCTAGCTGGAAAAAATGGGAAATAAAAGAAAGAAACATTGAAGAAAAAAATATATTTACCTTCAGCTACCATCCTTTAAAAGACACTCCTACACTAAAATAGAGACAGAACAAAAATCCATACACAATAACATTGTATAGACCATCGAGGATTTAATTATATGTTTTTTTTAATATGGTAAAAACACATGCTTTGACATTCACATTTGTTTCTCTATAGCAGCATTATCCTGTTAAGGACATGTATTGTTAGAGCATATGAAGCATTACTTTTGGTAAACCTTAACAAGACTGTTTCTCTGATTAATGATTTACCTATGAATCAAACAACCTATTTTCAAAGCCTTAACATATTTCTGGGATCTACCATAAGTCCCATGTATAAAAATAGACAAAATAGTGAAAAAGAGACATTTCACTATGTTTCTACAAGTATCTTCCTCATGGGGAAAGAAAACCACCACCTACAACTCAGTTTTGTGTGAGATAATGGTACACAAAATGGTGAGACACTATATGTGTAATTTATGGGTTCTTTGTAATTTGACAATACAGATTTCGATGATTTTGACTTCATTAAAACAACATTTTATCTCATTACCACTCCCCATGTATGTTTATAAGGTGACTAGGATCTTTTTTTAATGTTTATTTATTTTTGAGAATGAGAGAGAGAGAGAGAGAGAGAGAGAGAGAGAGAGAGACAGACAGGATGTGGGCAGAGGAGGGACAGAGGGAGAGCAAGATAAAGAGTCCGAAGCAGGCTCCAGACTCTGTGCCGTTGGCACAGAGCCAGACACGGCCTCAAACTCATGAACCGTAAAATCATGACCTGAGCCGAAGTTGGAGGCTTAACCAACTGAGCCACCCAGGTGCCCCTGGGATCATCTTTTTAATAAATGCCTGATTGTTAGTGAAGAACTGCTCCTCTTGTGCAAATGTTCTTCTGCTATTTTCTGTTCTACTTAAAAGCAACTTCTAAATTTGTCTGATATAATCAGAATATTTTCTTTCTCAAAAGACATTGTCCTGACATTCCAGTTATTTTCTTCACACATAAACGTGGACTTTCTGCCTCTAAATTTCTAGACTATGAAATTTCAGAAAAGGTTACAAATGAAAGACTTGAGCAAAGGCCACCAGGGACCAACTGGGAAGAGTCCCATGGAAAAGTCAGCAGAGTCAGCTCCTTCCTGGAGGCCTTGTGCTCCATCTGTCATTAAGAAGCTCACCAGAGTACAAGGAACTTTGCTGAGGGCAACACTTCCAGAGTGAAAACAAAGAAACAAAAAGTACACTCATCAGCACATATACATGTAACATACACACACACTAATTTATAGAGGTGCTGGATTCTCAAGTAGAAGTAAGCATAGATTTGACAATTTTTCTTCTTCAAAATATATTTATTGTCCTTCTAAAGTGTGATTTATATATGTATAAAATCATAGCTCATGGCATAGCATTTTGTTTTCTAATACTAATGATACCAAGTTGGATTGATTTCACAAGGCAAAACAGATATTCCCCTGATGGCTGGTAATGGCCAGAAAGATCTGTGATTTGACAGTTAGAGACCATTGGGACAAGAGGGGGAGGAAATATCCCATCACAGATAGTTTAGCATCCATTTATAATTCTTGCCCAAATCATTCATGACAATGGAGCTTTGTTCTTATCAGTGTTCAATGGCAGAACCCCTGTGAGTTATGGAATGAGGTACATCTGGTGAAGATCAGAAAGAGAGACTGTAAGAACAGAGGAGTCACCCAACTAATGAATCTGTAAACCCAAGGATAGTCAACTGCCAAAGTAGGACAAGCAAGAGTGAGTTGGTGACATTTATTGGGAGCTGTAGTCTAAATCATAATGATGGGCCCTGAGATCTGTCACTCAAAGGGCTTCATTCAGAAGAAAGAAGAGTTAAAAATAAGATGGAAGAGAATGAAAACAAGCTGTTACTCAATACCATTGTTGCAACTGTCTTTCATTTCCAACCATGACAACTTTTGGGAAGTAATAATTTCTGCTTTACTTCTGCCTTTCAAATATCTTAAGTATTTATATTTGGTCAAGCCTAATGTGGCAAAATACAAGGAAGGAGCCTTTGGGTACTTTGAATTCCAGCTTAACCAAGACCTGAGAATCTAAATCACCACAGCCTACTCCTTGTCAACTTGGTCTCCTTTCATAACTGTTTTAATCACATTTAACTTGCAAATAAAACAATTACAAGATCAGGCCAGGTACTGTAGCATGAGTGAATTAAATTAAGTCAATCCCTTGTCAGAAGACTTCTGTGTGGAAACACAGAGTGAATTAGATATTCTGTTAAGTCCACTTATGGTGGTTAGGGGCTAGGAAGACAATTAATACCCTCGTGGTTTATTCTAGTGCTAACAAGTTGTTGCCCCTTCCATAATGGCTGAATGGCTGTTTCCCTTGGGTGAAAGGTGGTAAAACACATGTTCAGCATTGCTATCTGCTGCTGATAGGTTTGCCATTCAGCAGTTGGCATAGCCAGATTGCCTTGATGAGTAAAGTATATATGTCGCTAAACTTGGGCTTAAAATCCATTCCTGTTATCATGACCGCTTTGTTCACAAGCAAGGGCAGGGTGGCTGATATCTCAAGAACAGTTAATTTTGTTCACCTGATTATTAATATAGAGGAGGAGAAATAATTTTCTATATAGCTTTCTGAGTTATTCGCTGAAACCTTTGTAATAAACAACATTAAAAAGAGAAAAGCAAACAGAAGTTTAATATGTGTATCTCATTGATT
Organism: Prionailurus viverrinus; assembly: GCF_022837055.1. Lineage (NCBI taxonomy): Eukaryota > Metazoa > Chordata > Mammalia > Carnivora > Felidae > Prionailurus > Prionailurus viverrinus. The sequence continues at coordinate 67,441,470 of NC_062564.1, read as the reverse complement.
TCCAGGAGATATTTAATCAAAAATGAGTAACTCAAAGAGGTAGCTTTAGAATTCAGGATAAAATACCATCTCGATAGGGGAAAAGGAGGATGGATGTAGGCCTTTTAGGGGAGAGCAAATGATTTTTAGGAAAAATGAATGGACCCTTAGAATAGATGGAAGATATGATAGTTTGCAACAAAGTTTGGGTGTGATATGGACTTCTAGTCACCTTTCCTGTGGTAAGAGTCAATCTTCTCTGCTTGATAACACTTTCAGGGGAAGGGATTTGTGGCAAATGAGTTCCTTTTAGAGGATCTGTCTTTAGGGAGGTAAGGAGAGTTCAGATAAAGCCTCTCACTGCATTTGCTATTTTTTGTGTCTGCAGTTCAAAATAATCAAGATACTACAGCTGCATATTTTGGGGTGTCATATCTTATTACCTTTTATTAAGATCTTTCCCTGCTGAAGTTGCTGTTTAGTAGATATTCATGTGGGTCACAGATCTTCATACTTAGTGCTCATTGATGATCTTACCTATACGCTTCTTTTACAGATATCCTTATCTACAGACTTCCACTGGTGTGTATATATTTTAAGTCCCTAACCATACAGCCCTGGAATTAGTCACGGATTCAGTGTCCATGAATCACTTTAGATTTTTACCTTTGACTATCTTCTCTGCAAGAAAAAAACAAAAGCAAAAATGAAATAACAACAATAACAACAGATGTATAATGTTTGAAGTTCTGCTGATTGGCAATATTTCTTTTCAACACTATTTCTTATGGCCATCCCTAATTATGGCAATAGCACTGAACTAACAACTTTCAGGTTGTGGCAGCATACTGTAAACTAGTTCCATTTGTTTTTCCTCATTTAGCTGGTCATTGGGAATCCTCCATGAGGCCTTAGATACAGCTTGAGAGAGAGAGGAGGCAATGTGAACCTTCCTTAAAGACCATATTTAGGACATTCATGATATTCACTGTGGTGAATATACTTCATAAAACCAAGAGGATTTTACTTTTTGGCTTTTGTCCATACACATTATCTAGAAAGTTTTCTTTTTAATGTTTATTTATTTTCGCGCAAGAGAGACACAGAGACAGAGTCAGAGAGCAGGGGAGGAGCAGAGAAAGAGGCAGACACAGAATCCGAAGCAGGCTCCAGGCTCTGAGCTGTCCGCACAGAGCCTGGCGTGGGGCTTGAATCCACCAACCAGGAGATCATGACCCGAGCCAAAGTCAGACACCTAACTGACTGAGCCACCCAGACACCCCCAGAAAGTTTATTATCCAAGTCACCAGATTTTCACCTAAATGATTTGTCACGAAATAAACTTTAATCTTTACGATTTTAACAAAATCTTATTTAAAATACTCTAACACTATTTATAAGGGTGTGATTAGCTTAAATTTGATAGTGTATTACGATGAGCAAATATATGAGTATATCCATATCCATACCTTCACAAAAGATTGTGTTAACTTTATAAAAAGTAATGAGGTGTCTACACTTTTGGTCAATGAAAAATTGATTTTGTTGGCCTAAATCTACCTGTCATTTTTCTGCTATGAATTTGTTTGTTCATTTATTTATTTATGTATGTATTTATTTGTTTATATCTGCTATTTTAAGCCGAGTAAGAAATTGGTTTTTATTGTTAAAGTTAGCAGCTTGTTAATTAGCAATTCAGCTGTTGGACAATAGCTTTTATTGATGGAATAAATCAAAATATGTGAATTGGCTCCACTATTTTAAAATAATTTGCTACCCCTTAAGAAATAAGTTGTAAGAACCTAGAAACTTTTGTAACTTGAATCCTTCAGAATGGTGCTCTTGATTCTTTTATATTCCCACTGATGCTTCAAAAGATTCTTTTTGGGCTGGATTTAAATGAGGTTTGCCTAAACCTGCCTCTGAAATTTCATCATATTTTCCCAAGATGAACCTTTCACATAGAATGTTTTAGAGCACTGAAATGTACAAAGCTAGAATGTGTGATTACTTAATACCCTGTTTGTTAATAAATGTATCTAAGCATGGCAAAATTTGACTGAGAAGGGTGGTTACCAGTATATACCAAAAATAACTTAATAAATGTACATATCCAATTGACTCAGAGGGGTGCACAGCTGGGAACACATTTGATTTTTATTTGTAAACCCCCTGAAGTGTGTAGAAGAGATAAATGAATATGCCCATGTAATTGGAAAGTTTACAAGGTAACAGGTAGAGGTCATAGTATTTTACTATAGGTGTTTTTTGGCATATTTTAAATCCTGATAATGTTTCTGTGAATCTGCTTTACATCTAATCAGACTTGGGACGACTTTAGCCAGAAATGTAATTTCTTTTGCAAAGGACATCTATTGAAGAACTGATAAAGAAATAGTGTCACCTTGTCTCTTTTACTCTTACATTTTTTTTCTAGAAAGAGAGGTTAAATAAAAATGTAGCTGTAAGTTTCTATTTCATCTGGGAGAGAATTGTAATTTTCCAATGGTATCCCATGGTCATGACACAAAATAAAAAACTATAAAAATATAAAAACACCATCTGTCTTAATACCTTATCACAGTTTGGGATGTTAGATCACATGTATACACTTCTTAAAATAATGAATGGTAAAGATGACATAGGAAATAGAGCATTAAGACATTAAAAATTCATTTGGCCAATCTGGTTTAGGTCAAAGTTTCTGACAGCATTCAAGTATGTTTCACTTGGGACCTACCTTGCCTTTACCTGGTTGGAATTTTTGAACAGTTATATATTTATTTCTTCATTTTCCAATATTCAGTTATGTCCTCAAATGTTACTTATTTTCCTGTTACCCATTACTTTTACAGTCACTTGTCATTTGGAAAGAATGTCTTAGCAAAAAACCAAAAAACAAAAACAAAGTCATTAGGTTACACAGTCAAAGGAAATGCGAGTGTTCCTTGAGGCAATCTTATTTTGAATTTCACTTACATGCAGTATGATATTATACAACTAGCTAAAAGATAAAGTCACACATTTCAAAGAAATTTCAGAAGAGGAAACAGATGAAGCAATATTCAGGAGTTGAAAGAGAGATGTTATTAATGTCATTATTTATATATTTTTTCTTCACCTGTAAACACTATGATCAAGGAATATAAGTTTACAGTAACACTTGATGGTGGTGTGTAGTAAGGATCACAGAAATAAATGCATTTATTGTATTCATTCCTATTTAAATATAATCATGTTTCTTTATTCTATTTAAGTGTTTAAACATCTTTATTATATTAAAATTGCTAGGAATTATGTTGCATTTCCAGATGCCAATAGTTTTTATATTCACAAAATATCAGCAGGAAATAACCAACTTCATCCAAGACATATGAGTAGATATAGTCTGCAGTAGAAATATCTCTTCTCTGGTAGTAGTGAGTATATCGTGGCAAAGATATCATAGTGTTGAAAAAAGCTTAAATGATTGAGATACTAAAATTCTTCTTTACAAAACAAGACTATAGGAATTCAAAGAATATTTTTTTTACTGAGAATGTCTCCACATAGTCTGATTATACCCTCCTGATTCTGCGAATGGAAGCCCAGTACACTCCCAAAGATTTCCTCATATTTCCCAATTGGGGCATGACTCTGCAAATATTTTTATAGACTCCTTTATCTCTTGGATTCTTTTAATAAATCACATCTCCATGCTTCACATGATTCCAGATATGGATTTCAACAACTCTCTCTTTCTTTTCTCTCTCTTCTCTTTCTCTGTCCCTTCCTCTCTTTCTGTCTCAGTCTCTGTCTCTGTTTCCCTTTCCCATACTCTTTTTCTAGTTCTACCTCTATTTCTATTCAATATCTAATCTCCATCTTTCTTCTTCTATTTCTACTTATAACCCTACTGCTACTATTCTGTCTCAAACAGTATTCATGAGTACAGTGGATTTTTACCAATATTTGTTCAGCAGATTATATTTATATTCTGACTTGCATTATCCATGAGAATATACCTTGCAACTCTCACAATTTAGAAAATGTAATTGACTAAAGTTTCAAACTATTGCATTCCAACCTCCATTGTCATATTTGCTCCCATATTTCCAGTGAATGTTCCCATTACCTATCTGAGCATTGTAGCATTAGGCAAGCTTACTAAATCAGGTCCATTTTTGGCAGATATGGGACTCTTCTAATAGCCAATTTTGGCTACAGGGCACCTTAAAGGCTTTGCTGAATTTTCTCACATGACATTCTAGCATGCTTTTACCAAATTTTCTCTCTTTCTCTCCTTCATGCAGGTTTAGTCTTATATTTTGATCAGGTAGCTCTCCCAGATTCACTTGCCTCCCTCCCTATGGTCTATCACATAGCATTTTCCACTAATAAAATCCTTGCTGTTTAATCCCATCTTGGAAATTATCAATTTATTTCTTACCAGCTTAATTTCTTATCTGCTTAATCATCCTTAATCTCTTCATCTGTGAAAATGGATCTGGGTCCTTGAGATAACTTTACTCTGAAAACTGGCATAATGTTAAGCTTTGCAATTGAGCTCGTGAACACACACACACACACACACACACACCATTGCAGAAAAAATGGATGTTTACTTCAAGATCCCCATGTGCTCACTTGACAGGATTCTCTGTCCAACTTCCTCCAGGATCAGTTTCCTGCAGCACTCACAGCTTCTCAGAGTCCTGGCTGCTGACATGCACAGTGGCCAGAAGCACCAAGCACCCAAGTATCCCTAGCATCTCCCCCTTGGGCAGTTTTAAAAGCAGAATGCCAGTAGTGAGCCATCTTCTCTTCTCATAAACATCTTTCCCTAGTACTCTAGAGGAGGAATTTCTAGCAAACTCCAGAAGGCAGATTTATAGCACACTTTCTAGAACTACACTCTAGCAATTCCTCTGTTACTGAGAAAACCATGACCTTGGTTTCTCCAATAAGGTCAATATCTGAGGCCTAGGAAAAGGGGATGGTCTTTCTTGGATTCCTTATCTCATCCCTGGGTTAGTGGCTATTTTAAAAATAGTAGTATTTTTACATTCTTTAAATTTCTCTATACTACTTACTAGACAATCTTTCTCTGTAATAGTTAAACATTCTTCGTATTAAACTTCCCTTGTTAAAATTACCGCATGACTCATCTCTTCTGAGAGGATCTAAACTCACAGGGTATCTGCTTCACAGGATCTAGACCAACACACAACTGGAAATAAAAAAAAAAATAGGTTAGATGCTAGGGGTGCCTGGGTGGCTCACTCTGTTGACCATCTGACTTTGGCTCAGGTCATGATCTCATGGTTTGTGGGTTCGAGCCTCGCATCAGGCTCTGTGATGACAGCTCAGAGCCTGGAGCCTGGTTCGGATTCTGTGTCTCCCTCTCTCTCTGCTCCTCCCCTGCTAGTGCTCTCTGTCTCTCAAAAATAAATAAACATTAACAAAAATTAAAAAGTAGATTTGACTCTTGTTATCATTTCACCATGGTAGAGGGAAGGGACTTGCCTCTGTACTAGCTCTTTTTCTCCCTCAGATATCTAGAAGCTGCTGAACGCTATGCCTAGGGAAATTTTCAACTCCAAGATGAGCTTGTCAAGTCATATCCCCAACACAGTAACTTCACTCCTCAAGAGGATCTTGATGACAGCATTTAAAGTAACATTTTTAAATCACTTATAGCTAGCATTAAACCTGATAATATAATCTCTACAAATGTTTTAATAAGAAAGGAATCAGTCATTGAACAATTTTCACTATAATGAACATTGTCATCTTAGCTGATTATTTGTCTGAGTTTTTAATTTTTTTGAAATAATTTAAAACCCCACAGAACTTAAATTTGATTATTTGTCATTCTCCTGAAAGAAGATGATGGACAGATACTTAACATGACAAAAAAAATAATAATAATAACCACCCCCCCCCACACACACACACACATCACTTTGCAATCATTTCTTAATGCTGAAAGTACAGTAAAATCTTGGTTTGCGAGCATAATTTGTTCTGGAAATACGTTGGTAATCCAAAGCACTTGTATACCAAAGTGAATTTCCCTGTTAGAAATAATGGAAAAAAATAAAGTAAAAAAATAAAGGGGCGCCTGGGTGGCTCAGTCAGTTAAGCGTCTGACTTCAGCTCAGGTCACGATCTCACGGTCCATGAGTTCGAGCCCCGCGTTGGGCTCTGGGCTGATGGCTCAGAGCCTGAAGCCTGCTCTGATTCTGTGTCTCCCTCTCTCTCTGCCTCTCCCCCATTCATGCTCTGTCTCTCTCTGTCTCAAAAATAAATAAACGTAAAAAAAAAAAAGGAAATAATGGAACTCGGATGATTCGTTCCACAACCCAAAAGGATTCATATAAAAATTATTGCAATACTGTAATATAATACAAAATAATAAAGAAAAAACTAAATATAAAAAATTAACTCCACTTACTTTTTTTTTTTTAATTTTTTTTTTCCAACGTTTATTTATTTTTGGGACAGAGAGAGACAGAGCATGAATGGGGGAGGGGCAGAGAGAGAGGGAGACACAGAATCGGAAACAGGCTCCAGGCTCTGAGCCATCAGCCCAGAGCCCCACGCGGGGCTCGAACTCACCGACTGCGAGATCATGACCTGGCTGAAGTCGGACGCTTAACCGACTGCGCCACCCAGGCGCCCCTAACTCCACTTACTTTGAAGACCTTCATGGCTGGTGTGAGGGAGACAAGAGAGAGGAGGGTTATTGTGTAGGACGACTTTCACTATCACTAATGGAATCACTGCTATCTACTGGCTCAATGGAATTTTTTTGCTTTTTGTGCAACTTTAACAAGGAACCTATCCAGTGACGCTTGCTTTTGCCCTTTTTTGAGGATTTTGTGGAAATGTGACATTGCATTGATGATCACCCACAGTCTTGCAATGAGATAGAGAGAAAGAAAGGACCAGTGGCTCAGCTGTGATCATGTGATGTTTGTATTGCAAGACATCGCACATTTTTTATTAGAATTGTTTGCTTGTCTTGCAGAATACTCACAGAACAAGTTACTTGAAATCCAAGGTTTTACTGTATTTAAGAGGGATTTGTGTAGAAAACTAGAATGACACATCTTACTAATTAATAGGTGGTATAAATATCTGGGAAATGGATTTTAATTTTATTTGCAACTAAGCAATTTAAAAAAATAATGTTTATTTTTAAGAGAGAGAGACATAGTGCAAGCAGGGGAGGGATAGAGAGAGAGGGAGACACAGAATCTGAAGCAAGTTCCAGGCTCTGAGCTGTCAACACTGAGCCAGACGCAAGGCTTGAACTCATGAACCATGAGATAATGACCTGAGCCGAAGCTGGATGCTTAACTGACTGAACCACACAAGTGCCCACAACTAAATAAATTTTTAAGTAATTTTTTAGGTACTAGAGAGAATAATTATAAAAATTCCAGGAAATGTCACAAGTTTAGATAATTGCATAAGAAGGAAGCAGGTTTATATCGCAATGTCTTTAAATACCAATAAAAATATTTAGAAAAGCAACAATTAGCAAAACTATGCAAAATAAAATTAAAAAAAAAATTGAGACCTAGAAATGGAAGAAAATGGTTAAAAAAGTCAGCAGAATAGAAAAAAAATCCATTTGCTTGAGTCAGCTGGATTAAAGAACATATTTATTTCTATCTTCATTTAACTAGTGTCACACATGGTTTTTTATCAGGAATAGGAAATTAACAACTGTTCTTAAGTTGGCCTTATAATCTAAGTTAAAAACTGACAATGTTAATGGTCTCAAATATTCAGAAGTAAATATTCTATCTTTTGTCACTTTTTAATTTTTGTGCTGACAAGAAGTTTTTAAAAGATGAAAAAGTAGGAGGTTGACTTTTAGAAAGAAAATGAATTGAGGAAAAAGTACGAGTGGGCCATTTCAGAAAGAAATTACCTTTAGTAGTGGAGTGGCTATCTATATTTGGTTAAGTATAGTTGGATCAGGCAATAATCATAAGCCAAAAATATCAAGGTTTGGAGCCAGGCATAACCTTATTGTAACAACAGATCTGAAAAGGCACATTTGTACAATGGTTTATCTGTGCTGAGTTTCTGTAATAGAAAATTCTATCTAGTATTATAAATAATAAGTGTAAATATAAAATGCTATTATTATTTTTATAGGTATATGACAGTCATAATAAATTACCTAAAAAAGAACACAGTAGATATTATACATTTAATGAATAAATTATATGGCTAAATAAATGTCATAACAAATTTTGTATTATATGATGGATACACTTGATTTTTAAATGTACGCATAACATTTAAGAGAAAATTATTATATAATAGACCCCCAAGAATATCTCAAAAATATCATCTTGATCTATTTTCAGCTAGCATCCTCTCAGCAGCCTGGACATGAACCCCTGGTAATATGTGCTAAGTGGAAAATTGATAATGTTTCAGGCTCCAAAATTTACATATAGACCCAGTTATCCTAAATTGTTAAGAATCTTTGCTATCTTATTGCCCCGCTATAAGGTGGAATTTTGCTACTGCTCATGGGGTTTTTAATCAACCATTGAACCTAATTTAAAACTGTAAACATATGTCATTTTTTCAAGAGGATAATATCTGAAATTTCATGGAAAAATTGCTACATTCCTACATAAACTGGAAAGTGATAGCAGAATTATTAACTCCATGCTGTTAAAACTGAAACTTGTGTGAAGCCCAATTAACCTGTTCTCAACCTAAAAAAATTCCTTATGGCAGCCTTCTAAATCTAAGACTTTTTTTTTCTTTTGTAATTGTATTTCAGCTTAGAGCTTGAAGATAATTCAAATAGGAATCTTTTCTAAGAACCTTTATCTGGAAAAGCTATATGCAGTCTTTCAAAGTCAGGCAGCTCTTTTGTGGAACTTATATCGGATTCTTAGCCATCTTGTAACCATCATTTCTTTGGCTTTGTGTTTCTGGCTCTGAATTCAAGTCTGATAAATATGTCTATTTCTCTTGACCTTTAACTTTAATATACTTGCTTAGTTTTACATACATGTCATTCTTTTGATTTTATCAAATTTTATCAATTCTAAGAAAACAAAGTTGTAAAATGAAGACTAAGAACTACAATTTCAGAGACAGAAGACTCCTTATAAATGAAATGGCTGTTAGAAGCTATTTTATTTCCTGAGGCTGAGCCTGAGGATTACCATAAACAGAGGGAAGTATGCTACTGGAAAGAAATATCAGCATATCTGTAAAAAGCTATAGAGGCTGATGTGACAGATTGGAGCCTAGAAGTGCTTCCACACATGACAAGATGCTCTGTGGAGCATTTGTGATATTTTGGGGTGGGGGTGGCTCATAGATTAAGGAGGCTGGTCTGAAAACGTAGAGTGAAATTTCTTACAGTCTCATGATGTGTATATGTGAAAGTTAAGCTAGTGGGGATCACTGAGAATAAATATACATTAGATCTCCTGAAGATATTTTCTAGATATTAAATACCCAAGAGAAAGAAATCTGAAAGCTAAGCAGTAAAAGATCCATGGGCAGAATTTTCAGGACAAGAAGTTTCTCTAGTCTAGATCAGAATTTCAAGAGGACATGGAATTGGGAGAAGGTAGAGTCAGAAAGGCAAAGAGAAACCTTCTATGGTGGTCTGGTGCTTAAATTACAGAACTCCACCAAAGAGAAATGCCTGTAAAAAAATCTAAAAGACAAATAAACAAGGCATAGAAACTACAATTCTTGCTTGAAAAACAGGATATGCTCTTCAGATGAAAAGAAAATGAAATATAAGGATTATAGCAATCTTCTTGTCAGAAAATATGCAAACCAAAGACAATGGAATAAGACTTGAAATGTACATAAAAATGGAATCTAATACACAGAAAAATTATCTTTTAAAAATTAATACAAAATATACACTTTTTGGAGAAGGAAAAGCTCTAAAAAATTCATTGCTATCACATTATTTTATCAAATACAATAAAGGAAGTTCAGGTAGAAAGACTTATGATAGAAGACAGAAGCTTATATCTAAAGGAAAAAATGAGGAAGTTTAATGTAGATAAATATAAATTTTGTTGTTAATTTATTTATGCCAAAAGAAAATTGAAAGTCATAAGCAAAGTAAGTACCATATCATGGGGTTTGTAATATATAAAAAAGTAAAATGCATGATAATAGCATGAAAAATAGAAAAATTAAAAGTATCCTGTTTTAAGGTTCTTATAATATATAGTGTGGTATAATATTAATATTATTAATCCATTGAAGATAACTGTGATAAATCAAAGATAGATATAACTTGTCTATTTACTCAACCAATAGTAACAGAATGAAATAAAAAAAGTTACACACACACATATATATATATACACATATATGTGTGTATATATATATATATATGTGTATATATATATATATATATATATATACACACACACACACACACACACAATATTAAAGGTAAGGATATAGATACTCAGCCAATATTGACATAAGATGGAATAATAATAATAATAATAACAATAATAATATAATCTAAAGGTAGATGAAAAAAGAAAAAAAGAGTAAGAAGGGATGGAGCAAACCATAGTAGAGAACTGACAAAATGTTAGATTTAAATTAGCTATATTAGGGGTGCCTAGATGACTTGGTTAAGCATCCGACTTTGGCTCAAGTCATGACCTTGTGGTCCATGAGTTCAAGCCCCACATCGGGCTCTGTGTGACAGCTCAGAGCCTGGAGCCTGCTTAGAATTCTGTCTCCCACTCTCTCTGCCCCTCCCCCATTCACACTGTGTCTCTTTCTCTTTCAAAAATAAATAAACTTTAAAAAAATAAATTAATTAGCTATACTAATAGTTACATTAAATTAAATGTTATAGATATTAAAACCTAAGACAGTACTGTGAGATTTGATGTAAAAATCAAGACCCATCTATATGCTGTGTCTAATAAACCACCTATAAAGACATACAGATTAAAAGAAAAGTAGAAAGAGATAGACCATGTGATTATTAAAGACAGACAAGCTGGCTATATTAAGATCAGAAGATGTAGGTTTCAGAACTCTATATATGGAGACTGCATATAAGGAATAAATTCACCATTAATATATAATAATCCTACATGTGTATGTATCTAATAATAGAATTATAATATTTATGATGCAAAATGCATATGAAAGTGAAATGAAAACTAGAGACATACACAACTATAGTTGGAGACTTCCACACCTCTTTCTCAGTAATTGCTAGATCAGTCAGAAAATCAGTAAGAACATAAATAATCTGAGCAATGTTATCAGTCAGCTTGACCTAATTGACATCTGTAGAACATTCTATCCAACAGAACCAGGAAACAATTTTAAGTGCCCAAGAAAACTTCTCTAAAATAAAATGTACCCTGAGGTATCAAACAAATGTTAGCATATGTTTAAAAATTGAAATCACAACAAGTATTGTCTGCAATTAGATTAGAATTCAACTAAATATCAGTATCAGAAATATCTGAGACATCACCAAATACCAGGAAATAAGTAATATGCATTTAAGTGTCTGCATTTTCAAGACAAAGTCACAAGTAGAAGAATCTCATGTTTAGAATTTAATGAAAATTAAAACCTTGATGATACCAAATGTTGATGAAGATGTAACGCAACAGAAACTCTCATCAGTCTCATTCATCTCCACTGGGAATGCAAAATGGTACAGCCATGTTGTAAGACAGTTGACACTTTCTTACATAACTACATATAATTTCACTATGTGATTCAGTAGTTGTGCTCCTTTGTATTTACCCAAAGAAGCCAAAATCTTATTTCCATACAAAAGCCTGCATACACATGCTTATAGCAGCTTTATTCACAATTGCCAAAGCTCAAGAGCAACCAAAATGTCTTTAAGTAGGTGAATGGATAAACTAATATGGGACATACAGATAATGGGAGTATTATTCAACCCTAAAAAGAAATGATCTATCAAGCCATGAAAAGACATGGAGGAAACTTAAATGCATATTACTAAGTGAAAGCTAATCCGGAAGCATCCTGCAAGAGTCCAACTATATACAATTTTGGAAAAGGCAAAACTATGGAGAGAGAAAAAGATCAGTGGTTACCAGGGGTGGAGTTGAAGGAGATAAATAGGTAGATCACAGAAAATTTATGGTAGTGAAAATACTCTGCATAATATTGTATTGATGGATACAGGTCTTTACACATTTGTCCAAACCTATAAAATGTGTATCACCAAGAATGGACTGTAATGTAAACTATAGATTTGGGGTAAAGACTCTGCATTGTGAAAGCAAAGGATGTATGGAAAAATTCTATACCTTTCCCTCAATTTTGCTGTAAAGGTAAAAATGCTGGAAAGATACAAAGTTTTACAAAAATGTAATACAATATATTTAACCAGAAAGAAGGATGGAGATGTTTAATGCTTACCTATTTCCAAATCAATTAGGCCCATAAATTATGTCTTTGGTTATCTACAATATGGTAAAATAATAGGTTTGACAGTGTTCTTGGCTTCTATTAGAAACAATAAAAGTGCCTATTCTAAAATGTGAAAGATTTTTAAAATTTATATAATGTCTACTATTATGTACATTCTAGCATTTCAACAAGGTTTATTCCACATCATGTATAATCTCTATCATTTGCAAATTAATTTTCTTTATGTTTCCTCATGATTAGAGTATCTAAAATGTTATTGGAATACTAGTCTCCAACTGCCTCATATAAATCTCAAATTGCCATCATCTAAGAAAGAAAAGTACTTTTATGTTTTGCATATATGCAATGACTGTTTTCTGTTCCTTATGAGATTTTAGTGTATTAGTGAGTGGAATTCTCCAGAGTATTTCATTGAATACCTTTAATCAAAGTTGGATTAATAGAAAGAGGCAAGTGACAATTAGAAGAGGGGTAGGTGACAACTTCAGAATTCTATTTTCCTAGGAAGAAGTAAATACTCAAATCTGGGCTGCTTTACCTTCTTCAGGTTGAACTTGAATTTATAGGGCCCGTGACTGAATTTGAATATATTAATAAAATACTTCACATTTTAGTCAACTTTAGTAAATATTTTTGAAGTCCTCACACTCTCCTAAACGTTGAGTTCAATGTCTAGAAGCATCAGATTTCAATTCATAGGGTTGCAAGGCTTAAGAGTGCAGAAGAAAAGCATTGTGTTGAGTATGTTAATAAATGGTTGGACTGAGGAAAAACTGAGTGAGACGGCATGTTTCTATGAACCTTCTCCTACCAACTGTTTTATTATTGACTAGTTCCATATAACTAAGCTGCTTGTACAATTGAAAATAGTTTCCCTTTCTGACTGTTTAAAGTCTAGTTTCATAGCTGGTACCCTAGGGGCACTGCCTGGCTCTGCAAAGATCTTTTTTCAAACAGAGAATTACATATTGCAGGATTTAATCTGAAGTGTAATGAAAAAAATAATAATTACCAAGTTAAGAGAAAACAATAAAATCATTAAAAAATACTTTCATTTTGTTTCTATCAACCTTTTAAAATGAAGATAAACTAAATGTAATAAATTGTTTAATAATTCTGTTCTATTCATTCTCCACCCTCAAAATTACATCCAGAAACAGAGAAATTTTCATTATGGTTTGCGTTATAATAGAACTGAGCTTTCAGCTTGGTGAAATTAGTGACAAACATATCAAGGACTTTGAAGCTATTCTTATGATTGGTATTGTTTAAATAGTGATTTTCTAATAAAAGTCGTAATTTGGTCAATTATACTATTCCTATGTTACTATGTTTTGATCATATTTCCTATGATCAAAGTATAGTAAAAGTTTGGTTAAATAGGTATATGCAAAATAGTAAGTGATTGTTTAAACCAGCAAGAGAAGGGGTGCCTAGGTGGATCAGTCGGTTGAACATCCAACTTCAGTTCAGGTCATGATCTCATGGACTGTGAGTGCGAGTCCTGTGTCGGGCTCTGTGCTGACAGCTCAGAGCCTGGAGCCTTCTTCAGATTCTGTGTCTCCCTGTTTCTCTCTCCCTCCCCTCCTCATGCTCTGTCTCTCTCCCTCTCTTTCAAAAATCAATAAGCACTAAAAAAAATTCAAACCAGCAAGAGAAATATTGCTAAATTAGGTAAAGGTATACATATTTGTGGCATAACATTTTTTTGCAATTATTATATGCTCTTTTTTATTTAAATATGAACTGACCTATATATTTGAATTTTGCATCTTATGTGCATTGAGAAAATGCATTTCCAAGTTACCTTCATGTAATAAGAGGCCTGACTTTGTCTTTAGATACTGAGTCCATCTGTATTTTGGCATGCTGCTAAAGGATCTTCATGACAATTTCCCATGAGATTATGTCTCTTCTTTAAAAATTACTTTTTAAAGTCATGTACAAAAACCCCATAGCTAATATTATCCTCAGTGGAGGAAAACTAAGAGCTTTTCCTCTATGGTCAAGGAGAAGACAGGGATGTCCACTCTCACCACTATTATTTAACATAGGACTGCAAAGTAATATGCAAAGCAATGATCCCCTCTAAGCTGAACTTCTGCAATCCTCATAATGATTGTATTTTTACTATTCAAAGATAGACACAGGAACACATAGTTTTGTTTTTGTTTTTGTTTTTGTTTTTTTTATAATGTGTTTAAATTTCCATGCAAATGCAAGAACTGGAAAATTTTCTGAAGTAAAATACTGACCCAAGATACAAAACATTATAATAGAGGGAAAAGTTTTAATTTTCCCTTGGATGTTCTGCAAATGGTAGAAAGAAAAGAAAAGAAAAGAAAAGAAAAGAAAAGAAAAGAAAAGAAAAGAAAAGAAAAGAAAAGAAAGGCAATGAAAAGAAAAGAGAAGAGAAGAAAAGAGAAGAGAAGAGAAGAAAAAAAGAAAAGAAAAAAGAAAAAGGAAGGGAAGGGAAGGGAGGAAAGGGGAGGGGAGGGGAGGGGAGGAGACTAGAGGAGAGGAGAAGAAAGGAACAGAAAGGAAAGGAAAGAAAAGGGAAGAAGGAAGGAAGGAAGGAAGGAAGGAAGAAGGAAGGAAGGAAGGAAGGAAGGAAGGAAGGAAAAGAGAGAGAGAGGAAGAAAGGGGAGAATGATAGATGGTCACATTTACTTTTTATCATGTTTGAATCTATAAGGCTTTTCCTAAAAATATCTGTGGTAGGTACTGCTTTAGGATAGGGTTATGTCCCGTTAAACCCATTTAAGTTGGAAATAGAAGTAAAAAATGCACTTAATGCACCTGCAGCACCGAACATCATAGCTTAGCCTTGCATAACTTAGGGGTATTAGAACACTTAAATTAGCCTATAGTTGGGTCAAAATCATCTAACACAAAGCCTACTTGATAGTAAAGTGTTGAATATCTCATGTAATTTAATACTGTACTGAAAGTGAAAAACAGAATGGTTGTATGGGTAAAGGTTGGTTGTAAGTGTATTGGTTATTCATCCACATGACCACTTGGCTGACTGTGAGCTGTGGCTGCCACTGTACCACATGATCACTAGCCCAGGAAAAGATGAAAATGCAAAATTCTAAGTACAGTCTCCATTGAAAGCTATTGCTTTCACACCATAGTAAAGTGAAGAATCCCAAGTCAAACCATTGTGAGTCAGAGACTAAGCCCTCTGGAGAAACTGAAGTGTTTGTGAAAATGATCTTAGAATTATTTCTGTATTTATGATAGATAAAAAAGAACTTTAGAATCATATTGCATAAGGACAACATTCACTTCTCATGGTTTTTGTTCACAAAGAAATGTAATAATTAGAACGAATTTAAGAATCAAAAGGCAGAAAAATAACTAAGTTTAGGGAAAAAAAGGATTGTTCCTAGAAAAAAATTATTATGATCCTGGAAAAACTCAATATTCACATCATAATCAAGTAGACTAAATTAATTGTACATAAATGCAGGGGTTATCTCTGGAAGGCATGGCTTGTCACTGCCTCCTGCTGTTTAACGTTTGCAGTTTTTCTCCTGGCAGCTTTTCTTTTTACAATTTTTCTTCACTCTGTGCTGCAGGACACTTGGTGCTGTTAGCATGCTCCCTTCTTCCTTTGGATTATATTCTAAGTCCTACAATGTACAGTCTTTCTCTTCTTTCTAGATCCCATTTTATCATTTTCCCTATTTCCCATTTCTGACTCCCTATCTCCACTGACTCACTTTGGTCTAGGCAAAGTGTTATGAGCAATAGCTTCTTTTCTAACCTTCCAGTTTCTATTCTAAACCATTGTAGTATCATCAGCCATACTTTTTTCCAAAATGTAATTCCATTCACACTGTGTCCTCATTAAAATTGTTCAGTGGCTCTTCAGGGCTTTCAGGGATGAAGCTCAAACATCTTTTTTTGTTAATTCCAAACATTCTATGTAACCAATTCCTATTTTAACTCCTCTTTATTTATCTCTTCTATTTTGCTCAATCATTTATGGACAAAACTGGCTCCTTACACTTCCCTCAGTAAGTGCACTTTTGTGCCTGTGTGGTTTTCTTCAAGTTATTTCTTATGCCTGGACTGACCTCAATCACCTTGCTTTCGTTATTCACTTGAATACCTTCTCTTTCAATCTACATCTCAAGTATCTTTTTTTCTAGGAAAGCTTTATCATCCCAAGTCTTATTTGGATGCTTCACACCAGTCTTTGTTATCAGATGCATGAGGCACTGCTGTGACTAAGGATATCCACAGGTAGGGGCGCCTGGGTGGCTCAGTCCTTGAGCCTCCGACTTGGGCTCAGGTCATGATCGAGCCATGCATCGGTCTCTGTGCTGACAGCTCAGGGTCTGGAGCCTGTTTCCAATTCTGTGTCTCCCTTTCTCTCTGTCCCTTTCCCCCTCACGGTCTGTCTCTTTCTCTCAAAAATAAATAAACGTTAAAAAAAGTAAAAAGAAAAAGAACATCCATACGTTACTGAAAGATACGAGATATTTGAAGTTCCATAGTATGTATATGTGTATGTACGTATGTATTTATTTATTTTTTAATGTGTATTTCTTTTTGAAAGAGGGACAGTGCTCTTGGGGGAAGGGCAGAGAGGGAAACGGAGGTTCAGAAACAGGCTCTTCGCTGATAGCAGAGGGCCCAGTGTGGGGCTGGAATTCATGACCTGTGAGAGATCATGACTTGATTCCAAGATGGAATGCCCAACCGTCTGAGCTATCCAGGCGCCCCATCAACTTCTTTATTTTTAATTAATCATTTTACTGTGAAATAATTGAAGATCCATGGGGTGTTGCAAAAATTAATATGGAGAGATCCCATGTATAGTTTTTCAAATACCTTTGATGATAAGTTCTTGCAAATGATAAGAGAATATAGCAATTAGGAAACTGAAATTGATCTTGTTCAGATTTCTGCAATTTTAAAAGTACTTCTCTAAGGGTGTGTGCACATGCACAGATGTATGTACTTAATTCTGAGTAATTTTATCACATCTTTACCTTTGTGTATAATAAATGAAGATACTATTTACATTAATAAATCAATGTTAAAGTTGAGTTTATAATATATCTATAAATTCAAAATATTAATATATGATGCAGAATTTTATAGTGAAACAAAACAATTCTAATTTGATGTTCATATGCAATTATTTATATTGTTATTAAGCATATTATTGATTTATGTATTTATTTTTAGATTTCTAATGTTTATTGATCTTAGAGAGAGAGAGAGAGAGTGAGCAGCGGAGGGGCAGAAAGAGAGGGAGACACAGAATCCGAAGCAGGCTCCAGGCTCTGAGCCATCAGCCCAGAGCCTGACGCAGGGCTCGAACACACAGACCGCGAGATCATGACCTGAGCCGAAGTCAGGCAAACCGACTGAGCCACCCAGATGCCCCACATATTATTGATTTAAAATAACTAAATATCTACCTGTATAATAATTGAGAAATAATGTATCAGATACTGTGTAGAAAATTATATTCAAATAACATTTAAATATCATTATATATTGTTATTTATTAAAGTTTGCATATAAAACCAAATGTATTTTTGTTGTTGAGTCTTAGAATTTCTCTATATATTCTGGCTATTAATTCCTCATTAGATATATTATTTCAAAATGTTTTCTCTCATTGTGTGAGTTCTGTCTTTTTGTACTCTGTGGATAGTGTCTTCTTTTTCATCCTTTGGATTTTTATTTTATTTTATTTTGTTTTAGTTGAGTATGGTGGACACAAAATGTTACATTAATTTCAGGTGTACAACATAGTTATTGGACAAGTCTATATGTTACTCTATGTTAACCACAAGTCTAACTACCATCTGTCACCATACACCTCTATTACAGTACCACTGACTATATGCCCTATGCTGTGACTTTCGTCTTCATGACTTACATACTCCATAACTGAAACCTGTATCTCTCATACCTCTTCACCCATTTTGCCCATCTCCCCATCTGTCTACCTCTGGCAACCATCAATTTGTTCTTTGTATTTATAGGTCTGATTCTGCTTTTTGTTTGTTTGTTTGTTTGCTTGCTTATTTATTCAGTTTTTTTTGTTTTCAAGATTCCACATAGAAGTGAAATCATATGGATAGTGTCTTTTACAAAATTTTAAATTTTTCAATAAGTCTAATTTGTCTATTTTTTTTTGTTACCTGTGCCTTTGGTGTCTTATTCAAGAAAATATTGCGAAATCTTATTCAAGAAATCTTCGTGAAATCTTTGCAAAATTTTGGTCCTAAGTCTTACAATAAAATGTACATTTTAAAATGGCTATGATAGTAAATTTTATGGTAGGTGTATTCTACCAAAATAAAAACAGAAAAAAAAGTTAATAAATAAAAATAAAAGTATAATATGAATCCAATTTTCATGGATATTTATATACTAAAGTCAGGATAAAATGCATTAGGAAAATTTTAGGGAGCAATTCTGATTACGTATTTGAGTGATGTTTATATCCATACTATATTGTTTTTATTTTCTGATTTAAATGCTAATTTAAACAAATTTAGAATCTACACCTAACTATATAATACGTTCCTCATAAATTAACTATAAACTGCAATGTTTTGTTATTTGTTTTAAAGCACAGAACTTGTACTACCTATTGTTTCCTTACAATTTATAAGCGAGGAAATCAGACAGTTTGAACTTTAGATTTTCCCACAATCTGGGTTTTATTGATTTCATGTACATAATGCAATTCAATATGTCACCTGTCTAAATTTCCTACAAATTGACAGCTGGATCCTAATATTTGTCCAGACTTGGGTTTTATTCTTTTAGTACAACTATAGGTGATGGTGTGTTTTTTCATGTATAGGCACAAAATATCTATATTTTAATTCTTGTTTTATGTTATTTCTTCTCAATGTACAGATCCATAAGTCCATGGGGGTTTTCAAAAGGATTATATGCTAATTCCAATGTTAATGTCTCTCTGGTAACTGGATGCCTAATGGTTATTCTCTAGAACATTTACTTAGGAAAAACACATGACAAGAATGTTCTGAGGGAATGAATATTGAACATTGATTATGCTTTTTATACTCCAAGGTCATTAAAAATGCTTTGATTAATTTTGTTTTTGTATTTTAAATGCTAGTCTACTTTTGTTATTTTCTGATTAAAACATGCTCTTAAAATGTCTGATCATACCTTTACATGTCAATTGTATATTTTACTTATATGTACAAAAGACACTTTTTTTTCCTTTAAACTCAATCATTTTGCTAAAACATGTTTTATTGGCCTTTTGGGACAATATTTTCAGATACACAATGTGATCTTTCAGGGTGGAGATTCAAAGCATTATTTTAAATTAATCTCTGGAATGTCTTCTAGAATTGTAGTTTTTCTTTTTTTTTTTTCCTTGTTTTGTTTGTCTTCTTCAGGCAATCTGATTACCTATATGCCAAATATTGTCTGCCTTCTTATAGCATTTGTCATTTTGTAAAACCTTTTTATTTTGTCAGCAATTCTTTTTTTTTAAGTCTGTTTATTTTGAGAGAAAGAGGCAGAGTGCACACGTGCTTGTGCATGAGCAGAGAGAGGGGTGGAGCGAGAGGAGAGAGAGCATTCCAAGCAGGCTCCCCCTAGCCACCACAAAGCCCCACTTGGGGCTCGATCTCATGAATCATGACATCATGACCTGAACCAAAGTCAAGAGTCAGTTGCTTAACTGACTGAGCCACCCAGGTGCCCCTTTAAGCAATTCTTTAAGGCATACGTTCTTTGTAGAAATGCTCAACATTTTTTAAAAATTTAAAATATGTATGAATTTGGCTTCAACATTGTCAATTATTATACAAACTTATTTTCTTTTAGAACAATTCATAGTTCACATATCATTTATAAAATCATTGATATCTCCAATCTCTTTTGAGTGTGTGTTTTATTAAATAATATTTATACTGATTTGTTTTCTGAGATATTCTGGATATCTTAATCTTCCAAATTTATCAGGATCTACTTGTTAGTTTGTCTTTTTGGTCTTTATCTTGTTTAATTCTTATTTTAACCCAGCAGATTCTCTTCAGAGGACTCTTTCCTAGAAGAAGCCTTAGCTGGCATATTCTGAGACTTCATTCAAGCTAGATACTTGGCACTCAATTGCTATTGAATTGAGCCATGATTCTTTCATTTCTACCTGCTATTTTCAAATTGTCTGCTAAACTTTACAATGAATATTGAACTCACTGTTTATCAGGGCATCTTTCCAGAATATGTAAAAAAAAAAAAAATATATATATATATATATATATATATATGTTTATTTAGTAGCTTTAATGAAGCATAATTGACATAAAATAAGAAGATATAAAAAGTATCTAATTAGAAAACTTTTGATATAAATATACAACTGCAAAACCATCACCAACATCAAATTAAGGGACATATTTTCACCAGCAAATATTTTATAGTGCTGCTTTATAAAACACTCCCTCTCATGCCTCCCTATCACCCTGGTTCTTGAAAAACATTGATCTACTCTCTGTTCCTCTAGGTTAGTTTTTTAACTGTGATCAAATACACAACACATGGGTTGCCTGGCTGAATCAGTTAGTAGAACATGTGACTCTTGATCTCAGGGTCATGAGTTCAAGCCCCATGTTGGGCATGGGGCCTATTTAAGAAAAATAAAATAAAATAAAATAAAATAAAATAAAATAAAATAAAATAAAATATGCAACATACAATTTACCATTTCAACCATGTAAGTACAATTAAGTAGCATTAAGCACAATTACATTGTTGTGCTACCATCACCACTATCCATGAAAAGAACTTTTTTATTATCCCAGACTGAAACTCTACACCATTATACAATAACTCCCTATTCTTTCTTCTCTTCCAGTCCAAGCAACCATTACTCTTACTTTCTGTCTTTATGAACTGGAGTATTCTAGACACATCATAAGTAGAATCATTTAATATTTTTTATGTGTATGTGTCTGGTTTATTTCATGTAGCAAAATGTTTCAAGGTTCATCCATGCTGCAGCAAGTAATAAGAGTCATTCCTTATTAACACTGAATAATATGCCCTTGTATGTATGTTACATTTTGTTTACCTATTTATCCATGGGTAGACTTTTGCTTTTCCCCCCCAGCTTTTAGTTATTGTGAGTAATGCTGCTATAAACATTGGTGTACAAATATGTTAGAGCCTATACTTTGAATTTTTAAATTTTTTTAAAGTTTATTTTTTTTATTTTGAGAGAGATATTGAGAGAAAATGGGGGAGGGGCAGAAAGAGGGAGGATAGATTACCAAGCAGATGAACTTTGTCTACACAGAGCACAATGGAGGGCTCAAATTCACAAACCAGGAGATCATGACCTGAGCCAAAATCAAGAGTTGGATGCTTAACCGACTGAGCCACCCAGGTGCTCCCTACTTTGAATTTTAGGTATATACTTAGAGGAAGAACTGCTGGATCATGCATAATTCTATGTTTAATTTTTTTGAAGAACCCCAATACTGTTTTCTGTAGCAGTTGCACCATTTTGCATTCCCACCAGCAGTGTTTAAGTGTTCTGATTTCTCCACACCTTCACCAATACTTGTTATTTTCTGTTTGTTCTGCAATAGCCATCCTAATGGGTGTGAAGTGATATCTCAGCATTTCCTTCATAATTGGTGATGTTAGGCAACTTTTCATGATCCTATTGACCCTTTGTACATCTTTAAAGAAACCTCTACTCAAAATAGGTCTTTTATTGACCTTAAGTCAAGATATTGACAGATGTGTGTTCCTTTCTGGATGCTCTAGGAGAGAATAAATTCTCATTACATATATGTCACACCATTGTTGTACAGTTTTTGGATATTCTGCTCTTTTCCACCGCCCCCTCCTTCAGTCTGTTTCTCTTTCCTTTTAGTTTTGATGGTTTCTATTGAAACATTCTCCAGCTGTAAGGTTCTTTTCTCAATTGTTTCCCATCTACTAATAAGTAATAAATCCATCAAAAGCATTCTTCATTTTTGTTACTGTGTATTTTTAATCTCTTCTTTTTTTTTTTTTTTTGGTAGGGCAGGGGGAGGGTTGGGGAGTGATCCTTAGGATTTCTATCTCTCTGCTTACATTGCCTATTTATTCTTGCATGCTGTTACTATATCCACAACAGCCTTTAGCATTTTAACCATAGCTGTTTTCAATTACAGGCCTGAACACTGCAACACTCTTGCCATCTCCGAGTCTGGTTTTGATGCTTGCTTCATCTCTTCGAATTGTGATTTAGTTCTTTTAGTAGGTCTCATGACTTTTTCTTGATAGCTTCACTTCATACATATATGTTAAAGAAACTGCTGTAAATAGGGCTTTAGTCACGTAGTGGTAAGGTTGGAGGGAGGGGGAGCATCCTACGGTCCCATGATAAGGTCCCCTCCACTCCCCTTCCCACACCGATGGAACAGGTTGGCTACAGTGGGCTTGAATTTGTTCTTTTCATTGTCCATGTGGAAGGCTAGAGCTGGCTAGAGTTGGGCTATTTTAATTCACTCCCCACCCCCCCACACACACCCCCAGTTTGGTTAGGATCTGATAAAACCCCAGCAGGTTAAGCTGTTTAAATGGTTTCTCCTGAGGCCAGAACCTTGTTAAGAAGAACAGGACAGAATGCTCTGGCATATTTCAAAATGCTTCATTTTTCTCTCCCTGCTTAAAGCAGGTGGGATTTTTTTTACCCCCAATATTCATTGTGGAAGTCTAGTTGAACTCCTAATGTGAAATTCACAAAATTATTGAGACCCCCTGTTGCTGGGTCCCCCTTAAGTTTGTATCCTTCAGACTTGTCTACACAGAGCCTTCAGCAATTCATCAATTATAGTTCAGGTTTCCCTCCATGGCACCCGTTATCCCCAAGGTTTGGACTCCTGGGTTTCTGTTCTGGTACATGGATTCTCCGTCTTCTCCTTTTAGTCTCTCTAACTATGGGGACAGCAGATTTCCCCGTGACCTCACATTTCTGATTAATAAAACAGAAATTGTGGAGTTCATAGTTTGTTCACCTTGTTCATTATTAAAATGAAGTTGTGTCTTCCAACTTCTTCCGTGCTGGACTAGGAACCACATGCACAGCACTGTCTCATCCTTTCCCTTGTAACCTATTTATGTATGTGATATTAAACTGCATTTTCTAGAGAGTGTGTGTTTCAATATTGCTTTTTTATGCTGTCTGATAATATCTTCCTTTTTATTAGAGTTTTTAGATGGTTTATTTAAATGTATCATTGGCATGCTTGGCTTATTGATATTTTAATATTTCATTGCAAATTCTCTCATCTTTTTTTCATTCCCTTTCCCCATCTTTGCTTTCTTATTTATGTATTTTGCATTGTCATTTTAATTTTTAATTAATTAAAATCTTCTTAAAGTTAATTCTGAATATTTCTGGAAAAAGATAGGAAACATGTGCAATTATATTTCTACCCTTCACTTCACTTTATGCTTTGTTTAAATCATATACTCCTTGTACATGTCTCATAAACCCCACAATAGAGTGTGATATCTTTACATTTACACAGGAGTCAGTAAATGATATCCCATGGTCCAAATCTGAATCACCACATATTTTCATAAACAAAATTGTGTTGGAACACTGTCACACTCAATGATTTAGGTATTGTTTATGGCTACTTTCATGCTACAACAGAAAAGTGGGAGGGTGGTGGTCTTATTGCCGCAATGTTTATGATCTGTCTCATTACACAATGTTTCTCAACTCCTGCTTTAAATAGTCCTATGCATTATACAGAAATTTAGAAAAGGAGATTTATGCCTATCTACATACAGCTACATATACACAAATACACACACGTACCAATTAGTGTGTGCTTTACTTCTTTCTATATATACAGCTTATTCTCTTGTATCATTTCCCTTCAACCTGAAGGACAATTTTAGCATTCCTTTTATGCTTAGAGTGCATATGTGTTGCCAGTAATATCCAGAGTCTTTGTTTATCTGGAAATATATTTATCTCCACTTGTGAAAGGTATTTTTCTGAATATAAAATTCTAGTATTTTCCTTTCGGCACTTTTAATATGTCTTCCTAGTCTCTTTGTCTTCTATTGTTTCTGATGAGAAATCAGGCTTTAAAGGTACCATTGTTATTATAAATAGAGTGTGTTATTTTCCTCTTGTTGCTCTCAATATTTTTCTTCATTTTTCTTTTGAAGTAGTTAGACTAAGATAACTTTTTTTTCACTAAGTTAACTTTTTATTTGGATTGGCTTTTTGCTGAATTTGAATTTGTAAGTTTATATTTTCCAACCATTTAAGCATTTTTTAGACTTTAGGTTTTTCATTGTTATTTCTCTCCATTTTTCTCTGTCTTTATGGGACTTTTGCCCATTTTCTGTCTTTATGGGACTCAAATACACATTTTAAGTATTGATATCGTCTCACAGGTCTGCGAGACTCTTATTTGTATTTCAATCGTTTTCGCTCAGTTTTTCAGACTGTGTAAATTGTATTGATCTGGCTTAAAGTTCACTCTGCCATCTCAAATCTTCTTTTGATCTTATCTAGTAAAATTTTTTTATCTGCTGTTGAGCCTGTGATTTTTTTCAGCTATTTTATTTTATTTTTGTTTGTTTTTTGTAACGTTTATTTATTATTGAGAGACAGAGAGACACAGAGTGTGAGCAGGGCAGGGGTAGAGAGAGGGAGAGACATAGAATCTGAAGTAGGCTCCAGGCTCTGAGCCGGCATCACAGAGCCCGATGTGGGGCTCAAACTCACAAGCTGAGATCATGAACTGAAATGAAGTCGGTTGCTCAACCAACTGAGCCACCCAGGTGCCCCTTTTTTAAATCATTTATTTATTTTTATTTATTTATTTTTTATTTTTATCAGCTATTTTAATATTTAGCTCTAGAACATGCACTTTGTTCTATAATAGCTTTCATTTTTCTGTTTAGATTCTATATTTCTTCACACATTATTGGTGTATTTTTGAAATTTGTGTCTGTTCAATCAAATACCTGGTCTTATTTGGAATCATTTCCTTTTAACTGAATTATGCCCTTGTTATGGGTTAATGATTATTCTGTTTCTTTTGACATCTAGCAGATTTTTGTTGAAAATTAGATACCATAGTGATAAATGTTTCTGGAATTTTATTGTATTGTGGTTGGTTGGCTGCTCGGTTTTTGTAAGTAATTAACTCATCTGGTCTCAACATATGAATCTGTTTCTAAGTATTCAGTTGTCGATTTTCCTATTTTATTTTTCTTCTATTTAGTGGTATTATTCTTGTCCCCCTAGAAAGTTTCCCCTGTGTCTGTGTCGTTTAGTAGTCAGCAAAGGATTTGGGAAATGTTTAAATTCAACTCAAACTGTGTGTCTTGTTTGGAGAACATATTCAAAAGGACAGCAGCCTTTCACACCCTGCAAAAAGCAGTTTTGTCTTTTAAGAATGAACCTCCATCTTTACATATTTTTACCACTTTTTTTTTGCATGGTCCCTATTAGAATATGTAGATACATAGTCAGCCAGGAATCGGTGCTGATATCATTTTTGGATTTTGGAACATGCTGGAACAAGGTCTTATGTCAGGTATGTTTTTGTTCTGCTATGATGTTGTAGAATGCACATATAATGATAATTGCTTCTTCTAGACCACAGTTGATTCCTTTTGCTGACCGTTAACATGTTTCTATTTGTAGGTACAAAATCTGGATACTTATTATATCACACCA
The DNA here is from genome assembly GCF_022837055.1 of Prionailurus viverrinus. Taxonomy (NCBI): domain Eukaryota; kingdom Metazoa; phylum Chordata; class Mammalia; order Carnivora; family Felidae; genus Prionailurus; species Prionailurus viverrinus. Next base: position 67,415,315 of record NC_062564.1, on the reverse strand, counting down.
AATAGGACTAGTGCTCAAAATTTTCCTATTCCTAATTTCCACACAGGTACTTTGCATTATGTGAGGATTGCCTCTTCAATAATTTCTTTTTCTCAGGACAGTTAGGTCATATTCTTCATTTGGCCTATTCCTGATTAAACTCAAGGTATGTGTGGGGGTGTCTAAATATCATTGATTCTATTACCACAACCTACTTAGGAAAACAATATTAATATATTACTGCACTATTGTGTCAAGTTACATTTACCAGTACAAAATAATCTTTTTAAATCAAAATATAATATCTATCAGAATTACCTTAATGGTTCTTCCAAATGGCTACAAGTTTTATGTTGTCTTTAGAAAACATTTCTGTACAGAGTTCACACACCCCTTCCTTTACCATCCCTGTCACCAAATGAGATTATTATGAAGTAATGTTTAAAACATCATCTGTACTTTTGGTTAACTACCCTAGATTTTTTACATAATCTGACCATGACTTTAGAGACATTGCTGAGATGAACTTCCAAAAGGCTTATAAACACTTTATACCTCCTTCCACAGCCAAAACATGTGCAAGCTCTCCAGCATGCACATGCATACACACACTCACACATATGCACACAAACACACACACACACACACACACACACACACACATTCCTTGGAAAAGTAGTCAATTGCTTTCCAGCCTATAACCTCTATTTCATTTTTCAGTCTTCATTCTATGCAAATGAAATTATGTGTTGTTGCCTACATTATTACCAATACTATTTTTGTTTTCATTTTGAAATACTTATCAGTGCTTCCTAACTTCTTATTTTACATGATATTTATCAAAAATGCTCTCAACTTCTTGGGGCACCTGGGTGGCTCAGTCAATTAAGCCTACGACTCGATTTTGGCTCAGGTCATGATCTCACTGTTATGAGAGTGAGCCGCATGTTGGGCTCAGTGCTTGTCATGGAACCTGTTTTAAATTCTCTCCCTCTGCGCATCCCTGCTTGCTCTCTCTCTCTCTCTCTCTCTCTCAAATAAATAAATAAATAAATAAATAAATAAATAAAATAAAATGCTTTCAACTTCATAAAGCCTTTCCTCATTCTATTCCACTATCAATTTTTCATCTTTTTTTAAAATTTTTTTTCTAGAAAGATGTTCTCTTATAGCAATTACATTAACTTATTTCAAATTATTGTTTAGTTTATACTTTTATCACTTATTTAACTTACTTGAGAACAAAATAATTTCTTCCTAATATCATAAAATGTTTATTAAATATTATCAACTATTTACCATATATCTTCAAAGTTAACCCTCAAAGCAATCACATGAAAGGTATGTTAATATTATCTCAGGTTCCATATAAAACAATTGAGTGCTAAATTAGTTTATAAGTTACCAGAGATGACACTAGTAAGGCATGGGGTTGGTATTGTAATCCAGTTTCGCTACATCCAGACTTCCCCTTTTTTAAACATTCTATTTTAGTGCTGACAAACTAAAAATTAAATTTTTATTTAATTGATCATTATTCAGTTAATACCTACCATGTACCAATCTGTTCTAGGTAATAAGATTGAAACTGGGGCGCCTGGGTGGCTCAGTCGGTTAAGCGGCGGACTTGGGCTGAGGTCACGATCTCGCGGTCCGTGAGTTCGAGCCCCGCATCAGGCTCTGTGCTGACCGCTCAGAGCCTGGAGCCTGTTTCAAATTCTGCGTCTCCCTCTCTCTCTGCCCCTCCCCCGTTCATGCTCTGTCTCTCTCTGTCTCAAAAATAAATAAACGTTAAAAAAAAATTAAAAAAAAAAAAGAAACTGAACAAAATACCTTCCTTTTGTGAAGCTGACATTGTATTTCCCTAAGCATTGGATAAAAATTAAGTACAAAAAACACAATACTTACTGTGCTGCTTCATGAATTTATTACTTATTTCTTAAAAATAACTCTAATAAGTAGCTATTATTGTCATTCCTATTTTACCAATGATGAAAATAGAGTTCTATTAGAATCCTAAGAGGATTTTTAAATTGGCATATTCCTAAACTTAGAACACCAGCTCTAGTATAAACATTGGCACTAATTTGTATAATATATGATATTTTTACAGCTCTATATGGAATATACACAAAAATATAACATGTTAATAAAGCATAACATTGTGTGACTCACTGGAAAGAATCACTCTCTTAAAAAACAGGTTAAAATATTAAAGCTGTCTAGTTTCAAAGGACTTTTAGTAATAAAAAAATGGTTATGTAAAATTCTGTTCAATAGAGCAGTAATAAGTTTAGGACTTCAGTACTGATTAATCAGAGTGAGCAGGTGGTCTTGGTGTATGTTCAAGGGATATGAAGTATGAGGACAAGCAAGTTTATAGACCTGATTTTATAAAAACTTACAAGTCTTTAGACTCTCAAGAAGAGAGGAGGAGAGTACGAGAGGAGAAAATGCAGGTATAAATACTAGGGCGCCCTGGGGCTCCTGGATGGCTCAGTCAGCTAAGCATCCAACTTTGGCTCCAGTTATGATCTCATGGCTCATGAGTTTGAGATCTGCCTTGGGGTCTCTGCTTGCAGTGCAGAGCCCGCTTTGGAACCTCTTTCTCCCTCTCTCTCTGCTCGTGTTCCACTCATTCTCTCTCAGAAATCAGTAAATGTTAAAAAAAAATACTAGGGCACATGAACAGAGACATCAAGGCAGTCAAAAAGCAGAAATTACTATTTAGGAACTGAGGAGAATGGAACAGTGAAAGACATATCGTGCTCATTTCAAGAAATGTCTGTGCCCACACCACTATAGAGTTTTAATGCAGAGTAAAGCACTGCCTAAGCCAATCTGCCAACTTCTGAAATCAATGGTCTTAGCATTGTAGTCTTTGATAGTGTTTCTCCATTTTTCAATTAATACAATACTAGATTTTTATAAACCACGAGTAGAAAAAAAAGTTATAGTACAAATCAATGGTGATAGTGGAGAACTCCTCATCTGTTTTCTTAATTCCATTATTACTTATATTTTTATCTTCAATTTTCAATTCACTTGCCTCTTATTACTTGTAAAATAAGCATAAATGAGAAGCAATTTAGCTGATTTCTCTTAAGGAATTAAAATTCCTAACAGACAAGCACACAATTATCCATTTTTAAACAAAGGTATGTGGTATAGTTGATTGAAAATGAGCTTAACACCTCCCAAGTAGGACAATGACATCATGTTATTAACCAACAGAGAACAATTTTTATATTACTGTTTGCAGTTGCACGAAGAAACATCTTTACTACTCTCTCTTTTTCATATTGCAAGGTGTGAGACAGTTATATGGGAGTCCAGCTCTGTTTATATGGATATTTAACAAGTGGTCTAAGGCACCTTCCCTAGTGCAATTTATTAAAACTTGCAAGAAATATTTGATAAATGTATTAATTCAGTTAGAAATATTTAATTATCCTTATGCATCAGGCAACGTTCTAAGATTTGTGGATATTGCAATCAATGAAATGCTCAAAAGTATTGCTATCTTAGAATTTACACGGTACTATTTTCTAAAGGTCAAAATAAGATACTTAAGGTAATATCAGTCACATTTAGAAATTGCCAAAAACTTGGTTTTCTTTTATTTTTGCTTCATTATTTCACTTGACCCAGATGAAACAAGAAAACTTATCAAGAAATGTAACCTATATGAAGATATCTCTCCAAACTTTAATGAGTACAAAAGTCCGGGACTACTTTCAGCAACATTTTCCTAGTTTCAGAGGTAGCCATCAAGTACATGGGTCTATGCCGCAATAGGTCCCTTGAGGAGAGTGAAACCACCTATTGTAGAGAATTAAGTTTCTACCAACAAAATCATTGTAGTTTTATGATATAGTGTCCTTACACAATGCTATATTTCATGTATACCATATATAAATATGGACTTTCAAAGATGTTATTATCTTTTGCACAGTTTGGCCCGAATGGTTTTATTTTTATTTTTTTTAATTTTTTCAATATTTATTTTTGAGAGAGAGAGAGAGAAAGAGAGAGAGAGATAAGCAGGGGAGGGGCAGAGAGAGAGGGAGACACAGAATCGGAAGCAGGCTCCAGGCTCTAAGTTGTCGGTACACGGTCCTACACGGGGCTTGAACTCATGAGCCGTGTGATCATGACCTGATCATGATCACTTAACTTGACCTGAGACACTTAACATGACCTTTAATATGACCTGAGACACATAACCGACTGAGCTACGCAAGCTCCCCTGGTCTGAATGGTTTTAATTTAACCAAGCATTAATTTCTTAGAGAACACAGTATTCTTTGTTCTAGCAAATGATAAAAATGTCAACAGTCACAGTGTCGACAAGTAACAAAAGGGTTTAGAATGTTACAGAAAAATTAGTACTTATTATTGAAAATATTACAGCATTGCACTGTTTTATATAGACTGTATATTGGCAGTCTACAGAGAATTGTTGAAGTGTGTTATTTTCATCATAATATGGATATATCATTAGTAGTAAGTGCACAAAGACCTTGCCACAAAAATCTGGTGTCTCTTCTTTGCAGTATATCAAAGGGACTAATAATTTTGGAAATTAAAATTTCTGAGATAAATTTTGTAATATGTAGTTTGGTAATCCTTTGTATATGGAAGCCAAAACAAAATAATCTAGAGACAGTGTATGATGCTCAAGCTGGGGAAGGGCAGAGAGAGAAGGGAGGGAGAATCTTAAGCAGAATCTCACTGAATGGTGATATCATGACCTGAGCCAAAATCAAGAGTTGGACAGCTAACACACTGAACCACCCAGGTTCCTCCAAAAAAACCTTATTCTTTCTTTTTTTTCTTTCTTTCTTTCTTCTTTCTTTCTTTCTTTCTTTCAAAATATAATTTATTTTCAAGTTAGCTAACATATAGTGTATACAGTGTGCTCTTGGTTTTGGGGGTAGTTTCCCATGATTCATCGCTTACATAGTGCTTATCCCAACAAGGGCCCTCGTCAATGCCCGTCACCCATTTTACCATCTACCCTGCCTCCCCCCCCCCAACCCCCTGTTTGGTCTCTATTTAAGAGTCTCTTATGGGTTGCTTCCCTCTCTGTTTAAACTGTTTTTTCCCCCTTCCTTTCCGCCATGGTCTTCTGTTAAATTTCTAAGGTTTCATATATGAGTAAAAACATATGATATCTCTCTTTCTCGACTGACTTTATTTCACTTAGCATAATACCTTCCAGTTCCATCCACATTGTTGCAAATGGCAGGATTTCATTCTTTCTCATTGCCAAGTAGTATTCCATTGTGTGTATGTGTGTATGTTTTTTCAATTTTTTTTTATATAATTTACTGTCAAATTGGTTTCCATACAACACCCAGTGCTCATCTCAACAGGTTCCCTCCTCAATGCCTATCACCCACTTTCCCCTCTCCCCCACCCCCACCCCATTCCATTGGATATATAAAGAACATCTTCTTTATCCATTCATCAGTTGATGGACATTTGGGCTCTTTCCATGATTTGGCTATTGTTGAAAGCACAGCTAGATTCTTTATGAAAATGTTGAATATCTTATAGAAATTTAAACATTCTATAAGGGAAATAACTTATTTTGGTTATTTCTTAACAAGAGATGTGTATCAATCTTGTTATACTTTGTGAAGAAACAAATGTGCTAACCAAATTATTTACAAGTACACATCTCATATTTGCTTTCCGCTTCCTATTTCTGAATTGTTCTGATATTATGCCCTCATGTCCATTTCAAAGGCAATGTCCCACATGTCAGAACCTCATCATCTCTCACCTGTAAAGATAACCTCCCTATGTTCTCTTAGCCTTCTCTCCACCTTCCCCTAGTATAATTCAAAAGCATAAAAGTGACTGGTGTACTCTTTTCCCTAAATATTTTTCCTGGATCTCATTTTAGAATCAAGTACAAAATTGGCCAGCTGTGGATTTAAGGTGTTTTACAATCTGAGGACATTCTAAAAGCATGATTCAGGGCCCCTGGGTGGCTCGGTTGGTTAGGTGTCCGACTTCAGCTCAGGTCATGATCTCATGTTTAGTGAGGTCAAGTCCCACATAGGGTTCTCTGCTATCAGTGCAGGACCCGCTTCAGATCATTTGTCCCTGTCTCTCTCTCTGCCCCTCCCCTCCCTAAAAAATAAATAAACTTTAAAACCATGGTTCAACATCCACCATGCTCCCTTCAACGCTGGAATTTATCTCACCACTGTCCTAAACCTCTTAATTATTTAACCTCCAAATTCTACTAAATTCCCTCCATCATTTCTGTAATTCTATAAACAAATTGCTTAATTTACTTTCTGTTTGCCTCTAAATTTCTCCCATCTGTCAAATCCATTTCTGCATATGAAAACAACCCTATATCTGTGAAAACACAGTACTTATTTTCCTGTCTTATATAATTGCTAGAAAATATGCTGCTAGAAAAAAAGTCTGAAGATTTACTTAATCATATGTTCATATATCTAACATATATGTATATACACACATATATATACATATATATGTGTGCATATATATATATATATATTCATGATATCTATGACTAGATGATATGTGTCATAACACTTTCATGTGAGAGGCACTCTTCCTATACCCAGAAGAGAAGAATATCCTTGTCGACAAGAGAAAAGACACCAAGAACTAAATAAATAAGGTTAAATTCCACCCCTCACTCCCCATTTACTACGCTGACTTCGTATCTTTCATGCTGTCATATTTTTCTCCACAACTGTTTACTTGTCATCAAATCTAGCATAAAAATAATCAGATTTAATCTTTTCTCCATGTCTTTATTTCCTTATGAAGGTTTTCATGTCATGTAAAACAGATAAATTTGTATGCTTTTCTACTGTTAATTGATGTTTGTCAGTTTAATTTTCAGGCCCAGATGCAAACCATAAGAGAATAAACTAAAACTTTTTCTTCCCCTATAAAAGCTTTACAGAAACAATTTTTCAGTAAACACAGCAAATTCTTACCTGTTGATAATGTTTAGATCAGACATTCCACATTGGTCAATTATAGAGAAGTTACCATGTATTTTCTCTAAGATATAGTTGCAAGAATGTTATTCAGTATTGAGGTATTATATACAACATATATATATATATACACACAAGATATCTAGATGTTCAATAATAATTAGTTAATTGAACAAATTGGTACTCCCAAAAAATGGATGCCAGACCTCTTGGAATAATTTCTGTAGCATATTTCATATTCAATAATTTCATATTGCTATATTGTTTGGCAAGCTGTTAATTGTATATTGCTAAAGCGTAAAAGTGATATAAATAATGACAATGAACACTGTTCCCAAGTTTTCCAAAATTTTATTCATATATATCGGAATAAAAGTGTCATAATATTAATTACAAATATTTTAAGTGGTATTATTTAAGTAATTTGCCTGTTCTTTTAAAATTATTTTAAAAGCATATCTATTATTGCTTTAACAGCAAATATAATTCTCCTCAATTGATTCACCATCAAATGGTCATTGTCTTCATCTCAACAGTTTGAGTTAGACAGTTTGAGTTAGACAGTTTGAGTTAGAGATCCTGAAAATAAGATAGTATCAGTAAAGAAGAGTATGTGAACTGGGTAAGTAGACAAAACCATAACGATGAATAACCAGTATGTCAACAACATACCGAATAGTCAGGAGTGGAGGCCACAAGGAAACAATGGCATAGAAAAATAGGAGTGATATAAGCATTTCAAAGATTCACGGTCATTCTGTGAAGTATATAAATACTGAGAAGTAAAAATGATTCTTTGAATAATTATTATTAAAATCTGAAGAAAATAAGCAGAAGCTGATTGGATTCCCAAAGTCATGTAAGGTTGGTATAAATCGCATTTGTCTTAACTTTTCTTCTCTCATAAAAATCTCCCTAGACTTTTAAATTTTCTTTTTCTTCTTTTAATATACCCTCTCATATAGGTTAGGGCTCAATATAACATCAACATATCAATTGGTCAGAGCAAAAAGTAAAATATTCAAGGGATTTGTTGATACCAAGTTCTAGAAGTCTGATATTGTTGCTACGTGATGCAATTTTGTGTTTGTGTGTGGAGTGTGTGTCTCCAATTAATGAAGACAACAAAAAATAATGATTCATTCCTGGTGTTAATTTCTTGTGGATTTATCATTTTTATTTACTGATGTTCATTTCATATTTTATTAAATTTAATCTTGACTATTTACTAAGTCAAATAGGAATGTATTCTTCAATATAATTATGTTAGCTTCCGCTAGTTGAATGTGGCAGACAAATGTTAAGTTATTTTGTGTTGGACTTTCATCCATTTTAAGAAGCTTGGCTTAATAAAGAATGTTCAATGTTAGTGTGCCTTAACTTACCAAACTGTTTTGATGTCAGAATCTTGGTGCTGATATGAGTAATTATTTTCAGGCAATCCATTTTACCCAACTGATTTCTTGCTCAAATTTTGGGTGCTGTTCTTCTTCGTTTAATATTTTAAGCATTTAAAACTATCCTTACAGTCTAGTGACTCCAGAAAAAATCATTTTATTTATTATGTATATCATATTTTATAAAAAATATGACATGTATTCTATAAAAGATGTAGTTCAATTTTGGAAGACAGTCATATTAATTAAAATTAGTCATACTCTGAGAAGAAGATATCCCAAGAGCAGGATGTTTTCCACACTCGTAAAGAGTATCTACCTCCAGATTCATTGAGAGATTTAGAGAAATAAAATATTTTACATAAGCTATAAATTAGAAAAAACACATGCATATTAAAAAGTGATAGGGAAAATTTCCCTTCTATTTTATTTAGTTTGCCATTTTTAATCAGATAAAAACCTTTGGAAAGGGGAAAAGATGTGTGCTTTGTCATTTGAAAGCTGATGTATTGTCACCTCAAAATTACATTTTAATTTTAATGGGTTTAATATAAATATTATTTGTCTGATAACGCATGTAAGAAACAGGGCTTCCTTGCTTTGCCTGGGGAATTATTAATCATATAATACATGGAAAATAGTTTCTTACTTTAGAGTAAAAATTGGAATACTGTAATTAACAGTGTTATGTGAAATGTACTGTATGTTCTTTTAATGAGGAAGACTTTTTATCAGTAGCCCAAGGGAATTATGAGGTCTTGGTAGTCACTGAACAAACAGATTTTACTCCCTGAGAAAGCTATTAGCCAACCTCAGTATGTATTCATTTGTTAACACTAATCATCACAGATATACTTAGGAACGTATAGATTTGTTCTTAATTTCTGGTTTTATGGAGTTCATAAAAATTTCTATCCATATATGTATGCCCTATTATACAGTTCAGGATTTGCTTTTAAACAGTATATATATATACATATATATATATATATGTATATATATATATACACACACACACACACCCATATACACACATACATATATATATACATATATATACATACATATGTGTATATATATATGTATGTGCATATATATATGTGTGTGTGTGTGTGTGTGTATATATATATATATATATATAATATACATCTTGTGTGTAGGTGTATATATATGTGTGTGTATATATATACATACACATATATATGTAATTTCATTTCAGAAACATTATCCTTCCAGGCAAAATTTTTATTACTATACATTTAACAAAGAGAATGGCTAACAAAAGGTATAAAATCAAAACATTACTAATAATAATTAGGAATAAAGAGGGAACATTGAAAAGAATGATAATATATGCAAAGATGATAATGTGTAAAATAATAGTGCTTTCCATATTTATTATTATATTTTCCAATTATGTTAATATTTTTATATTCACTAATATATTTAAGAATATCTAATACTGTCATAAAAAAGGATTATTTTCAATTATAATACAATTTTCATGAAATTGATTATAAACCCAAATATTTTATTTAATCTAAAACTTTCTCCCAAAATATGAATTAGGGTGCACTTATTTATTATTCCATACACAATTGGAAACACTCAAACATTTGATAAAAATTAAATCACAGGGTTTTTTGTTCTACATTGTATTTGACTAAGTTTCTAACTAAAAATAACTATAAAACTTGAAAAATATATCTTTTTGAATTCATTAGAACGATTACTCCAATGCAAACAATACCTAAGAATTTTTGAAAGAGAAAATTCATATCCATCCAGCTTTATTATTATTGCAGTAGGAGGGACTCAAACGCAAGCAGAAAGCAAAAATTTTACTTAAATAAAAGAAAGGATCGAAGTCAAAGCATGTATAGAGTTAGTACCTAAGAAACCATAGGAAAAACATCATTGACTTCTTATAAACCTAACTAGAAATGATATCATTCATGTCACAGGAAAATAGTTTGGAGACCAAGTCATGGCAAGAAAGAGAGACATGAAACACGTCCCTTGAATTTTCTTTGAGATGTAACTAATTTCAAATTCTATTTTTTTTAAATTTTTTTTCTCAATGTTTTTATTTATTTTTGAGACAGAGAGAGACAGAGCATGAAGAGGGGAGGGGCAGAGAGAGAGGGAGACACAGAATCGGAAACAGGCTCCAGGCTCTGAGCCATCAGCCCAGAGCCCGATGCGGGGCTCGAACTCACGGACCGCGAGATCGTGACCTGGCTGAAGTCGGATGCTTAACCGACTGTGCCACCCAGGAGCCCCTCAAATTCTAATTTTAAGGAGAAAACTTAGGAAGTTAAAACCAAGTGCACAGAGAATCAGAATGATTAAATGATAAACTACAAATTATTTAAAAAATTCCAATGGCTTTGAAGGAAGTTAACTTTTCAGAGTTTCTTTTTTCTTTTTTTTGTCAGTTATGAGGTAGATCATTTTACCTTAAATTATAAGGTATGCCAAAAATTCTAGGGACAAGAGAAAGAAAGGAAAAATATATTCAGAGTGGCCCATGATTCCACTGCTATAGTGATAAGAAAAATAGAGCAAAAGGTGAAGTTTAAGAAATAATAAAGTATTTCAGCAGAAATTTTGATTGATACAAAATAATTTGGATAATACAAAACACACACACACAAATGTCTATAACTAAATATTCTTTGGGTAGGTTTAATAGTTACACATTAAATCAGAATTAGTAACTTGACAAATAGTGTAAATGAAAAATGTTGAAAAGTTTTAGGAATAAGAAGGAAGGAAGGAAGGTTGGAAGGTGGGAAGGTAGGAAAATAAAGAGAGAGAAGAGAGAGAAAGAAAAGGAAAGAAGGACAAGTTGGATATAAAAGGTATCTAACATAGTCACAACTGAAATTTAAAAATTGTTTAAATGAGAGGAGGGAGAATATGGTAAAAAAGTATTAAAAGAAAGAATGGCTGGGGCGCCTGGGTGGCGCAGTCGGTTAAGGGTCCGACTTCAGCCAGGTCACGATCTCGCGGTCCATGAGTTCGAGCCCCGCATCAGGCTCTGGGCTGATGGCTCAGAGCCTGGAGCCTGTTTCCGATTCTGTGTCTCCCTCTCTCTCTGCCCCTCCCCCATTCATGCTCTGTCTCTCTCTGTTCCAAAAATAAATTAAAAAATGTTAAAAAAAAAAAAGAATGGCTAAAAATTTTCTCTAACAGATAGAACATTTTAATGCAGATATCTTACAAGCTCAAAGAGTCCTAAGTAGTATTAAAACATCACTAAACTAAGAAATCACACAGGTAGACAAAGACAAAAATTTAAGAAGAAATCTTAGAAACAGAAGAGAATAAAAAGAGAAATTATCATTTGAGGCACACATCACTTCATATATATGAAATACATAAAAGCCAAAACATAAAGTTGCAAGGGTGCATGGAATGAATGAAATTGTTGTAAAACTTGCTTAGTGGACAAAGAATAAATGTAGTTATTTAAATACATGGTAACTAATTCTGCATATGAAATATCTAAGATATCTATAAAAACCACAGTTAATTAAATTTTAAAGTAAATGTTAATATTAAGAAGTTATGAAAATGTGAAATATTCACATAATCGAAAAGAAGGCAGGAAAGGAGGAATAAATGAATTAAGAACAACTAGAAATAAAACTAGGTTAAATAGACCAGGAAGTTAGGTGATAGGTTTAACCTCAAATATATCAATATATATGTATGATACCATTAAGTGTTAATTGTCAAAGAACTACAATAAGATTGTCCTACTACAAAGCAAACAAAAAATGAACAAACACAATTCTATGCTTAACCACATCCTGTTTAAAGAGACACATTTAAAAAATTTATTTAAATTTCAGTTAGTTAACATACAGTATAATATTAGTTTCAGGTGTAGAATTTAGTGATTCATCACTTACATACAATACCCAGTGCCATCGTGACAGGTGCCCTCCTTAATACTCGTCACCTATTTAACCCATCCCCCTGCCCACCTTCCCTCTGGTAACCATCAGTTTGTTCTCTATAGTTAAGAGTCTGTTTCTTGATTGCCTGTCATTTTCTTCCTATGTTTATTTGTTTTGTTTCTTAAATCCCACATGCATGAAATCATATGGTATATGTCTTTAGCTGATTGGCTTACTTCACTTAGCATAATATTCTCTAGTTCCATCCACATTGTTGCAAATGGTAAGATTTCATTCTTTTTGATGGCTGATTAATATTCCATTGTATGTATGTATATATATATATATATATATATATATATATATATATACCACTTCTTCAACCATTCATCAGTCAATGGAAATTTGGGCTCTTTCCATAATTTGGCTATTGTTGTTAGTGTTGCTATAAACATTGGGGTGCATGTGCACCTTTGAATCAGTATTTTTGTATCCTTTAGATAAAGACCTTGTACTGCAATCGCTGAATCATAGGATAGTTCTATTTTTAACTTTTTGAAGAACTTTTATACTGTTTTCCAGATTGGCTGCACCAGTTTGCATTCCCACCAATAGTGTAAGAGAGTTCTCTTTACTCCATCCACATCCTCACCAACACCTGTTGTTTCCGGTGTTAATTTCAGCCATTCTGACTGGTGTGAGGTGATATTTCATTCTGATTTTGATTTAAATTTCCCTAATGGTGAGTAATGTTGAGCATCTTTTCATGCTAAAGAGACACACTATATATAAAAATATAAAATATTAATAGTGTAATAAGTGAAATATATATTATTTTGCAAGCAGCAAACAAAGGAAAGCTGGTGTGGTTATGTTAATATCAGAAAAAAAGACTAACAGGCAAAAATATATTATTAGAAATAAAAAAGATATTTCATAATAGTGCAGGTATGGCTTCAATTGGAAAGCAAACTAATCCTAAATTTATTTGCATGTAATAGTATTGCAGTAAAATATATTCAAAGAAATGTTGACAGAATGAAAAGAACAAATACATGAATCTGCAATCATAGTTGGAAAATGTTAATAATACACAACTGCCAGTAACTCAGGACAAGCAGGTAAAGCTTGGTGAATATAAAGGAGATTTAAATATCCTGATTAATCAACTTCACCTAATTAATATTACTTGATACATGTACAGAATGCACCTTTTATGATCAAATGAAACATTTACTAAAATAGACAATATGGTGAGGGATAAACCAATTAATTCAGAATTCAAGTAATTGAACTTACATTAGTATATACTCTGATGATAGGAAAAATTAACAAAAATAAATATGTAGTAATAACTAAAATCACTCCAAATTTTAGAAATTAAGTAGGTCATTTCTTAGACATACATCAAACAAGAAATCACAATAAGGAATGAACTGTAAGATAAATATATGTAATATTCAAAACTGGGTTCCAGCTAACAGTGACTACAATCAGTAATTTCTTGCTCTAATGCACACACTGGAAATGATGAAATGCCAAAAACAAACTATCTAAATTTATCTAAACTTGTTCTTTAAAAAACAAATATCAAATGTTTGATAACAAATAAATGAGGAGATAATAAAGGTGAGTTAATGAAATAAAAATCAGATATTTTTTAAAAATTAATAAGCCCAAGTTACTTTTAAAAATAATTATTCTTTAAAATTTATTAACATTATAAACCCAATAAGTGGTATAATAAATGTAACTTGTTGTCAAATGATTCAGAAAACCATATCTATTTTTCTATGTATCCAATCTGTCTATCAAACCATCTAGTTATCTATTTCAAGAGAGAATGAGGAGGAAATATAACAACGGATTAATTCTTGGAATATTTTTTAAGTTTCAAATTACTTAAATGAAGAAAACAAGAGCAAAAATGCCAATCTTATTCACTATATTAATAAAATATATCATCAATAGGCCAAAAATGCAGAAAAAATTGATCTTATTTAAAAGCTATGATATGACTTAAAGACTAATCAAATTACAAATCTAAGCGAATCTTTAAAATTTTTTTTAATGTTTATTTATTTGAAAGAGAGAGCGAGAGAGAGCGCGAGCATGAGTGGGGGAGGGGCAGAGAGAGAGGAAGACACAGAATCTGAAGCAGGCTCCAGGCTCTGAGCTGTCAGCACAGAGCGAGATGTGGGGCTCAAACTCACCAGCCATGAGATCATGACCTGAGCGGAAGTCAGACACTTAACCAGCTGAGCCACCCAGGTGCCCCTACAAGTGAACCTTTTAAATTGAGAAGTGGTATCTAAAGAAACAAAAAACAAAAATAAAATTCTGCTCTTGACAAAAACTTAATGATGATATATTAAAGGTTTCTCCATTAAATTTAGGTAAGATAAATGATATGCACCTTCAGCATTTCTTTCCCTTTTTTTTTTAATGTTTATTTATTTTGAAAGAAAGAGGAGGGACAGAAAAGAAAGAGAGAATCCCAAGCAGGCTCTGCACTGTCAGCAGAGAGCCCGATGCGGAGCTCTATCTCACAAACTGTCACCTTCATCACTTCTATTTGACATTGTACTGATGATCCTACAGTACAATACATGAAGAAGTAGAAGTAATTGGTGTAAGATTGGAAGGAAATACATATTTGGAAATACATTATTTGGAAATGAGATAATTGTGTGCATTGCAAACATAAGAATACCCATAAATGATCAGTAAATGGTGATCTTAGTAAATATTGAATAAAAAGGTATTAAAAATTCATTTGTATTTTAACAACCAAAAAGCAGTTATCAATTTAAAGTAGAAAAATATCATTTGAAAGACCTTGGAAAGAATAAAATATCTAAGGATTAATCCCCAAAAAGTGATAAAAAAGTAACTACACTGAAAACTACCAATTTGCTGAGGGATGGACATAAAGGAGTCCCAGAAAAACTGAAAAATTTTGTAAGACTCAAGACTGTTAAAATATCAAATCTTGTCAAAGAAATCAATAGCCTCAATACAGTACTGTGTGTGTGTGTGTGTGTGTGTGTGTGTGTGTGGTCCAATTTGACAAGCTGGTTTTAAAATTTATATGATGATGCAAAATATCCAAGTCAAGACAATCTCCAAGAAGAATAACAAATGTTAAGTACCTGAATTTTATGTTTTAAAGCTTTTAACAAAATATAAGAATGGTGTTAATAAAATAAAAATTAATTAATAATCAGAGTAAAGTCCAGAATAGTTCCGCACAGATACATTAATTTTATTTATAACAAAATTATCACAGTAATTTAGTGAAAAATTAATTGACTTCTCAATAAATGTGCTACAGCCATGTGCCTGGGTGACTCAGTCTGTTAAGTGTCCAACTCTTGATTTCAGCTCAAGTCATGATCTCACAGTTTTGAGATCCAGTACCATGTTGGACTCCATGCTGTGCTTGGAACCTGCTTGAGAATCTCTTTCTGTCTGTCTCTCTCTCTTGGTCTCTCTGTCCCCCTCTACCCCTCTCCTGGTCTCTCTGTCTCCCAAAACATGGATAACAATGCATAACTTTAATGTACTTTATATATATGTGTATATATATATGTGTATATATATATATATATATGCCAAAACAATCAACCTTTTGTAGAAAGGAAGGAAAACATGTTTCTAGCAAAGCCTGTTTAAATGATATATATTAATAAAACACTAATCATTAAATAATTATGACCTGAAATTCATTAAAACTAACAATTTCCATTCTACTTTTATTAAGAATGTGTGTTGTCTGGGGTCTTCTGAGAAACAAACATCAAGACAGATTATACACGAAAAAATATGGGAGGGGATCCTAGAGAAGCTGGCAAAGCACAATACAAATTTGACTCAGAGTGAATGAAACAAGAGAGGAAAATAAGGATGGAAAGTTGAGTGGAAGTTTCTTAGAGAGCATAGTGATTCCAATGAGATTTTAAGAGAGCTGCTAAGGTGTCTTCCAATTGAAGTCATACATCATATGAGTCCTATGTATCCCAGAAATGGGCCCACCTTAATATACTGGATGTATTACCAATTATGATCAGATCATGGGAAGTGTGAGTTCCCTACAAACGAAATGGTAGATTTCAGAGAGGGGTTTCAGTCAGCTGGGTTCTCTGCATCCATAGGTCTGAAAAGATATTTTAATGGTCACCATAGATATGAAAAGCAAAGCAGTAAGTCTATATTTATACACCCACACATACACAAACACACCCAGATGTGTGCAAAATTGTGAAAATCATTGTCAATTTTTTTGAAAAAGAAAAGGTTTGAAGAAGCAACAAATTAATGGACTCATACTGTTCAATTTTGGAAAGATACCAATTCCTTTTAGGTTGATCACTAGTTAAATTAATTAAATCAAAATCAAATGGAAACCTGAAATACCTTTAAATTTTTCTATAAATAGGGAAAATGCTAAAAATGTCTATGGATCACAAGGAAGAGAAACGAACTTGGGGAGTTTAAGTGCTATATACAAGATTTATTATAAAGATGTGGTAATTAAGATAGAATAGTTTACAGGTAGGTTTTACAAAGACTACTTGTGGACTCCTGGCTGGCTCAGTCAGTTAAGTGTTTGAATTTGGCTTAGGTCATGACCTCAGGGTTCATGAGTTCAAGCCCCACGTCAAGCCCCATGTCAGGCTCTGTGCTGTCAGCATGGAGCCCACATCGGATCCTCAGTTTCCCTCTCTCTCTGGCCTTGCTTTCTTGCAGGCCTTGCAGTCTCTCTCCCTCTCTCAAAAATAAATAAACTTTAAAAAATAATTTTAAAAAGCTAAAAAGGACCATTTGTATAAAGTAAAGAAGAGGTTATAGGAGAACCTCATGTGGATATAGAACTTGATCTCTATGGCTTATATGAGACTGCAGATTATAGAGAAAGGTTAAATCATTTAGAATTCAATGGTGAGAATATTAATTATTGTGTATTAGCTATGTATTTCCTGCATATCAAAATTCTCTAAGATGTAAAGGGGTTAAACAATACATTTATTCAGCTCCCAGTTTTATCTATTACCTAATGTGGTTATGTTCTTGGCTGGTTTTGCTGATCTTTGTGGTCATTTAACAGCTTGGCTGGGATGGATGGCTTAGGATATCTAGCTAGAATAGCTGATCTAAAATGTCTCTACTAAGACAGGTTTGTTTTGTTCCACATGCTACAAATTTCCTGGAGGCTAGACTGGGCTTGCTTACATAGTGACAGTAGCATAAATAGAAACCTTAAAGAGCAGGCAGTTTTCAAATCTCTACTTATGCCACGCTAGTTTTTTACCCTATTTGTCAAACCTGTTCAACAAAGTTAAGATCAGTTTTGGCATATAAGAATAGTCAATAATGTTCAGAGAAGGAGTGGAATAATGGACAGTTTCAAAATTACACACACACACACACACACACACACACACACACAATCTGCTATAGATTGAATGTGTCCCTCACCAAAATGATATGCTGAACCCTTAATACCCAGTGTGATGATATTTGGAGGTAGGACCTTTGGGAAATGATTAGATCATGAGTCTGGAGACCTTATGAATTAGCTCCCTTGTAAAAGAGACCACTGAGAGCTTCCTTGCCTATTCCACTGTGTGAGGACACAGAAAATGGATGGCAGTATCCAACCAGGAAGAGGGCCCTCCTCAGAATCTGGCTATGTTGGCAATTTGATCTCAGACTTACAGCCTCCAGAACTGTGAGAACTAAATTTCTGTAGTTTATAAGCCACGCAATTTATGTTAGTTTGTAATAGCAATCCAAGCAAATTAATACACAATTCATAAGAGAAAAATGAAAATTTTAACCCTTACAACATAGATACAAAATGGATTAAGGGTTTAAGTTTAAATTTAAGCCTTAAAAATTTTTAGTATGAAATATGGATATATTGTAAAAAAAGTTTTCTTAACTCAAAAATAGTCAAATAATTGACCTCATTAAATTACATTAAAATTTCTGTTCAAAATGGACACGAAAAAGAAAATGGAAAAATAATTTGGAGAGTATATTTAATGCATATAAGGATTTAATGATTTACATATTGTACATTCTTTTAAATCTTAAAAAATAGTTTAAAAATCTTAAAGAAAAATGGTCATTTCACTAAAAGCAAATCCGAATGGATACTTTAACAATAATTAGGGAATTGAAAATCATTATCACAAATGCTCATCAGTTTATAAATATTACATTAAAAACTACAGATGTTGAGGTGCCTGGGTGGTTCAGTCAGTTGAGCTTCTGGCTCTTGGTTTTGGCTCGCGTCGTGATCTCACGCTTTGTGAGTTGGAGCCCCATGTCAGGCTCCCACTGACATTGGGATTCTGCTTGGAATTCTCTCTTTCTGCCCCTCCCCTGCTCATGTAGGCATGCACGCTCATGTGCTTTCTCTCTCTCTCTCTCTGTCTCTCTCTCTCAAAATAAATAAATAAATTTTAAAAAATACCATAATTTATGTTAAAAAAGAAAATGTAGAGGTCTGGTAATACCCACTTTGGTAAAGATTTGGAGTATTAAATATGCTTCTCATGGAAGTGTTCACTGACAAAAATATAGTGGAAAAATACAGTATTTATGTAACTTGCAAATGTCATTTCCCAATGACCCAGAAGTTCTAGTTAATGAGTACACTCCACAGTAAAATTTCTCATGAATGTACATCAAAAGACATATAATTCAGTGTTTGTAGAAACATTGTAAAACTTGGGAACAATCTGAAAATCCATCAAAAAAGACTGGATAGTTGAATTGCTATATTCACTCATGGAAATACATATGAGTGCAAAAATGGATATCTATACTATCACACCGATACATATAACTTTCGTAATTAAAATGCTGAGCAAAAAACCCCACAAAACACAGTATACCTTGAGTGTGGTTTCAATATGTAATTTTTTAAAAGCAAACTCTACCTGCAACATGGGGCTTCTATTCACAACCCTAAGATCAATAGCCTCTTGTTCTACCAACTGAGGCAGCCAGACACATCACAATAGGTAAATTTCAAAAGCAGAGAAAACTACAAATATATCATTTCCCGTTCAATAAAAGTAATCTGAAAATTATGAGTATGATAGTCATGTAACTCAGAATAATGTTTGCCTCCCTGTATGAGGACAGTGTAGTGACAGAAATGTCAAAGGCTTTGATTCTCAAGCAGTATGTTGTATATATATATGAGTGTTCAGCTTACCTCTTTACCTCACACATCTATCTAAGTCCAATATTTGTAAAATATCTTTATAATAAAATAATTTTAAAAAACAATATTTGGGATAATGAGAATAATCTATAGTTTATGGAAAATATGTTATTCATTGTTCAAAAGTCAGTATAATTAAAAAGAAAATAGAGTATAAAAAAAGTAAAAAATGAATACGGGCATACTAGAGTGTATCACAGGCCAATTTTTTCTCATGAAAATGTTAGATTTTGATCATTCAAATTTCTCACAGTTAGGTTATTGAGGCCGAGAGGTTTGATACCATGTAAAACATAGAGTATTACTACTTTATGGAATTCTTGACTTTACACAAAAGTTAATATTGCTAAGCTTCTCTTACATCACATCAGAATGAAAGTATTAATGTAATACTAAATTATATATAATATTAATAGTCAATTTCTGCCAGGTTAGTGTAAAGACATCAACATGAGAGTGCAAAACATTTAAAGAGGGCAAATAAGGGCTCAATAGCTATGGTTATTAGTACTGTTTATCATTACACTTATACTGAATACCAGTTAGGATTGCTCCATAATTATAATAACTTAATTTTAATTGAATGTCGTATAAATGCTTAACACACGGAGAATTGATTATCTTTTATAATCTATTTCAAGTATCCTTCAGTTAACACTCATAACCATTACAGTTTCATGAACAAGATTCAAGAATATTTTGATGTTTTTCCCTTATTAGAATATCAATGATATTCCTGTCAAAAATTTACATTTATTAATAAGCTCACTTGTGTTTTTGCTACAGGTTCTGTAACTTTATTTGTATTATCAAATTGGCCTGTGACCCATAACAACAAAAGAGATACTCTTCTAAATAAAAATATGAACAACTAATATTTTGAAGTTCAAATTAAAGTTCTTAAGTGCATTTTTGAAATAATAGCTGATACTATGACTAACACAATCTATAAGAGATATAGCATTCAAGATGGACAATTTGTTTCATCTCTTAAAAGTAATACGGATGCATGGATCAGGAAAAGTGACAAAATTTTGCTTTCCTTGGGGGGGAAACGTTGCTATTGTTTATGCTAAATGGGCATTCTTGTTACCAATAGAGTGACCGAACTGCGGTTGATTTCTTAAAAATGGCAGACTCTACGGGAGATGTGGCGGCGTGGTGCACGACTGCAGGAGAATAAAGTTACAACCTTTTATTCAGCACCAGCACTAGCTGTGCTAGACGAGTACAAAGTAATACCATTTTTATTTCTTGACTTAAAATATAAATTTTAAAGCTTATATCTTCATTGCCTAGACAACTCTCCAGGGTGTTTTGATATACAAACTGTTCCTTTACCCTTAGGCACATTCTTTATTGACTTCACAAAAAAATGCATCATTTCCAAAATAGTACCTATATTTCGTTACACTGTGAAAGACTGAGAATGAACAGAATCTGCGAATATTACCTGATCCTTTATATATAAATACTGACAAGAATTCACCTAAATGTGTTGAGATCATGTGAATATACATAAATATCTCTTATTATTACCCCACCACTTCGTCCTTAAATAATCATTTTAGGATGAGTTTTCATAATTAAACCTAGATAGGATTTGGGGGAAGGTATTTGGCCACCAGTGCTTATAGGTCATTTTGTGACACTATGTTTTTCAGTTGATCTCACTGTTACCAAAGAGTAAAACCTGGACGTATAATCACTATACCATTTGCTAAAATGACCAAATACTGACTTACATGTTGTTTTTTGAAAGTAATCTGGTCTTCACCAGAAAATCTTAAAGTTGCATATGATAGTATAATTTTCAGAAAAGAACATTTTCTTTAACATTTTAGGTGCATTAGAGTTATATTATGTTCTCATTATATTTTTAGTGATAAGGACAAACACTACTTTTTCCTTTCTGCATATAATGATTGTTTCAGGGGCTAATGAATAATAAGCCCGCACACCTTTAAAAAAAATTTTTTAATGTTTATTTATTTTTGAGAGAGAGAGAGACAGAGTACAAGCAGGGGAGGAGCAGAGAGAGAGAGACACAGAATCCTAAGCAGGCCCCAGGCTCGAGCTGTCAGCACAGAGCCTGATGCGGGGCTTGAACCCATGGACCACAAGATGGTGACCTAAGCTGAAGTCGGAGGCTTAAGTGACTGAGCCACCCAGAGGCCCCAAGCCCCCACACTTTTTTAATGTACTTTCACCCCCTGAGGAATCACTTCATGTTTGGATTCTGAGAGAAAAATGTAAACCCTTCTCACTCTTTTTTTATGAGGAATGCCACTTTAATGGGGGGAAGGGTAGATTAAGGATGGGGGAGTTACACAAATTAATTTAGGCTTGTGTTCAGTAAAAACCCTAATAAACTTGAATAATGAATTAATAAGTTATGTTAATGTAGGTATGCATTAGGGGGAGCTGAGATTGTTTGCGTGTCTGTTTGCATTATATATAATATTAGTACTATTATGTGGGAGACTGCCGACAAAAAAGCAGCAGAAGCTGATTTCATTATGAATACTTTTGTAGGCTGAGCTCTCCACAAGCAGATGCCTAGATGGAGTGTGGCATGCATGGTATTTATTCATCGGGCATCAATACCTGTGGAAAGGAAAATGGAAGAAGTAGATTTGGAAGTTAGAAGTGTGCCTGCAAAATAGGCCTAAATGAAAACTCAGCCAATCTTACAGAAAATTTAGGAGTATATATGGCTCATCACAGATGGCCAGCCTTTTAATTTGCACCACAATCAGTCATTGTATATGGCCTGCACTAAGATAAACTGAGGTAATTATAAAGAAACTGACAGCTACAGTCTGTCTGCTGACAGCTGTGCAGTAAGTCCTGTGTCAAAAGCAGATTTAGTTGGGGCACCTGGGTGGCTCAGTCGGTTAAGCATCCAACTTTGGCTCAGGTCATGATCTCACGGTTTGTGGGTTCAAGCCCTGCATCGGGCTCTGTGCTGACAGCTCAGAGCCTGGAGCCTGCTTCGGATTCTGTATCTCCTTCTCTCTCTGCCCGCCCCCCACCTGTGCTCACTTTCTCTCTCTCTCTATCTCAAAAATACATAAAACGTAAAAAAAAAAAAAATTTAAAAGTAAATTAGGTAATATATCTCTGTACCGATCAAAGTCCATCCAAAATCCATCCAGTGGGCTACTCATCATCTCTGTCCTCTACTGTATTCAAGTTAGATTCTGCTTTGCCCATATCAGTGATTCCTCTGGTGTTATGACCCAGACCCCCATTCCCTAAGTGTAGAGACCCTGGTCACCACGTCCTCCTCAGCTGAGGTTAATGAAGGTATTCATTTACAGTCATGACCGGGAAAGTGTGTACCAACAGGCACCAAAATGGATTATCTGGATGATAGCTATACATCTCATCTCTGCCCTTATTGTGTAACAGTAGCCCTATCCCCTTCGGAAATAATCAGAGTTAATTACACTTGCCAAACTGATGACTCCTGCCTTTGCCTACTGGTCCTTGGACACAGTAACCTAAAGTGCTTGAGTGGCAGCCATCATTTTTAGCTTAGTTTTTGTGATCCCTGGTGAAAGAATGTTCCCTTTGGGGAATACGAGCTGTAACTTGGCAGAGCATTAGTATGTGAGAGAAGAAAGCCAAAACACTTCCATGTGTTATTGAGAATGATGATAAGTGGAAGTAAATCCAGCTTCCATATTTAATTATCAAACTTATGTCAGACATATATTCTTCCTGTTGGACATACAATGACATATAGAGGTCTTTAGTTCAATTTGTATACTAAAGCTTGGAAGACAGTACCTCAACCTTGTATACTATTGTCTCAAGGAGAAGGCGGTGGGACACATCAACTACATCTCCAGCAGATTGTTCAAATACTCTATCAGCTAGTCATTTCAGGGTGGTGCAGTATGGGATATAAAGTAGATTCTAAAGTCCTGAAATAAATCTTACACTTTCTTTGCTATAAAGTGGTTCCCCTAATCTGGTGTGATTCATGTGATTAAATTCTCCAAATATCTCAAGGAGTAGTGCATAGTGAGGCCCTCTGGATATTATTTGTCTAAACAAATCTATGGGCTAATGGAAAAGAGTTCAATGCTAATGTTTGTTGAAGTTTTATTTGAAATAGACAAAACTAGAAATTATAAAAACATATAGCAACAAGTGAAAGGATAAAATATCTTTAGGATATCCATACAATGCAATGCTCTACAGCAATAGAAAAGAAACTATTGATATGAACAACAACATGAATGGATATCAAAATTATTACATCAAGTAAAAAAGTAAAACAAAGAGTACTTTCACCTAATTCCGTTTATATAAAAAAATTTAAAAAATGTAAACTTAAAATCTTTAGTGACAGTAGGTCAATGGTGGTGTGGGGAAGGAGTAGGAAATTTGGAGAGCTGAGAGGGATAGATTACACAAGAGAAGGAAAACACTTTTGATGGCTATGGATATGTCCATTATCTTCAGTGCAGAAATTATTTCATGGGCATATATCATGCTAAATCTTATCACCTTTTACACTTTAAACATGTGTACTACATTGCATGTCAATTAAACTTTCACAAAGCTGTTTGAAAAGGAAGATATAACAATCTCATCTATTCCCACCTGGTTATTTCCAAGATTAAGTGCAAAAAGTAAACATAATGTACTTTGAGCCATATAGGTACTAAATAAATATTGGCTATTATTACTCATAACAAATAAGAATGAATTACTAGTATTAATGTAATAAAATACCAAAAAGCATTAGTAATAAGTCATGGGTCAAAAATTAATAAATCATAGCTCAAAAGCCATGATACATTTTTCAAAACGCTAGAAACTGAATGATGATGAAGAAATTAGTAAAAATGTTAAGAAGTGAGTTGCAGCAAAAGGGATAATTTGAGAGAAATCTGCAGCCCTATTTCAGTTACAATAGAAGAAAGTAAAAAATGAAAAGGTTGTGAATGTGTTCTAAGAAATTATAAAAAGATCAGAATAAAACCAAAGAAACTATAATAAAAAGTCTGGCCTGATCAGAAAAAAAGAAGCACACATGAATAATATTAGGAATAAGTAAAGAGACATAAAAACAGTTTCAATATTGGTAACGACAAGAAGGACCACCAGAAAAGAATATCAACTTCCAGTACTTCTCACACAGGTATTTGGGATTATTCTAACAGCTAAAGAAAACTAAGAAAATTAAGAGTAATAGTAATATTCCCAAAATGAAAAAGGTGGAAACCAGAAGATTTTGGCACAGCCGAAACCTTTCAGAATTGGGAAATTCTTTTACTTATTTGGGAATTATTCTCAAATAAGTAGAGAAATCCAAGAAGCTCCAGGTTTAAAAACCCTTCAGGCTAGGGGATAAAACAGATCTACTATGGTTAAAGACCATGTCATGTAAAGACTGGAGGATCACAGGCAGACACATTAGAATAAAATATTAAGAGTTTGAAAACCAACATTCAAATGACCTGCCTTTAGGCTTTAAGAAACATGGGTTGTCTGGAGAAACTTATGCTTTGGAATTGGATAAGGTAATACGATAATACCAATGATTTTAGTTTTCTATATTATATATATATATATATATATATATATATATATACATATATATATATATATATGAAAGAATCATTTCTGAAGGAATAAAGCTTCATGCTAGTTTTCGAATAATTTCTAAAAACAAGTTGTTTCAAATAAAATGTTTAGCACATAATCAATTCTAGGCACCCAAATAATGAAAGATAGACTTATAAATCTATGCTTAATATTACAAGGAGATTGTAGCTAATCTTGAAATATTCATAAGATAATTGAAAATTTAAAAAACATAGTGACATCTCAGTGTCAGACAAAAACAAAAGCCAAGAAAAATGATAAAACCTGATAAACACAGAAATTATAATTAACAATTCAGTGAATGCATTTAACAGTTTAAACACATCTGGAGGGGGAATTAATTGCCAGGAAAATAAGTCAAAATAAGTGATACAGAAGTGGAATGCAAAGTTTAAAAAGATGGGAGGGCGCCTGTGTGGCTCAGTCAGTTAAGTGTCCACCTCTTGATTTCGACTCCAGTAATGATCTCATACTTCATGAGATAGGACCCCGCATCAGGCTCTGTATCAACAGCATGGAGCCTGCTTGGGATTCTCTCTTTCCTTCTCCCTAACCCCCCCCCTTTTTGCTCACGCATTTGTGTGTACACTCTCTTTCTAAAAATAAATAAATAAACTTAAAAAAAAGGAAAAGTTCAGACTAGTAGAAAAGAGATATAGGAGGTAGAGTTTAACAAATACTTAATTGGAGACCTAGTAAGAAAAGTAACAGGTTATAGAGTAAAAGAAATTTAAAACAATTTGAGTAGTTAATAGGTAATAATTTTCCAAAACAGTTAAAAGTCATCAATTCATAGTTTAAAAATGCTCAGTAGCCCCAAATAAGTCATAAAGAAAATCCCAACCAATTACATCATAGTGAAATCATAGAAATCTAAAGAAAAAAGGAAATAAATCATAAATGAGCTAGAGGACAAAAAAAGAGACGCTATGTTTTAATGGCAAAATTTAAACAAATAGCTGACTTTTCATCAGAAGTAATTAAAGCCACAGGATAATGGACTATGTTTAAAACACTAAATACATAAACATTTGATAATTGACAAGGAAAAAAATATACACTTCTGGAATTCAGACCAGTCAAAGATATTTTCTAGCAACCTAAAAGAAAGAATGCACTACCAGCAGACCTAAGCTAAAGGCCATTCTGAAAGTGTTCACCAAGTTCAGGCAGAAAGAACTATTTTCAGATGAAGTATTAGTGATGTAAAAATAAATGAAGAACAGTAAATATAAAAATGCAAATGTGAATATTGATTCTACCAAGCGATAATAATATCCTTTGGGGTCAAACATTTTATGGATAATAAATAAAATTGCATACTGTATTGGTTAGTGTTTTCCAGAAAAACAGAACCGATAAGATATATAACGAGAAAGAGGAGATTTATTATAGAAATTGGCTCACATAGCTATAGAGGCCAAGAAGTGCCACAATCTGCTGCCTGCAAACTGGAGAACCAGAAAAGCCTCCAGTGTAATTCAGTTTAAGTCTGAAGGCCTGAGATCCAGGAGCTCCAATGTTATAGGGCCTTTTCCTATTTGGGTTCTCAATAATGTGTGCCACATTGGTGAGGGTGATCTTCTTTGCTCAGTCCACTGATACAAATGCTGATCTCTCCCAGAAACACTCTCACAAACATACCCAGAAATAACATTTTACCAACTACATGGACATTCCTTAGCTCTGTCAAGCTGACATCTGAAAGTAACCCTCACACATGACAAGAATAGAAAAACATTTGGGATGAAGATGAATGGAATTAACATTATTAAACTCCTTTTATTATCTGTGAGAGGAATGAGGGTGTCAGGAGATTTTGGTAAGTAAAGAATGTATGCTCTATTTTCTAGCTACTGCTAGAAAAAACAATAAAAGAAATATAGCTTCTAAGTTGACAGAAAGGAATGTGGTATAGTAATTGTGGAATTATCAATCTTAAGAAAGAAAGCAGAGGAAATGACTACAGACAGATTACACAAAAAAGAAAAAAAAAGAAACAATCACAATTAAAAAGCGCTATTTCCAATATATATATAAACATATAGAAACGCTGAGGTAACTACATAGTGATAAGATAAAATAGAAATTAAAGCAAAACTTAACAAGTACGTCATTTCAAAAGAAAAAAAGTTTCAATTCACCAAGAATATGTAACAAGTTTAACTTGGTATGAATTTAGTAAAATCACCAGAAATTATATGCAGCTGTAACTGATAGACAAACAGACACTATCAGAAGGGATAAAGGCATTTTGAATAGAAATTAATAAACTTGATCTAATATACATACACAGAACATTGTTATCTAAGAATTAAAGAACATACGCATCTCTTTCTTGGAACTGTGGGTCCTAGGTGTTCATTTTGTTGTTTCTAAGTCCATTATATGTATGTCCTGTGTTTTCTTTTAAAATTAATATTCTGTAATAGAAATTAAGGTAAAACAACTATCACAAGATTTATAGAAGGGAATAACCATGATACAATAACAAAAAATCCAGAGATTAAATTGAACAGCAAGAAATTGAACAGCATGGGGAATAAAATAAGGAGTTCCAACAAAGTCTATGTGGAATATTCTAGAATACTGATAGTATATATGAGGCTCTATCCAAAGACAAAATAATTAATACTTTTTTTATAACTGGAAATAACACATAAGTTTTTAAAAATGTTTTTTTAATGTTTATTTATTTTTGAGAGAGAGCCCAAGTGAAAGAAGGGCAGAGAGAGGGAGACAGAATATGAAGCAGGCTCTAGGCTCTGAGCTATAAGCAGAGTTCAAAGCAGGGCTCAAACTCCTGAATCATGACATCATGATCTGAGCTGAAGCCAGATGCTTAACTGACTGAGCCAACCAGGCGCCATAAAATACATAAGTTTTTATATTAGGAAAACATGAATATTGTGCTGAATATACAGAAACATTCTGCTAAAACTGCAAAACATAAAGGAAAAAATAAATGCTCTAAAAGATATTCAAAAAAACCAATGTGCGTTAATATGAAAAAAGAACATTGGACTGAAAGATAACTTTTCATCAACAATAATATGCTAGAAAAATCAATAATAACTAAAATGTTGAGGAAATATATTTATTATATAACTTATCTAGCTAAATTCAGAAAACAAATGTAATTATACTTGGCTTCTCATTATCAACAAATACTGGAAAAACGAATAAAGGTTTTAAATTTCCAAGGAAAAATATTCTTTAGTCTACAATTCTGTCTCCTGTATAGTCTCATTTAGGAGGTTTAAAAATGAGGTTAGGTTGCCAGATATAACATTTTCAAATTAGAATAAAACTGAAAGTTTACCACAACAAAGCATTCCTAACTACTTTTATGAGTTATGTAACATTTAGAAAACTCAGCTTTCTCATTTGTAAACTGCGGAGGAGTGTATAATTCTACTTTGCATTGTGTACAAGTTGAATTCTAAAATTGTAAGCACAAAGTACAAGTTCTGATATATTATTAGGCTTCAATGAATATTACTTATCTTTACTATTACTTTTACTTATTAACATATAGAAATAATGCTATATATTTTTTGAAAGAATGGAATTAAAACACATTTATTTATTTAATTTATTTTTTCCCATCTTTATCAATATATAAGTGACATATAGTATTAAGTTTAAGGTGTACAACATTGTTGTGGCTTTAATAAATTGCCATTTGTTAAGTCGAACCTGGGTGCCACATGGTGAACCATGGGGTTTAAGAAGAAGCCACAAAGGAATTGAAAGAAGTTTATTACTCACAGGTCCTGGAGGAAGTACACAGCACACCTTGAGGGGTCACGTGAGGAAGTCAAGGCATGATACAGGCAGAGAGAAAGAAGGACCTGAGGCACATCCTTTTATTAGGGTCCTTAAGTTGGATGCTTTGGGGTTCCCAGGCTAAGACCAGATTAATCAATTCAAACCCCCCCCCCCAAAAAATCTAAACTCCACAGGGTCTTATATAAGGGGCACACAAGGGGAAAGGCTCTGTCTGGGAGACACAGGAGAGTGTTCATCACAAGGGCCTTTGGGGAAGTCTTATCAGGGACTTACATTTACTTGTGACTTTGTGGGGTGCTATCTAGGGCATGTGCTCACATGAGGCCCCTGCTGGCAGTTTGATCAAACAAAATGTATGCCAAGCCAGCAATAGCATGGTGTAGCTTAGCTAAATGCTTGACAGAATAATAACGAGATACATGGATATACTGCAGAATGAAATCACTTATATTTAGACTACTCCCTCCAGTCTTGGAATTGGCAAGAAATTAAATAAAGCAAATAAAATTTACAAAAATATTAGCCTTTATCAGATATGAATAATGACACAAATACTGTGAAAAACCACTACTTCTTATAAACAGAAAAAAATAAATGAAAATATACTTCATTATTGTGTGCTAACTTTTCCAATATTTTCTGTTAACAACCTCTGATAGAGAAGTTAATAATCTGTATAAATCATTTTAAAAGCACTTCAAGTAATGCTTATTGCTAAGGAAATGTTTTAAGTACAGGACAAAAATATATGAGTATTTTATCATCAAAAGTCATGCTTTTTGGTCTAGATCAAAAACTTTTAGTTTTTAATTTTGACTTTTAGTACTTGGAAAAAGAGATAATGCTGCTGGCAGTATCATTGCATCCAGAGATGCAAGCTAGCCAGCCCCACTTATGACCTATGCAGAAAGAAGGATTAGATTATAATAAATCAAGAATGCAGCATTTTCAAATTTGCCCAATGGATCTATATGGATCTTGGTTAGTTTGTATATTGCACTGGGCTCACCATTTCTACAGACTCTTTGTACAAGTTATTGGTGTATTTGTGGTTACATATTATTTATTAGATGACACTATCTTGAACATAACATAAAATATATTTAACTAAGCTTTTCTTACACTAAAGATTTGTGATTAATCTAATATTCAAATATATCAGTCACATAACAAATATCTTGGATATCTCTTCAAACATTATGAGCTATTGGGACAAGCTAAATGTTTGCTGAGGTTGCTTAAGACACAGAATTTCATTAGAGCCTAGGAATATCACTTATTGAAAATAAGTGTTATTTTTCCTTGTGAGTTATAGATGTCTTAAGACAAATGGGAGCTCTATCAGCATTTTTAAATTCAAAAAATAAAAACAGAGAAACGTATCTTAAGAGTGCCTATAATAACAAGAAAGCAAGTACTGCATGTGAAGGTATAAATGGCCCTCATTTCATAGATAGAAATCCAACTTTGGTCCCTTGAAGCAACACATTCAAATGGAAATAGCAAAAAGTACAATAACATTTAGAGATTTTCATGTGGAGATTGTTAGAAATTGTTCTGGAAGTGAAGAGAAAAGGTAAAATTTCATTTAATTAATGAAATCTTCAACCAAATTGGATGAAAAATTATCCCAGAAAAAAAATGGGGAGATGTAAATCATCTACAACAGCTGGATTTAAAGAAGATGGACATAACAAGATACCAAGATCATGAAGAGATAGGTTTGTATGATTGTCTTAAGCTCAGGGTATAGGAAATGCTTACAAATACCTTTAAAAGGAGGTGACTCTAAAATGGTGGAATCATTAGTAGGTGGACATGAAAGCAACCAGTAAAAACAGTAGAAATGTCAGGCTTTCATATATAAGCAACTGATATTAAGAAATATTAACAGGGGTGTCTGGATGGCTCAGTCAGTTGAGTGTCTGACTTCGGCTCAAGTCATGATCTCGTGGCTCATGAGTTCAAGCCCCACATTGGGCTTTGTGCTGACAGCTCAGAGCCTGGAGCCTGCTTGGGATTCTGTGTCTCCCTCTCTTTGCCCCTCCCCTGCTCACGCACTCTCTCTCTCTCTCTCTCTCTCTCTCTCTCTGTGTCAAATATAAATAAACATTTAAAAAAATTAAAAAAAAGAAATATTAACAAAAACTAGGAAATGAAACATGATGATGCCTGCATATTCTTTTCATGTCATTGCTTAATAGTCAGCGAAGAATTAATTTTCTAGGATAATGCATTTGACAAGTATAGGCAAAATATTCTAAAATTACAGGTTAATTTATAAATGTTTGTACAGTAGAAGGTATAACCACATAGATTACATATTTATTTTCTTATTGGATATTGAGGAGTTTTGTATCAGTTAGGAAATTTATTTCATTAGTAACATGACAGAATGCTTAAATCTTCAGCCCTGGGCCACCTGGATGGCTCATTTGGTTAGGTGTCTGACTCTTGATTTTGGTTTAGGTCATGATCTCATGGTTCATCAGTTTGAGCCTTCCATCGGGCTCTAAGCTGAGCGTGGAGCCTGCTTAGAATTCTCTCTCTCTCCCTCTCTCTCTGCCTCTCCCCCACTATCACTCTCTCTATCTCAAAATAGAATAAATAAACTTTTAAAATTTAATAAATAAATCTCAAGTCTTCAATATCTTTTTTGAACTAGCCTTATCATCCTACTGGTTTCCTCATTGCATAATAAGTTTAATAAAATCTTTGACAGATACTCATTTTATATTTGTATATCACAGAGAGAACCATTTGCAATTTCATACAAATTTCATATATATTTCTTTAATATATATGTATAATATATATTAATATACAATATTTATACATATTATTTATACATATTATACATATTATTTATAATATACTATATATATATATACATATATATATGTATATATATATATGTATATATAAAGAGTGTTGGGGGTTCAACTGAAATGCTTAAGTATACCTACCTTCCAGAACAAATGAAACATATTAATTCACAAGTGCTCCTCATGGGATATTTATAGCTAAGAACATCTCTTTCCCCATTATTTCCTCAGGTGCTTGAAATTTTTACAGGTACTGTGATTTGTGTTGTTTTTATAATGTCCATGATTATAAAACCAACCCAGAAAACACACACACATGTCTGCAAGCACACAAATTTCCTCATGGTGAAAAGTTGATATTTCTGGCAACAGTATTATGTGTTGTCTTCTATGTTTACTTCAAAATTATATATTGTAACTTTAAATAGGCAAAATATATTGATCAGGTATCCATGATTTTATCTAATTATATGATCAAATCACTCTGAAATTCTGTTGGTTGCCTTTTAGAATCAGCTTTTAAGTAAGAATAAATAAATAGATAAATGAAGATTTGCAGTCTCTTACACGTGAAATTATTTCAGATTTGCTAGAAGTACCTCAAAGATTGTAAAGCTTTGTTCTTTCACACTATAAGAATGCTATAAATAATTTCATTTGATGTGTTCATTTTTTAATTGGATTCTGTTATTATAAATAGCTGAATGGAAAAAAATCAAACTAAAGGGATATTTGTGAATAGAAATTTATTATTGTAAATTTTGGGGGGATTAAACACTTTACAGAATATATTAGAAGTCTCTGGAGATTTGTTAATGTTCTTAATGTCCATAATATTGTTAAGCAAAATCGAATCTGGACTTATGTGAGGAAAAATTTTATACAAAAAGACTACTGTAACAAAGAAGATGCGCTGATCTGAGGATCTGCAGGCGTCTCAAAATGAAACAAACAAACAAACAAAAAACTGTGGGGGAGAGACTTTTATAGGGAATGGGGGATGCTAGCTGGGACTTTGAGGAAAAAAATGAGTAAGTGGGGGTTTGCACACAACATCACTGAGGAAGTTTAACAAAAAATAATTCATGCTGTGCAAATGATTCTTGTAATAAGTGATTGTTCTACACCTTAGAGTTTACTTAAACTTGGGGTGGGAGGAGCCACAACTGAGAGGACTGTGAGAGGAGAGAAGCCTGATGGAAGGTTGTTCAAGCCAAGTCAGTGGCCAAGTAATGGGTAACTGGTCGGTCCTCTCTGTTGTTTAAGAGAGACAAAGCTCATCTTTAAAAACTATTAGAGATGGAATAGTTATTGTGAAGTTGAGGTTCTCAAGGTGGTTTTCACAACGGGTTGGACACACACTCTTGCTGGCTTTAAAAAAAAAATAGCTGTATGATTTATTGTGTATGTTGTCAACCTGACAATTATGGAGAGCTTGGAGATCCAGCATTTGATGAGTGGTATGCCTTAGGAATATAATAAAACGAGTAAAACCGGTTTGTGCTGGGAGCTGGTGGCATGGTGCAGGGCTCTGAAGAATGAGCGGCTTGGGTGCGCAGACTGGTTTTCGGGGATTGTGACTTGTAGGGTCCGCCACGGAGCCAGAACAGATGCTGGAGACAAAGACGCAAGGTATGGCAAACTCTCACTCTGGGTGTGGTCTCACCAACCATGTCAAGGAGATAGTAGACGATGAGAATATGAATGCAGAAAAGTCATCAAAACAGATAGTGGATCTCCATTCTTTGCCACCTCGTGCCTATGTGGGTCAGACAGTTGTGCCTATTTTATTATAGGGACTTGCTCTGCTTACAAAAAGCCACCAAATCCCATTGGGTTTCTACCATCTAACCTTTAAACAAAAACAAGGCACAGTTTGAAGATCAAAACTGATTTATTGGGAAGAACAGGAAAAAATTGGTTTCCACTACAGATTTACGTGATTAACAGGCAGCTTTAATTGCCACGATTCCCCCATCCCTGCCTTGGATTTTGTTTCTCATTTTTGTTGTTTGTTTGTTTGTTTGTTTGTTTGTTTTTAAGTATAAAAACCTTCAGAACAACAGAACTTATTTCCAGAATTGCAGGAAAAAAAACATTTCCCTTATTTGTATTTAATCATCACATTTATTTAATGAGTGTATTCTGCAATTTTTGATCAGATTGTCTTTAACTTTGCTTTTAAAATGACCTTCAAAGGGCACCTGGGTGGCTAGGTCATTAAGAGTCTGACTTCTGCTCACAGCATGATCTCGGGGTTCAAGAGTTCAAGCCCCACATCAGCCTCTATGCTGACAGCTCAGAGTCTGGAGCCTGTTTTGGATTCTGTGTCTCCCTCTCTTTCTGCCCTTCCCCTGTTCATGTTCTCTCTTTCTCTCTCTCTCAATAAAAACTAACTAACTAACTAACTAACTAACTAAATAAATAAATAAATAAAATAGAATGTCCTTCAAAATAAACTATTAAAGCATAGAAGAAGAGGAGGAGGAGGACAGGAAGAAGAAGGAGGAGAAGAAGAAGAAAAAAACAAGGTTTTAGTTTGGAAGAAAGCCAGTTGAGAGGATTCTGAACATTGGCATCCTTAGAAGCCAGAGTAAGAATGCAGTGGAATCAGACAAACTTTCTGGTATGATCTGAATATTTTTGGTGTTGTCACAGCCATCAGGGAGGCTTTAGAGAACATATGTACAATACTTGGTTTTAAACACTGCATGAATGCTCCCTTAGGACCAGAATTATGTCTGCTCCCAGATGATTTTACAGGAGTTCCTATAGTTCTCTGGCAGTGAGGTTGTTAGATTAGGTAAGATTGTCCATAGTCTTGATTTATACTCAGAGTGGAAGTTGGAAAATATAGGAGTTCTGGTGAATATTTTCAGTGGCCTATATGGAAGCAGTGCCAGGCATGAAGGCTAACCATACAGATCTGCTATGTGGCATCCAAGTCTTTTAGATTTACTTTCAACCTTCAAGACTATCATCTAAAGATTCCTTAAAAACTTAATGAGAATGGAAGGTCACAGTGTCTTACTGGGGTTAGATTTTTTAACCTAAATTTGTAACTGAATTATTGGTATAGACATTTTAGAGCATCAAATCAAAGGTAATAGAGTAGGTCTGATAAGAAAAAAAAAAAGGGGGGGGGCAGTCTGGTTAAATATTTGATAAGGGCTAATACAATTAGCTAACAGGAGCCAGTCCAATTAGCAGGCAGATACTAATAGGCATGGTTGCCACAAATAAATTATGACTCATCAGAGGCTACCTGGAATTCACGGAATTAATTATTCCATGGATTTTTATTTTGGAGTTCAGATAAAACTTTTTGATGGAGATGTTTTCTCATTAGCTGGGAATAGGAAGTTCCTCTGGTTGTTTCTTCCAGGATGGACTGTCCTAAGTGTACCAGATAAAACTATGCCTAGGATCAGATGGGTATCAGAGGGGTCTATTAGATGCATATAAGACAAGGAATATATACTTTTTCATCCCATAATAACTGTAAATATTTGTTAGTGGGGGGAAAAAGTGTACTTGCTGATACTTACACCCATGAAAATGTCCTCAGCTGTCTTATAGCAGAAGCATAGATTGCTCTTTTATTTTATTTATTTTTTTAAATGTTTATTTATTTTTGAGAGTGATAGAGACAGAGCATGAGCCAGGGAGGGGCAGACAGAGAAGGAGACACAGAATCCAAAGCAGGCTACAGGTCTGAGCTGTCAGCACAGAGCCTGAGGCAAGGCTCCAACCCAGGAACCATGAGATCATGACCTGAGATGAAGTCAGACACTCAACTGACTGAGCCATCCAGGCACCCCTAGATTGCTCTTTTTGAAAAGTATTAAGGTTAAAGGAAATTTCTTTTGAAGTTTTGAGAGACAAGCTAAAGAAATCCTGTATATTAACACATAGGATGCCCTTATCTTTAAGGTATATATAAGAATTTGTAGGAAACTGGAAATTTCTAAAGGAAAGAGAGTGCATAATGAGCAATCAGAAGTAGGGTTGTGAAATGGTTCTGAGTGAATGGAAGAATGCCATAGATTCTGGAGAATTTGCAGGGATGGGGGATCACTCGGGGAGAAACAGATTGGGGAAGCAGGAGGAGATACTACAAAGTAAGGTTCATTATAGAAGGCAGTAGTTGCATGTGGATAATTATGTGAAAAGCAGGAGTCACATTGGAGGGAATTAACAAGGAGAAAAATACAGTAAAGAAAGACAATGGAAATGAGAATAAATAAGCAAAGGATCTTAAAGGGCATTTTTCTGGCATTGTGGGTAGAATCTTATTTTCTTATAATGTCATCTGGTTGATCTATAGTTTTGGGAAAAGCTGTTTATCTCTTGGTGTCATCTGCTTTCGTGGGATCTCAAGAGAGTCTTTGGTTCAGGTCTTCAAATGGAACGCATATCCATGAAGAGTAGCTTGTGTACCTTTTTTGGGGGGGGGTGAGAGATATAAATTTAAGGTCAAGCCACCTAGAGTTCGCCAGCAGTATTGGTGATATGGAGGATGATGTAAACGCCCCTGTAAAGGGATTTAAGAGTCGGTTTCTGGTGATGTCACTTCCAGAGACCTAAATTTCCAGTTTCTAGATTGTGGATAATAAGATAAGACAAGGAAAAACAGGCTTGACCAACTCATGAGAGTATATGGGTAATTGAAAAGTCTGTTGCAGCATTTATATTGTCTGAATTAACCAGATTAGAACCTTTCAAAGTGTGAGCAGAATAGGGAATTTTTATGGGTTGGTTAACTATTGTTTAATATAGAGACAGTTAATGTGACCATCAGGAAAGGACTGGCAGTCAATCAGGGCTCAGGGCAAAACCTGAGGACATGAGAGATTATGTTTTTCTGTAAGTTTGGCAAGTTTTAATTTGTATAGTTTAATTTGGATACACATTTTGATAGCTCTCACCATTATTTCAGATGATTACGGATGGTAAGGGGGTATTTGAGGGGGATAAAGAAAGGTTTCATTATTTGGATGACTTTGCCAGTGAAACAGATCCCGTAGTCACTTGAAAACATTAGTGAAATTCCCCATGTGGGAAATACTCATTTTATTAAGTTTTCAGCCATATTATCAGTAACTCTTTTTAAAGAAAAACTTCAAGTTAGTGGGAAAATGTTAATATGAGGGTAAGGACATATTTATTACCAAGAGATTTAGGGAACTAAACACAATCTAGTTGTCAGTGAAGAAGTCCTAAACATTTGCATATTAATGAAACTTTTCAGGTAATTTATGTAAGTCCCTAATTTAAAACCACTCTTCAGAATATACTGGGTTTAAATTAAAGATGCAAAATTACAACCAAAATAATGTACTTTAAAATATCTTTAATGTTTTATTTATTTTTGAGACAGAGAGATATAGTGCATGAGGGGGGAAGGGGAAGAGAGAGACTGAGACAAAGAATCTGAAGCAGGCTCCAGGCTCTGAGCTGTCAGCACAAAGCCCAATGCAGGGCTCAAACCCACAAACTGTAATTGTGACCTGAGCCAAAGTCAGACACCCAACTGACTGACCCAACCCAAAATAATGTACTTTTAAAAAGTACTAAAATTATTACTGATATCATCATAATGTGTATTCTTTTATTTAGAAAAAATGTAGGTATTTAATGAATACCCAATTAATTAACTTCATTTAATCATATGTAAGGTATTAATAGAAGATCTTGAAAAATATATTTGAGTTGACTTATTACAAAATATATTTAAATTTTGAAATAGTTTGTTAAAATAATCATTTCAGTTGGTTATATATAACATAATCTTAAACTTTATAATGTATAATGCTAATTTAGTCAATTGGTAAATGTGCATAGGTTTAGGAAGAACCTACTCAAATAGAATAAAAATACATGCTTGCATTATACTTAACACTGAAAACTAAGAATGTGGGGAATAAGCTTACAAATTCCCTGAGCTTGCACCCATGTATTAACAAGGCATAAAGAATTAGAAAGCCACAGGATGAACACACCCAAGTTTGGGTAAACAAGATTAGTTAAAAGGGGCAAAGGCTCCCAGTATAGGACAAAGGTATAGGAATAGGAAATCTTAAGATGAAAACATCCAAGGTTAGGTATTCAGGGCTGAAGCACCCTCCAATTTAGTACAATAGCAGAAAGCTGTTTTCAGAGGAACTAAAGGACAAAAACAGGAAAACAGGACTTTAGACTGCAGCAGGGTGAAGTTGCCCCGAGTGGAGTAATTAGCAAAAGAAAGGTGCCTTGTTGACCCTGAGGTAGTATGCTCTGTCTTTCTTATCTCCTAGGCCAGTTTAGGTAAACAGAGGTGGCACCTCCTGTCTGTTGTAAACAACCTTCCACCCAGCACCAGGATTTTGTTTTGTATTGACCAAACCCCTAACACCGCTTGTCTGCATGCCCATCATGCTTGTGAGCCTTCCGATCCTAGTAAAAACGGTGCAAGGACCCTTACTTGGGGCTCTTGTCTCATCCTAGACATTAACCTCTCTTGCATTTCAATCCTGCCTTCCCTCTCTTGCCTGACAAGAGAGATCTCCAGACCCAGAGTCTATAACATAAGAAGATGTTTTTATTAAATCCACAATATTAAACTAACCTCATTAGTGGAGGTTTATCTATATTATGTGTAATAGAATTTATAAAATGTTTATTCCAGTTCTTTTGAAAATACTAGAAATTTATATTTTTTTATTTCTGGGAATTTCAGGAATATTTAATTTTTATAAGGGTTTAACTTCAACCCAATCAATGTAGAGCTACATTAAGGAGTTTTTATCATCTGATTTGTTAACATCATCCAGAGGTAGAAAGACATCACATACATAAAGCATACATATATACATATATACACATACGTAAACATATAGACAGACATAGAGAGCTTATCATTTTAATTTTAAAAATTTAGCTATGAATCAGGCATAAATACAGAAATATAAAATTTACTGTTTTATATAAGAATAAGCTCTTGTTTCTGTTCCAAATTTATAGTTTTATTAGGATTGCATTTCTCTCTGATGCAACAAGTTGAAGTTGCCTGAGCAATATGACACATACCCTTCGAATACTTAGAAAGGAGACATTTAGACTGTTTTCTTCCTCTATCTGCAGTTTTATGGAGGCCTTAGACTAAAATCTGAGCTACAGACCAAGACCAAGCAGCTGTTTGTGTGTCTCTAATGCTCATCTGAGTGGATTAAACAGCCAGCCTATTTCAAATTATCTTTTTCAGCTCAGGGTGGTTGCTCCTGGGATCTCTGAGTCCTTCAAACGCCCCAGTAATATTGAGTTACTAACAGGAAGTTGAGAGGCGCCAGTAGGAAAGGAGTCTGGTGACAAGGATTAACATAGGGATAAAAGAGGTGCAGATTTTGAAATTGGGAAGATTGGAAGATTCAAGGGAGCTCTAGGAAAGGTTGAAAGTAGAAAAAGGAGAAAGAAGGAACAGGGGAAGAGAGAGTACTTAGATGAGCTAATCTGAGGAGATCTCAAGTATCATGAAGTTGTAAATTTTTCTTTGTCAAATTTTTCTATTTTGGAGATAGTGGCCCAAATTAATGTCGTAGTGTGCAACATACATTCCACAAAGGAGAAAGGAGACTGCACTGTGAAGTTAGAATCAAGGAGACATTAGTTCTAACTTTGTCTTCTAAAATGAGACTCAATTCTGTTTTGTTCTGTAATTATTGCTCATTTTAATACTTTTGTTGTAATTGTACATTTCACACAAAAAAATTAAAATGGTATCTTTAGAAATGAAATGCAGGGGCGCCTGGGTGGCTCAGTCGGTTAAGCGTCCGACTTCAGCTCAGGTCACGATCTCGCGGTCCGTGGGTTCGAGCCCAGCATCAGGCTCTGGGCTGATGGCTCAGAGCCTGGAGCCTGCTTTCGATTCTGTGTCTCCCTCTCTCTCTGCCCCTCCCCCGTTCATGCTCTGTCTCTCTCTGTCTCAAAAGTAAATAAATGTTAAAAAAAAAAAAAATGAAATGAAATGAAATGAAATGAAAGGCAAACAAATTTGTTCAAGAGAAATGTGTATGGGGCACCTGGGCGGCTCAGTTGGTTAAGCGTCTGACTTCGGCTCAGGTCATGGTCTTGCAATACATGAGTTTGAGCCCTGTGACAGGCTCTGTGCTGACAACTCAGAGCCTGGAGCCTGCTTTGGATTCTGTGTCTCTCTGCCCCTCCCTCCTCTCAAAATAAATAAATAAACTTAAAAAAATTTTTAAAAAGAGAGAACTGTGTATAGAAATTTAAACTGCATCTAGAACATTTTATTATTCCAATGACCAAACTATGCTACGGGCTAACTACTTCTTTCTGAGTTTTGGCCAGCATGTAATACATTTACTTGAAAAGCATTAATCATTCAATGAGATCATGTAACTCTGACAAATCTTTTAATTTAGTAATTCTATGATTTGATAGGATCAAAAAGAGCAATACATTTTTAAATCAGTAACTTTAAGCTTTTCTTTCTCCAAAAACTGTAATGATGGAAACTGTAAACCTTGAAAAACAAGAAAATCTTTAAAATTAAGATAATTGATAAATCCTGTAATAAATATCTTCACTTGAACTAGATTAATTTTATTTCCTTTTAGCAAAAATGATACTCATTTAACTTTACATATATACCTACATATGATACAAAAATTAACAATATTTTATTTCCAATGTTGACTTTTTCAATACATGAATCAAAAACTTCTACATTTTTTCCAGAATAAACAGATATTTTAAACAATTTTTCTGTATTGTTTCAAATTATAAACTAAAATGTTAATACCTCTCTTTATCTTGTTTCACAGACTATGAAAAAAATTATTTGACAGTCACCTGTAATATATTTGTGTTATTGATAATTATATTTTATTTGTGTTTTTAATTTTTTCTCTATGACTTTTAGTGTCTAAATGTTGCTGATAAATAATGAGTTGTTAAAAACACTTAACAACATATTTTTTATGATGGCCAACATATATGCTTATGACAACCATACCTTTTATTTCTTCTAATACACTATAAGTGACTAGAAAAATAATTGTATTTCCAATAAATAACATTAACAGGTTTTGCTAACTGAGAAACTATTGAATCACTCTCATCAATATTAATATTACCTTTCTTTAGAACTTTTCCTTTCTTACAAAGATTACAGGTGCAAGTAGTCAATCTTTATTATCACGCAGTGTGATTTCACCTACTTATAATAAAAATTTGCTTCACTGCAGTTCATTACACAGTTGATTTTCAACATTTTCCCTATTCCATTGATTATTCATGAAACCATAGCACTTTCCAATAGAATAGAATAAATTATTTCATTTAAATTGCTTTCCATCACCATACTAATAATGTATGGGTAGCAGGTATGATTAATTATTTTCTAATATGTGGCTTACATATTGTCTTATCATTCATATTATTCAACAAAAATAACACAATAAAATGAAAGCACTATCAGGATTAGAAGACTTTTTAATCATAATGGAGAGAATAACACTGCTTGAATATTTCTAGTAAATATGGGGAATAATACATATACATATAATATTCTATTAGCATGTTTATTTATAGAGTCCACTTAATCTTCATGGACTTAGTTAATAGTAGTAAAGAATATATCTTGGCAGAGTAGAGCATTAGTACCTTCAATTGCATGTAGAATTTTAAAACTGAATTTCAACTGCTTCAATGAAGATTTTTGCCACCTTTACTCAAGCTACGCAAACTTTTATTTTTCTAGCAAGATATAGACATGAAATATATAGACAGTGTTAAGTGCTACAATGCTACAACTACAAATACATATTCATTGGGTATTTAAATATCACAACAAACTTTGCCATAGATGATGTTATTTTCGTAAAATGATACGTGACTCTTGGTAAATTTTTAAGACATAAATTCTTCCCTCAGTTTTAATGGTAGATATATTTATGAGAATCAAAGGGCATGTTAAAACTAGGTATAACAAAACAAAACTTTTATATGTAAAATAGATTAAGGTCTTAGTCACAGATAATTTGCATAGTCATAATTATCAAGTAGGTCATTTGAAGGTCACATCCAACGTAATTTTTTGTTGTGTATAACTGTCCTCTACATTTCAAAATTTTTAGCATCCCTGTGGCACCTGGGTGGCTCAGTCAGTTGAGCGTCCAACTTTGGCACAGGTCGTGATCTCATGGCTCTTGAGTTCAAGACCCACATAGGGCTCTGTGCTGACAGCTCAGAGCCTGGGGCGTGCTTCGGATTCTGTCTCCTTCTGTCTCTGCCACTCCCCTGCTCTCTCTCTCTCTCTCTCTCTCTCAAAAAAATGAATAAAACATTAAAAAAAATAGCATGCCTGAAATCTACTACTAACTATATGCCAATAGTTCTACCTGATAGTTCTACCAAACTCCATAAGTGGGCAACACCATTTCTACTGAGAAACAATTTCTTACATTATAAATGTGGTACCTTGGATAATTGTTAATATAACCTACCTACTCCAGTAGGTGGGTATTATTTCACTAATAGTTATACCGTATTGAATGGCTAAAATTAACAACACAGGAAAGAACAGATGTTGGAAAGGATGTGGAGAAAGGGGCACACTTCATTGTTGGTGAGAATGTAGACTGCTGCAGGACTCTGGAAAATAGTATCAAGGTTCCTCAAAAAATTAAAAACAGAACTACCCTATGACTCAGCCATTGCATTACTAGGTATTTACCCAAAGGATACAAAAATACTGATTCAAAGGGACACATGCACCCTGATGTTTATACTGGCATTGTCAATGATAGCCAAATTATGGAAAGAGCCCAAATGTCCATCAACTGATGAATTGGTAAAGAAGAAGTGATATATATATATATATATATATAGAGAGAGAGAGAGAGAGAGAGAGAGACAGAGACAGAGAGACAGAGAGACAGAGAGACAGAGAGAGACAGAGAGAGACAGAGAGAGAATGGAATATTACTCAGCCATCAAAAAGAATGAGATCTTGCCATTTGCAATGAGGTGGATGAAGGTAGAGTATATTATGTTAAGTGAAACAAGTCAGTCAGAGAAAGACAAATACTACATGATTTCACGTATATGTGGAGTTTAAGAAACAAAACAGATGAATATAGGGAAAGGGGGAAAAAGACAGGGAAGCAAACCATAAGAGTGTCTTAACTATAGAGAACAAACTGAGGGTTGCTGGAGGGGAGGTATGTGGGGGATGGGCTAAATGAGTGATGGGCATTAAGGAGGGCACGTGTTGTGATGAATAGGAGGGGTTATATGTAAGTGATGAATCAGTAAATTCTACCCCTGAAGCCAATACTACACTATATGTTAACTAGAATTAAAAAAAAATGGAAAAAATACTTTTTTTAAATAGCTATACTGTGTTAATCAAAAATTAAAGTGCTTTCCACATACCCATATTTACATATTCCACCCTGGTCATACTAACATTTATTAAACTTTATTATCATTTTTATTTGAATAGTTTTCTCAGAAAATAATTCTATTTTTTGCACTTGTTCTGTAGACATTTATGTTCTTTCTTCCTACCTTCTTTATATGAATGTTTTCTCCAGAACTTTATTTATTAATAATTATTTTTAAATGGAATATACATATACACACATATATACACACAGAGAGGACACATAAGCTACGAAAAATTATAAAGACACAAGCACACACACACAGACACACACATACACAAAATAAGCCTTTTTAAAATTTCTACCAGATAATCTCTGCTGAAATTTTTAACACAATCATTAATATATATACAGCATATAATAAACTACACAAATCTCAAATGCACAGTTTGGTAAGTTTTAATGTATGTGTACATCCACAAAATCATAACCATAGTCAAGATAATAAACTTCTCTATGAACCCTGAGAATATCCTCCCTGTCCCTCTGTAATCTCTCCTTCAAGTCTCTATCACTATGCATTTTCTTAAATTTTATATTAATGAAAAACTCAGTATATACCCTTTTGTGTCTAACATTTTTCATTTTGAACTCTGTGATTACGTATTCAATGTTTGGCTTTTTAGATATGGGGGTTTAAAATTTTCATAAAATTTAGAAAATTAATTTTATTATTATTTTTTAAAGTATTTTTTTCCATTTTACCACTCTCAGCCTTCTCCTTCGGTGACTTCCATTACGTGAAACCCAGGCTACCTGAAATTATCTGACAACTCATCAGTGCTTTTCATTTTTGTTAATTGATTCTATTGCTATGTCTTCAAGTTCATCAATTTTTTTTCTGCAGCATCTAATCTGATATCCCCATAATCCCACCCATAATCATTTTTATCTAAGACATTGCAGTTTTAATCTCTAATACTTCAACTTGGGTCTTTAAAACTATGATCCATAATTAAACTTAGCAGGTTTAATGTTTCTTCTACCTTCTTAAACATATGACGTACAGCTATATGCCTTTTTAAAATTCCCTTGTCTTCTGATTATGTTACCATGTCATTCCTAGATTGGTTTTGACTAGATTTTCTCTTTCTTGTGGGTTTTATTAGTATTTTTTTGTTTCTTTGAATTCCTGCTAATACATAATTGTATTCTAGCTATTTTGAATTTTACTGTATGCTGGCTATTTGTGCTCTTATAAATATCTCTAATCTTCAATCTAATATTTTGCTAAATTATTTAGAAAGAGTTTGATCCTTCTGGGTCCTTTAACTTTGTTAGTTGAGACAACATCAGTGTTTGGTGCTCATTTCCTTTACTACTGTAGTAAAACCTTATCAAGTATCTTATGGTGTGTGTGGTGTACCACTCAATTATTATTTGAGCTCTGGATATTGTTTAATCTCTTTAAGTGGATTTTCACACAGTCTCAATTGGTTTCCTCACACTAGCTTGTCCTAGCATGTGCTCATACTAGATTCCTAGCACATCCTGACTTAATGGGGCCCTCG
Organism: Prionailurus viverrinus; assembly: GCF_022837055.1. Classification (NCBI taxonomy): domain Eukaryota; kingdom Metazoa; phylum Chordata; class Mammalia; order Carnivora; family Felidae; genus Prionailurus; species Prionailurus viverrinus. The sequence goes on along the minus strand of NC_062564.1, from coordinate 67,370,593 downwards.
GCAGATTTCTGGTATTCTCTCTGTGTGCAGCTCTCTCTTCTTTGGTACTCAGCCCTGTGAACTCTGACCACCTTGGCCTCTTCAGATGCCCAGTTCCCTCTTCTCAACTCAGGGCTCAACATTACAGCACCAGGTCTTGAAAACTCTCTCCAGTCAGTTAATCATGCAAATGTAAGGCTTGTCTCCATTGTTTCGTTTCTCAGACATCATTGTTCTTTTACTTCTCTCTCTCTCCCCAAGTCATGCTCATTTTCTCTCATAAATAAATAAATAAATAAATAAATAAATAAAAGTTAAAATTGAATATGATATCCCTGAGAGTTTACAAAATTTCATCTTGGACCTAAGTTATTGAGAAAGGCTACATCATTGTCAACTGATGTGGAAAATTTGAACTGATAAGGTCTTTCTTTCAGGTAGAGACTTTCTTACACTGAAATAGCACGTGAACTGTGAGTGATATCTAGAAACAGATATAGGTGACAAAATGTGTTGTATAACTAGGGCCTTTCACCTGGACAGACATGAAATGGATAATGAAGAGGAATAAAATCAATTGTTCTGTTCTTTCTGGGCCCTGAAGATTATATTAGAGTAGCTACACTCTGTTTTTTTCCATGTGTTTATATCAAAGTGTGTGAATTTAATATTGCTTAGAAGCTCAAAGCTGATTGATTATACTATTTACACATCCCACATACAAACACAAATCTTGATCAGAAAAAAATTTATTCATCCATATTCATGGAGGTCATAACATTTTCTTCTTAATGAGATGATATGGCAGCTACTAAGGAGCCTTTATTAGCCTTGTCTTATTATCCTCAAGAAAAATACAAATAGTTCTATGGAGAATAGAGAAGGCAGGTTAGAAGTATCAGAATGGAATATAGGACTAAATTTAGGAGATTAAATCCTACCAAATTACTAGTAATTCTAAAACAACACAGACTTATTGCAATTCAGATATGCTAGTTCTGGATCTCTCTCTTCTAATAAGTGATATATTTTTATTTTGACTCATACTCAGAAAAGGTTCAAGATGCTCCAGGAAATGTGAGGATAAGATTATCTATTTCAGTTAATAACATATGGGAGAGTAGTGAGATATAACATGAACAGATCAATTAATTGTTTTTAACTTAACATCGAATACAGCTTATTTCACTTTTGATTTAGCTAAAAAGCCTGGAACAAACAAGCCTTGCCATGGTTCACTCTTACAAGATTGTTTTTAAAAACCTAGCCAAGACAATTTAAATGTTAGGAATTTGTAATGAATCCTGTAAGTTTAAAATGCAATAATACTCAACCTTGCTCATTTTCTTGATCACTAAACCTCTGTTGAAAATCAAATCACGGGGCGCCTGGGTGGCGCAGTCGGTTAAGCGTCCGACTTCAGCCAGGTCAGGATCTCGCGCTCCGTGAGTTCGAGCCCCACGTCAGGCTCTGGGCTGATGGCTCAGAGCCTGGAGCCTGTTTCTGATTCTGTCTCCCTCTCTCTCTGCCCCTCCCCCGTTCATGCTCTGTCTCTCTCTGTCCCAAAAATAAATAAACGTTGAAAAAAAAAAAAAAAAGAAAATCAAATCACAATTAGAGGGTGTATATGCTGTTGTTTGCATTATACATACTTTAGAAATACATTATTAAAACATGTAGCAGAATAAGTTGGTGAATGGGGCTTCTTTGTTAATCTGAATTGATATTTAACAAAATAGGCACTTAGGGACACCTGGGTGGCTCAGCCAGTTAAGCGTCTGACTTCAGCTCAAGGTCATGATTTCACGGTTTGTGGGTTTGAGCCCATGTCAGGCTCTGTGCTGACAGCTCAGAGCCTGGAGCCTGCTTCAGATTCTGTGTCCGTCTCTCTCTCTACCCTTCCCCTGCTTGCGCTCTGACTCTCTCTCTCCCTCTCTCTCTCTCTCTCTCAAAAGTAAAATAAACATTAAAAATTTTTAATAAAATAAAATAAAGCATTTAAAGAAGACTTTATGTCTGAATGGAAATTAAAAGATCTTACACTACAAATTATTTTGTTTTCATAATAATTTTACTCATGTCTTCATAACCAAAAATACATATTTTTCAAATATCTACATATTATTGTCATTTTGAAGTACACAAAAAACATCTAAAGAGTACCTTTTACTCAAAGTAATAAAACAAACAAGAATCCCTAACGACTCTTCCCATGGTTCAATTATAAAAATGCATATGGGTATTTATGGAAGTTTCAGTGTTGCACAATCAAGGGGGAACCAGTCACAACCACATTGGGTCCTATTTGTTAAATCATTGACTGGAATATCTGGTTTCATCACAGAAAAGGAGAGACTGAAATTGCTTGGGACGAGTAATCCTATAGTACCTAAGTGTGTTTAAGAGCCTACTGTGTAGTTCAGTGCAGCTCGCGCTTGATTTACTCACACATACAAAAAAAAAAAATTGGTTGAATTTTCTCCTTGTCCTCTAAGCGACAGTGCTGCCTCCTGATAGAAATAAAGGCCTACCGGTGGCACTGGTAAGTAGATCCCATCATCCAGCTCAAACTCTCACATGCCCCGTCACTATTCTTACTGCTTTGTTTCCAAGTCATGTTTCATTTAGCAAACACAAAAAGATGTTTCAATCACTGGACCAGAAGAAAAAGATGGAAGTTTTCCTCTTTTCTTTTGCCTCAAATGCCATGCTATTACTCCTTCCTCTAAGTGAAGACAAATAATGTGTTCATTTTCTTTTCTTTTATCAATAATGTTAACACCAGGTCAGGGGATTTAATGACTTTTTCTTTACTAAGAGTCCAACCAAGTGTCATAGAGTTTAAGTTAAAATAAAAATAAAAGGAAGAAGGAAATAAAATATTTTCTCATGTGTTCTCTTTCCATTTCTATTTTGAGACAGTCCTTTAAATATGCTTTACATATACCAAGCCAAAAAACTACAATAAATACAAAATTGATTCACATATATTTTCTATCACATATATAATTTCTAGTTAATATTATATCATGAAATCTGCTTTTATTCTACGATATTACTGAAAATAGCAAGCAAATGTTTTGTTTGCTTTGGACATGTGCCAAAATTAAATCCTTCCATTACAAGAAACAGTGAATTCTTGCCCTCAAAGAAACCAATGATGTGTAAACTTGTAGTTATGGCTCTTCACAGTAAAGAAAGTGATTTAGAAAACACATACAGTACTACAGTAATTTATTATTTTGAAAAGGAAATTGTCAAAACTTCGTGCTAAGATAAAATGGATTGGCAGGGGATTTATGCCCCTCAATAGAGAGTGTAAGAGTTTTCAGTGAGTAGTGTAGCAATTAATGTCGCTTCAGTGGACATCTGGCAGTCCCAGTCAAAGGAACAATGACATAGTGTAGTGGTACAAAGGTTAATTTATACTCAGAGTATTGGAAACTTAAATATTATCCTTTTCAAATTTAAACTTAATCATTATTTTAAAGTCACTTTTTCTCAGGGTGCCTGGGTTGCTTAGTTGGTTAAGCCTCCGACTCTCGATTTCAGCTCAGGTCATGATGGCATAGTTTGGGAGTTTGGGCCCTGCATCAGGCTCCCCACTGACAGTGCAGGGCCTGCTTGGGATTCTCTCCCTCTCTCTCTATCCTTTCTCTCTCTCTCTCTCTTTCTCTCTCAAAATAAATAAATAAACTTAAAAAAGTAAAATTACTTTTTCTTACTTTTTAAAAATTAAAGTACAATTAATATACAGTGTTATATTAGTTTCAGGTGTTTAATGTAATGACTCAAAAATTCTATACATTACTCAGTGCTCACCACAGTAAATATACCCTTAATCCCCTTTACCTATGTAGAAATGTAAACTTGCCACTTATCAAAGATGATTAAAAAGTCAAGGTTTTGAAGAAAAATATTTTACAAGTTACTTTCTACAAAAGCAAAAAGATGCTGCACATTTTACTTTATCTTAAAATTTAGTCTTTTCCATAGTATGTCATAATGGAGAAAAATGAGTTAGATAAAATATTTTATGAGATATGTAGCAATGTTAAAAAATAACCCTTAAGCTATTTTATATGATTTTGTGTGCACACAGATGTATAAATTCTAAGGTAAATATCTAGGAAAATCTTATATTTAATATGATTTCTCTTTGTTTGAAGAACAGATTGAATTTCTGGTGTATGTTGATGCATTTACTGTTGTCAGTATAATAGAGAGAGGCACACGGGTGATACATGTGCCACATGATTAGACGATGAATAATGAGTGATGATTCAGAGCGCAGCTTTGGAGACAGACTGCTTGGGATCAAATCTTAACAGTTGTTGACTATATGATAGTAGGCAAATTACATTCTTTAAATTTTTCAGTTTCTTCAACAGTAAATGAGACTTTAAAGGGCCTCTTTATAAAAAACACAACAGATGAACATAGCAAAAGGGAAGGAAAAATAAGATAAAAACAGAGAGGGAAGCAGACCATAAAAGACTCTTAAATATCGAGAACAAACTGAAGCCTCCTGGAGGTGAGTGAGGTGGTTGGGGGATGGTCTAAATGGATGATAGGCATTAAGGAGGGCACTTGTTGGGATGAGCACTGGGTGTTATATGTAAGTGATAAATTACTGGGTACTACTCCTAAAATCAATATTAAACTATATGTTAACTAACCTGAATTTAAATAAATAAATTTAAAATAAAAAATTTAAAGAAAATAAAGGGTCTCTTTATAAACTGAACACTGTATAATGTCTAATGAAAAGTAAACTCTTAATAAATGTTAGACATTTATGATATTAATGTGATGCATATTTTGGGCATCAAATCATCTTATCCTAAAGATATATTTGAGGATATTCTATAATTAGGTGTGCTTATATGTAGAAATTTATACAGAATTGGTCACATATATATTAGGAATTGAGATGACATGAAAAAAAACCCTTGTCTTTTCAAATGTCTTCTTAACATATTGGCAATTAATTATATCATTAAACACTTCAAATCCTGATAAGACAAGAGCTAAAATAAGAAGGGGAAAAAATGGAGTAAGGGAAAATCAAGGAAAAAATCATGTTTTGGCTTATTAAGTATGGTAGATTCCCTGGAAGATTTAAAATAGAAAAAGGAAGGTTATGGTAAGAAAATATAGCCTTTAAAGTTAATGTCAAGCTTCCCAGTTTGAAGAGGCTCAAGTCAAGGGACAACTCTTAGTAAGAAAGAACATCTTTCTGAAAATTGAGCCCAACAGCAGTATATCTTTCTTTACCATGTGGTGTTGAAATAATATTGTTAGATTCCATTAAGGTTAATTGTTACTGTTCCTCCCTAATGTTATTTTCCATAAAGTATTTTGAAAGACAAGAGATTGCAAACTAATGTCCCAGTGTTTACATTTATCTACAAAATTTGTTGAAATTTTGTATCTATTTTAGTTTCTAGTTTTTCCCCAAAATTAGTTATTTGAGAGAAATAGTTAAATCTAAAGTGAACTCAGATAGTCTAATGTAATGGAAAAGGCATGGATAAAAATGCTAGCTATTTTGTCATGTGCTTTAAATCCCTTTTACCTGAGTACAAATTTTGCTATTTGTAGAAGGGGTAGCATTGTGGCTTTGGAAATTATTGAGAAGGAAAGAATCCATTTAACAACAACAGTGTAAACTTCGAGAAACAAATTTATTCTAAATTAAAATAATGTTTACACTGCCTAATAATTGATTTCCTGACTAGAGAGTCAACCCTTCTCTGATTAGACAGATGATATTTCCATTTTCTTTATGTGACTTCTGGAATTTCACCAAGGTTCACAAGTGAATAAAAATAAACTTTTAAATTAATACTATTATTCTTTATTAGGCTTGTTAATGATTACTGGCCCTTCTAATTCTGACAAGGGGTATAATTTTTATTGGTCTAGTTGGCTAATAGACCTTTGCCTATGGTGATGTTCTTGTCATACTCTTTTACATGCTTCCTAGAAAATAACAATTAAAGTTAATAGGGTATTTATCATTATTTCAAAGCTGTAACCTTTTTTTTTCCCCAATCTACAACTGCTAAGATCTGAATGCAACATTTGCATTTAAATTAATCCTAGAGGGATTAAATAGCAGTTTGTAAAGCACAATGAAATAAGTATAGAGATATTCCTGAATTAATAAAATAGCTATTACTCAGTGAGTCCTTTAGGTATTCCAAACATGCTCAATTGCTTTAGCTTTACTCTTAACAACAAAGGAAATATTTACCTCAATTTAGAAATTAAGAAACTGAATTCAGAGAAGTTATGGATATGTAGAATAATGTGACATTGCCATTTTTTGACTTTTGATTTTAGCCTAGCCAGTTTCACATCGCTTAACTGCTAAGGGACTGAGCTATGCTTAGAGCCTATAATTGGCTGCCTTTGTGACACTTTTCACTATATCAGTTTCTCACCTTGTCCTGCAATGTCTCCAATGAAGACAAAATTTGGCAATGTGATAGAGTCTAAATTTACTAAGAAAGCAAGATTTCAAACATACTAAGGGGATTGTATTACTATTACTATTATTCTTCTTATTATCATTATTATTATTAAAGCATGACATGCTTTAAGAGAATTTAAGTTCAGCTCTAAGCTATAACCTTGTCAAGGTTCAGCTTTAAGCTTCCTGATCCATCCTTTACATAAATTTCTATTTTTATAATGCTATTAGGTTTTAAAACATACACTTCAGAAACACAAGAAAGAAATATAGAACATATATTAACTGATTAAATTCTACGTGATAGAAATTATATTTCTGGGTCCTGCTTAGAGGTAGCTGTTAAAATATGAGACGATTTATATTATCGAGGTCTGAGGAATTTCGTGGAGAAAGCATGAAAGAAAAAAGTGAAAAGTTTATATGACTGTGGGTTGGTAATTTATTATTATTATTATTATTATTTAAATTCAAGTTAGTTAACATACAGTGTAATATTGGTTTCAGAATTATAATTTAGTGTATTAATCACTTACATACAATACCCAGTGCTCATCACAAGTGCCCTCCTTAATGCCCATCACCCATTTAACCCATTCCCCTACCTAACTCCACTCCAGCAATCCTGTTTGTTCTCTATAGTTAAGAGACTATTTTTATGGCTTTCCTCCCTCTCCGTTTTATCCTATTTTATTTTTCCTTTCTTTCCCCTATGTTTATCTGTTTCTTAAATTCCACATATGAGGGAAATTATGATATTTTCCCTTATCTGACAAACTTATTTCACTTAGCATAATACACACTAGTTCCATCCACATTGTGGCAAATGGCAAGATTTCATTCTTTTTGATAGCCAAGTAATATTCCATTGTATCTATATACCACTTTTTTTTTTAACATTTATTCATTTCCAAGAAACAGAGAGAGACAGAGCATGGGGCGGGGGGGGGGGGAAGGGCAGAGAGAGAGGGAGACATAGAATCTGAAGCAGACTCCAGGCTTTGAGCTGTCAGCACAAAGTCTGATGCAGGCATGAACCATGAGATCGTGACCTGAGCTGAAATTAGATGCTTAACCAACTGAGGTACCCAGGCCCCCATACCACTTCTTCTTTGTGTATTGATGAGTCGATGGACATTTGGGCTCTTTCCGTTATTTGGCTATTGTTGATAATGCTGCTATAAATATTGGGGTGCACGTGCCTCTTTTAATCAGCATCTTTGTATACTTTGGATAAATAGTAGTGCAATTGCTGGGTCATAAAGTAGTTCTATTTGTAACTTTTTGAGGAAACTCCATACTATTTTCCAGAGTAGCTGCAGCAGTTTACATTCCCATCAACAATGCAAAAGTGTTCCCCTTTCTTTGCATTCTTGACAAAATCTGTTGTTTCCTGAATTGTTCATTTTAACCATTCTGATAGGTGTGAGGTGATATCTCATTATGGTTTTGATTTCTATTTCCCTGATGATGAGTGATGTTGAGCATCTTTTCATGTGTCTGTTAGCCATCTGGATGTCTTCTATGGAAAAGTGTCTATTCATGTCTTTAGTCCATTTCTGTACTGAATTATTTGTTTTCAGGGTGTTGAGTTTGATAAACTATAGATTTTGGTTACCAACTCTATCCAATATGTCATTTGCAAGTATCTCCTCCCATTCTGTCAGTTCCCTTTTAGTTTTGTTGATTGTTTCCTTTGCTGTGCAGATTTTATCTTGATGAGGTCCCAATAGTTCATTTTTGCTTTTTTGTTTCCCTTGTCTCTGGAGACATGTCTAGGAAGAAGTTGCTGCAACAGAATCAAAAGAGGTTGCATCCTGTTTTCTCCTCTAGGATTTTGATGGTTTCCTGTCATACATTTAGGTCTTTCATCCATTTTGAACTTATTTTTGTGTGTGGTGTAAGAAAGTGGTTCAATTTCATTCTTCCACACGTTGCTGTCCAGTTTCCCAACACCATTTACTGACGAGACTGTCTTACTTCCATTGGATCCTTTTCCTGCTTTGCTAAAGATTAGTTGCCCATACATTTGTGGGTCCATTTCTGGATTCTTAATTCTTTTCCATTGATTCATGTGTCTGTTTTTATGCCAGTGCCATAGTGTCTTGATGACTACATCTTTGTAATACACACTGAAGTTCAGAATTGTGATGCCTCCAGCTTTGGTTTTCTTTTTCAAAATTTTTTGGCTATTTGGAGTCTTTTCTGGTTTCATACAAAATTTAGAACTGTTTGCTCTAGCTCTCAAAGAATGCTGATGTTATTTTGATAGGGATTGCATTGAATGTGTAGACTGCTTCACATAGTATGGACATTTGAACATAGCTGTTCTTCCAATAAATAAACATGGAATTTTTTCCACTTCTTTGTGTCTTCATCAATTTCTTTCAGTTTTCAGTGTACAGATCTTTTACCTCTTTGACTAGGTTTATTCCTAGATATTTCACGGGTTTTGGTGCAATTGTAAATGAGATCTATTCCTTGATTTCTCTTTCTGCTGCTTCATTATTGGTGCATAGAAATACAACAGATTTCTGTACATTGACTTTATATCCTGTGACTTTACTGAATTGGTGTATCAGTACTAGCAATTTTTTGGTGGAATCTTTTGGGTTTTCCATGTAGAGTATCATGTCTGCAAAGAGTGAAAATTTGACTTCTTTCTTGACAACTTGTATTCCTTTTATTTCTTTTTGCTCTCTGGTTGCTGAGGCTAGTTCTGTTCTCTGGTTGCTGAGGCTGAGGTTGCTCCAGTACTATGTTGAACAACAGTAGTGAGAGTGGACATCCCTGTTGTGTTCCTGACCTTAGGGGGAAAGCTCTCATCTTAAGGATGATTTTAGCTGTGGATCTTTTGTATATGGCCTTTATGATGTCGAGGTATGTTCCTTCTATTCTACTTTCTTGAGGGTTTATATCAAGAAAGGTTGCTGTAGTTTGTCAAGTGATTTTTCTGCATCTATTGAGAAGATCATGTGGTTCTTATCCTTTCTTTTGTTAATGTGGTCTATTACATTCATTGATTTGCAGATATTGAACAACGCCTGAAGTCCAGGAATAAATCCCACCTGATCATAAATAATTCTTTGAATGTGTTGTTGAATTCAATTTGCTACTATCTTTTAGAGAATTTTTGCATCCATGTTTTTCAGGGAAATTGTTCTGTAATTCTTTCTAGTGGAGTCTTTGTCTTGTTTTGGGATCAGGGTAATACTGGTCTCATAGAATGAGTTTGGAAATTTTCCTTCTATTTCTTTATTTTTATTTAAAAATTTTTAATGTTTATTTATTTTTGAGAGAGACATAGATAGAGCATGAGCAGGGGAGGGGAAAAGAGAGAGGGAGACACAGAATCCAAAGCAGGCTCCAGGCTCTGAGCTGTCAGCACAGAGCCTGATGCAGAGCTCGAACTCACAAACAGTGGGATCATGACTTGAGCCAAAGTCAGATGCTTAACCAACTGAACCACCCAGACACCCCATTTCCTTCTAGATTTCTAATTTTTGGAACAGTTTCAAAAGAATAGGCATTAACTGTTCTTTGAATGTTTTGTAGGGTTCTCCTGGGAAGCCATCCAGCCCTGGACTCTTGTTTGCTGGGAGATTTTTTATTACTAATTCAATTTCTTTACTGGTTTATGGGTCTGTTCAAATTTAATATTTCTTACTCTTTCAGTTTTGGTAATTTATATATGTCTAAGAATTTATCCATTTCTTCCAGATTGCCCAATTTGTTGGGATATAATTTTTTCATAATATTCTTTTATAATTGTTTGTATTTCTGCAGTGTTGGTTGTGATCTCTTCATTCATGATTTTATTTATTTGGGTCCTTTCCTTTTTAATTTTTGATAAGTCTGATCAGGGGGTTCATCAATTTTGTTAATTTTTTCAAAGAACCAGCTCCTAGTTTCATTGATCTGTTCTACTGTTGTTGTTGTTGTTATTGTTGTTGTTGTTGTTTTAATTTCGATACCATTAATTTTTGCTCTAATCTTTATTATTTCCCTTCTTCTATTGGTTTGGGGCTTTATTTGCTGTTCTTTTCCTAGCTTCTTTAGGTGTATATTTGAGATCTTCCTTCCTTTTTTAGGAAGGCCTGGATTGCTATACACTTCCCTTTTATGCCCACTTTTGTTGTATCCCAAAGGTTTTGGACTCCTATGTTTTCATTTTCACCAGCTTCCATGAACTTTTTTATTTACTCTTTAATATTTTTTGGTTAATGTATTCATTCTTTAGTAGGATGCTCTTTAACCTCCAAGTATTTGTGATCTTCCCAATTTTTTTTTTCTTGTGGTTAATTTCTAATTTCATAGAATTATAGTCTGGAAATATGCATGGAATGATCTCGACCTTTTTGTACTTGTTGAGAGTTGCTTTGTGACCCAGTATATGATCTATTCTGGAGAGTATTTCATGTGCATTTGAGAAGAATGTGTATTCTACTGCTTTAGGATGAAATGTTCTGAATATATCTATTAAGTCCATATAGTCTTGTATGTCATGCAAAGCCATTGTTTCTTCATTGATTTTCTGCTTAGATGATGTGTCCATTGTTGTAAGTGGGGTGTAAAAGTCTCCTACTATTATTGTATTATTATCAATGAGTTTATGTTTGTTATTAATTAATTGATTTATATATTTGGGTGCTCCCAACTTGGAACCACAATTATTTACAATTGTTAGATCTTCTTGATGGATAGACCCTTAATTATGATACAATGCCATTCTTTATTTCTTGCTACAGTCTTTGTTTGAAAATCTAGTTTGTCTGATGTAAGTATGGTTACTCTGGCCTTCTATTGACATCCATTAGCATTATAGATGGCTCTCCATCACCTCACTTTCCTTTTTTTTTTTTTAAAGTTTATTTATTTTGAGAGAGAAGTGAGCCTGATGCAGGGCTCACACTCATGAACCATGAGATCATGACCTGAGCTGAAACCAAGTGTTGGACGCTTAACCAGCTGAGCCACCCAGGTGCCCATTCATCCCCTCACTTTCAATCTGCAGGTGTCTTTAGGTCTAAAATGAGTCTCTTGTAGGAGGCATATAGATGGATCTTGTTTTTTTTTGCAACCCATTTTGATGCCTTATGTTTTGATTGTAGCACTTAGTCCACTTACATTCAGAGTGAATAATGAATGATGTGAATTTAGTACTGCTGTGTTGCCTGTAGAGGTCATGTGGTTCTGGTGATGATCTCTAGTCTTTTCTAGTCTTTGTTGCTTTTGTCTTTGTTTTGTTTTTTTTTCTCCAATCAAAGAGTGCCCCTTAAAATTTCTTGTGAGACTGAGGAACCTGGGTGGCTCAGTTGGTTAAGTGTCCAAATTTAGCTCAGTTCATGATCTCTCAGTTCCAAAATTGAGCCCCACCCCGGGCTCTGTGCTGACAGCTCAGAGCTTGCAACCTGTTTCAGATTCTGTGTCTTCCTCTCTCCCTCTTCCCCTCCCCTACTTGTGCTCTGTTTCTCTCCCTCAAAAGTAAATAAACATTAACAATTTTTATTTAAATTCTTGTAAGACTGTTTTAGTGATCTCGAATCTCTTTAGTTTTTATTTGTCTGGGAAACTCTTTATTTCTCCTTCTATTCTGAATGACAGCCTTGCTGGATAAAAAATTCTTGGCTGCGTATTTTCCTCATTTCAGCACATTGAGTATATCCCTCCACTCCTTTCTGGCCTGCCAAGTTTTTGTGGAGAGATCTGCTGCAAAACTGATCTGTCTTCCATTATAGGTTAAAGACTTTTTTTTTAATAGAAAAGAAAATAGAATAAAACATTACTCATTCTTTATCCAAGAAAGAGAAAAGAAAGAGAGAAAAATAACAACAAACAACTAACAGAAAAGGAACAAACAAGCAAACAAACAAACAAAAAACCCAAATGAAGCTAGATCCAGTTTTCCCTAGAACTGAAACTTTGTAGCTCACTATGATCCTTTGACTAAGTGTGTGGAAGAGATTTGTGCTGGCCTTCTGGAATAGGGGCCTGCTGCTCTGGTTCTCAGTAAGACTTGCCCTATTGGAGATGTGCCTAGAGGGTGCAGGTGGGCGGGGCTTTGTGTAACAGCTTTGTTCTCCACTTAGTGGCACTACTTAGGTCATTGGGGTCAATCACTACAGGTGTGCGAGTGGTGAAAATGGCTTCAGCCTCTCTCTAGTCTCCAGAGTGGGAATTTAACACCCTCACATAAATGTCATCAGTCACCCCTCCTTTGTCTTAGGCTTAAGTCTGCATCCCTGTGTCCAAGCTGTTCGTCTTCCAGGTGGTGCCTCCCTTCAGAGTTTTATATCAGATGGGGCTGTGTTTCAAAACCCCACACTCAGAGACCCCCGGGGCTCAGACCGCCACTGATCCTCTGGGGGAAGGTCTTGATGAGCAATGGCTGGGTAATGACTTGTCCTAGAAAGCATTCTTGCGACCCCACAATGGCAGATGCAGAATTTATGGTAAATCACAACACATAGCCAGTGCCAGGGTTTGTTGCCCTCAGCCAGTGTCTTTATTCCTATATTGGTAAACGTGGCAGCTCTCTGATGCCTTCTGGGACTTTTGCCTGCCTGTGAAGAGGGTGTATTGCATCTTCCAAATGCACTCCAAGCAGGAGAACCCCTTCTCCTCAACCATACTGCCAGCTCCCGGGGATTCACCCTGCTTCCTCACCGGAGCACTGCCAGGCACTGAACTCCAAAACTTCAGACTCTGTGCTCCACTGATTATAAAAAACTGATGGTATTGAAACCCTCTCATATTTTCCCATCAATGGTTTTGGGGAACAGATGTCTTGTTCAGTCTCCTTTGAGTGTTTTCACCCTTCCTCTCTCTCTTTCTCTCCAGTTAATTTCGGGCAGAGTGCTTTTCCTGCATGATCCCAATACACTGCGCTCTCTTCCCCTTTCTCTTTCTCTCTGTCCTCTCTCTGCGAAAACAGCTCCCTACCCTTTGCAGCACCACACATTTTTTCTCCTCCAGTTCACCTCTCTGCACCACATACCCTCCAGTTCACCTCTCTGTACCACATACATGCAAAAATCTCTTGCTCAAATTATGCAGGTTGTTGGGTTAATCCTCAGGTCAATTTCCTAGGCATTAAAAATGGTTTGGTGTTGATCTAGCTGTGTTTCAGGGGTGAGACAAATTCAGGGTGCCCATACTAGTCTGCCATCTAAACTCCTCTCCCTATTATTATTATTATTATTATTTATCTGACAAAATGGACAAAAAAGATAATGAAGAATTAGGATGCATTGAAATTTATTAGGATGCATTAGGATGCCCTTTCAAAGTGGCATCTAGTATAAACTCAACAACAATTTAACAATTAGCTACTTCATGTCCACTACAGTGGCCCAGTTATTGAGGAACTATGTAAAAATGAGGACAGGTTCCAATACACATGGGTTTCAATTATTATGATATCATGCAAAAGCAAGGATTGCTTTATATTACAAATATTTGGGATCATATGGCCTTTCTGCTCTATATCTCTCAGTTAGTCAATTATCCTTAAGTTTTCAGGATGCTCCCAAAATCTTTCTTGATAGTGTACATAAACAATTTTGCACTAGTTTTATGAACATTCAGAACATTGATAATACCAATAATAAGTGAAGCAACTTAAAATATGCTGATTTTATCATTTTCATAGAATCATTCCACACTCTCAACATGCATTATCTCATTTAATTTTTACAGAACTTTTAGAAGTAGCAACTTTTAGTATGCTCATTATACAGTCAAAGGAAAAGTTTTACTTGCTCATATTCACAGTCCTAGTTGCTGGCAAAATAGACAGTTGAAACCACGTTTCACTTCAAAAGCTAAATGCCAGAGCCTCTTTATACAGTTATTGTGATTTCCTCTATGTGGGAATTGCCATGGAAAGCATAAAGCATGAATTTTTAAATCACTTTATCCTAAATTGAATCCCACATTTGAAATTTACTACCCAATTAAAAAAAAAAAAAGCAGTTAAACTTTTTGAGAGAATTGTTTCTCCTAGTGATTCTCTAAGAAAAGCTTCCAGTATAATGCACATTGCAGTCTAATATTCACTTTTCCCTCTTACCCTACAATGAAAAAAATGAATTTTTAAGAATACTTGTGGAAATAATAGATTGAAATCTCCATAATTCAGAAGTGGGAAGTAATTACTGAGTTAACAAGTTCTTTCTTAATGTATTTGTATAGTTTTAATATATAATTTGAGCTAGGCAGCAAAAGTGTCCTACTAGTAGGAAATTTTTAGATATGCTATCAATCAGCACAATATTTCCATATAGATAAATCACTCACAGATATTGAATAACACTTGGATTTAACTTTTATAGTGGAGATGATTAATATTCTACATGTATTATACAGTTGTTTATTATATACTGTTCTTCAACAGTCTACAGGTAAAGCATATCTAAGTTAGCTATTTTTAAAAGTACATGAAATTCCAGTACATTACTTTTTCTTTAAAAGAAATATAATGTTGGGGCGCCTGGGTGGCGCAGTTGGTTAAGCATCCGACTTCAGCCAGGTCACGATCTCGCGGTCCGTGAGTTCGAGCCCCGCGTCAGGCTCTGGGCTGATGGCTCAGAGCCTGGAGCCTGTTTCCGATTCTGTGTCTCCCTCTCTCTCTCTGCCCCTCCCCCGTTCATGCTGTGTCTCTCTCTGTCCCAAAAACAAATAAACGTTGAAAAAAAAATTTAAAAAAATAAATAAATAAATAAAAAATAAAAGAAATATAATGTTGATCTCTGTATCTTCAATTCATTAATCCTTCTATGTGCTATATTGTACACAGGATATAGAAAATATAACGTTTTCATGTTAGAAGCATTTATACTTATGGTGTAGAAATCAATCTTTTGTTAATCAAGTAATTCTGCTTGGTAACAAAGATTATTACTGAATGGCTAATGTATCTCTGGGAACATCACAACGAATTTGAATAGGTTTCTGTATCTCAGATCCTAAGTGGGGAAAATGGTCAATTTTGTGGGAGAAACAGGTATTTTCAAAAAATGTAGTAGATTTATGAGAGTTACAACAGCAAAAAGAATTCTTTACGGCCCAGAGCAGAGTCATTTCCTTCAGGAAGATCAGATTATTGAGGGCTATTTATGTCTATGTTTTAAGCCAAAGACTATGGAACAAGGGGTTTCATCCAGAATTAGATAGTCCCATTGCTGCTGAAGCCTGATGTGGACTCTTAGAATATGAAACAAAAGTAAGTATTTGAAAACAATATTTACATTATAATCAAGTAAACTAAATTAATTGTACATAAATGCAGGGGTTATCTCTGGAAGGCATGGCTTGTCACTGCCTCCTGCTGTTTAACGTTTGCAGTTTTTCTCCTGGCAGCTTTTCTTTTTACAATTTTTCTTCACTCTGTGCTGCAGGACACTTGGTGCTGTTAGCATGCTCCCTTCTTCCTTTGGATTATATTCTAAGTCCTACAATGTACAGTCTTTCTCTTCTTTCTAGATCCCATTTTATCATTTTCCCTATTTCCCATTTCTGACTCCCTATCTCCACTGACTCACTTTGGTCTAGGCAAAGTGTTATGAGCAATAGCTTCTTTTCTAACCTTCCAGTTTCTATTCTAAACCATTGTAGTATCATCAGCCATACTTTTTTCCAAAATGTAATTCCATTCACACTGTGTCCTCATTAAAATTGTTCAGTGGCTCTTCAGGGCTTTCAGGGATGAAGCTCAAACATCTTTTTTTGTTAATTCCAAACATTCTATGTAACCAATTCCTATTTTAACTCCTCTTTATTTATCTCTTCTATTTTGCTCAATCATTTATGGACAAAACTGGCTCCTTACACTTCCCTCAGTAAGTGCACTTTTGTGCCTGTGTGGTTTTCTTCAAGTTATTTCTTATGCCTGGACTGACCTCAATCACCTTGCTTTCGTTATTCACTTGAATACCTTCTCTTTCAATCTACATCTCAAGTATCTTTTTTTCTAGGAAAGCTTTATCATCCCAAGTCTTATTTGGATGCTTCACACCAGTCTTTGTTATCAGATGCATCAGGCACTGCTGTGACTAAGAATATCCATATGTTACTAAAAGATATGAGACATTTGAAGGTCTGTAGTATGTATGTATGTATGTGTGTGTGTGTGTGTGTGTGTGTATTTTTTTTAATGTGTATTTCTTCTTGATAAAGGGACAGCTCTTGTGAAGGACAGAGAGGGAAATGAAGGTTCAGAAACAGGCTCTGTGCTGATAGCAGAGGGCCCAATGTGGGGCTAGACTTCATGAACTGTGAGAGATCATGACTTGATTCCAGGATGGAATCCCCAACCAACCGAGCCACCCAGGTGCCCTATCAACTTCTTTATGTTTAATTAATCATTTTACTCTGAAATAACTGAAGATCCACGGGGTGTTGCAAAAATTAATATGGAGAGATCCCATGTACAGTTTTTCAAATACCTTTGATGATAAGTTCTTGCAAATGATAAGAGAATATAACAATTAGGAAACTGACATTGATCTTGTTCACATTTCTGCAATTTTACAAGTACTTTTCTAAGGGTGTGTGCACAAGAACAGATGTATGTATTTAATTCTGAGTAATTTTATTACATCTTTACATTTGTGTATCCACCACCACAGAAAATAATTCCATCACCATAAAAGATCCCTCATGTTATCTTTTCTTAAGTGCATCCACTTCCTCCCCCATTTCTAGCTCTAGCTCTAGCAATTAAAAACAAATAGGGTGCCTGAGTGGCTCAGTTGGTTAAGTGTCTGACTCTTGATTTTGGTTCAAATCAGATCTCATGGTTTGCGAATTCAAGCTCCGCATCAGTCTATGTGCTGATGGCGTGGAACCTGCTTAGGATTTTACGTATATATATAATTATATATATATAGTTATATATATATAATTATATATTATATATATTATATTATTATATGTATATATATAATATATAAATATATGTATGTATTTATATATAATACATATGTATATATAATATATATAAATATGTGTATATATATGTAGAATATAATATATATACATATATTTATATATGTAGAATATAATATATATACATATATATATAAATATATGTATATATATTATATTTTCTTTTTTATTTCCATAGTTTTCTCTCTTTTATTTTATTTTTATTTTTTTAATTTTTTTCAACGTTTTTTATTTATTTTTGGGACAGAGAGAGACAGAGCATGAACGGGGGAGGGGCAGAGAGAGAGGGAGACACAGAATCGTAAACAGGCTCCAGGCTGGGAGCCATCAGCCCAGAGCCTGACGCGGGCTCGAACTCACGGACCGCGAGATCGTGACCTGGCTGAAGTCGGACGCTTAACCGACTGCGCCACCCAGGTGCCCCAGTTTTCCCTCTTTTAAATTGAGGTATAATGGACATACAACCTTATATTAGTTTCAGGTACACAAAATAACATTTTGATATTTGCATATATTATGAAATAATCACAATAAGTCTAGTTAACTAGACTTATGTACCATCATAAGCAGATAAGAATTTTTTTCTTGTGATGAGAACTTTTCAGATTATATTCCCTGCAACTTTCAGCTATACAATACTGTATTACCAACTATAGTTGCCAGGCTGTATCTCACATCCCCATGACTTATTTAGTTTATAACTAGAAGTTTGTTCTTTGTGACCCCTTTCACTGATTTTGTTTACTACCACCTCATTGCCCCTGCTGCTGACAACCACTGTTCTCTGTACCTATGAGCTTGTTTTTCTTTTTTCTATTTTAGAATCTATACATAAGTAAGTTCATATGGTAGTTGCCTTTCTCTAACTTATTTACTTAACATACTGCCCTCAAGGTCCCTGCTATCACAAATGGCAAGATTTCATTCCTTTTATGGCTGAATAATATTCCACTGAATAATATTCCATATATATATACACATATATCCATTGCATATATATATACGTGCGTGTGTGTGTGTGTGTGTATACTATATTGTATTCATCCATTTATTCATTGATGAACACTTAGCTTGTTTCCATATATTGGATATTACAAATAATGTTGCAACTACAATAAACATGAGGGTGTATGTATCTTCTTGAATTAATGTTTTCATTGTCTTCAGATGAATACCCAGAAGTGAAATGCTAGAGCATATGGTAGTTCTATTTTTAATTTTTTGAAGAACATCCATACTGTTTTCCATAGTAGCCATACCAATTTATACTCTCACCAACAGTGCACAAAGGTTCTCTTCTCTTCACATCTTTGCAAACATTTATTTCCTATCAAAAAGATAGTCATTCTAGGGGCGCCTGGGTGGCGCAGTCGGTTAAGCGTCCGACTTCAGCCAGGTCACGATCTCGCGGTCCGTGAGTTTGAGCCCCGCCGTCAGGCTCTGGGCTGATGGCTCGGAGCCTGGAGCCTGTTTCTGATTCTGTGTCTCCCTCTCTCTCTGCCCCTCCCCCGTTCATGCTCTGTCTCTCTCGGTCCCAAAAATAAAATAAAACGTTGAAAAAAAAAATTAAAAAAAAAAAAAAAGATAGTCATTCTAATAGGTGTGAGGTCATATTTCATTGTGGTTTTGACTTGCCTTTTCCAGATGAATGACGATGTTAAACACCTTTTCCTATACCCCTTGGACATTTATATGTCTTCTTTGGAAAATTTCTATTTAGATCTTCTACCCATGTTTTAATCAGATCTTTTTTTTTTTTTTCCTGGCTACTGAATTGTATGCATTCTTTATACATTTTGAATATTGACTTTTCTTCCTATACATGATTTGCAAGTATTTTCTCCCATTCTGTAGGTTGCCTTTTCATTTTACTGATGATTTCCTTTGCTTCCCAAATTTTTAATTTGAAGTAGTCCAAGGGTGCCTGGGTGGCTCTGTCGGTTGAGCATCAAACTTTGGCTCAGGTCATGATCCCACTGTTTGTGAGTTCGAGCTCTGCATCAGGCTCTGTACTGACAGCTCAGAGCCTAGAGTGTGCTTCAGATTCTGTGTCTCCTTCTTTCTCTGCTCCTCCCTGCTCACAGTCTCTCTCTCAAAAATAAATAAAGATTTTAAAAAATTAAAAAAAATTGAAGTAGTCCAACGTTTTCTTTTTTTTTAATTTTTGCTTTCAGGGGCAAATTTTTAAAACTTAGGGCCATGAAAAATATTAAGGATCTTATTGCCTTAGTTGTCTTCTAGGAGTTTTATTGTTTCAGGTCTTACAATTAAGTCTTTAATTCATTTGGAGTTATTGTTTACTTATAGTTTAAGATAATGGTACAGCTTCATTCTTTTGCATATTGAAGCCCAGTTTTTCCAACCCATTTATTGAAGAAACTGTCCTTTTACCATTGTATATTTTTCATTCCTTTGTTATAAATTAATTAACCATACATGTGCAGGTTTATTTATGGGGTCTCTATTCTATTCTATTGATTTATGTATCTGTTTTTATACCACTGTCATATTGTTTTGATTATTATAGCTTTTTTTGGAATTTTTTTAATGTTTATTTTTGAGACAAAGAGAGACAGAGTGTAAGCGTGGGAGGGTCAGAGAGAGAGGGAGACACAGAATCCAAAGCAGTATCCAGGCTCTGAACTGTCAGCACAGAGCCCAACACAGGGCTCAAACTCATGAACCATGAGATCATGACCTGAACCAAAGTCAGATACTTAACTGACTGAGCGACCCAAAAACTTCTGATTACTATAGCTTTTTAATATAGTTTGAGTCATGCACAGAGGCCTGTCTTCTACCTTTTCTGATGTGATGGAGTGGATTGGCCTGTCCAGGTGCTGCTGTTGCTTCTTCCATGGGAAGATTGTGTCACTGCAACCAGAAGCTGTAGAACAAAGAATGATTTTGTCCCCTGAGCTCTGTTGATCACATTGCTGCAGGTAGGTTGGATCTATTGTTTTCACTGAGAATGGGTCTTCTCCCTAAGTTCAACTGAGATGTACCTTTCCTAGTTCTCTAGCCAGATAAACCATATTCTTTTTTTCTTTTTTCTTTAATTTCTCCATCTCTTTCTCTCTCCCTTCCTCTCTCTCGCTCTCTTTCTCTCTCTCTCTGTCTGTGTCTCTGTGGATGTGTGTGTGTGTGTGTGTGTGTGTGTGTGTGTGGATGTGTGTGTTGGCTTTCTAAGTTGTACAGCATACGTCCACCCAACCTAGAATTACCCTTGCATTTCTCTTTAAGTCTTGATGTCTTTACCTAGTTCGTCTCCATCTTTTCAACCTTCGGGGTCCTTTTATGGTTGTGTTAGATTATTTCTAGTGTGTTTAATTGTATATAGAGGGGAGGAAAAAGGAAAAAATTAATCTCTGCCATCTTTTCTTAGGACCAGAAGTTATTAATTGACTTTAATAAGCTCAAAGTGATAGAGGGTTATTTATTTTTCAAAGGAATTGGCTTCTGGACTGAGTGTCAAAAGAAAAACTACTCAACAGGTGTTCTTACATTTTTACTTTTGATCCTCATCTGGTTAAAAAAAAAGTCTCAGGACAACAAACCATATAGGACTTAATAGTTATGATAGCTTTTGAAGTATTTGATCTTTTTTCTATTTTAAGTTGCACAGTTTTGACAAAAGTGAAATTGTTATAGATAGGATCAGATTGCAAAGCAACATAGAAATAGATACTGTGGAGAAATGGGCATGAATAGACACTTCTCTAAAGAAGACATCCGGATGGCCAACAAGCACATGAAAAGATGTTCAATGTCGCTCCTCATCAGGGAAATACAAATCAAAACCACACTCAGATACCACCTCACGCCAGTCAGTGTGGCTAAAATGAACAAATCAGGAGACTATAGATGCTGGCGAAGATGTGGAGAAACAGGAACCCTCTTGCACAGTTGGTGGGAATGCAAACTGGTGCAGCCACTCTGGAAAACAGTGTGGAGGTTCCTCAAAAAATGAAAAATAGATCTACCCTATGACCCAGCAATAACACTGCTAGGAATTGACCCAAGGGATACAGGAGTGCTGATGCACAGGGGCACTTGTACCCCAATGTTTATAGCAACACTTTCAACAATAGCCAAATTATGGAAAGAGCCTAAATGTCCATCAACTGATGAATGGATAAAGAAATTGTGGTTTATATACACAATGGAATACTACCTGGCAATAAGAAAGAATGAAATATGGCCTTTGTAGCAACATGGATGGAAATGGAGAGTGTTATACTAAGTGAATTAAGTCATACAGAGAAAGACAGATACCATATGTTTTTACTCCTATGTGGATCCTGAGAAACTTAACAGAAGACCATGGGGGAGGGGAAGGAAAAAAAGTTAGGGAGGGAGGGAGCCATACCATAAAAGACCCTTAAAAACTGAGGACAATCTGAGGGTTGATGGGGAGTGGGAGGGAGGAGAAGGAGGGTGATGGGTATTGAGGAGGGCACCTGTTGGGATGAGCACTGGGTGTTGTATGGAAACCAATTTGACAATAAATTTCATATTTTTAAAAAAAGGAATAGATACTGTGAGACAAGCTCTGTGAACTGTGTTTGTTCCAGATTTTACCAAAATTGAACAAACATAGATACGCATTGATGATGGATGAACACAGAAGTGGAAAATCTGTTTTTCATGGTAAGGAATTCACCCATTCTGTGGCCACCACTGGTATTTTGAGAGTGGGAATTATGTGATTGAATCTGTTTCTTCTTATAAATGTGATAATGCAGTTAGTATCATCCAGGCAACAAGTGGGCTGTCTTATACAAAATAGGTCAATAAATATTTGGTGACCTGCCACAGTTATGGAAGAAGTACAGAATATAGAAGACTAGGAGACTAGAAAGTTGTAGTGATCAATATTATGCTGTGATGTTCCTCTGATACCAAAAATACTTTTATGTATTTATATTTCTCCCTATAATTGAACATCACATTAAAAAGTGTTTTTTCTTGTCAGAATTTAAGCATGAAGGAAGAATGTACTTATTTAGGTGGAGCTGTGAGTAGTGGCCTGGGTAACATTTTCAGTTTTATTTGTTGTCACTTTGTGCCCTCAATTTATATGGAGTCTTTCATCTTCTCTTGGAAACTTTTTTCCCTTGAATTGTGAGCCAGGTTTTATTGTGCTCGATATAATGTCTGTCTTTCATGCAGACATCATGGAAATTAGTAAATAAATACAACAGAAAAAATATTCTTTTGACATATGCAAAGTCTTCTGAAGTACAGTGAAAATTTGAATTTTAAAGAATATTAAAATAAGATAAATAAACACAGACAAATTCTAATAGAACTTGCATCAACTAAATTCAATGCAAAATCCTGTTTGTAATGCATGTTGAATTAACCCAATCAAAATGTGATTCCTTCTTGTCTTCTGACCCCATTGCAGCAACATGGATGAAACTAGAGTGCATTATGCTGAGCGAAGTAAGTCAGTGAGAGAAAGACAAATATCGTATGATTTCACTCATAGGTGGAATTTAAGAAACAAAACAGATGAACATAGGGGAAGGGAAGGAAAACTAAGATAAAAATGGAGAGGGAGGCAAACCACAAGAGACTCTTAAATACAGAGAAACAACTGAGGGTTGCTGGAGGAGAGGTGGGTGGGGGGTTGGGCTAAATGGTAATGAGCATTAAGGAGGGCACTTGTTGGGAAGGAGCACTGGGTGTTATATGTAAGTGATGAATCACTGGGCTCTACTCCTGAAGCCAATACTATACTGTATGTTAACTAATTTGAATTTAAATAAATATTTTTTTAAATGCAATTCCTTCTGAATAGTGTAAAATTAAGTATAGATAAACTATACTGTATGATTTTGAATAAATGTACTTTCCCAGTTTTCAAACAGATAGGTCTTTTTTTTAAGTGTGAATATGTTATTTTTGTGTTCCTCCTTTTAAAGGATATTTATTACATTATTTTTACTAGTTACTAGTAGAGTTATTAGTAGCTTTAACAGTGATTTCAGACACTTCTGAAATCAATGATACCTCTTAAAATTTGTGTCTTAAAAATGTTACACGTTTTGTGTACAATATTTATATCAAAATTATAGTATATAGCTAAATAAATAACTGACCTATTGTCTAATCTATGCCCTCTATGTGGTCACTGCCTTCAGAGCTTCTCACTCCCACTGTTGTGTACTAGGATTCTATGGAGTTGCCAATTGAGAAATCTTATCATTCTTCCCAGAAGGAAGTGTAAAGGTCTCACCAAATCTGAGACTACTCACCTCTACCAAAGACAACAATCTCTCCCCTTCCAGTTCATAAACCATCTGATTCAGTCATTCTAGACATTTTGAATAAAAGCAGCTCTTGCTACTAAAGATAGTCAAAGATGTATGCAGGCTGCATACCTACAAAACTTATCATCACACAAGAACATAATGTTTTGATTGACATCATATTATAGTCACTCAAAATATACCTTCAGTCCTCATACCTGCTCATCTTCCTAATATATTCCAACTCATTTTGGTCTGGATATAAGCTCTGCTCTATCAGTCAATGCTTACATTCTTTTACTCTTCTATTTTTTAATGTTGTTCAGCTAGTTACTAGATTTTTTTGAGGATATAGTACAATTGAATTGCTAATAAGTTTACTTTCTGCATCAAGCCTGTGCTTTGTTGTTTCTCATTTGAATTAGCTAGAGTCTACCAGACTATATTGCTATATGGTGTATAATGCATTTAGTACTGCTTTTGTGCAAACATCAATTATGAAACTAAATTACTTTTGTTTTTAATTTGGTTTCAAACAACAGAATATCAATATGTAGATCATGAAATCATTATTTTATGAATCAATATATAGATCATAAAATCCTTATTATCCTTTGATTTTAGATGCTTATATTTATCATAATTAAACTTATATTACCCCAATGATATCAAAGCAGAACTTGTTGAAAAACAAAATTTTGATAAATACCTTGTAGGAAGAGAAAGTAACTAATTATACGAAGCAATTTGGATCTATGAATGAAATACATAATCCCAGAAATCCCCATAGCATCTTCACAATAAAATAAGCAAGTTGTAGCCAAAATATATCTACATTAATTCTTGACCAAATGACTAATTAAAATTAATGAAAGTGGGAGGAAATAATTTATTCTTCCTTGTAAGCAAACTCTTTGATATTGTTTCCAAACCAAGCTGGGATATATTCCATCATAACATGTTGTTACTAATAGCTATAAACAGTAAAATAATATTTCAAGATTTTGAGGATCAAAGATGATTCACACAAATATGGTAATGGCTAAAAATTAGTATTAATAAGAAGAAATTTATAGTAAGTTAATTTTTAATGCATGTTTTATCAAATAGTTATTAATCATCCATTACCTCATAACAAATTACCCCATAGCTTTGTTGCTTAAAAAAATATACATTTATTATTTCAGAGATTCTGTGAGCCCATAAACTGAGTATAGTTTAGTTAGATGCCCCTAACTCGGTGTCTCTACCATTCACTAAAAGAAAGGGAGAGACATAGAAACAGAGCAGAGACGGGGCAGGAGAGGAGACAAACAAGATGAAGGTTGCAGTCTAATCTCAAAGGTGACATTCAATCACTTTTATCATATTGAGTTCCTTAGAAGAGAGATAGGAGGTTAGCTCACAGTCTAAAGGAAGGGAATACTGAAGGGCGTGAACACCAGGAGGCAGAGATCCGTGGGGGCCACTTTAGATGCCATCTACCACAACCTATTTGTGTATGTACATGTGCATAATTATCTATTATTAAAAATTACTATTGAAAAATCTCTCCTTAAAGCCACATGCATTTAGTTGTTTTATATATAGAAAATAACTTCTCAGGATGGATATGGTTTCATTTCACAGTAAAATAATGTTGTGGACAAAATGATCACCTAATAAATGTCCACTAAAGTTAAATTAATTAAACCTCAACTCATACCTAAGGTGACCCAAAATCTTTCAGAAGTTTGCCTAAGTGGCAAAATAGTGTCTTTTTTTTTTTCTTCATGCTTTACCAACTGGCTTGACTTTCATAGTCAACCAGGGAAAAACTAACACCACAAGTAATCGCTGTGTGTGACTTATTCTTTAATAAAAGGTTTCTATACACACACTTGAAAATTTTTCGAAAAGTTTCTAATTATGCTATTTTGCCACTTATGTTGCCACTTATGTTCCCTTATGGGCAAGAAAAACTTCAGAGTGCCAACTGTGCATATTTAAATGCTCCTATTAACTTACTAAAATGAGAAGCATCCACACTGATGCCCTAAACATGGGAATTTGACCCAGATTGCATCAGTTAGTGTTGAAGTATCTTTTCTGGATATAGTACATGTTTGTCTGGAGTTTGGCTCACATTAAGAAAAAAAAAAAACACCAAATTAAAAGAGGCTATTAGTTAAGTAGAATTAAATACTAATCAAAGATCAATGCAGATAGTCTACATAATGTTAAAACTCCATAGAACCTCAAAATTAAAAATAAAATAAATAATAAATATTCTCCCTTCCACTGAAGGACCAGATAGATACTCTGGAGATGACAAGCTGGACACACATTTATGACTCCTCCCTCTCATAACTTCCTCTCGTGAATAATAACCATAAAAGCATGTGGATGATGCATTGAATCTGAATCTTGACATGTGAGAGTTATTGACTAATCTGAGAGTTCTACATAAGTTCAGCTGGTACTGTGAAATATTTTCAGATTTCACAGTTGGTAACAATAATTATGGTTATTCAGGGAAATGCTTAGAGTCCATTTAACAATTTGTCAGGTGAATTAGAAAAAAGAACCCAGAATTAGGGTAAAAAATGACCACAAGAAATAGAATATTCAATCTTGAAATATATAAGTAGGTTGAGGATGACATAACTGAAAATCAATAATGTAAATATTCAGTAAAGCTGTTACAATAGGAATAATATGTAAGACAAAAGAAAATATTAACCTGGATCTAAAATTACCTATAAAGAGGGATGCCTGGGTGGTTCAGTGGGTTAAGCATCCTACTTCCGCTCAGGTTATGATCTCATACTTCATGAGTTTGAGCCCAACATCGGGTTCCATGCTGACAGCTCAGAACCTGGAGTCTGCTTCCAATACTGTGTCTCCCTCTCTCTCTGAACCTCCCCTGCTCATACTGTCTCTCTCTCTCAAAAATAAACAAACATTTAAAAAATTAGCATAGAGATTAAAAAAAAAGCTAGAAACAGCTTGGGGAGAAGAAAGAATAATTTCTGAATATTCCAAAGAGTAAACAAGCAAACAAATCTATATTTGTAGAGGCAAGGGATACCATAGATAAGGAGAAAATCATAAAAATTGACTCAAATGTTATTATCTGCAAAGAACTGCACTTAAGTTAATATTTGAATTGTCATCAGCAATGACAGAAAACAGTAGAGTAATTTAATATTAGCTGTTTGAAAAAAAGTAAATTTCAACTTACATTCATGCATTTACTTTTTACCATTCAACTAAATGTTTTTTTTTTCCCTTACAAACAAATTTCCATCCAATAAAAAGGACTTAATACAAATAAACCCTTAGTAAGAAAACTGCTAAAAGATGTATTTCAGGAAGAAGTTCTGAAATCCAAAAGAAATGATAATATAAGTAAGAAGGTTTGATATGCATGAAAAAAGTGTAAAACAGTTACATTGATTGCTTAAAATAAAAATGCATTTTAAAAATTTGAATGACGTAATCAGCAAAAACAACATTGACCATTTTCAATTTCTCTCATCAGTGTTTTATACTTTTCAGAGCACAGTTCTTTCACCTCTTTGGTTAAGTTCATTCACGGGTATTTTATTCTTTTTGGTGCAGTTGCAACTGGAATTGTCTTCTTAATTTCTCTTTCTGCTACTTTAGTATTAGTGTATAGAAATGCTACTGATTTCTGAGTATTAATTTTGTATCCTGTAAGTTCACTAAATTCACTTATTACTTCTAGAGGGTTTTTGGTGGAGTCTTTAGGGTTTTGTAACTTTAGTGTCATGTCATCTGCAAATAGTGACAGTTTAATTTCTTTACCAAAATTGTTATTTCTAATTTCTTTTTCTTTTTTTTTTTTAATTTTTTTTTTCAACGTTTATTTACTTTTTGGGACAGAGAGAGACAGAGCATGAACGGGGGAGGGGCAGAGAGAGAGGGAGACACAGAATCGGAAACAGGCTCCAGGCTCCGAGCCATCAGCCCAGAGCCCGACGCGGGGCTCGAACTCCCGGACCGCGAGATCGTGACCTGGCTGAAGTCGGACGCTTAACCGACTGCGCCACCCAGGCACCCCTCTAATTTCTTTTTCTTACAAAAGTAAAGGTCCATAGATTGACCTAGAGACTATTATGCTAAATAAAATAAGTGAGACTGAGAAAGACATACACCATATGATTTCACTAATATGTGGAATCTAAAAAAAAAAAAAAAAAGAAGTCAAAGGAATAAAGAAGCAAAAAGTACAATATAAATACAGAGAACTGGTGGTTCCAGAGGGGCAGGGGATGGGAGATGGGCAAGATGGATGAAGATGAGAAGGAGATACAGGTTTTCAGTTATGAAATGAGTAAGCCATGGGAATAAAAGGCACAACATAGAGAATGCAGCCAATGATATCGTAAGACTGTTGTATAGTAACAGATAGTAGCTACACCTGTGGTGAGCACAGCATAACGTATAAACTTGTCAAATCACTCTGTTGTACATCTGAAACTAATGTAACATTGTGTATAAACTTCACTCAAACAAAAAATAATAATTTTAAATGAAAACAAAAACACCCCATGACATTAACCAAAAATCATCTGAATTAAAAAGAGAATATTGGAAATAAAATGCTCTAAGATTCTAACTTTACAAAAAATGAATAAATATGTTTAAGTTTGTGCTTTGATGATTTTTGTATTTTAAAATTCTCAAAATAATCACTGAAAAGTGGCATTCTAAATCGTAAAAAAAAAAGTGAAGAAAGAATTAATTCTTTAAAGGCAGGAAAAAAGATAAAAGAAACATTTTTAATTAAGACTAATAGCAGAAAATATACCAGTGGATACAGTGCAAATAATATTTATATTCAGGTTCAATGTTAGCAGAATAAATTTGCCAACTAAAAGACAACAGATGCCAAACTAGATTAAAACCAAATGGTAAACTTTTGAAAAAGGCCCAAGAAAAATTATAGGAATACTAATAAATGACAAGTCAAAGTCGAAAAATATCCCAGTCAATTAACATATCAGATAAAATAATAGCAGACAAGAAGAGAGTATTCATATTTGTTTCCTGTGACTCCACTATAAAATTACCACAAATAAATGATTTTTTTAAGTTTATTTATTTTGAGAGAGAGAAAGTGAGCACAGAGGCAGTCAGAGAGAGAGAGAGAGAGAGAGAGAGAGAGAGAGAGAGAAAGAGAATTCCAAGCAGGCTCTGCACTGTCAGTGCAGAGCCTGATATGGAGCTTGAACTCACAAACCGTGAGATCATGACCTGAGCCGAATCAAAAGACAGATGCTTAACCAACTGAGCCACACAAGTGCCTCCAAATTACCACAGATTTAGTGGCTTAAAATTATAGAAATTCATTATCTCACAGCTCTGGAGGCAAGAAGTCTTTAATGAGTTTGGACTGAAATTAAGGTGACAGCAGGGCCCTCCTCCTGGAAGCTCTAAGGAAGCATCAGTTCCTGGACTCTTTGAGCTCCTGGTGGCCATCAGGATGCTTTGGCTTGTGGCCATGTCACTCCAATCTTCAAGGCCAACATCTTCAAATCTCTCTCTGCTTTGTCTTCACATCACCATTTCCTCTGCATCTTGTCAAATCATCCACTCCCTCCTACCCAAAAGGATCCCTCCAGTTACATTTATGGCTCATACAGATAATCTAGGATAATATCCCCATCTCAATATCTTTAAGTTTATTGCATCTACAAGGATCTTTGTGGGGTGTTGTTGTTATTGTTGTTGTTAACTTTCATTTTGTTTTCCATATAAGGCAACATTCATAGTTTCTACAGATTGGAACACAGATATTTTTAGAGGATGTCAAAAGCATTTTTCAGGCTAACACAGAATCACTAATTATGAAAAATGAATGCACTTAAAATATAAATAGTCTAAACATGCCTACAAATGACTAGTTGGCTTCAAAATGTCTAAAAGTGCACTTGACAGAATTACAAAGATGAAAAATCCCCTATAATAGATCTTTATCTAAATACATTGTTCTCAGAAACTGATTAACCTAGCATTCAAAACAAATATGAAAGTATATACAAGTTTTAATAGCATAATTAACAAGCTTGATTTTACAGAGATAAAGTTTATGCAGATAAATAGGAAAGGAAACACTATATTTAAACAGAAAATGGAACATTAACCCAGACTTATCATGTATCATGCATAAACCATAGACCACATCTTCAGTCCATAAGAAATTTAAGTAAGATAGAAATAACAAAAGAACTTTAAAATCTTTTGTACAGATTGAAAAATATTTTATTAATAAAGTGTGTTATGATGTTAAAAGTATTTAACTTGATAAATAAAAAAACACATTTCAAACCTTGTTGCAATTACAGGAACACAACAGATTTTTGTTTCCTTATTTTATTTTACTTCTCTAAGGTTTATTAAGATAGTTACATATAGTAAAACAGTATACAGTTCTATAGATTTTGACAAATATATGCAATCATATAATCACCACTGAAATCAAAATATAGAAAGTTACCAGTAAACCAAAATGTGAAGCACATCCCTCATAACCCCAGCCACATGTATTTGTTGCCCCTATAGTTTTGCTTTTTAGATCTCGTTTGTCCTTTCTATTATTCTGAGCTCTACCCTGAAATTATCCAGAATGCACATTCTATTTATTAGATCCAGTTCATTATTTAGTCTATAACTGTCATATACTTTGCATATTTTTATTAAAAAGTGATTACTGAAATGGGAGATTTATAATCTACACTTGAGTCAGAAAATATTTCTTGTGACTTACATTAATCACTATTTATTAACATTTTATTCACTATGTTATTTTTGTACCCTTCCATGATCACTAATCAATACTCATTCACTCAACAAATCTATGCAGAGCTCTTAGGAGACATAGTTACCTTGATAAACAAAGGAAATTTCCCTCCTATATTTAATAGGTTTATGGGAGAAGCTGATGTGATTTTTAAATTACAACAGAAGTGAATGCATCAAATAAGGTGTACAGAGGTCTTTGAATGGGAAGTAAGATTAATATTGTTGACCATTGTGTGCCTATTCATTGTACTTGGGTTTTGATGAGCTACTTGCCTCTGTGAGTTGGTTTTCATTAAACTTAGAAAATTTTCCTTTTCTCCCCAATTTTTCCTACACGTACTCTCTCTCCTCCTGGGAGTCCAATTACATGTATGTTAGACTGTTTGATATTACCCATCAAATCCTTCATGTTAATTTTGTTTACCTACTTTTAATCCCTCTGCTCTTAAGCTTCATGATAGCATCATGAGAAGAACCCCTTCTTGCATTTGAGATATTAGGTGTTATTTGAGGAATGTGCCTGGGAATTTGATGCTGCTGCTGCTTCTTCTTCTTCTTCTTCTTCTTCTTCTTCTTCTGCTTCTGCTTCTGCTTCTGCTTCTTTTAGCAATTACCAAATGATTTTGTAAATTATCAAAAACTCTGAAATGATTCCTCTTAAATTTACACTACTTATAGCAGATTCAGTTTTTCTGGGGCTAAATATCGATCCATATATAAAAGTGATTGAACCGTAATTACGTGTGTGTGTGTGTATGTGTGTGTGTGTTTGTGTGTGTGTGCATATGAATGCATGATTATTCTGGAGATCTGACTTTTGACTTAAATATAAAGTGCTTTAAGGAGTTAAAGAAATATTTTGCAGGTTGTATGCTTAAAATATGTTCTTGTTTAAAAAAAATATTTGATGTTCATAGTGATTGTTGATAAGACCCAATCAGGCATCATAATATCCAAACACCCCATTAATAATTTTTTTTCTATATGTTCTCAAAAGGGAGTCATCACAACAGAAAAAATGTGCCATTTTTTAAATAAAAATCAGTAATTAAAAAATATGCTTACAATAAAAATGTCTTGCTTTGAAAATTAAATATAAATTTTATCAGGTTGGATTTTATTTTAAACTCTTCTTATTTAAATAGAGTTTTGGTGATAATTCATTAAGTTAGACAAATGTGCAATGTCAACCTTTGAAGTTTAACCATGTGTAAAAAAATATGGTATTGTTGATAATACTCTAACATTGTGTTTCCGTGGTCTTTAGAAGTAAAAAAAAAAAAAGGTATTTATAAAATTTCATTAAGCAATGTTTGGTATAACAGAAACATTTTATTATTCACAAATAATTAGGGGAAATTTGAATTTTTCATTTGAAGTATCTCCTTTCAATGGCTAGATGATATATATATGTATATGTGTATACATATATATGTATGTATGTATGTATACATATATATGTATGTATGTATATATATGTATATATGTATATATATATATGGGTAGATACATAGATAATGATAACAGATGATAGATAGTTCATACATAAATAGATCACTGGATGGAGCATGGTAAATATTAAAATTGGAGTTAATACTGAATTTAGAATCATACACATTGTTGTAATATTTAGTATGTTTGTTTTTTGCAGTATTGGTGATGGAGTTAGTATAAAATAGGGAAAGAAATCACAGTTTTTATTAACATCACTAAGAATGAGATCACTCCACTGACATAACTATAAAATAAAGATTAAAAAAATAAGCATATCTAATTTATACATATATTCTTGAACAGAGTAATCTTGAATAGATGGGTATTCTCCATATAACTATTAAAGAGTTTTAAAGAATATTTAAGCAATAATAGAAACTTGGATTTATTTTGTTGAATATGATAATGTTTGAAGCCATTTAAAATGATTGACATTGATTTATATATTTATAAGTTACTCTGCTTTGTCACTGTCAGATAATGAGAAAACTAAGCATCAGAAATACTCCAGTACAAACAAAAACACAGGTTTTACAATGAGAATCAGTGAATCTCCAAGTTCTGACCTCCTGCTGCCTTTATGAAAGATTCAAGTGAGGTTAACAAGGGGTAGTCTAAGTAGGCTAATTAATATCACACCCTGCAGAAGGAAACTTAAACAAAGCATTTGCTCAAGAATAGGACTACACAAAAAGGGATAGTGGCACATTCCTGCAACTAATTCTTCCTTTTTTTCTGTTTGTTTACTAGGTGTAATAAATAAGCCAAGTTGCTGTACATCCTTATCTTCAGCATATGAGCTCAGGTTTTCAGTTTGGAATTATTACATCTTCTTTACTTCTTATTTCTGACATTTTAAACTTTAATATAAATTAGTATAACTTAAAATTCTTAGTGGTCCTTACCGAAATATAAAGCAAGGAGAAGAGATGGCTCCATTTTAGATTTTCTTTTTTTGCATTTTCAAATTTGTTTATATTAAATTGACAATGCATATGGATTATTTTAGTTATTAAAACAAAATCTTGACAGTTAAATTTCACCATTGATATAACTAAGTACACATACAGAAAATTTCTTACATTTTAGTATTAAATATTAATCTGCATTTCCATTTATAATTGATTACTCACAGAGTTATATTTGATTCAAGTAAACAGTTTGAGGGGAACCTGGGTGGCTCAGTCATTTAAGCATCTGACTCTTGACTTCAGCTCAGGTCATGATCTCATGGTTCATGAATTCGAGCCCTGCATTGGGCTCTGTGCTGACTGCAGAGCCTACTTTAGAATCTCTCTCTCTCTCTCTCTCTCTCTCTCTCTCTCTCTCTCTCTCTTTCTCTCTCTCTCTCTCTCTGCTCCCCCCTCCACTCCCTGCTCATGTACTCTCTCTTTCAAAATAAATAAACTTCTAAAAAATAAAAAATAAAAGTTTGAATCAATTTCTAAATCTCCTATAAGATTATTGTCTTCTTGAATATATCTAGACTTCTCAAGACAAGTATTTTTTCCAAGTTTTTATTTAAAGTCCAGCTGGTTAGGGGCGCCTGGGTGGCTCAGTCGGTTAAGCGTCCGACTTCAACTCAGGTCACCATCTCGCGGTCCGTGAGTTCAAGCCCCACGTCAGGCTCTGGGCTGATGGCTCAGAGCCTGGAGACTGCTTCCGATTCTGTGTCTCCCTCTCTCTCTGCCCCTCCCCCGTTCATGCTCTGTCTCTCTCTGTCTCAAAAATAAATAAATGTTAAAAAAAAAAATTTAAATCCAGCTGGTTAACATACAGTGCAACATTAGTTTCAGGTGTAGAATTTAGTGATTCATCGCTTTGTATGTAAGTTGTATGTAACAACTGGGTGTTGTATGTACACCCAGTGCTCTTCACAAGTACCCTCCTTAATGCCCATCACCTGTTTAACCCATCCCGATACCTACCTCCCCCCAGTAACCATCAGTTTGTTCTCTATAGTTAAGAGTCTGTTTCAGGACAAGTATTTTAGTCATAACTATGTAATATGATTAGGTTAACAATAGTGATTTTATGATTATTGACAGAGTAACTGATTAAGTCCACCATTTTATGATCCAGGTTACCCCTTCCTTCTGGTGAGTGTCTCACTTGTCGCTGCTCTTCTAATATCATGTGGGATGATTTAATATCAAGGTGAGCAAGGCAGGAACTTGTCAGACATGTGTTCCCTAGAACTGTGATGCAAACACAGAAGAAACATCACTTGAATGATGCTAGAGCAAACAGGGACACACTAATGCCTGGTAAAATGTTTTAAGCTGGGGATGCTAGAACTGACCAGTCTCCTAGACTCCCTTGTTGTCTGATGTTGCTGGACAGACACTGCCAGACAATAAATTGAAACAGAAAGAACACTATTTCTCCTTCCTCTTAACTTTCACCACTCCAAGACTACCTCCCTTAGGCAAAGCTAGCCAGAAGCCAAATGGAAAGAGTGTGTGAATAGAAGATTATAAGGGTTATTGTTTCCATAAATCATACAGTATCAAAGAGAAGAACAGAAATGGGGTTTCTGAATTCCCAATCATAAGAAATATCTGCTCAAACATTACACAAAACATTTGGAGAACATGGTGTTTCTTAACAGCTTCACAAACTAGAATTCCAACTGTATACTTTTCCATTTGTTATTGTTAAAGAAATCCAAGGCACTTAATACCATTACTTTTTAAAAGTTAGAATTTGATTTCTGGCTTGTTATTATACTATTTTTTGAACAATGATGTAATTCTGAAAGCTACTGAAATGTATTTTCTTTGAAAAGTATTTATATATTGATGGGAAATTAGGAAAAATGCTTTCACAAACATTTTATGAAATCCTACTTCATAATCTATAAAATCCTGCTCTATATGATACTTTGTGACAGGATCTATAAAGACATGCTTTTAACTGTAATGCTTCAGCCTATTACTACCCAAGAAAAATGTAGTAACATTTACAGTAAAACATATTTTATTCTTTTTTACTTGCTCATGAAAAATTAAATGTGTCATTCTTTAAATTATTGATACAAATAATATTGGATATTTTGTACTAATTTATTTATTTCTGCATTCTTAGGAAAAAAGTACCAAAATACCAGTTGAAATTGAGCAATATTAATAGAAAAAATAAACCATAAATTCACTTTAATTTGTATATGTATTGAATGGACTAGATGTTCATGTAAATATATCTTGTAGGACTATTGTTCTCAGTAAATGTTAGTTACACACAGAACATGAAAACTCTGACGAGCACTGCTGGAAGAATGTTTAATGATGCTGGTCAATAGGGGACCCTTTTTTCAAATATGAGTACATGAAGGAGATGACCTACTCAGTTTTCTAATGTTTTCCTCATTGTTCAACATACAAAACACAGACACAGCACAGTTAGGCTACAGAGATCCAGAAGGCAGTAGCATCATGGGGCTATGGTCGTTAACCAGTAACATGGGCAGCCAGAATTTCAGAATGCATGCTGGAGAGAACAATTTCCTATAGAAGTCAATGAGTGAAAACATTGAGCATCAAGATTCTGTTTGTTATCATAACAAAATATCAGTGACTTCCAGCAATTAGGAAAAAGAGCCAGGCAAAGGGGTACCAAGTAAATATCATTCAAAATAGAAAAAACCCAAGACTTCACTGTAAGAGGATATTTCTCCTGGGCTACTAGGAAAATTCTACTTAGTGTTCCTTAATACAGGAACATTGTAGGAAATACAGATTTGTATCAGAATCAACTGTGTTTTCATTATAGGAACTGAAAAAAGAGAATTCACATTTCTCACAAATGCTACTATTAGATGTAATCCCAAATTAAATAATCTTCTAGTTTCCTTACATACGCAGATTTATATTGGCTCTGATATTTTTTTAACTTGAACTTATTTCTATATAAATGCGTCCAATATATAAATAAAATGGTTAACTTAATTTTTACAGGTATCTACATTTTGTACAGCTTCATGGCAAATGATGGAAACAAAGTAGTTTTACTTAACAAATCTTTATCACTTATGCTTAAATTATTCAAGTTTCTGTTGTGTTTTGTATCAACAGTGTTTCTTACTATAAGAATTATAAGGTAAAAATTCAACATGTACTAACAGAGGAGAGATTACAGATGATTTTAAATTAGTATCATTACCAGATATGATTACCCTAGTCATACCCAAGTCCTTGACGGAAGTGAGTCCCTACCTCAACTTAACCTTACCTATTCATAAAATTAAATCCAGTAATATTCTTTTACAAAAAAATAGACTAAAATGACAATTTTTTGTATCAAACTTATTGAGGAGATGGGGTAAAACATACCAGGAAATGGAAGCAGACACAGGAAGAATGTAGATAATAATAATGTCAGGTTATGAGAGTTTAAATAAAAAACAATAATAAAAATAAAAAGAATATTATATAGCATATTATACATACAATGTATATATAATAAATACAATGATGAGAAAATGTATGATAAAAATATATGATAATAAACCACAATGCTCATAGGGTATGAGTTAACGTATAAAAATAATTAGAAATGTAGGGATATCTTGATAAAATATATATTTATGTAAAGTACATGTCACTATATCTCTCTCAAAACTATGCTGATTTCAAAATGATGGCAAACATACTACTACCAATAATTAGGGTGAAAAATAATTGTGCAAAGCATTTAAGAAAGTGATCAAATGACACACAGAGAATCTTACGATATTTGAATTCAGTATAAACTTAGTATCAAAATGAAACAAAATTTTCACATAAAAGGAATGTTTGCTAGTTTTGATATTAAATTTATACTGAATTCAAATATCATTATTGAGTTTTGCTAGCTAAAACTTCAGTTTTTTGCATTGCTTATTCATGGATGTGATTTATTTTTATATAATACTTTTATTTTTATGTGAAAAAGTTTCTTAATTATATACTAAATGTACACTGATAGGGTTTCAAATATTGTAATGTCTTGTGTATTGTAATGTCTTGTGTAATGTCTTGAGAGGAATGTCTTATTCCTCTCCTAAATGCTTTGTCCTTGGTTGGAAAGACAATATTATAAATACATACATTCTCAGAAAACTTCTATTCATTAAATTAAACTACAGTGAAGGTACCCTAAGAGTTATCATTGTTAGTTTTATTTTTCTGAATTCTGTAAAATAATTTTAAATTTCTTCTGAAAGAACTAATTTTTTAAAGTAGTCAAGAAAAGAATGCTAAAATATAACAATGATGGGGGAATAGCTCATCAGAGAAACATTCTATGGACTCACTGTAATTCAATCAATGTAGTGCTGGAATGGCATAGAAGGAGATTAATAATGTAGTAGATACCAATATATAGGAGATTAATTAAAATATGATAAATTGAAGTGAGATATATTATTTAATTAACGTTTCTAGCATATTTTGGTATCCATTTGAGTTTTTAAAAAGAGAGACAGTCACCTATGTAATGAACAAAAATCAGATAGGATTGGTCTTAAAAAATATGCATACCTTAACGAATATGAATAAAAGTACATATACATTCTAGAATTAGAAGATACATACCTTATAAAGATTTTAAACTCAGGAACTCTAAAAGAAGAGCCATTTATGTTTGAATAGGCACCAAAGATTCCATACATAAATGTAATTATAAAAAATAATAAAATGTTTAGCAGATGTTATTGAAACATATTTCTAATAGGCAAAGATCTCCTATAATAGGTAAGCATAGAAAGAAATCTCTTGCACTTCAATATAAAAATGACTAAAAATTATGGTACATAGAAGGCATGTAGAATTTAATAGACATTAAAAAATATGACAAAGAGTATTAATACATATTATGTAGGGATGTCCATCTTATGCTGTTGTGTGAAAATAAAAAATCTCAAGAGGCTCGGAATTATGCAAAATGTGTTATTTTTTTAAAAGAAATCATAACAGGGGAGCCTGGGTGGCTAAGTTGGTTAAGCGTCCGACTTCAGCTCAGGTCATGATCTCACGGTATATGGGTTTGAGCCCTGCGTCAGACTCTGCTCTGACAGCTCAGAGCCTGGAGCCTGTTTCAGTCCTGTGTTTCCCTCTCTTTCTACCCCTTTCCTGCTCATGCTCTGTCTCTCTTTCAAAAGTAGACATTTAAAAAATTTAAAGTAAATAAAAGAAATCATAACAGAAAATTTTTTCATATATACCTAATCCTGTATACCTATTTATAAGAGTTTATATATCGGGGCGCCTGGGTGGCTTAGTCGGTTGAGCATCCGACTTCGGCTCAGGTCATGATCTCATGGCTGGTGAGTTCCAGCCCTGAGTCGGGCTCTGTGATGACAGCTCAGAGCCTGGAACCTGCTTCCGATTCTGTGTCTCCCTCTCTCTCTGCCCCTAACCCACTTGCATTCTGTCTCTGTCTCTCTCAAAAATAAATAAAACATTAAAAAAAAAAGAGTTTATGTATCTATAGGGTTATTTGAGTATAAAAATAAAATACCAAAAGATATACATTATGTTGTTAGAATAGGTGAGATGCTGTGATATTAAGTAATAATGAGGATGGAGAGGGGCCAAGAGAAAAATGAAAGTGGGGATGTAGAAATAAAAAAAAATCATTAAAAATAAATAACTGTTTAAAGAAAGAATACAATTACACATAGGTAGATTCTTTATGTAAAACTAATTACAATGTAGATCATTGGAAAAAAAGACAAGGAGGCTATGCTTTAAGAGATATGTATATAGATATTCACACTGGTATTGATCTGTTTAACTTTGAAAAAAATCGAGACTTGGATGGGAAATGCACGGTGATCATGCCACCGAAATCACCCCTCCGCATGCATCATGACTGTCCTCTTCCAGAGAGGTTCTCTGGCCTGCTGAATTCAAAAGTAGCCCCAAATCCTTCTCCGCATAAAGCTTCAGGTAACCGTTAACAATCTACTTTCACTCCTCTCAGACCTTTTAGATCCAGGCAGCTCTGCCCCAACTAGTTCAGTTCTCTGAAGCAATCTGATATGATGAGTGTCAAGAGATAAATTGGCACAAAACCTAAGTTTACATCTCAAATCTATGATTTTTATGATTATTGTTAAATTTTAATAAAAATGGTACATCTAACCTTGGAAGCAATATTCCTCTTCCATATACTTTGTTACTCAGATCTGTACCATCTCACTCTGCCTTACAGATGTAAAAGTTAACTATTTGACATAGAATATATGCTTATTTATGGCCATTATCTAAGAGCACATTGCAAATACTCAGTGGGATTCTCATATTTAACTAGAGATCTGTAGCACTTCCTCTACCCTGATCATTTTATTTATGTGACTCATCACATCATCTTTTTCCCTCCTAATAGCCCTATTTGTCTTGTAGCCATTCTACAAAATTCACTATATGTTCATTATAGCACTTGATTAAAAGTATACAAACCTCCATTAATCCTACTGAGCCCTGTAGAACTGTGCAGTGTTCTACATCATTAGTTTAGGTCACAATCTCAAATTTTTATGACTCAAGGTAAACTCCAGGCTGTGAGAACCTGATGTGAGCAAGACAGTAAAAATTGAAGCAGCAATAAAACAAGGAACATTAAAAGCATTAATGAACAAACATAAGCCTAGAAACTTTTAAGAACCAGAAATAGATCTCCATAAAGCAAAATGAAGAACCATTACAGTTAAAGACAAAGAATTTCCAGTGAACCTAGAATAGTATAAGTACCAGTAAACTCCTCTTTCAAAAGATTATTTGAGATTTTTTTTCAGCCTTAATAACTTCATGATAAAAAGGAAAATTATCTCTCTTAATACCTCTTAAGGTCGGAAGGCTTTTTATTGTGGTTCATTTAAGTTTCAATATATGTCATTTTTGGTTTTTTTTGTTTTATTTTTTTTTTAATTTTTTTTTCAACGTTTTTTATTTATTTTTGGGGACAGAGAGAGACAGAGCATGAACAGGGGAGGGGCAGAGAGAGAGGGAGACACAGAATAGGAAACAGGTTCCAGGCTCCGAGCCATCAGCCCAGAGCCTGATGTGGGGCTCGAACTCACGGACCGCGAGATCGTGACCTGGCTGAAGTCGGACGCTTAACCGACT
This sequence comes from Prionailurus viverrinus, assembly GCF_022837055.1. NCBI lineage: Eukaryota > Metazoa > Chordata > Mammalia > Carnivora > Felidae > Prionailurus > Prionailurus viverrinus. Next base: position 67,330,520 of record NC_062564.1, on the reverse strand, counting down.
GCGCCACCCAGGCGCCCCAATATATGTCATTTTTGAATCTGGATATCTAGGCACATGTGAAATATTTAACAGAACACATTTTAGCATTTGAATAATTTGATAGATCAAAACCAGAACTGCATTTTTGAGTTTTGACTTGATATTTCTTCAACTATAATGTAAACCATGTAAACAGCAGTCAAAGCAAGTAAATACATAATTGTAATCCTACAAAACTGACTAAATCTTGACTTGCTAAACCTTAAGTTGAAACACAAATAAAATGCAGAAGTCTCCAGGATTGAACACCTATAAAACTGGTATTTTCTGAAGAAAAATGAAAAAACTAATCAGCATAACTTACTGAGAAGCTGTTAAATTCAAGAGTTTTGGGGGCTTTGTTTTGTTTTTTAAATTTTTTTTAACATTTATTTATTTTTGAGACAGAGAGAGACAGAGCATGAACAGGGGAGGAGCAGAGAGAGAGGGAGACACAGAATCTGAAACAGGCTCCAGGCTCTGAGCTGTCAGCACAGAGCCGGACGTGGGGCTCAAACTCATGGACCGTGAGATCATGACCTGAGCGAAGTCGGACGCTTAACCAACCAAGCCACCCAGGCGCCCCTTGTTTTGTTTTTTAATAAGATGACCTGGGACATTTTATTTTTTGAAATAATTATTTATTGGTCAAAAATTGGTTTTACTAAATTGGCTAACTTTGCTTCCTTTAGAAATACAGTTTTGGGGCACCTGGGTGGCGCAGTCGGTTAAGCGTCCAACTTCAGTCAGGTCACGATCTCGCGGTCCGTGAGTTCGAGCCCCACGTGGGGCTCTGGGCTGATGGCTCAGAGCCTGGAGCCTGTTTCCGATTCTGTGTCTCCCTCTCTCTCTGACCCTCCCCCGTTCATGCTCTGTCTCTCTCTGTCCCAAAAATAAAAATAAACGTTGAAAAAAAAATTTATAGAAATACAGTTTTAAAACATATTCTTCTAAAAGTAAAATGGCATATATCCCGTCATTGAAAGCCAAAAAAATTATTTTTTCATTTTGATTATCTGAACATTGAAAGACAACATCAAACAAGAAATAATATTTGGAACTATTCATATATCTTATCAGATTCTTAACTGTCACTAATACTATCACTGGAGTTTTCTAAGAAATATATATACTTTTTCAATATTGCTTAATTTTTATTTTTGTATAAAAATTGCCTGAAATTTTCTTTGAGAATTGTAAGATAAATCTATTAACTTATGAAGTTAATCTATTAATCCTTATTTATTTAATAATTTATTAAGGTTAATATATTAACTACTAAACTATTTTATTTTTAATTGAAAAAACACACTCTTACACTGAGACACCTAGTAGATTAGCAAATTCAGCTAACTCAAGGATTTTTGAGAGAGAGAGAGAGAGAGAGAGAATCCTAAGCAGCCTCCACACTGTCAGCACAGAGCCTGATGGGGGCTAGATCTCACAAACTGTGAGATCATGAACTGAGCCAAACTCAAGAGTTGGATGCTTAAGCAACTGAGCCATCCAAATGCCCCAGATCAAGGATGTTTTAATTATAATTTATTTTATATATTAAAACCTAAATTTATAGGTTTCAGCCCAAATAGTTTCATTAACCCTGTCTTTAGGCTTCCACTGAAGATATTTGACTTTGATATGCATTTTTATAAGCTACATATAATAAAACAAGTTGATTTCCTTTGAATGAGATAATAAAGCAACTTAGGCTTCTGAATTCCATCTCATTCCATTATTACATAGAAATTTAAATACAACTAAAAGTTGAAATTTCTATCAATAGATTCTTCCTACAATTTAAGATATTTCAAAGTACAATTATGAAACTCAAAAGTAAATCTTGAAGATAATTTTGAAGCTCTCATCTTAGTTTTTTTCTTCCATTTCTCCATTTCTTTTAAAGAAACATAATTCACTTTCAACCTGCTTATGACTTTATTGTCAGTAAATATTGTCTGTTACATATTGTTTCTTGACTACTCTGGTTGGTAGCTTTCAACTGACTTTTTTTTTTATCACAATAAGTATTAGAAGGCTTATTTACAAAATTATTTTAGAACTTTGTAGAATATTTAAACTTGTTTTTAGAAGTTTAGAATCTTAAGAATCAAAGATTCTAACATTTTTTAATTCAATTGGTATCAGGCAAGAAAGAACATGACCACAGAGCTTCTATTTCATTGCTATACATCACAGCTTAGATGGATTTTAAATATATATATTTCATACTAGTTTCAAGAGTATATATTTTTTTAATTTAGTAAGAATATTGTTTATATCATGATGCTGTGTTCCACTGAAATTTGTTTTTATATTATGATTATAAGCATAAATAATTCATCTTCACTTTTTTAAATTTAGAATTTACTACAATAGTCATTTGATCTATTAAGAAAGTCATATGTTGATGTTTCTTCAGAAAATTTGCATCTTATGATTTCCATATTGTCAATAAAACTACTATGCCCTCAGATTGGGTGTCAAATGAATAGTTTGCACAAGTTACACAACCAAATCTCTCACTTACAAAAGCAGAAATTCAATACTCATGTTTCCACTGACATACAATTTATGTATTTTTTGAGCCTATAGCTGTAAAAATGTTTCATTTTAATTTTTGTTAATGTTTATTTATTTTTGAGAGAGAGAGAGAGAGAGAAAAGGGCAGAAAGACGGGGAGACACATAATCTGAAGCAGGCTCCAGGCTATGAGCTGTCAGCACAGGGCCTGATGTGGGCTCGAATTCATAACTACAAGATCATGACCTGAGCTGAAGTTGAATGCTCAACTGACTGAGCCATGCAGGACCCCCAGGATGTTTCATTTTAAAATTAAAAAGAAAAAGAACCTCTTGGTTTTGGCTCAGTTCATGGTCTCACGGTTGGTGAGATCGAGTCCCCCATCTGCTCTCAGTGCAGAGTCTGCTTAGGATTCTCTCTCTCCCTCTCAATCTGCCCCTCCTCCACTCATGCTCATGTATGAACATGCACCCTCACTTTCTCTCTTTCTCAAAATAAATAAATAAACATTGAAAAAAAGATTCTCTCTCTCTCCCTCTACCCCTCCCCCACTCACGCTCTCTCTCAAAAAAAGAAAAAGAATATCACAAATGATAAAAATACATTGTATAAATTTATGTGATGCTATAAATTATGCTATTACCATAACGAGAGTATTCAGACCACTCTGTACAATCTAGACTAACACAACTCATGTTCTATTTCCAATACATGTTTTACATGCACTGGACCTGTAATCTCACCTATTTCCCTCCAACTTCTATATCTGCTGGCCTGGCTTTATATAAGATACGGGTTGTCCTGTGACATGAGCTGTACGACTCAATGGCTGATAGAGCATGTGTCACGCAAAGCAGCACTAAATACTTCCTTGAAAGCGAGATATTCATTATGTTGCATCTCACAGAATGTGAGTATGCTGAAGTGAAAATGCTGTCACAGCACATGCATCTCAGTCACTGCTAAAGTAGAGTCTGACAGAAGCCAAAGTATAAAGAGGAAGCTTAACAAGCTCATCCCGGCTTTATTCATGCAAATAAAAATTATAATTATAGAGATAATATGAAAAATATGGGACTGAATATAAAACAAATGGAATTTAAAGACAACATATGTAAAACATAATTGTTCCAGACTAATAAGAATATGTAATCACCCTGATTATAAGCAATATGCTGATAAACACACGAAACAAAAAGTATATTTCCCAACTCCCAGAAGTATGTATCCTACCTTTGGAAACAGCACACTAACTATACAAACTGACCAAAAAACACATAAAACACATAGCAATTAGAATTAAGAATGTAATTAGTAATACCCATCTAATAGAATGCACCAGAGTGAAAATCAACTGTTTTTAGAAATTTCAGTATATTAAAATTACTTCAAAAACTATCAAATAATTAATAAAAATGTGATAGTTCAGTATGGAAGAAGTACATATGATGTCATCCATATTATTGGTGAGGTTTTTACAATTTCACGTGTTTCTAAGCACAAAATAACTGTGTCCTCATGGGTGTATTTATCCTCTGCAGTGTTACTGACAAAACAGAGTGGGAATCTTAGCTGCAACCAGAAAATCAGTATCATTTTTATATAGAAACTTAAGTGAAAAAAGTGTCTTTAAAATAAAGTGAATGAAAATGTTAAACCATAATTTGATTGTCATCTAAATATTTTCCCTTTTATTTTGAGCGTGAAAGAATTGAACAGGCTTTCTGAGAAGAGAACCCTATATATTTCAGTGATCTTCAATTCTTCTTCCCTTTAGAGGAAATTTAAGAACTGAAAACTAGGTCTAAAGAAAAACCCTATCCGTGTATCATTTTTGTCACTTTTACATTTCCTTTATGTCATTATTTAATTTATATGTAACTGAACTCTTCTCACAGTCAGATTTCCAAGCTATAGTGAGGAGAGTACAATCATTTTCATAAAATATACCTACTGGGTCTTTGAGATCGAATCTTGAATGCACGATAAATACAGGTGTTTACAATTTCATTGGGATTGACATTTTCTACATTGAAACTTAATGAATGGAGGAATTTTTACTTCACAATTGCACACTGGCAATCTTATCCAATGAAGCAATTTAATAGCAAAAATATGTATTGAGATTATATACTGTTAAAGGAATCACACTCTGAATAATACTAAAGCTATGTGATTCTCAATGAGATACTTAATGAGGAGGAAAGATTTATATGCACTAGTTAGAAAAACTATAATAAAAATATTCTGTAGAGAATAGAAATGATGAGTAAAGATAAATTAAGAATAATATAGTAATATTTATTTTTATTCATTAATTATAGGTTACTTGCTTATAACTTCTAGAAATCTTACTATTTAGGGGAGAAAGAACATGTTTTAAATCACATCCATATAATTCAATTGTCTTAATTTCAAAGCTCTTTGGAAAAGATATTATGTTCTCACTATGGGATAACATCAGTGTTTTATGTCAGTTAGACTCCATACCTCCTCCAACATACATTTTAAGTTAAATTCTCTAGGAAATCATAATATGCTACATAAAACAGAATATATGGTAACATATCATAGTTCCTACAATCTGATAAGAGATCTTCAATGACTACATGAATCCTGAAGTAATAGTGAAATTAAAAAGAATAAACTATTGAAAAAATAAATTCTAAACAATTTTAAAATAACTTTAATAAAGTTGATTCATTTTAATATTCTTGGACTATTTTATTTTGCCCAATAAAAATGAGAACTTTGATCAACTATTAATAAGACACAATCTGTATTTTGTGAAGTAAAGGTGTTGCTACAAGTCAATTTTAAGTCTAAAGCAGGAAAAATAATATACACAGTAAAAAAGATAATAGTTTTTTGAAACTCATATAACCATTACCAAGCTTCTACACTGATTAACTCATGGATAATTATACTTTATCTTCATTCCTACACATTCCTTCTCCTGGATCATTTTGAAGCCTCTTCCAGACATCATACTATTTTATACATAAATAATTTAATATATATCCTTAAAATACAACAGTTCATGTAAAGCATAAACATCCAGCTTTTGTTAAGTCTATAAAAACCTGTAATGAAACTCCTTAATATCATCAAATATATATCAAATTACCCTGATTGATCCTAATTTCTATTTCTGTCCATTTGCTTGAATTATGATCCAAGCAAAATTTACAAATTGCACTCTTAAGTCACTTAATCTCCTCTTTTGCTTTTATTACCCTTTCAACTTAATTGTTCTAGAAATTGGGTCATTTGTCCTATGGTTCTCACAATCTAGATTTTACTCCTGGTATCCCATTTTAACATTTAATATTCCCCTTGGTTTACTGTACTTTAGAAAGTTTGCTAGTTATACCTAGAAGCTTATTCAGATAGACTGGATTTATCAAAACTCCTATAGGTGACTGCGTGTCTCAGTCAGCTAAGCATTCAGCTCTTGGTTTCGACTCAGGTCATGATTTCACAATTTGTGAGTTTGAGCCCTATGTTGGGGTCTTTGCTGACAGTGTGGAGCCTGGTTGGGATTCTCCCTCTACCTCTCTCTCTCTGTGTCTCTCAAATAAATAAATAAACATTAAAAAAAACTATTATAGATGTTGATTACTATCTAATTATTCTGTGTATTATGTTAATTAACCACAATTTATGATTATTCCATAGATCCACTATGTCAGCAGGGCTTTGCAAATTCTGATAGTCTATCATTTGTTTATTCATTAGTTTGGATATTTCTATGAGACACTTTTCATTTTCTATTGTTGGTGACACTATGGTACATTTTAAAAAGAAAAGGCAAAAAAATTCCTGAATGTTTTCCTGTTGAATATTCAACCAATATGCAACCAAAGTGATTTGGTTCTCTAACATCCTCCAAATGTGATAAAAAATGTCTTAAAATTATTATTATTGTTAACAATTTGTCTATCTTGACATATTTGGTGTGTGTTGATCCATTAAGGTTGTTCTTTCTGGTGATCAAGCATTTCTTCAAGTTCACTTCTGAATCATTTTGATACGGCACATGTAGTCATTGATAGATTTTTTGCCTTTGCATATAAAAGAATATTCTTTTTTTTTTTAAAGGAGGTACTATTATTATTTTTTTAATTTTTTTCAACGTTTTTTATTTATTTTGGGGACAGAGAGAGACAGAGCATGAACAGGGGAGGGGCAGAGAGAGAGGGAGACACAGAATTGGAAACAGGCTCCAGGTTCTGAGCCATCAGCCCAGAGCCTGATGTGGGGCTCGAACTCACCGACCGCGAGATCGTGACCTGGCTGAAGTCAGACGCTCAACTGACTGCGCCACCCAGGCGCCCCAGAAAAGAATATTCTAAGCTCATTTTACACCAAACCAAGAATGGTCCATTTATCCTGGTTCCTTTTAGTGGGAGTTTATTTAGAAACTATGATTGGGATACTAGAATTACTCATTGTTCCCGGTTATTCATTTTTCTACATTGTTTTAGTAGAGAGAAGTAAAAAATATACACTTATCAGATATTCCAGCAATCATACTCCTTGGAATTTACCCAAATTATTTGAAAATTTGTGTTCACACAAAACCTGTATGTAAATGTTTATAACAACTTTATTCATAATTGCCAAAACATAAAAACAACTAAGATGCCCTTCCATATGTGAATGAATAAACTGTAGTATATCCATACATTCAAATATTATTCATTGATAAAAATAAATGAGCTATTGAGGCATGGAAAGACCCAGAGGAAACTCAAATGCACACTGTTAAGTGAAAGAAGCCAAACTGAAAAAGGTACATACTGTATGATTTCAACTACATAACATTCTGGAAAGGCAAAGCTATGAAGACAGTAAAAAGATTAGGGGTTGCCAGTGGTTTAAGGGGAAAGAGTGATGAGTAGATGAAGCACAGATGATTTTTTTAAAATTTTTTTTTAACTTTTATTTATTTTTGAGACAGAGAGAGACAGAGCATGAATGGGGCAGGGTCAGAGAGAGGGAGACACAGAATCTGAAACAGGCTCCAGGCTCTGAGCCATCACCCCGAGCCCAACGCGGGGCTCGAACTCACGGACCGCGAGATCGTGACCTGAGCCGAAGTCGGCCGCTTAACCGACTGAGCCACCCAGGCACCCCAAAGCACAGATGATTTTTATGTCAGTGAAACTATTCTGTATGATTCTCTAATGGTAGCTCCATGCATGTCATCATACTTTTGCCAAGAATCGTAGCCTGTGCAACAAAGAGTGAACCTTGCTGTGAGCTTTTAATGCAAGATGTGAATAGAGCATCTGAGGGGGGGTGGGGAACAGGCATGTAGGCATGTGGGAATGCTCTGTATTGTCTGTTGAGTTTTTCTGTAAACCTAAAACTAAAAATAGTGCTTTATTTTAAAATATATGTGTACATACACACACACACACAAATATATTTAATTTTTGTATGATATGGGAATAGATTTGAATTAGTGGCCTGCCTTTATGCCAGGATACTTGGAAGTCTTACATTTTAAAATACATGGGAACTGTATTAGGGCCATCAAAATTAGCTCTCATTAGTAAAATGGTTATATGTAAAGGTTGAGATTAACTATTAAGAATCTTTTAAAGCAAAATGTTAGAGAAAGTCCACATGACGGCATTGTTCTATTTCTGTTTTAAAAATAGACCTAAAATATCTGACTATTTCATAAACTAAAAACCTCAGAAATTGAGACCCATGGAAAATAAGTACATTTTTCATCATTTAACACCGCTCTCCTGTTTGAAAATTGCAATTAAAGTTAGGCTTTCAGGTTCCAAGTCTAATAAAACTTACCAAATTATGTTACTAGCAATTCATTGAAATGGTATCAGCCCAAGTATACAATCTTACAACAGTTCTCCTATATCACCAATGGAATATCATCTCTAGACTTACTTGTTTTGTTTTAGAAGATTTTATAAACATTGTTCTCCATCAGTTGTAACATTTAAGTAACAAGAACAGCCCTTCTAAAGACTTCTACACATTCCAACTATCTGGAGACTTAAGTATATTTTCTGAATCACATCCTTAATGATACTGACTTCTTCATTCAAGAGAGAGCCAAGTCTAGCAGTATCTACCAGTCCATAAATGTAAAGATACATCAGTAGAAATCACTTGAAGCATATATAAATAGAAAAGGAAAGATTTAAAATATAATAAAAGAAATAAAAAACAGAGAAAATAGCATCCAAGATCTTTGAGACTACCTCAAATAGTGCACTACACGTATAATTAGATTTCATAACAAAAGTCTATATACAGAAATATAGACTGGACATAACACCAATCACAGATCCAAGAGACTCAGAGAATAGCAAAGAGTGTAAGTACTAGAATAAAGTAAGAAAACAGGAGCGTCTGGGTGGCTCAGTCGGTGAAGCGTCTGACTCTTGCTTTCGGCTCAGGTCATTTTCTTACAGTTCCTGAGATCGAGCCCCATGTTGGCGAGTCTGCTTGGGATTCTCTCCCTCCCTTTCTGCCAGGTTTCTCTCTCTCTCTCTCTTTCTCTCTTTTTCCTCTCTCTCTCTCTCTCTCTCAAAATAAACATTAAAAAATAAGAAAACAATCATATTCTATTAAACTGCTGAAACCAAAACCAAATACGATAGAAAATCTATCAAAAAATTAAAATAAACAAAACACTCTACCTATAAGGGCACAAAAACAAAATTATCAGAAACCACGTGAGCAAGAAAACATTGGACAACATCTTAAAAGTCTTGAAGTGGAAAAGAAGAGGTTAACTCAGAATTCTGTTTCCTATAATCACATCCTTTAAAAATGAAGAGGAAATGGGGTGCCTGGGTGGCTCAGTTGGTTGGGCATCCAACTTTGGCTCATGTCGTGATCTCATAGTCCATGGGTTCGAGCCCTGCATCTGGCTCTGTGCTGGCAGCTCAGAGCCTGATGCCTACTTTGGATTCTGTGTCTCCCTCTCTCTCTGCCCCCAACCCACTCACACTCTGTTTCTGTCTCTCTCAAAAATAAACATTAAGAAGAATTTAAATTAAAAAAAATTAAGAGGCAATGATATCTGCTCAGAACAAAAACTTAGGCTCCACACAATGGGATTCTGTACAGTAATGAACTTAAGCCTAATTCTATCATCTGTAACAACATGGATGAATGGTACAGATACTGAGTGATAGAATCCAACAGAAAATAATACTACGATATGATTCCTTACATAGGAAGTTCAAAAAAATCAAAATGAATCTGTGTGTAAAAGTCACAACAGAAGAGGAGCTTACTGGCAGAGGGCATAGGTTAGGCTTCTAGGGTGCTCATCACTTTGTATTTCTTTTTTAATTTTTTTTTTCAACGTTTTTTATTTATTTTTGGGACAGAGAGAGACAGAGCATGAACGGGGGAGGGGCAGAGAGAGAGGGAGACACAGAATCGGAAGCAGGCTCCAGGCTCTGAGCCATCAGCCCAGAGCCTGACGCGGGGCTCGAACTCACGGACCGCGAGATCGTGACCTGGCTGAAGTCGGACGCTTAACCGACTGCGCCACCCAGGCGCCCCAATCACTTTGTATTTCTTGAAGGGGCTTAATTACCCACCAATTGCATGCATGTTCCATACCTTGATTTAATACAGTAACATATATTGTTTTAAACATTTAAAAAATTTTAATAACATTTCAATGTATTTTTTTCCATTTCTGTAATCAGCATTGCTTTCTGTATACCAAAAAGCCTTTCCTTACAAAACATGTGCAGGTATGTGCATGCGTGCTTTGAAGAAATGTATATTTCTATCAATATTTCAGTATGGGTTTTTTTTCAGTTGTAAAGTCTTTGGCTGTGGGCATGTCAGGAAAAAGTGCTTTTTATTATTCTTGAATGGATCTTCCTTTGTGCATAAAATAGAATGTTGACTGTCATTTTTTTCACAGTAGTTTCAAGTCCTTATTACGTTCACTTCTGTCTCCTGCAGTTACTAATGAACAATATAATAATAATTGGATTTTCATTCTTGTGAAGGTTACCTGTATTTTCAATCTGGTACCTTTTAAATTACTTTGTACTCTTATTTTTGATGTACTGAAGTTACATTTTAATTTGTTTTGAAATGGAAATAGATATCTTAAAAATAATCCTTTTATTTTCTAGGTGAATTGGTAAATTTCTCATTAATTCAGTTTTAAAACTAGTGTTTATTTCATATATAGTATTGTAAAATTTTGAATTTTGCTTACCATGTATTTAACCTTTTAGATGGTTTTCTTTAACATCACACATTTGTGTTTTGTTTCATTATTGTAAAATTTCTCAGTGTTTATAATGATTAGATCTTCATATTTTTTAAAATCACATCTATGTAAATTTTTATTTGCAGACTCATTTTCTGTAGGATGTTTGGGAAATTTATGTACTACCCTTCTCCTTTAAAAAAATTCTCTTTTAGACAATTATGTTTGCACGCATACACACACATCACTTCTGCTTCCGTGTGTGTGTGTGTGTGTGTGTGTGTGTGTGTGTGTGTGTGTGTTGTCTCATTCATCAGGCGCACACTCTTTACCAAGAATTGGGGGAAATTAGAAGCTTCCATGTCATGAACATATTTTCAGCAATACAAAGTCAGACATATAGTCAGTGATTGGCTTAACTGAGTTCTTCATCACTATTAAGAATGTATATATATTCTTCCAACTCACTGGGTAATCAGTTTCTATAAAATACACCTTTAGGTAGAAACTTTGGCTGTTTTTCTCCGCCTTCTTTCTTTGAAAGGAAAGCCCCAACACTACTCCTGGTTCCAGTTATCAAACTGGTTCTCCCATGTTGAGTTTAGGAGTTTAATTCCTAGGACTCTGTTGGAGTCAGACTTATCCCTACAGTTGTCAGTTCTCAAAGGTAGGATACTGAAGTGGCTTCAACTGGCTTATCATTTGGTGTTTTAGTACTCTTAAGCATAGACATTTTAATTTTTAGTATAATTCATAAACAACATTTCGTACAAGGAAATACATTGTGTGTTTACACCAATCTTCTCATCTTTACTATTCTAGGCCCCTGGCCAACCAGCAATACTCAACTGTTCCTTAATCTGAATATATTTTTACTTGAGTACTTTTATTTCCAAACAAGCTAGACAACTAGATGTACTGCCCAAAGCTTTGCTCAGTGTGAAGATTTCTTGTACTCACTGCCTTTTAGGGATATCCCAGTATTAGTAAGTATATAATCCTGGTTTGTACCCAAATATCAAGTCAACCCATCATAGACTAATCTCTGCTTTTTCGTTCATTCCCTAGTTGATCAAAAGAGACACTCTTATGTGGTCAAAGGTAAAGTTGAAGGAGAAGTGACAATGGAGCTGATAGTCCTAGTGACATAAGTGCCTGCTTGTGTGTTAACTTAAAAGTACTGCTTTCAAACTACAACAGATTGCTGCCGGAGGTGCCTGAGATCATGACTTGGTGAGTCAGATTGAAATTAATGCTTGATGGACACTTTGGACCACATGATCACTCTTAATATCTTAAAGTCAAATGCTTCATTTCTACTAAGACCTAAAAGTACCAACAGAGCTTTTTGTCAAATGGCAATTTATTATTGTAGAAATCAAAGCTTTGCTCCAGGTCTCTAATGTACATTTTTATTTTCCTTGGGAGCTTTGCACAAATTTCTCATAATATTCTGCACCATCAAGATACTATGAATCCATTACAGCTGAAAGACATACAGCCCAAGTGGCAGATATGCTTGCCCACAAACAAGGGCACTTTTGTATTATTGGTTTATTTCAAAATCTAAACCTTTCTGTGTCTCTTGGTAAATAGTAAGGATCTCTTCAAAAATGTGCAATGTGCTACCTCTACTAATGAAAGTGTCAGCACCAAAAGTAGGAGGAAGCAAGAGACGTGGACCACACAGCAGGAGAGTAGTGTGTTACCTAGCAAAGTGGATATTGCCTATACTGTGTCTAAGAAAAAGAAGGGCACCAGCCTTCAATAGAAAGGAGGAGCATTTTCATAGGTCAAGGAATATTTCAGGGAAATCTGAAGTTTCAAAGTCTTTGAATTTATCTACCCAGATGATTCCTATATGTCTCGATTCTGCTGCTCCCAGTGTCAGCCCTGGCCTTGGCGTAGCAAAATTGTTAAGGTTGGAATTAAAACTTACATGAAATTCATCTACCCTTGATTAATTTTCATCCCTGATCCTGGACTCTGCAGCCTTTCTTGCCCTCTACTGCAGATGAAAATCACTTTATATGTTGCTGAGGCAATCTCTGGTTTTCTCATTTAGCCTCAAGTGGCTGATTAATCACTGTCGGGCTTTATTGTCTTTCTTGAACCCATCAATTGCTCCCGGTAAGGGCCATACAATCTCATAGTCCTTTCTAATTAATTCCTGCTATGACCAGAAAACACACTTGGTATAATTTAATATTTTTAACTAAATAATAGAATACCTGAAATAAAATAATTAGCGGATGTGCTTTCAGCAAACTGGATACTACGGAAGAAAAGATTGTTGAATTTGAAACCAAAGTAATAGAAACAGTATTAACTGAAGCATGGAGAAAAAGAACACAGCAGAAAAAAGTGGACAAAATGACAGTAACTAGTAGAACAATTATAAGAAGTTTCATAAACTTTGAAATTGAGTTAGAAAGGGATAAGAAAGAGTAATGAATGGAGAAATAAATACTTGTAGACAATAAAAAGACTCATATTCAAATTAAAAAACAAATATAAAGCTACAGATTCAAGAACCACAACTAAAGCCAAATAAGATAAAGACAAAGGAAAACATACCTAGACATATCAGAATTAAATTCCTCACTTCGCAAAATAAAAGTCTAAATAAGAGATGGCAGAAGGCAGCACCAATTTCATATAATAAAATTGTGAGTGCCACTGTTTCCTTTTAGTCCTTGGACATGTATACAGTAATTCTAATTACAGAACATACAATGATACCACAATTGTAACATATTTATAGATCTTTGACTACTAATTCCAATATATGTGTCAGGTCTAGGTCTGTTTATACTGACTTGAGCTTGTCCCCCATGCAAATCACATTTTCCTCCTTCTCATAAGTCTGACAAGTTTTGTTTGTTTGCTGATGTTTGGTGCCACGTTGTTGAAAGATCAGATTATGTTTTTGAGTTAATGGATTATGTTGTTGTTGTTGTTTTTTCCAAAAGTGTTATGCTATGTTTAACAGGCAGTTAATTTACTGGCTTTTTATTTTGATCCTGTCAAGGTTTAGTTTTACAATTCATAAGCATGGGTCTAGCATAGGCCTGATTGTATGGCCAGTACAGCTCTACTTCGAAGAATTGACCCTACTGTAGTCATAACTGAGTTTGATGTTCTGTCCAATCCAAATAATCAGAATCTAACTGTGTAACCTGAGAAATTGCTATTAAATACATAGCTTAGTTTAAGGGCAAAAGCTTAAGGGACACCCATCCATATTTCTTTGGCTGTAACTTTCTTACCTTAACTGAGTTTAATTTTATAGATATCTATTCAATGTTTTCTAAATCTGAATCGTAATATGGTATAATTTCTTTTAACTACTCTGTTAAATTCAGGTAAGTAGAAATGACCTTGTGAGGAGCCCAAATTGTAACTGGTAAAATGCAACTATATTTTATTGTCTAGCTGTCCACAATATGAACCACATTTCTACATGTGTGTAATGCGGTACGTGTTCTGTAATGTGGACTCAAACACTCATATGCTGTGATAGGCTTAAAAATGGTCCCCTAAAAAATTTCATCCCCAATCCCTAGACTTTTAATTGTTACCTAATATGGCAAAGATATTGCAGGTGTGATTGAGTTAGATGCCATCTTGAGATGGCAATATTATCTTGGATGATTTGTTGGTGCTCTAAATGCCATTAAAAATGTCCTTTTAAGAGAGAGGCAGAGAGATATTTGACACAGACAGAAGAGGAGGAGGCAATATGAACACAGAAACAGAGATTAGAGTGATGTAGCCACAAGTCAAGGGTTGCCAGCAGCCACCAGAAGTTGGAAAAGTCAACCTGCACAAGTATTCCCTGGAGTCTCTTGAGGGAGCACAGCTCTGCTGACACTTTGATTTTGGCCCAGTGATACTGATTTCCTGACTTCTGACTTTCGGAACTGTGAGAGAAAAAGTTTCTGTTGTTTTATTTTTTTAATCATCTATTTTATTTATTTATTTATTTATCTATCTATCTATCTATCTATCTATTTATTTATTTATTTTTATTTTAGAGAGACAAAGAGAGAAAGTGGGAGAGAGGAGCAGAGGGAAAAGAGAAAATCTTAAGCAGGCTCCATACTCAGCACGGAGCCTGACATGGGCTTAATCCAACAACCCTGGGATCATGACAGGAGCTGAAATCAAGAGTCAGATGCTCCATTGACTGAGCTACCCAGGTGCCTCAATTTTTGTTGTTGTGAATCATGAATCTTATCCTCATTTGTTAGAGCAGAGACAGGAAACTAATGCAGACCCTTTCATTTTACACTTGATTTGAGATTTGGTGTCCATAAGGAACATGGGAATGCTGGTAGTGTTCTCTCCTACCATGAGGCCTCTCATTTTCAAGAACTGCAGAAGCAGAATGGCAGCAATGGCGTATAAAGTTCATTCCTACCAATATTAGTATCTCCCCAGGATTTATTCCTAGTAAGGATTTAAATATGTTTTTGATTCCAACCTGCATTATATTTTTCTAACCATATCTTAGGCCTGTTTTTCCCCCTCAACATTTGTGAACTCCCTAAGTCATTTAATTAAAATTTCTATTGTTTCGTTAGCCAATGTTAATTTTTGTTGGCAGGCATAGTGATCTATTCATCTCAAGGCCACTGAAGACAAGCCTCATTTGTAAATTCTCTTCCTTTGGGGCACCTGGTTGGCTCAGTCAGTTAAGCATCTGACTTCGGCTTAGCCCGCATGGGGCTCTGTGCTGACTGCTCAGAGCCTGGAGCCTGTTTCAGATTCTGTGTCTCCCTCTCTCTCTGCCCCTCCCCTGTTCATGCTCTGTCTCAGTCTCAAAAATAAATAAACATTAAAAAATAAATACAAGTAAATCCTCTTGCTTATTAAACCTACCAGCTACCAATTTGGAGTGGTCTGCATCTTCTTTGGTCTCTTTTTGCTCTCATAAGGAGGCCAATTTCAGATTATAGGTTGGCAGCTCCCAAGGAGTTTGCAAATCAATAGTGGGGGAAGCAAAGAAAACAGAACATTCAAGAACCATGGGAATGATACCAAAGATAAAACAAGTGAAACACAGGGAATTTTTTAGGCTGCTGAAATAAGTTACGGTGGATCCAGGACACTGCATTTGCAAAACAAATGGAAATTTATTGCATAAAGAGTGATCCCTAATGTCTGCAATTGAAAAAAAAAAAATCCTTCAGAAAGTTGTGGGATTCCAGGAGTGAAGGTAGACTGTGACAACAGAATCTAACTTAATTATAATGTGGGAAATAACCTCACTAAAGTGGGTGGGGGAAATGTGTGGACTTAAGTAACTTGGACAATGAATGGTGATCATAGACTAAAGCAAAAGAACTGAACCTAAGTACCATACTCTTGTTGGTAATTTTTTTTTCTTTTTCACGGAGCTACAGGTTGATAATTCTAAAACTGTTATGCATGAACATTCGAATTGAACAATTAAGTGATCAATGGAGGAGACTAGGGGGGCCAGATTTTTCACTCTTGGAATGAAAGTTTATATATAAGCAAAAAAGCCTGGTAGAATAGTACATGTTTTAATGGGATAGAGATGGAGGTGTCAATATAAACTCACATTTAGCTTAATATAGACAGAAAGGGATACACAGAGGTATATTTACAGATATGTGTATATATACTGTGTACCATGCATATGTGTATTTGCTTCTATTCTCAGTTTAGAGGACTTAGAAGACAGGTCATCCCAGTAGGAATGAATGTATCTAGAATCCAGATCTTCTAATACCATTCTTCAATATAAGTAACCAAGACTTCTTGGAGAAATAGCTGATTCTAGGAGGAAAGCAGGGGAAAAACAAGATGACCCTGAAGTATCTTATAGAGCTAGAGTGTAAATAAATGCCAATTAAAAACAATACATATGTCAAAGGGATACAGGAAACAAATGAAAATTCTTTCAGTGGTGAAAGCTGGAATGATTTGAACATAAAAATAAACAAAGTATCATTGGATTATAACCTAACATATAAAATAAGTATCTATGATTCCATGCTGATATAAATAAATGATTGAAAAAAATAAGCAAATAGAACATGATAGAGAACTCTCTCATTTAGGGTATTTCCAAATAATTCATGTAGATTATATGCACTCAAAGAGGGAGGATGTAAATTCCTACTCCTTATGTGCAACTTGTGCACAGTGACTTCTTTCTAAAGAGTAAAATATGAAGAGGAGGATGATAGTAAATTTACAGTAGAGAAATCTAGCAACACTATCTCAGCCAGGTGATCACGGTTAACATCAACAGTGATAAGTCATGTTGATGGTGTGTACTTTTGATATGATGAGAATTGCACTTTGCCTCTGTGATCTTCCTCCCCGAAAATCCATAACTCTTATTCTAATCATAAAAAAAAAAAAAACAAAAAAAACACCTCAGACAAATTCAGAAGGGCATCCAACAAAATACCTGGCCAGTACTCCTCAAACAGTCAACATCGTCAATAACAAGGCAAGTGTGGGAAACTGTCACAGCCAAGAGGGGACCAAGGAAACATGTAATGTAATATCATACATAATACGTATGTAATATCATATTCTGGTTGGGATCTTGGAACATTAAAATGGACATTATATAAAAACTGAAGAAATCTGAATAATAGATGAATTTTAGCCAAAGATCATGTATCAGTTCATTAATTGTGATAAGTATACCATTCTAATGTAAGATGTTAATAAAAGGGCAAACTGGTTACGGGGTATATGAGAACTCTCATTACTATTTTAAAGACTTTTATGTAACTCTAAAACTATTCTAAAATGGAGAGCTTACGTAACATTTAAACTACCAGGGGTGCCTGGGTGGCTTAGTTAGTTAAGCATCTGACTCTTGCAACTCAGGTCGTGATCTCATGATATGGGCTCTGTGCTGATAGTGCATAGCCTACTTGGGATTCTCCTTCTCCTTCTCTCTCTGTCCCTGCCCCTCTCTCTTTCTCTCTCTCAAAACAAGTAAATAAACTTAAAACAATGAAACTATTTTTAGGTATATTGGAAAAAAATACAATGATCCCAGGACAGCAAATACATTTTTTTTTCCATTTAGGTTATTTCAGAAAAAAAAAAATGACTAAAGCATTAAGGATTTAAATAGGAAGAATAAACACTGAAGGCTAAAAGACATAGGTGATACACAGTTATTTCACTTGAAATAAGAGAAAATGATTATATATGAATGAATCCCTGATACCTCTGTTGGCAGGAGTTGGTACAGCAGGAGGAAACACATTAATTATCTTATATTTTACATTGTTTGTTCTAATTGTTTTTTCAAATAAATTGTGAGTGGTACCTGTAGGTACACTGAAGTGTCTCAAAGCTAGTTGTTTTTTTAAGTTTATTTATTTATTTTAAGAGAGAGAAAGAGAGAGAGAAAGAGCATGAGCGGGAGAGAGACAGAGAGAGAAGGAAGGAGAGAATCTGTGCCTGCAGCCAGGAGCCCTATGTTGGGCTCGATCTCACAAACCACGAGATCATGACCTGAGCCAAAATCAAGAGTCGGATGCTTAATGGATTCAGCCACCCAGCCTCTCAAAGCTACTTTTCTATTCCAATACATTTCTACTTATAAGTAGAGCAATTTAATAATTATAAGAATCACATAGAACTTTAATCTACAGGCTGTAAAACAGAAAATTAAAGTATAGTCTCTCTTCCCACTCTTAAAATGCTATCCAGAAAAACAAAATACTTGGTTTGTGTGAACATTGTGGTTCATAAAAATGAATCTGAATATTGTCAGCAAAATATCTATTCAAAGCACTTTAAAATTATCTAAAAATAGGTAAGACCTGTAAACAACAGGTTTTATCTCAAAATAAGTCATTTTTGATGAAATACATATGAATTAAAGTAAAATAATCTCTTTTGTAACTTAGAGCATTGATAAATAATTTAAAACTAGGTATGTGAGTAAAAAGACATAAAGAAAAATGCATATTCATGTGTTGATTCCATTAATATAAATTGCCAAAAGCTTTTTGGAAATTAATTTTGCAATTCATAGTCAGGACCTTAAATACCTTTTATCAGTCAGAGAGTAGCCAATAAAACAGGAACCATACTAATATTTAAAATAATAGATTGGTAATAAGGAATTGTTTACAGAGGCAAGAAGTCTAAAAAATAAAAACAAAAAACACAGAGCCAGAGAATATGAGTGTGGGAAACATTATCAACATAAGGACAGGAAAACAAAAGGGGAGAGGTTGGGTTTCCAGAAATCAGGAGGTTGAAAGGTTGAATAAGGGTTTTTTTGCAATTATAATTCAGATATTCGAGGAATGGATCACCTACATATTCTTGTATCTCAGGACTTCAGAAGAGTACTGTGGAATGCTCTTGCTCAGATCTGTCAAGAATGAATAGTTGATGGGGGGAGGGGGAGAGAGGAAAGTGGGTGATGGGCATTGAGGAGGGCACCTGTTGGGATGAGCACTGGGTGTTGTATGGAAACCAACTGGACAATAAATTTCATATATGTGTGTGTGTGTGTGTGTGTACACACACACACATATATGTGTATATATACATAGACACGTATACACACACACACACACACACACACACACACACACATATATATATATGGGTGTCAGTGTCAATGGAACCACTTCAGGGACTGTCAGAAGAATCTGGCTCAACCTGCTGGTGCTGGGATGAAATTTTAATTCAGCTAGGTGATTCTGGCGAGAATATGGGGAAAGATGTCATTCTCCTTCCTGTCTTCCTAAGTTTCTTCTAGTGTCTCCTAATGGAAAAAGCAATAAGAATCAAACTGACAAGGATGTATGAGTAATATATTTTGCTGAGTTCCAGCTTTACATCACAGAGTATAAGAGGTGGATTTGGTGTTTGTAGACAATAATTGTACATAAATTTGTATCTAAAAGTTTATTATTAATGGTATATAAACAGGCAAAATGGAGACCTGTATTTATTATGATAGTTATAATGGAAACAACCCAAATGTTATTCGCCATAACATGCATAGACAAACATAAAAATGTAAGAATAATATAAAACCAAGTTTCCATACATTAAGTTTTTTTTTTTTTAATTCTCTGGTATTTCCTGTGTGCCATGGTCGTTCCTTCCACAGATCTTTCAGAGTTGATCTTTTGAAGGGAAACTGAAAGTTGTGTTGAACCCCTTGGAAATAAGATTCCAAATAACATATGAACATATATTACTTAGATTATAAAATGTGTAACACTTGGAAAAGTCAAATATGACTGGGGAAAGAATATCTAAGAGACATGCCAAGAGCACAAAAAGTCCTAGTAGGCAAATTTATTTATTTATATATTTTTAACTGTATTTATTTATTTTGAAAGAGACAGGGACAGCGTGAGTGGAGAGGGGCAGAGAGAGGGAGGCAGAGAATCCTAAGTAGGCTCATGCTGCCAGTGCAGAGCCCGACCTGGGTTTCAATCTCACGAAACCGCAAGATCCTGACCTGAGCAGAAACCAAGAGTCAGATGCTTAACCAACTGCAACACGTAGGCACCTCTATTTAGTTTTATTTTTAACACTTGATTATAAGACAGATATGTATAAAAATGTAAATTGATTCTGTGGAAGAGATCAGAGATTTTGGTTTGTAAAGTACTTGATCGGAGGTGAATGTATATCACAAGAGTAGAAAAACATGAACAGAAGGGAGGGAAAAAGTAACACAATCCCTGGGTGCTCTCATATCAAGAAAGAGAAAGTGATGCCAAAATAATATACTCACGAAATATATTGAAACTCGGATGAAGAACTAATCATATACCAAATTACATTCAAGTTAGTAATATCTTTACTTACATCAACAGATTTGGAAATTAATTAAAGTGGAAACCCAAGTATAACAACAAATTATTATGATCAAATTAAAAAAATACTATTGAATAGATAACCACGTAGGCATACTTATCTAAAACTGTAACACATTTCAGTACATAACAAAGGTCTCAAGGAAATGCTCTCTGAAGATAACACAGAGTGATGTTTCAAGACCTTAAAATGTACTGTTTGAAAGTATGGATAACAACATTCACTAGGAACTGCTCTTAGATTTTACTAATTAGCAAGTATTTTGACAGGTATTATGCTACCAAGTGTTTTGGGACACCCTTTGCTTTATGCTTCAGAAATTCTGTTCAGCATGATGAATTTAAATAGTATCCTTAACTTGCATGTTTTTTCTTTTTCCTTTAAAGTACATCTCATAAATTAAAAGCAGTGGGTGTATTGTAAAACCTAATTAGTTTTCAAGCTTCCTGTCAGCTTTGTTTTTCTACTAGTAGTGACAAAATATGCCATATATAAGATATTAACTTCTCTTCAACTTTTGTAAAGAACATCACAAAACCCCTAGTATTTAAGCTGGAAAATTTAAAAAGTACATGGACTCTTTCAAGTCATTAGGGGAACATTTAGCGCAGCAGAGCAGTAATTCACTGAACTTCAAGCGCTGGTGGCTGAATGCAGTTAGTACAATGTAATTTACACTCAGGGAGTAGCTCATACACCTGGAAGGATCTAAACCATTGACTACTTAATTGACATGATTTTTTAAAGAGAGATGGAGCACCCTAATATTTACGTGAAAGGAAAATTGGAATTAAATTACCTCTTCAAGGTCGGAGAAAAAATTAATTGCTGAAATAAGACTTGAAATTTTGTTTTCATTCTCTATGTTTCACTTAGAAAAAAAATCATTATTGTGGTGTGAACATATGTAAGTGTAATTCTGGACTTTGTTTAGGTTGCATTTTCAAAATATACAGGTTAATATAACATTCAGCCCTAAAATTATACAGTACCTTTGTCATTTATAAAAGGGTCAAATAATAAAGTCAGCAAGTTATGCAAATACCACAGTCAAATTACCCTTGAACAAACTCTTTGGAGGTGCTACAAAAGAGACATGTATATTTCCTCTTAAGAATCCAACACCTAATCAGTTTTGATATTAGAAAATATTATTCTTCTCTTGAAAACTAGGTAAAACGCTAGGCTTAATTTTAGGAACTGTGAAAAGTGAATCACTTATAACACTAGACTTATGCTCAATGTGGTATGTTCAACTTTGAGGATCAAGTTAGGGAAGGGTGATCAGAAGAAAGCCATTCCAACTAGATTCCAAGGAGATGTGGGGCGAATGAAAGGTTTCACTTTTATCAGAGTGGCACCAAACTTTGCCATGAAAACAAAGGGGGAAACAATTGAGGTTTTACACATCTTAAAGCCTGAGTGTGTGCTGCAGTGACAGTGTAAACTAGCTGGGAGCCACAGACATATATGGAGCCCACACTCACCCAGCAGCTATTTTCACAAGCCTTGACTGTGGACTCGCAAATCAGGTTAAGGAAAAGGCGAGAGACCTGACCGCCATCCTTTGTGGAACACTGAAACAGAACCCTGTCTACTCCTTAGCTTCTTTTCTCATGTGATCATAAAGCCATATTCTGCTGGTGAAACAAGAAACACTCCTGTCCTGGATCACTTACAAAGATACACTGCTGCTGGGGATGGGGGGAGGGTAGAAGCAAAATCCATCTGCTCTTGAAGGAGGGGAAGGAAAGACCCCTACCTCACCACAGGTCTTTCAGCAAATAACCAGCTAGTAAGGCACTTAGCACTTGAGAGGGACAGAAAACTCTATTTCAAGGCAAAGGTTCTCTGAGAAGATTAGAAGAAAAAGCTACCTGACCCAATGAGAGAAGCAGAAAAACCAATCAGAACAATCATCCTGTACTGATATAAATCAGAAGATTGTTGCCACTAGAAAGGGGAAGGACACTCAATCCCACAAAGGATCTCCACAGACGTGAGGCAGATTTAATGTTCCAGGATTTGAAGGATGTGCAGAAACACTGAAAAAGCTCCAAACCAACACACAGGCACACAGGGATTTCCTAAAACTGAGCTGGAGAGGATAATTCAAAAAATTAGAAATATAAGAAAAAAAAAAGTGTGCCGCTGGAGAAAAGACAAATGCATAGAATAGAGAGAAAAGCCGTCTGGGTCGTCAGACCCTACATAATTCAGAAGTAGCACCCAAGGTTAACTGAGTGTTAGACATATCAGAAAAGCTTTTTAACTTATATAGTCATGATTAAGATGCTAGAAAATCCTGTGAAAAAGTTGGAAATAGATGTGGACAGTTGGGAAATTTTAGTGACACACTGGAAATTCTAACAAGGGGTTAAATATGAATGCCAAATTATATACAATTATTACATAAAGCAGATTTGTAGAAGACAGCACAGGTAAAGAATTCTTTCAAAAGGTTTATCAGTAGACTCAAAGGTTTATCAAAATCTTCAGAGTCAAAAAAAAATAAAATAAAATAAATCAACAGAGATTAATGGCAAACTTTAAAACAAAGGCACAAAAGAGTACACAAAGGAGAACAAGAAATCCAGGAACGGTGGGGAAATATTACCTATATTTATCTGCCAAATAGAGAAGGAAAGAAAGGAAATATAGAATTATTTGAAGAAATAATGCCTATCAAGTTTCCAAATTTAGTACAGGACAACAGTGCATGGATAAGAATCTCAAGAACTCCAAGCAATGAATATTTTTATTTTATTTATTTATTTTTCAATATATGAAATGTATTGTCAAATTGGTTTCCATACAACACCCAGTGCTCATCCCAAAAGGTGCCCTCCTCAATGCCCATCACCCACCCTCCCCTCCCTCCCACCCCCCATCAACCCTCAGTTTTTTCTCAGTTTTTAAGAGTCTCTTATGCTTTGGCTCTCTCCCACTCTAACCTCTTTTTTTTTTTCCTTCCCCTCCCCCATGGGTTTCTGTTAAGTTTCTCAGGATCCATATAAGAGTGAAAACATATGGTATCTGTCTTTCTCTGTATGGCTTATTTCACTTAGCATAACACTCTCCAGTTCCATCCACATTGCTACAAAGGGCCATATTTCATTCTTTCTCAAGCAATGAATATTTTTTAAAAAATCACACCAGAGTCAAGATGCTGAAAACTATAAGAAAAAAAAAAATAAAAGAGTCAAAATAAAAAAAAAAGAAACTTCATACACAGAGAAACAGATCTGAGTCAACAGCAATTTTTCATATGAAATTTTGGAAGCCAGAAAACAATGGAAGGATTCCTTTAACATACTAAAAGCAAAAATTGTGAACCCAGAATTATGTATTCACTTAAAATATCTTTTAAAATCATGACAAAATATGGGGCGCCTGGGTGGCGCAGTCGGTTAAGCGTCCGACTTCAGCCAGGTCACGATCTCGCGGTCCGGGAGTTCGAGCCCCGCGTCGGGCTCTGGGCTGATGGCTCAGAGCCTGGAGCCTGTTTCCGATTCTGTGTCTCCCTCTCTCTCTGCCCCTCCCCGATCATGCTCTGTCTCTCTCTGTCCCAAAAATAAATAAACGTTGAAAAAAAAATTAAAAAAAAAATAAATAAAAAATAAAATAAAATCATGACAAAATATGAGTTTTTTCATAGAAAAAAACTTTGGAAAATCCATTGCCAGCAAGCCCATAATTGAAACATTTTAAACAATGTTTATTAGGCAGAAGTAAAATTATATTAGATGGAAATGTGGTTCTACATAAATAAAGAAAGCAAGCTGAAAATTTGAAGAAAATAATGGTAGATATAAAAGAGTCATTTTATTTAGTTCTGATATATTTATTTGTTTTTTTTTTAATTTTTTTTTCAACGTTTATTTATTTTTGGGACAGAGAGAGACAGAGCATGAACGGGGGAGGGGCAGAGAGAGAGAGGGTGACACAGAATCGGAAACAGGCTCCAGGCTCGGAGCCATCAGCCCAGAGCCCGACGTGGGGCTCGAACTCACGGACCGCGAGATCGTGACCTGGCTGAAGTCGGACGCTTAACCGACTGCGCCACCCAGGTGCTCCTAGTTCTTATATATTTAAAAGATAATACACTATCTAACCAAAATGGTATAAACATAAAACAGTTAAAAATCTTACTAACGTAATGTGGGGGTGACAGCATATGTGAGGATGTGAGAGATGAAATCATGGTATAATGTATTCTACTATAAGTTAAAGGGTATACTACTTTTAGACAGACTGATACATTACGGAGAGTATATTGTAATACCTAGAGTAAACAATTGGAAAAAAAAAAACAACTTTAAATAATGACCCACTAGTGGAGATAAAAGGCAACAAAACAAAGATGTGCAGGAGTAAAGTAAAACAAAGAACAAGATGGTATATATAATCTCAATCATATTTACAACTAAATTAAATGTTAATAGACTAAATGTCACTATTTGGAGGCAGAAATGGCCAAATTGGATTAAAAAAAACCCAAAAACTTCATTCCTCAAGGAAAACTTTTTAACTATCAAGTTATAGATGAAGTAAAAGAAAAATAAAGGAATATATGTACCATATAAATACTAACCAAAAGAAACCATCATTATTTATATGAGAATAGACCTCCAGACAAGGAATATTATCAGGGTGAATGAGGAATGTAACATATTAATCAAATGGTCAATTTGCCAAGTGTACATAACAATTCCCATTCTTGCTTTAAGCTGATACACCACATTGCCGTGTGTATATTTCACCCTCTACCTATTTCAGTCCCATCTTGTTTCTAACTTGCCATTTCTAATCTATTATATTTCCTATTGTTTTATACATGCACACACACACAAGGTGACAATTTAAACAAAAAATGCTTTCATTTAAAGTAGCATTTCTCAAACTTTTCAGTCATTTTCATACCTGTATCTGCTATAAGATTCCTCATTGCATGATTGAGGGGTGCCTGGGTGGCTCAGTCAGTTAAGCGTCCGACTCTTGATTTGGGCTCAGATCATGATCTCATGGTTCAAGCCCTGCATCATAAGATCAAGTTCCTGCTTGGGACTCTCTCTCTCACTCTCTCTCTGCCCCTCCTGTGTGTGCTCTCACTCTCTCAAAATAAATCAATAAAAACTTAAAAAAAAAGATTCTTATTATTAATGGCTCATTGTGGCTGTGAATTTTAGTAATGGGAAAAGTTAGAGGACATTTGTGGTTATAATAATTTTCCCTGGGAATGATATCCTTCACTTCTCACTCATTGTTACATATCAAATCCTTAATAAATCACTTGTTAAGTGCTTCTAAATGCTTCTAAAAATTGAGAATAAGTCCTTCCACAATTTGGTTAGTTTTTACTCTAGCTCAGTCCCTTGAACATAGAAACTATTAAATAAATAACCATTTAATAGTAGCTATTAAAAAAACAATAACAAGCAAACGATGAATTCTGTGAAGATGATTATTTTCAAGACTTACTCATAGAAGCACAAGGATCGCCAGGAGAGATATGGCAATGCCTTAAATATTACCTCGGGATTTTGAAGGTTATAACTGAAATTATAATTTCAAAGGGATAATAAAATAAAAAATTAAGCTGGGTATTGAAAACATTATTTCATCATTTCTAATTCAATATTTGATGTAATAAAATTTACTAGACCATTAGAATTTACAACATATCTTTACATATATTAACTCATATCAGTTAATACAAATGCTATACTATTAATCTTGGCTTATATTCAAAGAACATGAAGTTTAAGATATACATCATGATTCCTAACATCAAACAACAAACTCTGCTGGTGTCATCATAATGCTATTCAGGTAGATATAAGGCCAGTTCTTCATTTTTGTATCTACAACTTGAAAAAAAGGATAGGGCAGTTCTTAAAATATGGGCATGTTAAAATGTTACACATTCTAACACTTTGAAAAGAACATGTGTTTATTAAGACAAAGGCAGCTGTAAGAAGCATGTCAATCATTTGTCTTATGCTCATTAATCTGTCAGGGTTGTACTTACAAAAAGTTATAAAACCTTTTTCAAAAACAATTTACATTGATAAGTTGTTAAGAGTATAAAATAGAACATCAAAAATGTGCCAAAATGATTTTCCACATATGATATTTTTATAAGTACTATATTTACAAATATCTTGATTATCCTCTCTAAACAGCCCTCTGCCCTGCTTTGGGAAATATCTCCTTTTACATACCCTTCTATTAATGACAGCCTCATAGTTACTACCCACATAAACAGTAACAATCTTTGCCTCTCTTCAGTTGACTTAACCTTCATATAGATTGTGTATCCTTTTTTTTCTAGGGTATCTAATTAGACATTCAAGTCCATGACCACATCTTTTAATGATCTTATTCTTCCCACCACCTCTGTACTTAGTGACCTCATGTTTTACCTAAAATGATCTCTGCTTCAATTGTTCTGCTTATCAAAATCCAAAACCACCTCTTCTGTTACGCTCTGAAAATAACAGACTCTCCTAGTTCATTGAAAAACCACTTAGAACGTCATTCTTCACATTCTTCCTTCTATTCATCAACTACTTTCAAATTCCTAACTCATTGCATTCTAGCTTCTGCTTTACGACATTATTGAAATTAATTTTCTCAGGGTACTAATTTATTTCATAATTATCTCTGCATTGTTCATGTCTCAAGGCATTGTGGAAAAAAAATCCAGACAAATGGAATGTCATTCATGAATACAGATCTGAAAAGTGGAGTTATATGAAAGATGGATAGTCTTTCATTTAAAAAAAAAAAAGCTCATTTAAAATGTTGTTTCCAAATGTGAAACTATATGTTTAAATTACTATAGACTGAATCTTATTTTTTTATCCTATTGTTTACGAGGAAAGAAAAAAAAAGGATGGCAGTGAAGATTCAATGATCATTATTTAAGAGGAGTCAAGATATCCTAATACAACAAGAATAAAAAATGATCAAATGTGTGAAACTTAATTCAGAGGGCAAATAATATAGTAACTTAAGCAAATACAAAGATATTTAGAAATGGTTTGAGTTGGCCCAATTTCACTTGGAGAAAGCTGTGTCAACAGAGGAACTAAAAGCACAGTCCAGTTGTTTCTATAAATGTTTAAATATATAGAATGTATACCACGTAGGTTAAAGAATGAAATCTTCCAGGAGAATGAAAGATGAATAATATCAATTTTTAATTATGGCTCCAGCTGGAATAGTGGTTTCACCAAATGTGGTTGCATATCCTGAGGGGTGAAAAAGACAATCAGCCCATAGAAGTAGGAAAAAATGTATTTAAATTTCTATTTTTTTCTACATGGAAATTAAAAAAAAGAGCAACTCTACCTTATTATTAGCTAAACAAGACACCTAAAATATATATTTATCTATGCCTATATATTCATTTATGTACTGATATTAATATCTATATGTTTATCTATCATCTAACTTTCTAAAAAAATAACTAATTCTTCAGTGAATAGTGGTTGTCATTATCATCCTTATTTTCTCATAGATTTCAGAGATATATGAAAACTTATAGTTTATCTATAAGTGGGCACAAGGGATATGTAGATTATATTATATTGTTGTCCATACATTTAAAAGGATTTTTTCAAGAAATAATAATTAAGAACAGTAAGATTGGAAACACAGCAGGCGAGTGAAGACCTGAGCTTCTGTACTTATATGTACATTTTCTTTGTCAGCTCATGACAAGGGAAAAATTGTGACTATATATTTAACAATAAAGCAATAAAAATTTAATTTTGGAAGAAAGGCTATTTAAAAACTTGCATTCTTCTTAAGAGTGATAAACTCTTCATTAGCATGTGTTAGCTTAGTAGGGAAATTTCATTATTTTTTATTCTTATTTTGTTTTGTAAGATATACGGCATTTCAATATAAGTACAGGCATATGATTTACACTCCAGGCATTTCACATATGTTTCTAAACCTGAAGACATTTCACTGATAAGTGAGTGATATAAATATTGGGGGATATTTTCTAAAGGATTATTTTTATGATTGACAAATGTATAAGATTTTCTGAAAAATTCAAAGCAATGGATGAGAAGTTTTAACCTTGCTTTTCATTGCTGAAAGAGGCAGTTGGAAACCAATAACTAACACAGCTACAGATATAATAGATTTGATTAGTAAAAGATATATAAATATAATGGAGATGTTATAGCACAGTCAAGAATTTTTAAATTATTTAGTTGAAATTGAATGCCTGTTGTTTCAAATTTATAGCCTGGCATTTAGGATGCACACTGAACTGAAGGATGGATGATTCATCAATATTGTTTCTGTCTATAATAAGATATTTAACTTGAATCCTCTGAATTACAGAGCGGTGAGTCCCACATATTAAGCAAACTGTTGTAATCTATAATTGAAGGTAGAGCCATGAAGTCAAAGGAAGCATTCATTAAAAGACAAGGAAATTGTCTTATTGAGAGAAAATCACTTTTTGGTATTGTCAACAAGTTCATATATTTGTTAGCAAAAATTGAAGTATAGCATGACAATTCGTTTCCAATATTCCCTCCTTTCTTCCTATTTTTGGTTGGGGAAGCAGTGCTTAGCTAAATAATGATTTACCAAGGTTCCCTGTAGTTAGCGACGTCTATTCTGTTTTAACCAATGAAATGTAAGTGGAATACTGCCAAGTAACTGGGGGAAATATTTGTAAGATAACTTGGGGTTGAGACAACACTATGGTTCTAAATTAAAGGCAGGGGAGAATAAAAACTATTTTACTGATAATCATATTTTATAAAAGGTTATAGATGTGTCTGGTACATATGTGTTCTTATGTTCTTTTTTTCTGTATTTTCTTGGAATAAGAATCTATAGATTTTGGGGTACCTGGGTGGCTCGGTCGGTTAAATGGCTGACTTGGGCTCAGGTCATGATCTCATGGCTGGTGACTTCCAGCCCCGAGTCGGACTCTGTGCTGACAGCTCAGAGCCTGGAACCTGCTTTGGATTCTGTGTCTCCCTGTCTCTCTGCCCCTTCCCCACTCACACTCTGTCTTTCTCTCTCAAAAATAAATAAACATTTAAAAAAAATTTAGATAAAAAATAATCTATAGATTTAGCAAACTTCAGTACATTCACAAGACAACACAAATGAAGAATAAAGTCCATATTCTAAGATTGGGAGAATAGAAAGACAGAAATAAACTGGTTATTAAAAAGATTTTTGACAGCTACCAATTCCAGCTTCCATATATTTATACTGTGATATG
The DNA here is from genome assembly GCF_022837055.1 of Prionailurus viverrinus. Lineage (NCBI taxonomy): Eukaryota > Metazoa > Chordata > Mammalia > Carnivora > Felidae > Prionailurus > Prionailurus viverrinus. The sequence goes on along the minus strand of NC_062564.1, from coordinate 67,300,632 downwards.
AGATACAAAATAAACCTCTTATCACTCTAGTTGACTAAAAGTTTAGCTTCCATTACTTGCAGCTGATTATATTCATGTATGTAATTAAAATTGGTATCATAGGCACTACATGGGAAATATTTAAATATTCAAAGAATATTCAATTTGGTTTCAGTTCTCCGATTTCTACACATTCCTATACAACATATGCTCTAAATTGAATTGTCTAGGGGCGCCTGGGTGGCGCAGTCGGTTAAGCGTCCGACTTCAGCCAGGTCACGATCTTGTGGTCTGTGAGTTCGAGCCCCGCGTCGGGCTCTGGGCTGATGGCTCAGAGCCTGGAGCCTGTTTCCGATTCTGTGTCTCCCTCTCTCTCTGCCCTTCCCCCGTTCATGCTCTGTCTCTCTCTGTCCCAAAAATAAATAAACGTTGAAAAAAAAAAATTAAAAAAAAAAAAAAATTGAATTGTCTAACTCTTCTCATTTAATATCTTCTTTCTCACACACAATCTAGGATAAATGTCATATTCAGTATAAATCCGTTCTTGATATTTTCTTCCAAGACACAAACATCATTTTTCTTGTTTGGTCATTTTTATTGTTGTTATTATTTAATGTTTATTGTGTTGTGTTCTAATTTGGTCCTTTCTTCTGAAGCTCCTGAAAGATAAGGCTTTGTATTTGCATATAACTTTGTTACAAACTCATAGTAGTTGTAAGAAAATGTTAAATGAATAAAAGAATAGCACTTTCATAATCCTTTTTCCAGAGAGAGCTTTTGGTTATTTTTTTTTTTCTTAACTGTGAATGTGTTTAATTGAAAGAAAGAATTAGAAAAGCATCCAGGAAAAATCTGAGATCAAAAGGACAAAGAACAAAAGAAGTCAATTGCTAAAGGGCTTTTATATCTTCTATACATTTTTGTTTAACAAACAGTTACCTAGCAATAATATGACAGTTTTATCAGAGCTTTACAAATATTAATTCATCTGGGGCACCTAGATGGCTCAGTCAGTTGAGCATCTGACTTCAGCTCAGGTCATGATCTCACAGTTTATGAGTTGAAGCCCTGCATTGGGCTCTCTGCGCTCAGCACAGAGCCTGCTTGGGATACTCTGTCCTGCTCTCTTTCTGCCCCTCCCCCACTGGTTCTTTCTCTTGCTCTCGTGCTCTCTCTCTACCAAAATAAATAAACTTGAAAAAAAAAATTAACTCATGTAATGTTTGTAATAACCTTATGATATATGCACTAATTTCACCAATTTTCAGAAGGCAGGATAACGGAACAAGAAAGGGGATACATAATTTTAGATGTGGTGCTTTATCAGCATTAAGTTCACATACCAAAAATACTAAATCAATATGTAATTTGTCCAGCTCCTTGCTTGATTAGTTGACTACAAACACTCTAATGGGATTCCCTAATGAAGCTGAGGTATCAAACCTTACCTGGTTTTTTTTTTATATTTTAAATTTTCTGACACAATCTTTAATATAAAATAGAGAAAAAACACATCTCAACTCTTCAATCTGCCAGTATGCCTTGATTTGTCCAAGATGCATGCTAGACTGTAAGACTAAGTAGCAGACTCTTTAGATGTATTTGGTTGGGAGAAATAGAAAAAGCAGATGTTAGGTAAGTCCAGGCAAGCCCCAAAGCTAAGATACATCCTTAAACACTAGAGCAGTCCTTGTCTTTTCAGATCCTCATATGTCTTCTTATTCACAATGTTCTACTGTGAATTCTTCCTCAGTGTCAGGCTGCCATCATTCTAATGCCTTCTTCAGTTTCAGTGTGGCCCACAAGGAGACATCGTCTTCAATCTGTGTCACATCAGCAAAGGGGACAATGTTTGGGATGCCCAAGCACCTCATGCCTTGAGCACGACACCAGTCAGCACGGTGCTGCTAGAAGGCCTCGGGACCTCGGTAGGTGTAATTTTCACAAAACTCGTGGTAGTAGTTTAGACCATGAACCTGATACAACAGGTAGGAAATGGGTTTGCCATGCCAGCCAAGAGGCAGGTTTTGGGGGCTGGAAATGATCTCATTCTCTTTGTCTTCACTTTCATCCTCACTGATATACTTTTCCTTTTTACTTCTCAATCTTCCTCATCTTTGCCTGTTTGTTATGTACGTTTTCATGAATGAGATGTCACTGTTCCCCAACAATCTCTACGTATTTGTAGATCTGGGCTTCTAGGACCGTAGTGTCTTTGTCCTTCTCAGTATCTCATTTGGTGCCTTTTGACTTGGGATTTTTGCCAAACAGAGAGGTGTCAAGTGACTCCAAGGGCTTTCATCTGGTGTGGAATAGCCTCTGGCCATGCTCTTCTTAGGTCCCACCACACTTCAAGCCTAAAGCTTAAAGAGAATTCAGAAAGGTCACAATAGGTTCCAGCATGGGTCAGGGCACTGCTTATCTCTTTTGGCCATTCAGGGAAGGTACCATTCTCTCACTTCTCAAACTTACTCCAAAACTTTGTTCTGATCTTCGAGGGGCTTCACTCAGTCTGTATAATCTTGAAGGTACACAGGCAACATTTCAAAGTATCTCTTATATTCAGTATTCTTCCTTTATTTAGAAATGTCAAACAACTGGTCAAAGATTGACAAGTACATGATAATCCAGCTTTTCCGAGGGCTTCAGGTTAATGTCTTTGAGATAACAGTCATGGAGGTCAAGGTAACCACAGCATCCCTTTTCATCTGTGAACTCCACCAACCTTCCTGCTTCTTCACCTGGATTCTCTCTAGCCTTCAGAAGCTCCTCAAACTCCACTGACATTGGCACACAGATCTCATTTGGGTGTTTCTGGTGAAAATTTTTTTATTTGCTTGAGTCTATTATAAAATTTGGCAAATTCATTGGGTCTTGAAATGGCACTGAGTTTCTCCTTTCTTAACCCACCTTGTCATACATTTCCTGCATTTTCCCACTGACTTCCATATACCTATCTTTCATGGTCCTTGTGTGATGGTCAGAATTCATCTGGTCCCAGACCGTGAACTTCTTAGTGAGCATCTGTTTGGCTAGTATGTCCATAAGCTGCTCCTTGTCCTAATAATACCACTACTGCTGCTGCAGAATTGTCTTCATTTTTCGTCCAGCCCTGCACCTCCTTTCAGACCACCAACATGGCTCAGACAACTAAACATTACCTATTTTATTTATCATTTTTTTAAGTTTATTTATTTGTTTTGAGAAAGCAAGGCTGAGAGCAAGAGAGAGAGAGAGAGAGAGAGAGAGAGAGAGAGAGAGAGAGAATCCCAAGCAGGCTTCACACTGTTAGTGCAGAGCCCCACTCGGGATCCAAACTATGGCCTAAGTCAAAACTAAGAGTAGGAAGCTTAGCTGACTGAGCCATCCAGGGTGTCCCTAAACATTACTTATTCAGAGAAAATGGCTTATACAATGGGAAGGTGGAGGGAATTTATCATGTGATCTTATCATATACCTGTAAATATCTCCTCAAAGACACCTGGACCATGTTATTGAGAAACTTTTGAGGAAAGCACTAGCAATGAAATTTCTACCTACAGAAGACTGAAATAAGGCAGAAGATGCTACCGTTTATATCCACTCCTTGACTTTATTAGAAATGGTATGCTATGAGATTGCAAGAAGCCATATAGTAGCATATAATTTCCAGAGATAAATCAGGTCTCAGGTTTAAAAAACAGAGATTTGTGGCTGTGGTTAAGTGATGCTGAGGTATAAATAACCAAAATAATTAGATAATGCTCTTAGGGATCATTTCATTTATACAGAGAAAACTAGATGTCTTTCAAACAGATATAGTTTTGTTGCCATGAGAATTAATAATCCATCCTCCAATTCCCGAACATGAGTAAGCACACAGATTCATCACCTTTTTTTTCAATATTTATTTATTTTTGGGAGAGCACAAGCAGTCAAGGGCCAGAGAGAGGAGGACAGAAGATCTGAAGTGAGCTCTTGCTGACAGGTTGATAACAGTGAGCCTAATGTGAGGATTGAACTCACTAACCTTGAGATCATGACCTGAGCTGAAGTCAGATGCTCAACCAACTGAGCCACCCAGGTGCCTCCAGACTCATCACCTCTTAAGAGAAAGTCATACGATCTCCAGAAAAGATTTTCCAATCACACTACAAATATGCACATATTATAAATCTCATTCCTAACCTTTCCTAAAAGGACCAAAGAATCTTTGGGTAACAGGGCTTTAGAGAAAGAGAAATAAACCAATTTTAGAATTTTTTGGATATTGCTCTAAACTGATAATTTTTTTCTCAAATACAGAGTGCCACTGAGGTCTGCTGGTTAGTTTTAGAGGTCATGGGGATCAGGTAGTAGGTGTAACTTTTCTCAAGAGTGTCTTAACAGTGATCTCAGTGCATATAAATTCATCTTACATATGTATTACAGTCAGTGAATGCAGGTTTAGACCAGATATACTTAGAAACTGTCAGAATCATCCAATCTGATACCTAAAACTTTGAAGGAAATTTATTATGGAAGAAAAGGCCAAGTACATAGACCAAATGTCAGAGAGTTTTAACTTCACACCAAAGTTTAAATCAAAAGTAATACTATATTTGTAACTGAATGGCAAAGTTTAGTACAACCATTAAAAACCTAAAGATTCTAACCACAGCCCCTTTGAATTTGCTTATTTGGCATTTACAGAGCACAATTTTGTGTGTGTGCATGTGTGTGTGTGCGTGTGCGTATGTGTAGATATACACTCTGCTTTACAAAAAAGTTTTCAGATCACTTCATGTAAAATGGAGTACATAAATGTAGTATTTTAAAACTCCTTTAAGATTGCCTTTCCAAGAAGCTAAGGAAAAAATTATCAAGGTTTCAAAAATAAAAATATATTCCCAAGAAAGAGTTTTAGTAAGAAAATAGCATAAAGATAATATATAAAAATGATACAACACAGAATGGTTTCGAGGTAAGAAATTAATATAAAATCCTGGGATTCCGGACAGAAAATGGATTTTGCTTTAAGTGAAATATGTATGTTTTATATTAAATACTAAAGATACATCTATTCTCCTTATAGAAAGAAAGTAACTAAAGTTTAATGGGGGAAGTAGATACAATGTAAAAATCTTTGGTTAAATGGGAAATACCACATACATTAAACAAAAAGTTAAAAATAAATTTAAGGTGGTTCTAGCATTCTCACTGTGTAAAGCATGCACAAAGGACAAGTTGAAAAGAAATATTTTTTGAATAGGAGAAACAAATGTTACACTCTACAATGCAGAAACATTATCAATCATTGAAAAGATTTAGTATAAGCAATAGATATTCAAGTAATCATCATGTGAAATAGTGTAAGAAATTCATTATTCTTAACTTTCAGTCATAAATTTACCTTATGCAGCCAAGGGACAATACTGTCATGGAATTCTTTTGAGATCATTGCTCTCTCAAAATATGGTAGATAAAATAATAACTTCTTTTCATTTTATAAAAGATAGGATTACAATTGCAAAAAATATGCAAATAATTTTTTAAAAAATCATGAAAAAATATTGCAAGATTCCCTGTATTTCATTTGTTGTTCTCTGACTGACTTACTTCACTTAGCATTATACTCTCTAGCTCTATCCATGTTGCTGCAAAAGGTAATATTTCACTCTTTTTAATGGCTGAATAATATTCCATTGTACAGTGTATCACATTTCTTTATCCATTCACCTATTGACGGACACTTGAAATGCTTCCATAATTTGGCTATTATAAATAATGCTGCTATAAACATAAGGGTGCATGTATCTCCTTGAATTTCTACTTTTGTGCTTTTTGCATAAATCCTCATCAGTGCAATTCTTGAATCATAGGGTTATTCTATTTTTAACTTTTTGAGAAACTTCCATACTGTTTTCTGCAGTTGCTGCACCAATTTGCATTCCCACCAAAAGTGCAAGACGATTCCCTTTTCTCCACATCCTTGCCCACACTTGTTTCTTGCCTTTTATTTTAGCCGTTGTGACAGGCGTGAGGTGACATGTCATTGTAGTTTTGATTTTCATTTCCTTGAAAATGAGTGATATTGAACATAATGTGTCTGTTGGTCATATGCATGTCTTCTTTGGAGAAATGTCTGTGCCATCTGCCCATTTCTTAATTGGAGTATTTGGTTTTTGGGCGTTGAGTTGTAACTGTTCTATATATACTGGATATGAACCCTTTATCAAACATGTCACTTGATAATATCTTCTACTCCATAGTTTGCCTTTTAGTTCTGTTGATTATTCCCTTCACTGTGCACTTTTTATTTTGATGTAGTCTGAATAGTTTATTTTGCTTTTATTTCCCTTGCCTTGGGAGACATATCTAGAAAAATGTTGCTATGGCAATGTCAGAGTGATTCTGCCTATGCTCTCTTCAAGAATTTTTATGGTTTCTGGTCTCACGTGTAAGTCATAATGAATTTTGAGGGTTTTGTATGTGTGAGTGTCTGTGTGTGTGTGTGTGTGTGTGTGTGTATGCTGAGAGAAAGTGGTTCTTTTACACGTATCTGTATAGTTTTCTCAACACCATTTGTTCAAGAGACTATCTTTTTCCCAATGCATATTCATTCCTCATTTGCTGAAAATTAATGACCATATAATTGTTGATTTATTTCTGGATTTTCTGTTCTATTCCATTGATCCATGTGCTATTTTTATGACAGTACCATACTGTTTTAATTAGTATCACTTTGTAATATAACTTGAAATCTGAAATTATGTCTGAAATCTGATACCTCCAGTTTTGTTTTTCTTTTTCAAGATTGCTTTGGCTATTCAAGATCTTTTATGGTTCCATACAAGTTTGAGGATTGTTTGTTCCAGTTCTGTAAAAAATACTGTTGGTATTTTGATAAAGATTGCATTACATCTGAGAGTTGCATTGGGTAGTATTGACATTTTAACAATATTTGTTCTTCTAACCCATGAGCATGGAATGTCTTTCCAATTCTTTGCATCATCTTCAGTTTTTTATTCAGTGTTTTATTGTTTTTGGAGGATGAAAAGGAACATTACAAAACAAATATTTGTCAATGACTAACAGCTTCAGTAAAGCGAATAATTTTTTTGAAATATAGAAAATATTCAAACTGATGTATGAAGTAGAAGCCTTAAGGGGAGCCTGGGTGGCTCAGTTGGTTAAGCATCCGACTTCGGCTCAGGTCATGATCTGGAGGTCTGTGAGTTTGAACATGGCCTCCAGCTCTGTGCTGATGGCTGAAAGCCTGGAGCCTGCCTAGGAATCTGTGTCTCCCTCTCTTTCTGTCTTTCCCCTGCTCATGCTCTGTCTCCCTCTCTCTCTCAAAAATAAAATAATAAAAAAAAAAAATAAAAAGAAGTCTTAAAAGATATATATATATATATATATATATATATATATAATTGAAGTGTTTTTAAATCAAAAGATAGTTTATGTTAAATTATAAGAGGAAACCTTCTTTATGTGGGATGATTATGGAATGATCATTTGAAGACATGACCTTGATGATGAGGAAGGAAAGAAAAAAGACAGAAAAGAACATTTTATGTTACAGGGGCAATATGTGTAAGGTTCCTCTGTAGAAAAATCTTTCTTGACTTTGAAGAATTGAAAGAATTTCAGTGATTTTGGAGTGCAATGCATAAGAGGCCCAGTGAGGTGGGAGGTGATTTCTAGTGGACAATAGGGCATTATGAAACTCATAGATTAAAAAATGCATTCAATAAACTGTTCTCTGTCTTTAATACATTATTTATTACAAATTATAAATAGGATATATAAATGTAATATTTTGAACCTTCATGTCTTTTTTCAAAAGTCATCTTCTCATTAAAGATCATCCCTGTTGCTATCTGATAATATTTTATTCCCTCAACCTCTGCATTTTGAAACTTCCTATTCATCCTTCTTAGTTGATTTGTTTCTCTCCTTTAGATATTAATCTTTATTTTTTTCTTATCTATTCTTCCCTGCTGGAATGTAAACTTCACGAAGACAGTTTGTTAGGACTGTTTCACTTATTGCCCTATTCTCAGTGCTTAAAGAGGTTGCTGGCACAAATAAGCCCTCAATATTTTTTTAATGAATAAATGATTAACAGCTAAAACAGTAAATGGTCACTAAATTCAAATGCAAAATTTGTGTATGCCAATTCAAAAAAAGGATACATAATTTCTTATTAACTGAAAGGAAAAAGAATTCAGACCATTCAAGAAGTGAAATTTATTTATCCATGGGATCTTGTGCATGAAAATTCTCATAATGTGCAGTGTGCCTTCAACAATTTTAAGCAAAGGGAATTTATTTCAAGTATCTTTTTCCCAAGGCATCTGAATGGGATAAATGCTTCATTTCAGGTGCCTAGAGAACATGATCACTTCTTTAATATCAACCCCAATAGCTCACATTATTCAATGCCAATATGCACAGAGGTCAAATTTCTACAGGTGTCGTTCCACTTTGAACACTTTGTAATGCACATAAGTAATACTTGTCAAGAACATGTCAAACCCACACACAAAAATAAAGGAAGAATGCATGTAAAATTTGAAAATAAGAACAGCTGTCCCCTTTACATTTAGCTGGCATAATGTCTTATGACCTATATAACCGATGACACGTAGGATGAATATTGCTACGTTTGTTATTTGTCCAACCGAGGCATATAATTCTGGCAGTTAGACAACTGTGTATTAAAATCTATACCTAAAAGTGGATAGCATCTAAAGTACATGCTAGGGTGTTTAACGTGAGTGTACACAATAGCAAATTTGACAAATGTAAAATGTTGGAGTCAGTTGTATCCTGACTTAAATATAAGTGTTATCACTTCTTACCTTTGCAAACCTTCTTATTTACCAAGTTTCTCTGAGCTGTGTTCCCTGTTGACCAAAAATGCCACAATTCAAATAAGATATTTATGAACAGCGATATAATGTATATACAATGTCAACAGAGTGGCTGGCTTATTATGACCATATGATAATCATTTGTTCTCTATTATGCATCCCCTTTCCAGGCACTGATTTGGAAGATAACACTTGAAAGTGTTACCCTAGTAAATGACAGGGTAAATATTTTCAGTGTGTTAGAGTACCCAGTATGATTGCAATCATAACATAAAATGCTTAAATATTGATTTTAGGATAATACAACATTTAAAAAATACCACAGATGATTTTATTAATAAGGTTGAATCACAGGTTCTTTGTATTCTAATCTTTTTGTATTGAAGCATTGATAAATATGGTGGCACAAAATTATCCAAAATGGAATATTAACAAATATTAACAAAGCAAATCACCTTAAACATTTCTTATCCATACGATTCATTAAGAAGGGAAAATTACTTCTCCATATTTCTGACAAAAAATTCTCCTAACCAAAAGAGTAATTTCATATCATGTGTTTCCTGTGGAAATAACTCATACCATTTTTTAGAAAATAAAAAAGCTGGTTAGGCCTTTTTCAAAAATTGAATCTCATCTGTGTGACAAGATGATGATTATAAATGCTTATTCACAAGAAATCTCAGAGACAAGTGCACCAATTGAATTCAGGTAACATGATCCCCACCAAAATTATCATCTTTAGAGATATACAATTTTAGGTTAATAAATAGCTATCTATATTGTAAAGTATATGTATTTTAAGAAGAATACTATAGATAGTTAAATTTTGCTTAATCTGTAAGTGAAAAATAAGGGCTCATATGAGTGAGGGAAACTCTTTTTACCTATCATTAAAGCAAAGACTAAAATAGGCAATTGGACCTCACTCTGCAAATGTATTCTGAATCATAAAGATGTATTTTATATGGAGTATCATTTGTAATGAGAATTGTGGTAATTACCTCATATTTTTCCACCTTACATAAATGATCTTACAGTTAATTATCTAATAGCACTCTTCTCTTCCTGGGAGGTATTTGCCAAAATGTTATTTCTAATAGGTAAATGTAGCATTTCAAAAGAGTTTAGAATAAATCATAGAAAGGTGATATAGCAAATTAAAGATTTAGTGGAATACAATAAACCATAGATGCTATTAGATGGTTTCATACATCCTTTTATTATTTACTCATTCATTAAATACATATTTGGGCACTTATTTGCAAGGTAAATATTCACTGATGCCAGAGATGCATAAATATATAACCACTTTTATTTTAAAGGAAAAGTCTCCGACAGATATAACCCATTTTCCTCAGAGAATAATACACTTTACTTCAGTTAACTAATTTCAGAAAATAAATGGAATAAAATGTTATAACAAGGGGACTGAAAATACCCTTTAAGCTATTTGAACACTTAAAACATTAATTTTAGGGGCACCTTGGTGGCTCAGTCCGTTAAGTGTCCGACTTCTGGCAGATCAGGTCATGATCTCCCAGTTTGTGTCCGAGCCCTGTATCAGGCTCCTGTTGACAGCTCACAGCCTGGAGCCTGCTTCAGATTCTGTCTTTCTCTTTCTCTCTGCCCCTTCCCTGCTCACTCTCTGTCTCTGTCTCTCTCTCTCTCTCAAAAATAAATATTAAAAAATGAATTTTAATTAAAAAGCATAAAAGACAATAATTTCCATAATTTTCTATCAGTGTGGCATGAAACTTAAATTGGTTTCTCCACTTGCATGATTCTTTCATTTTTTTTAAAGTTTCTTTTTATTTATTTTTGAGAAAAACAGAGACAGCATGAGTAAAGGAGGGACAGAGAGAGAGGGAAACAGAGAATCCCAAGCAGGCCCTGTGCTGCCAGGGTGGAGCCCAGCGTGGGGCTTGAACCCATGAAACACAAGATCATGACCTAAGCCAAAACCAAGAGTTGGAGGCCTAACTGACTGAGTCACACAAGCACCCCTTCACTTGTGTGATTCTTAAGGTTAGAAGTATTTTTTCAGTGAATTTTGGTAATTCGATTTTATTCATTAGTTTCTTATATTAGTTTGCATGAAGATGTTTTTATTCGTTTTTTTGAATTTTTGGCAGCATACTTTAGTAGGACTACTCATCATGACAAAAGTATAAATGTCAGCTCTGAAGCTTGTTGCTCCAGTTAGCTTCAACAAGAATGTCAGAAGAAGTGACAAGGCACAGAGTGATTCAGAGTGATGACATTCCTGTTGATGATAGATTGGCTTCCGTGTATGCCATAGCAGCTTTGATCTCTGAAACCTCTCATTTCTTAAAAAAAAAAAAAATGAGAACTCCTCTAGTCTGTGGCGGGAAATTTTAATCTTTCTACCAAACATTGTCACAATTATCTCCAGATGATTTAAATGTCACATTCATTTTATTTGTTGGGTTATTATTATTATTTTTTTTTCTAATATGAGTACAGACAGATTAATTATCTTGTATAGATTTGGGAATTATAGCCAACATTTACTTCTGAATATAATCTGTGGTGTGTAAATAGCAAGTATTCATGACTAGTATGGTATTTTGAACCAAAATGTCATGGAGACAGAAGAGAAACATTTTGTGAATATGCCACAGATTATTTATACATCATAGTGTTGGCTTTCTTGCGCATGATAAGAACAGCTCAGCACTATCCATTTGTGTACAAACGTCTCTTCATTGACTTTTATGATGCAGTTTAAAAGAAAGTAAAGATCATCACTTAAAGCTTGTAGAAATTACCTTGTCAGTTTTATCAGCATAATATTAATTTAATAAAAAAAATTTAAAAAACTTAATATTAACTAGTTCTTTCAAATTCTAATATTAGAGTCAGTCTTTATAACCTATTATGCTTGAAATAATTTTTCATGGATTTAGCAATTAAAGAATTACTTAAGCCTCAAAGAAAATATGTTCAATAGCTAGGTTCGACTGTATTTTATAGGTTGTGACAATTTCTTATATGTATTATGTTTATGAGAGTTCAGAATATGATTTAGAGATACAAACTCTAAGAAATATTTATAGCAAATGGACTGCAATATATCAAGTAGATCAATATATCAACACTATACCAACAGAAGAAATGAGATTAAAAATCTAAAATTATGTGGGAGTACATGGAAATACCTATACTAGTAAACAATACAGAGCTTGTGTCTCTAGGAAACTTACTGTTAATAAACAACACATATTACTCTGTTCTTGAAACTCTTAACTTAGTATGACACTCAAAAATAAGATGAAACTCAGGAACTGTATAACCATATTACATAAGTCATTTATTTTTATCTAACTCTTTATCTTTATACTCAATCTTAGGTGAATACCTATCATACAAAGATGATCTCGTCTATTCTCTAAGAAGAGTAAATCCAAACTCTCATTAGGCAACATACCCAAGACAATGTGATACACAAACTCTCCCCATAAGGTCTAAATTATGTAGTAGAGTATCACACATTAAGGAAAGGAAAGGGCAAAAAAAAAATTTTGATTAATATACAACTAATATGAATACACCTAGCTGCTATAGTTCTTAGATCTGTGCTGGCCATGAAGGTGTAGTGGCATTTATTAGATTTTATCTAACTCTTTGTACATAGCCAGTTCCTAAACTGGCCAGGTTTCTTGACCTTAAGGTTATTCAAACCTTCATTTTGAAGGATCTGAGGTTTCAGTAGTCTTTGATTTATTGGGTTGTTGGATATTCCTAGTAAACTTGGTCATGGAAGTACTAATTTTTAGCAAAAAACTACTGCTGTAGATCAATTTTATGGTTCAAGGGATTAAATTTCACTCTATTCATGATTTCAGTTCAGATCTTATAGCCTTTGGGTATACCACAGCTATGTGTTCGGTCTTTATCAGGGCCTAGGAGAAAGACAAGAGTTGCCCTTCAAGAAGAGAATAGTTATCATTAGAGGAGGGCATCATTTTGCTGCAAAATCCTCAGAATATGTGCTATAATTATTATTTAAAACATTTTTAATGTTTATTTTTTTGACAGAAAGAGAGTGGGGGGGGAGGGGATGAAAGAGAGAGGGAGACACAGAACCCAAAGGAGGCTCCAGGTTCTGAGCTGACAGCACAGAGCCCAAAGCGGGGCTTGAAGCCACGGACTGTGAGATCATAATGGGAGCGGAAGTTGGTCGCTTAACAACTGAGCTACCCAGGTGCCCCTGTGCTATAATTATTGTACTGGGACTAACCAGATAAGGATGGTTGAAACATCCTTTACTTATGATTGGCAGTGACAGCACCATTGTATCTGCTGGCTTATGAGGCATAATTTTCTGGAGACTTTTATTTCAGGAAAACCTGCTACATGTAGAGCCATATTTTTCTCTTGACTCCACTCAAAAAATTTCAGCTAAATGAGTTAATTAAAATGAGTTGGGGCAGGCAGACCAATGTGGTTCATGTTGCCTCTAAAATCTGAAGAGACCCAATATGAAATTTGCTACTTTCTGTGTTAGTGCAACCTGTCTCTCAATTTAGAGGGGGTTTCCCAACATTTTCAAAATGGTAGGCCTCTAGAAACTTTAGTAATTTGACAGAACCCAGAATTTTCATTGGCTTACCTTTTATCACTAACATGCATATATTTCACTAGAGTATCTGATTAGTAGCTATATTCTGCTTGCCATATCCCATCATTTGGAGTTACCAATAATGGGACAGAATGACATTCTGCAGAATATTCAGATAATTGATTTCCTTTAAAACTCTTTTAAGACAGAGATCATGAGAGCTGATATAGCCCTGAGATAAGATAGTCAAGATATACATACTGCTATTCCTCCCCAATGAAAGTGAAGTGCTTCTCCTCATCTCTGGTGATTGCTTTGGAAAACCTTACACTACTTTTCAGGGAGTGAATTGTGAGTTGGATCTAATCAAAGTACAATATGTTAAGGAGCAACTGGATTTAGATAACATCTGCTTAAGTTTTAAATAGCAACCAATCCATGTGGGTTCTGCACCAAACAACACATCAGTTAAACGGAAATTTGAAAGAAACCACTACTCTTACACTTTTCATGTCTTAGATATTGCTAGTAAGTTCTGAAATTCCTCCAGGAATGAGGAGGTATTGCTTACATTTTGCTAATTTCTTAAGAAGGGGAAGTTCTGGGGTCTTCTACTTAATTCTTCCTTTTCTTTCATAGCACCTTAGTTACCAGGGAGCCAAATGCAGGCATTCTGCAGTTTACTAATTAGATCTATTCAAACCATACAATGTAATTATGAGAATTACTGTCCTACAGAACTTGGACAAAAGTTTACTTGTCACTTAGCATCCATAAACATATATGGTGGCTCTTCCTTAACTAGATGTGGGTCAGTTTACTGGCTTAATGTAGGAACTATTTTAGCAACTATGATTTCCTATTAGAGCAATCAAATCAAACATCTATGCACTATCCAGGTTTTATTTTTAATAAATAAAGTATGATTTTAAAATATTTTAGAAGTGTTTGGGTGGCTCAGTTGGTTGAACATCAGACTTCGTTCAGCTCAGGTCAGGATCTCACAGTTTATAGGTTTCAGCCCTGCATCAGGCTCTGTGCTGACAGCTCAGAGCCTGGAACCTGCTCCAGATTCTGTGTCTCTGTTTCTCTCTCTTCCCCTTCCCTGATCATACTTTGTCTCTCTCTCTCTCTCTCTCAAAAATAAATAAACATTAAAAAAATTAAAAATAAATAAATAAATAATTTTATTGCACTGTCATCTATTTATTTTTAAAGGTGAAGTTGATTAACAACTACAGATTTTTGCATGTCAAACCAATAATTACCATTCCATTCATGTTTCTGATCATGTCATTTCACCTACATTGTCTCTGATATTTAATCACAGTGACCTAACCTCTGTCACTCCAGTATGCTATTATTCCTATTGAAGAGGGACCGCATTTCAATAGTGATATTTCCTATTCTTATTCCCAACCTGAACTTCCCAGGAATACTGGTGTTCCTATCACTAATACATTTTTCAATGTCTTGGAGAAAGGACTATCCTCACGGTCCCTTAAGTGAACACTAATGGTGGAAGGCACGTGAACTTTTTACATAACAAATACAACACATCATTTGTGCCTTCACATTTTTCTTCTCTAAAATAGACCAAGTGAGCCCAGGAATCTTAACATCATTTGATGTAGATAACAACACTGTTAACCCCAGGCTTCATGCATTGAATCAAACAAAGTGTTAAAGCTACTTCCAGCTGCCAAAGCTACTACATTAAATCCTTAAATACGATGAGCTGTCTGCATGTAGATAATTTCAGCCAAATTCAAACTTATCCTCCAGCCTAATACCCCTAAATACATTCTCATAATATTCTTGCTATTAAAACTTGCAAAATCTCTTAATTCCTTTAGTGTATAGGCCATGGTTTTCTGCTCAAGATTTTATAATTCTCCTCTTGGGATCAAACTTACTTCATGGGCTTGAAGGCCGTAAGAGATGAGTGATTTGTGTTTTCAAAGGTCCCTAATTCATCTAAATCTACATTAATATCCTCAAACCAAGTCTAAGTTACTTCATCATACTTTACTAATTCCACAACCTTAGTTTGGAAATTTGGCAGGCTTGCATATTAAACTTGATTTATAACTTCAACACTGACCACAATCAGATTGAGGCTCGATGCTCAGATATTGTCCTTATCTAATCCAGATCTGTTCCAGAAAATAGCATATATTGGGTAGCTTATAAATAACATGATTTTATTTCTCACAGGTTTGAATGATGGAAGTCCAAGATTAGAGCACAAGCACGGTCAGATTAGGACCCTCTTTCAGGAAACAGACTTTTGGTTGTATTCTCATGTGGCAGAAGGAATAAAGGATCTCTCTATGGCATTAATCTCATTCATGAGGACTCTAACCTCATAGCCTAAGCACACCCAAAAGGTTCATCTCCTAACACCATCACATTGGATACTAAGATTTGAAAAGAAACAAATAGCCTATTAGGAGGTATATATGTCCTGAACTTAGAATAAAATATTGCTTTAATATCTCTAAAAGTCCTGTGTCTCCAGCCTGAGACACAGGCTTTAACCTGAGAATTCAAAGTCCTGAGATTATCATTTAATTTCTTAAGAGCTCTCCAATGTCTTCAAGCAGCCAGACCATTCTACAAACTTGTAACCACAATTTGTGCAGTATCAGTTGTATGCAGCTGATATTGACATTGACTTGATATCCTTAATTCTCACCTACAAACACCACTTCACCCATGTGACAGGAAGTGGTAATTGTACTAATGTATCAGTCATTTCCATCATATTTCCCCCCACAAATAGTCATTAAAATGTTCAGACTCAAAGAGGTGAGTAACCTACCCTCAAAATTCTGTTATGCTTTGTTTTTTGGGATCACTCATTGTAACAGGAAAGGTAGGAGTCACAAAAACATTCTGAATGCTTACAACAGGTTGAAGAGACAAAGTATAGTTATAGTGTTTCTGTATTCAGAATGTGGGTCACTTGGTGTAAGGTTGCGTCATGGTAGGTCTTTCTGATGGGACCTGAGGAATACAGAGTAAGGCATAATAGATCCTGCATATTCTCCTAGAGGCAGAAAAGCAAATGAAAAACACACAGGCTTCTTTTTAGCTACCCTGCTAATGGTTTCAACTGTTTTCAAACCCAGATAAGAGCCAACTTGCATTGGAATAAAGGAAGCTAGAATATGTTACCCAAAAACGTGTCTCTTTGACATATTATTTTGAGCTAAAGGCACTTAAGAAATTGCAGGTACAAGAAGATATTCTGAGCCTCCTTTTTATTCCTGAAAGCAGGAGATAAAACTCCCATGTGAAAGTTACTCTTCCTGTACTGGAAGGAAATAAAACATTTTTATCACCACAGATGGGGAATTTGGAGCTGATAAATCTGTACAAACAAACCTTGTTAAACTAACCTTTATCCTTCTGGTTACTTCTTCACCACTTACAACTCCCAGCCCTAACCCCTTTGTCTTGTTTGTTCTCCAAAATTGTTCTTATCTTTGTCTAAAAGGTATGAAAGCTTCCTGCTCTGGTAACTTCTTTGGATCTATATTCTCTTATGAATGAAATATATAAATATTAAACAAAATGTATTAAACAAAACATTAAACAAAACATTAAACATTAAACAAAATGTTAATCTGTTTTATGTCAGGTTACTTCTGAGGCCCAGCCAGACACCCTTAAAGGATAGTGGAAAATTTCTTCCTTCTCTACAGGGTTCAGAGTGCAGCATAAACTTTCCTTCGGATACACAGTAAGTTAACTGAATAATAAAGAAAACAAGGGCAAACAAGTCAAGGACTGACACATGTGGTTTTAAAGATAAATATCAGAAAATATTTTATTATGGATTAAAAATGACATGGCACTTAATATTTTTAGTAAATTAAAATAATTTTATAAGTGTTTACATCGTAAAATTTTATTAAATTATACAAATAAACATAAACTCAAGGCTTCACTTAAATTGTGGTTTTAATCTGAGTTATTCTATTTATGATAAGAAATTTTATACATTAGTCAATTTCCTAGAAATTCTATTATTTTAATTATAACTAATGTCAGCCCTTGAAAATGTTTTTGTGTTAAAAAATGTAGTATTATACTTCTAACCAAAATGGAGTAACATCCAGTTTTTGAACTATTTTTAATTTGGGCTATAGCAATAACAACCACAACCAGTAACATATTGCTTTTCCTCACATTCATTTGGAATTTAGAAAAATTACTGCCTTTGCTCCTTGATAAATAACCTACAGGCAAAAAAAAAAAACCCAAAAAACAAACAAACAAAAAACAAAAACAAAAACACTACCTTGCAAAATCTGCAAATTGCAGAAGCCAACATCTTGAAGACAACTCCATAGGAGGCAGGGAAGAAAACAAGTGTCTCAAGAGATGAGACAAGCACATAGAAGAACATCAAGCTGGGGAAATGACCGTTTTCAGTGCCACTGATCCAGACAGTAATTACTCTTTTCCTCCTGGCACCACCTGTCACCACCTCAAAGAGGTGATTTTTGGCCTATGGTCTGAAGAACTTTTTTTTTCAAATGACGTAGAGTTGCTTTGAGGAGAGGTGCAATGGCAAACTTTCAAGTATGAATAAGAATTATGCTAAAATTGAAGATCTACTCTTCTTCACAAGTAGCAACAAAAACAAATGAACAAAAAATTACTATAAAAAAACTCTACATAAGGCAATGATGGGCAATAATCTCTGAAGATGAGAAACAAACAATTCATGTAACTTCTATAATTGTGTCATCTTCCTAATGAGAGCATTTCCAGGCTACAACACAATAAAAAGAAACCAGACTGAGTTTGGTACACTACCTGACAGAATTGCAATTGTGGGGAGAACAAGCAACTGGAGTTCTCAGGATAATGTGCGAGAGACGAAAAAGATGGTCAGGAAGATGACTGTGGAAGTCTGAAAGAAATCCTTTTGTACTCAGCTGAGTACTAATCAGAACATACATGCAAAGAAACTCCCTAAGGGATTACCTTGAAATATTAGAGGTAACAACATCCAATTTTCACTTATTCTTGGGAATACTACTTGCACTTAGAAGACAGACTGGAAATTTTTATGATATTTGGAGTTTTATTTAGATAAATTTGTAAGTCTTTTCTCCATGTGGGGGAATAATTAGCCTTATAGTAACAAAGTCAGGGTTGATAAATATTAAAAACAATATTTGAAAACATCAAATCCAAGTAACTGCGCCCTAAAACAAAACTGAACAATATTGATACTTATATATGAATATCCAGCATCCAATAAGGCAAAATAACAATATCTACATCCAATAAAAAATCCACAAACATGCAAAGAAGCAGGAAATTATGACCAGTAATCAATCTATTGAAACTGACCTTGATCTGACTTAGCTCTTAAAATTAGTAAAAATATTTTGCACAATAGTTCATACAAGTAACCAGTAGTTATGTAACTATTCGTATTCCACTTATTGAAAAGTTAAGTAAAAACTTGGAAGATGAAAAAAAGTAGTTGCATGTATTAAGGATATTTAGACATTCCAGGAAAGTGATTAATGAACTGCAAGACATAATTAAAGAAACACAAAGAAAAATGGAAATACAAAGTGAATAGAGTATCTGTGAGCTGTGGAGACAATGTCAATAAGTCAAATATAAGTGTAATTAAAGTCAATGAAGGAGACAAAAAAAAGAAAGCCTGAAAAATATTTTAAGAAATGACGATCAATTATTGGTTAAAACCATAAATTTTGAATCTAAGAATCTTGCTATATTCTTAACTCTTTGGGCCTTTTCCCCATGCCCTAAGTCAGAAAGAAACCAGTGAAGTCGAATGTTAGACAACATTTTTAGTCCACATCTTGCCAGAAGTTTTAGCCAATGTAATAAATCAAGAAAAATAAGTGACATTCACGTATATTATAAAGAAGAAATTAAAACGATCTTTAATTTCAAATGACATGATTGATGTTGTAAAGGATTCCAAAGAATCTTTTAAAAAAGTTCTTATAATAATAAGTACCTTTAGCAGTATTTCAATATAAAATGTCAATGAACAAATGTCAGTCATATTTCTATAATGGCAATGAAAAAATGGAATATGAAATAAAAAGTTACATTAGTATACATCCAACCCAACACACAAAATCAGTGCTAAAAACGAAGCACTGATGTTTAAATATAACAAATTATGTATAGAATCTCTATGCTGAAATATAGAAATCATTTAGAACAAAGCCAAAATCTAAATAGAGATTATAACATGTTCATGTATTCTAAGGAAATATTAAGATGTCAGTCCTCCCCAAATAGACCTATGGATTAAAATTTACATTAAAATCCTAGCAAGCATTTTTGTATATTTGAACAAGTTTGTTCTAAAGATTACATGAGGGAGGAACCAAGAAGATGGAACAGCATGTTAGTTTTTTGCATGTCTCGCGTCCATGAAATACAGCCAGACCAACACTAAACCATCCAACACACCTAGAAAACTGATTGGAGGACTAACACAACAATCTGCACAACCTGAATCACAGAATTCAGCAGGTACACGGTGCGGAGAGGTAGACTTGGGGAGTGAGAAGGCGCAGGAATAGAGGTGCTTTTGCAAGAGGAGAGAGGATGGAGACTAGGGGTGGGGGAGACTACAGGAAAAGCACCCCTCCCAAAAGCAGCTGGAGAGAAAGTGGAAAATTGGAAACAGCTGCAGGGACTAAACTAAAAAGGGAGAAAGGAGGAAGGAGAGGGTTTAAATTCCATTAAGACTGTAAATAAGGGGAGCACAAAGCCTGCAACTCCACAGCTCCATACCTGGTGGTGCTCTGGTCGGAAGGGCGAATCCCCAGGAACAGAGTGGGGTACGGGAGGTTCTCAGGCCACATGGGGAAAAGCAATTCCACTGCTGAAAGGACATTTGGTAGAGACTGTTGAGGCCATCTGTTCCCAGCAGACCCCAGAAAACAGCCACATTCACTGGTGCTGGAACAAGGTCATTAAGGGTGAAGCCTGGTGCCAGATGTGTGTTGTGATTTTCCATAATCCCTGAAACGCTGCTGCTACACTATCTTGCGAACTTTTTCTGGGTCGGGCTGGCACCTGGCCACAGTCTCGGGGCACCGACAGCAGCAGGGTCCAGCAAGCGTTCCTGGGTGCAGCTGATATTTGGCCATTGCTCATTAGGCCATTGCTCAGTGAGACCCTTCTGCAGAGGGGTGGAACGGGTCAAAGCCACTGTCCTTCGGAAGTAAGGGGCTGGGGAAAACAGCCGCATGTGAGACAAAACTCAGGAGAGAGGTACAGCCTGGGGCCTGGTCACAGAGAGTGAAAAAGCAGGGAGTGGACCAAAGCTGAAGACAGAGGACGGGTGTGCAATTGCTGATACAGGAGAACAGACTGGATAGCTGGGTGACGCCATTTTTAACACTCCCGCGCATGTGCATAGGCACCTACGAGCGCCGTAACAATCCACTCCAGTAGGCTAGCTGCGCCATCTAGTGGAGAGCGGATCCGTTACACTGAGCCCCGCCCAACTGGATCAACTTAACTCTTTAAGAGCACAAGTTTCACTGCCGGCTTGGTTTATGGACTATAAAGCGCTACATAGACTGACTTCTAGGGGAAAACGAAGTAATTTCAGTACTATTTCAATCTGTTAGCAAGTCCATTTATTCAATTTTCTTTCTTTTTTTTTCTCATTTACACTTCTTTTTCTTGAGTACAGAAAGAGAAAAAAATCCATTTTTATTTTCAATTTTATTAAAAATATTTTCTTTAATTTTTATTACTATTTTTTTTTACTTTTGTGTAAATGTTTTCAAATTCTATTTTACTTCCATCATTTTATTTTAGTCTACTTCACTGTATTCACTTTTTCAAATTTTCAAAAGATTTCCTCATTTTTCTTTTTTTAATCTTTTTCCTCTTTTTTGTTTCTTTTATTTTTCATGAATACAGAAAGAGTAAAAATTCATATATTTTTTAATTTTAATTAAAAATAATTTTCTGTAATTTTTTTCTATTATATTTTTTCCTCTTGTGTATATGTTTTCAAATTCTATTTTATTCCCATCATCTCATTTTAGTCTACCTGAGTGTATTCACTTTTTCAAATTCTCAAACAATTTCCTTTTTTTTTCCTCCCCCCTGCTTTGTTTTCTATAATCCGTCAAACCACTTTCAACACCCAGACCAAAACATACCTAGGATCTAGCATAATTTATTTGATTTGTTTGTATGTGTGTGTGTGTGTTTAATTTTTTAGTTTTAATATTTTTTAATTTTAACTTTTTAATTTTAATTTTTCTACCTCATTAATTCCTTTTCTCCCTTCAAAATGACAAAATGAAGGAATTTACCCCCAAAAAAAAACGAGCAGGAAGAAACTACAACCAGGGATTTAACCAACACAGATACAAGCAAGATGTCTGAACCAGAATTTAGAATCACAATAATAAGAATACTAGCTGGAGTCAAAAATAGATTAGAATCCCTTTCTGCAGAGATAAAAGAAGTAAAACATAGCCAGAATGAAATTAAATATGCTCTAAGTGAGCTGCAATCACAGATGGATGCAGTGGCAGCAAGGATGGCTGAGGCAGAACAGAGAATCAGCAACATAGAGGACAAACTTATAGAGAATAATGAAGCAGAAAAAAAGAGGGAGATTAAGGCAAAAGAGCATGATTTAAGAATTAGAGAAATCAGTGACTCATTAAAAAGGATCAATATCAGAATCATAGGGGTCCAGAAGAGGAAGAGAGAGAAATAGGGGTAGAAGGTGAGCATATCATAGTGGAAAACTTTCCTAACCTGGGGAAAGACACAGACATCAAAATCCAGGAAGCACAGAGGACCCCCATTAGATTCAACAAAAACCAACCATCAAAAAGGCACATCATAGTCAAATTCACAAAATACTCAGGCAAGGAGAGAATCGTGAAAGCAGAAAGGGAAAAAAAGTCCCTAACCTACAAGAGGAGAAAGATCAGGTTTTCAGCAAACCTATCCACAGAAACTTGGCAGGCCAGAAAAGAGTGGCAGGATATATTCAGTGTGCTGAATCAGAAAAATATGCAGCCAAGAATTCTTTATCCAGCAAGGCTGTCATTCAAAATAGAAGGAGAGATAAAAAGTTTCTCAGACAAAATTTAAAAGGGTTTGTGACCACTAAATCATCCCTGCAAGAAATTTTAAGGGGGACTTTCTGAGGGGAGAAAAGATAAGTATGTGTGTGTGTATATATATATATATATATATATATATATATATATAATGTACATATATATATATACATATATAAAATATCAAAAGAAACAAAGATTATAAAGGACCAGAGAACACCATTAGAAACTCTACAAGCATCATAGTGGCAATAAATTCACATCTTTCAGTACTCACTCTAAACGTCAATGGACTCAATGCTCCAATCAAAAGACATAGGGTAACAGAATGGATAAGAAAACAGATCCATCTATATGCTGTTTACTAGAGACCCACTTTAGACCTAAAGACACCTTCAGATTGAAAATAAGGGGATGGATAGTCATCTATCATGCTAATGGTCAATGAAAGAAAGCCAGAATAGCCACGCTTATATCAGACAGTCTAGACTTGAAAATAAAGACTGTATCAAGAGATGCAGAAGGGCATCATATCATAATCAAGGGGTCTATGCACCAAAAGACCTAACAATTGTAAACATGCACCAAATGTGGAGCATCCAAATATATAAATCATTTAATCACAAACACAAAGAAACTCATCAATAGTAATACCATAACAGTAGGAGACTTCAACACCCCACTCACAGCAATGGACAGATCATCTAATCAAAAAATCAATAAGGAAACAATGGCTTTGAATGACACACTGGACCAGATCGACTTAACAGATATATTCAGAACATTTCATCCTAAAGCACCAGAATATACATTCTTGTCCAGTCCACACGGAACATTCTCCTGAATAGATCATATACTGGGACACAAATCAGCCCTAAGTAAGTACAAAAAGATCGAGATCATACTGGACATATTTTGAGACCACAACGCTATGAAACTCGAAATCAACCACAAGAAAAAATTTGCAAGGTAACAAATACTTGGAGACTGAAGAACATCCTACTAAAGAATGAATGGGCTAACCAAGCAGTTAAAGAGGAAATTAAAAAGTATATGGAAGGCAATGAAAATGATAACACCGCAACCCAAAACCTCTGGGACACAGCAAAGGCAGTCATAAGAGGAACGTATATAGCAATCCAGGCCTTCTTAAAGAAGGAAGAAAGATCTCAGATACACAACCTAACCTTACGTCTTAAGGGGCTGGGAAAAGAACAGCAAATAAAACCCCAAAACAGCAGAAGACAGAAAATAATACAGATTAGAGCAGAAATTAATGCTATCAAAACCAAAACCAAAACCAAAACAAAGAACAAAAAACAAAAAACAGTAGAACAGATCAATGAAACAAGAAGCTGGTTCTTCAAAAGAATTAACAAAATTGATAAACCACTAGCCAGTTTGATCAAAAAAAAAGGAAAGGACCCAAATAAATAAATCAAGAATGAAAGAGGAGAGATCACAACCAACACAGCAGAAATAAAAACAATAATAAGAGAATATTATGAACAATTATATGCCAATAAAATGGGCAATCTGGAAGAAATGGACAAATTCCTAGAAACATATACTCTACCAAAACTGAAATAGGAAGAAATAGAAAATTTGAACAGACCCATAACCAGTAAGGAAATAGAATTAGTAATCAAAAATCTGCCAAAAAACAAGAATCCTGGGCAAGATGGCTTTCCAGGGGAATTCTACCAAACATTTAAGGAAGAGTTAGCACCTATTCTCTTGAAGCTGTTCCAAAAAATAGAAACGGAAGGAACTTCCATAGAAGGAACTTCTATGAAGTCGACATTACCTTCATTCCAAAACCAGACAGAGACCCCCTAAAAAGGAGAACTATAGACCGATTTCTCTGATGAACATGGATGCAAAAATCCTCAACAAGATATTAGCCAACCAGACCCAACAATACATTAAAACAATTATTCACCATGACTAAGCGAGATTTACACCTGTGAGGCAGGGCTGGTTCAATATCTGCAAAATAATTAACGTGATTGATCACATCAATAAAAGAAAGAACAAGAACCATATGATGCTCTCAATGCAGAGAAAGCATTTGACAAAATGCAGCATTGTTTCTTGATAAAAACTCTCAAGAAAGTAGAGATAAAAGGAGCATACTTCAAGATCATAAAAGCCATATATGAAAGACCCGCCGCTAATATCCTCAATGGGGAAAAAACTGAGAGCTTTCCCCCTAAGGTCAGGAACAAGGCAGGGATGTCCACTCTCGCCACTGTTATTCAACATAGTATTGGAAGTCTTAGCCTCTGCAATCAGACAACACGAAGAAATAAAAGGCATCCAAATAGGCCAGGAGAAGGTCAAACTTTCACTCTTCGCAGATGACATAATACTCTATATGGAAAACCCTAAAGATTCTACCAAAAAACTGCTAGAATTGATTCATGAATTCAGCAAAGTTGCAGGATATAAAATCAATGCACAGAAATCGGTTGCATTCCTATACACCAACAAGGAAGCAACAGAAAGAGAAATCAAGGAATCGATCCCATTTACAGTTGCACAAAAAAAAAAAAAAACATAAAATACCTAGGAATAAATTTAACCAAAGAGGTGAAAAATCTATACGCTGAAAACTATAGAAAACTGATGAAAGAAATTGAAGAGGACACAAAGAAATGGAAAAAGATTCCATGCTCCTGGATAGGAAGAACAAATATTGTTAGAATATTGATACTACCAAAGCAATCTACATATTCAATGCGATCCCTATCAAAGTAACACCAGCATTCTTCACAGAGCTAGAACAAATAATCCTAAATTTTTTATGGAACCAGAAAAGACCCCGAATATTTCCCTCTTAACCAATCATTCAATTTTAATTCCCATTTTTACCCTCAATTTAAGAGATCGTGGAGCCAATTGAGATTTTGGAGTTCAAATGTATTTGTTTCCAGGTATTTCTCATTGCTGATTTAAGATACTTTACTTGGAACTTAAAAAAAAAAAAGTCTTAATGATGAAATGTTGGTGAGGATGTGGGGAAAAAAGGAGAATCCGTACACTATTGATGGGAATGAAAACTGGTGCAGCCACGGTGGAAAACAGTACGGAGCTTCCTCAAAAAGTTAAAAATAGAACTACCTTATGACCCAGTAATTGCACTACTGGTTATTTACCCAAAGAATGTAAAAACACTAATTTGAAAGGATACATGCACCCCTAGGTTTATTGCAGCATTGCTTACCATAGGCAAATTATGGAAGTAGCCTAAGTGTCCATCAATAGATGAATGGATAAAGAAGAAGTGGTATGTGTGTATATATACATATATATATATATATATATCTATATATATATATACGTACACACACACACATATATATACACATATACACACATATATACACATACACACACACATATATACACATATATATATAGACACATATTTGTGTGTGTGTGTGTATATATATATATATATATATATATATATATATAATGGGATATTATTCAGCCATAAAAAGAATGACATCTTGCTCTTTGCAATAACACGAATAGAGCTTCAGAGTATAATGTCAAGTGAAATAATTCAACCAGAGAAAGACAAACACTATAAGATTTCACTAGTATGTGGAATTCAAGAAAAAAACAAATGAACATTTAAGGGAAAAAAAGAGAGAGGCAAATGAAGAAAGACAAATTCTTAACTATAAAGAACAAACTGAAGGTTGCTGGAGGGGAGGTGGGCAGGGGGTGGACCAAATGGGTGGTGGGGTTTAAGGAGGGCACTTACTGTGATGAGCACTGGGTGTTGTATATAAGTGATGAATCAAATCACTAAATTCTACATCTGAAACTAACATTACACTGTTAACTAACTGGAATTTAAAGAAAAACTTAGAGAAAAAAAATTTTACAAGTGCAAAGTGGAAAAAAAGGACAAAATAGAGTACACTTATCAAGATGAGCACTGGGTAATGTTTAGAATTGTTGAATCACTATATTGTACACCTGAAACTAATGTAACACTGTATGGTAACTATAGTGAATAGAAAACTTGAAAGAAAAAGGTTGGATTCTACAATGGGAAAAAAGAAGACTTCATTTTGTTTTCCATTTTCTCTTGTTTTGCAACAAGTAGCCTGGTCTCTGAATTTACAAATTTATACCCTGCTTGAAAGATAAGTTTGCAGTTATTTAAATGGGGATGGTTAGATAAAAGAGCTGAAACGCATGAAGACTTTCAAGTCATCCTGATTGGCAAGAGCATGTATCCAGTTTTTCCTTTAGCTAATGATAAAAAATATAAAAACTTAAATTTAGCACTCTGTACATGCCTTTGTAGTTTTAAAAATTGTGTTCAGTTACTACATATTACATTTTATAAGTTTGATTTTCTTTCCAACTAGTATACAAAACTAAACTTCTCTTTTCAATAATAACAAAAATATTTGTTTAAATTCTATTTACATTGGGATACTTAGGTCTGAAAGGAACAAATGAAATAAAATGAAAAACAAGTATTTGAAAAATCCCATTCTTGAGTTTTTATGTTTACTTCGTCATGCTATTCAGCTCTTGATCTCCATTATTTTTATTCACACTTAAAAGATCCTACTACTTAAATGTTATTTGGTTTAACATAGGCAACACTTTGCTGATATTTTCAAGTAAGTTCAAATGGTAAAGTTTGTGGAAAGTAATGAACAAAAGATATTGACTGGAGAAATAAACTCACTGAAGAAACGATTAAATATTCTAAGATTAAAGAGCGTAGCAAATCGTAGTGATAAGAAACTTTCATAAAACACCTTATTTTTAAAATTACTTGACCTAACTTTAAGAAGACAATAACAGGAATCAGCACACTCAGAAAACAAATGAAACATCATGTTTTGTCATACAAATATGAAATCATGATTCTTTCTGATAAAATTAATTTAGTTTTTAATTTGCTGATGTGGCAGCTAGATGTAGTCATTGATGCATATCTTCATTACAGGAAACTATTTTTAAATTGGGTGTTCTCATGTAGATGTATATATACAGAAAGAATAAGGACAGAGAAAAAGCAAGATTAATTTGACACTCTTCAAACAATGAATGTGAACTAAATAATATAAACTAAGTAGTTTCCATAAACTGAATCTATACAACAACAAATAGAGATATTAGGCTTTATTTTAATCTACTTTTTAAATAGTCCCAGTATTTAAAGTGCTATCTATCTTAATATTTTCTCATATGTAAGAAGGATTTATAACACTGAAGCACATTATCTAAAAATTCCCTTCCCATTTCATAATATGAGCTTCAAACCTACCATTTATGTCACGACCAATTGCACAGGTATCAATCTATATATTTACAAGTGTATTTTGTAAATAAAAATAATGCAAGAATGTGACAGCATCACTACAACGGAAGAAAAATAAAATAACAATATAATCAAATGGGGGAGAGAATCTTTAGTAAGAGCCAAAAGATTAAGATTAGTTTTAAGTTCAGTAAGTTGTATTTAATATAAGGTTTAATTATGAAATGAGATAACCAATTACTCTTCAATTTTAAAATTATTTTTCTTTGACTTGACTTCACCATCAACTACTATCATGGCTAACATCCAGATAATAGAGCTTTTGCTAAATGTCCAATCATTAAATGCATTTCATAAGTGTAGTTGTTTCAATATTATTCAAGTTAGTCCTATCACAGAAGCAGGCATTAGTTTAAAGAGAAATATGCCTTGGATAAGTATTTAGATTAAGGTAACAATCTTGATAATTGATTTTTATATAAGTTTGAGGTTCATTGTTAAGAATACATAAGTTGGATCATTTATAAAAATTAAAGCTTCCCATCGCTTTACTGAAAATTAGGTAGAACTGAAAGTTTTCTAAAGACAAAGCTTTAAACATATGATTAGTCTAACAGTGTTCTCCTTTAAACAAAAGAATATGTATCTAATTCTCTAGGCAACTCTTTAATTTTGCCATATCCATTGCGCATAAACCATGGTAATAAATTCATGTCATCACTCAATTTTATCTTTAAAATCCTCTTTGTTCTCTTGCCTTGAATCAACACACCAGTTTCTCCCTGTCCAAACACCAGAAAGGAAATCAAATAGATATATTTCTTCAAAAATGGGAAAATAATAGTTAATTTATATCATTGAATAGAAGTCAATTAGAATACTAGCATAGAAATGAAAATTATATTTTTGCTTTTTAAAAATGTTTATATATTTAGAGAGAGAGAGCAAGCAGGGGAGAGGCAGAGAGAGAGACAGAGAGAGAGAGAGAGAGAGAGAGAGACAGAGAGAGACAGAGAGAGACAGAGAGAGACAGAGAGAGAAACCCAAGCAGGCTCCACACTGCCAGCGCAGAGCCCAACGAAGGCTGGGCTCAATCACATATGAGATCATGACCTGAACCAGAGTCAAGTGTCAGACACTTGACTGATAGAACCACCCAGCCACACCTATTTTGAACTTTTCATAAATAAAATATGGAATCAGTACTCTTACACAGTGTTTAGTTCAGAGCTAGTTAGATTTTCGTATGGTTTAATTCATCACTGAAAAGGATTGGAGAACGGTTCTGAAATATGAAAATACATAAAGGGAGCATTTTTAGTCTATTAAAGTGTGAGAGTGTATGTGTTTGTGTGTGGGTGACCATGAGTTCTAGCAGTCACCTTTCATTTGGTTCAGTTATTAGAAGCAGTAATCAAAATTGCTTCCCTGACACCAAAATTCTGATGCTAATGAAATTGAATAAATTTAAAAATCAATATACAGATAAATGACATGTTTTTCTTGATATATGACTCTGGGTATTATTTGAAAATGACCAGGTAACTTTGCCTCATACAATTCTCTTCATAGGTATTTAATTTAAGGGAAGAATATGAAATAGTCATTTCAAATTAATATTTTAATTTTTTGGCTCTATTTTTAAAAGTTTGCATAATTTGAAACTTACCCAAAAGTTGTATAAATACTATAAGATAATGAAAGAAACACATGTCTGCATTCTTTTTCCCTAAAGTGTTGAAGAGTAAGTTGAAGATACAGTGTCCATTTACACATAAATCCTTTTGTGCATGCTTTCTAATAACAGGGTATACACCTGAAGTTTCCACATGCAAATGTGCTTATGTACCTGTGTATCAATAGCATTAACTTAAAAATAAAAGATATTTTTATCTTTCTTGAGATTTATACATTGTTTTTATAGTATTATTGACAGTAAAATAATATCAAATATTATGTATTACTTTCAGATGTCATGTCTGATGTCCTTTAATCTAGAACAGTTTCTGTTTCATTCTTTGTATTTACGACATTAGTGTATATTTTTAAATTTTTAATTTTTTTTTAATTTTTGAGAAAGAGGTACAAAGAATGCAAGCAGAGGGAAGGCAGAGAGAGAGGGAGACCCGGAATCCGAAGCAGGCTCCAGGCTCTGAGCTGTCAGCACAGAGCCCGATGCAGTGTTCTAACTCACAAACCATGAGATTATGACCTGAGCCTGAGCCTAAGTTGGACCCTAAATCAACTGTCAACCAGGCAACCCGATAACATTGATATTTTTAAGAGCATAGCCACTTACTTTGTAAAATGTCCTATCTTATGACAGCCCCTTTCATTCTTGATATGGATAATCTGAGTTTTGCTATTTTTATTCACCAATGTCCAGTCTTGCCAAATATTAATTGAATTAACAGTCTTTTCATAAAGGCAATTTTGGGTCTTCTTCATTCTGTTTTACATTTGTTTGTTTCAACAATTTCTACTATTTTCTTTATTTTTTCCTATTTTATATGATTAATTTTCTTTTCCCTTTCAAACATTTACAGATTGATTTTGTCACATTTCTATTAATTTATTCTTGGCTTAACTATATTCTTTACTTTCACTTTAAATCACCTGTTGTCAGAAAAAATAATGCCAGCGATTTTATCTACGTAGGTATGTATTTTCTTGGGTCTTCTTTTATGACCCAGCATATGATTATTTTTGGAATATAAATATTTAAGAGCATTTATTTACTTTTATCTTTTACATATTTTAACATTCAACATTTTCCTTTACACTTAGAATGAACGTTCCTTATAACTATGATTTATGTCTAATACAAATATTTTATAAGAACATTTAGTCCAAAAGTACTTTTCAGTTTAACATATGACTGTTTGATTATATTTGCTCTATCTTTTCTATGTCCCATTTCTATCCTTTCTCTTTTGAATTGAGTATACACTTTTATAGATTAATTTATTAAGTACTACATACATCTTTCAAACACAAATGTCTAATATAAATGAATTATTTTACTTATTCCCATGGAATGTAAGCAACAGGGCACATTTCCAATTTTTTCTGTCTCTATCACTGAGTTTTTACCAGGGATCATTTTCCTCCAGGTGGAATTCTTTTTAATATTTTCTATAGTTAAATGCCACTAACAAATTGTACATTATAATTTCCTGCAAATTTTTTCACTATGTTATTAAGTTTGTTTTTATTGGTGCATATCTTTCCTTTTGAAATTAGTTATTTCTCTGGTTTTTGGATTCTAGTAATCAGTAAATATTTTTTAAGACTGTTAATGCTACTATTCCACTGCCTTCTTGCTGCACTTATTTCTGTTTAGATGTCAACTACAAATTTTAGTCCTTTCACCAATTTCTATACCTTTTTTATGTATTCTGGTGAAAATTTTTAATAACCCTTGAAGCTGTGGTTTGATATCTTTTATTAGTTTTGGAAAGATTCTAGGCACTATCTCTCTTATATTACTTCCGTGTATTATTTTATTTTCTCTCAGTAAGGCATAAATTATAAATAAGCTAGACAATTTTACAATGTCCCATATATTTCTTCATTTTTTTCATTTTTTTTCTGTTTTCATGCTCTTTGTTTTCTGTTTCCCATGATCCTTATATTTTATTCTGAATTTTTTCTTCTGATCAACCTTCCAATTAGCATTTATCTTTTCATCTGTTCCTAACATACTGCCATTCTTATCCACTGATTTCTAACTTCAAACATTGGGTTTTATTTTAGAATTTTTATTTGTTTTATTTTTATATTTTTCACTTCTATGCCAAAATTGTGCATTCTTTTTTAAATTTTTATAAATTTTAATACATTTTGTTAAGTTACTATATCATACTTTCAACTATTTGGATATTCTTTGGGTGTTTTAATTGTTTGAACGCTTTCCTCTGGGTTTTCAATAATGTCCTATCTATTTCTATTCCTAGCTATATTTATACTGTCAATTGTAAGTAAAAATTGTGGAGACTATATTACCTCCTAATAATACTAGTTTCTGGCAACAGAACTTACTTTGCTTTTGGCAGATGTTAGGCTAAGGGCATTGCTTTAATTCACATGGGATTTGAGATAGTTTAATGCTAAATTCTATCTTTGGTAAGATCATTTATTTTGTGTTGAATGTTTACTCTCAGGGCTTAGCTCTTCAGTGTCCAAATTTAAAAAAAAATGAGTAAATGATGGTGGGAAGAAGGAGGGTCTTATGCTTGATGCGCTCCTTACTCCAACTTTTCTCCTGCCACAAATGTATAGAAACCACCCTTCAGATTTTCACCCTCTTATTTTCTAATTTTGGAATCAATAACCACCTACTGGAAAATAAGCAAATGTCAGTCCTTTCTTTCACTTTTGGATATTGACTCCTAAAATCTTGCTAGCATCATGGTTCCCGGATACTTTTAATCTGAGCCTTTTAATGTTTTATAGGACTTTTATATTTGTTCCTACTTAAGGAACTTAGCAATAGTTAAAAGTTGAGTTCTTGTCAACCTTTTGTATAACATGCAGTTTTAATATTTATATTTTATAATCATACTTTATAATATATAGTTATCAAAAAATCTGTATAACTTCTGGAGAACTTAAAGTAAAAACTTTATAGCTTCCTTCACTTCTTCCAACATAATTACCAGAAAAAAACAATGTATATATAACAGAAATTTCATTTTAGCCAATAACTTTGAATATCACCACTATGTGTTAGAAACAAAGTTAAAAATAATTTAAGTATGCAATAAAAACTCTTTCTTTCTTTCACTATAAAGTCCATGTGCTGAATTTTCTCACATTTCTAGAGATAATTATTATTATAAGTATTTACTAATTCTGGTCTTATGTAGATAATATTTCCTTTGAAATTACCAACCTAACATAATATGACTAAAAATTAATATTATTTTGTTAACATCTAAATTAAGTTCAGTTTACAATAATTTTATAGACATGCCTAATCCATAATATAAAGATAATATAATTCTTCTTTAACAAAGCTACTAAAGTGAAGGCAGATTTATGTTCAACACTCTTCAAACATGTATCACTTACAGGTACGTGCTTTTTCCCAGATGTCCCAGTCATGCTTGGAATGTTTTTGCATTAAAGACATGTGCAAATGCATGTACATGTTAGTGTGTGTGTGTGTGTGTGTGTGTATGTGTACAAGTGTTTTCCTCAGAGTTATATCTCTTCATTGTAATTATTTGCTATAAAATGGACAGTTCTTTTTTAAAGATACATTGTTATAGATTACTACAGTGTAGGATCTGCTAAATTCAGATGTTCCATAAATTCCAATCTTGTTTTAAGGTGGATTACATGTTGACATCATTGTTGTTATCTCTCAAATACAAAATATTTTATGTTCCTCATATGAAAGAGATATAATTTTATTTGCAATGACACTTAAAGCAAATCTGTGGTTGTGAAGAAGACTAAAAGTAAACAAAAATTCATTGTTCAATAATATAGTAATTTCCATGTTCATTTATATTGTGTTCTATCATTGCAGATTTTGTTGTCAAGACTATCAGAGCATATTTATATGAACTTTGAACATATTTATGTTATGTTATGTTATGTTATGTTATGTTATGTTATGTTAAAAGCCAAGACACTAATTACTTATTTGAATTATTTTCTCACTTTCAAATTTCCATACATTACTATGCCTTTTCCCTTTTATGATTTATGTGCTTGCAATTATAGAAAATTTCAATGAAGAAAACAAATTTTTTTTCATGATTATAAAACATGTCTTCATACATGAAATGAAGATCAGTACAAATTTAACCAAAAAGCTTTGAGTGTCTATTTTTTTTAGGTTGTAAAATTTTGCTTCTGTCTCTTCCCCAAAAACAACATGCTCTAAAATAAGATTCTAAAGAATTGTTTGCTAAAAGGGATGAGGTATTTTTGAGAAAAACTGTTAACTATTAAACTTAAAAGTGCACAATCTAACTAACCCACTTAAAATAAAGCTAAAATTCACTTGGAAAACATACATGTATGGTAACTGTGCCAAGTCTTATGAATAAAAAGAAAACACATATTTTTATGACAGAAACACATGGTACCATTTAATTGAGGGTTTATAGGTAAATATTAGAAAAATATTCTTTTGATAGAGTATTCTCTAAATAAAATTGGTTTAATATTTCATATTATTTTTAATGTTTATTTATTTTTGAGAAAAAGAGAGAGAGAGACATAGTATGAGTTGGGAAGGGGCAGAGAGAGAGGGAGACGCAGAATCTGAATTAGGCTCCAGGCTCTGAAGTATCAGCACCCAGCCTGATGTGGATCTTGAACCCACGAGCCATGAAATCATAACCTGAGCTGAAGTTGGACGCCCAACCTACTGAGCCACCCAGACACCCCTAATATTTCATATTATTAAGTAAGAAGCTCTTTGTCCTAATTTGTCATAAAAGCTTTTATAGTCAATTGAAGCAAAATTTAATAGCTTGACTATATTGTAAACAGCTACCCACTTCAGAAAATTTATTCTGCTGTGTATAATTATATTTATTTTTAGAAGAATTGCAAAAAAATTATTAAATGTTTGTATGGACTCTCACTTCATACTGATAGAAAGACTTCTATTTGAACAGGAAAAATGAACACACAATTTAATTTTTCCCTCTTCAGAAATCTCAGTAAAATGACTGTAAGTGGATTTTTCTCATGATGCATGAATTTCCAAGAATAAAAACTGTGGCTGAACAAATGTAGGCATAAGAGATGCACATATAAAAAGAAGAGCTCCATAAACAATTTATATGCATACATGTTAACTGGCATATTGAAACTGAGAAACCGAACCTAAATGCCTGATAGGAGTAGAGCGTACAGGTAGACATTAGCTGAATCACACAAAAGAACTCTGGAAGGTTTTAGAAATTTCAGAAACTAAATCCATCTGAAGGCAGGTTATATAGGTGCTACCTCAAAACATGGTTTACATGGCTTATGGTTTAAAGCCTGCAAATAAAACAATTACAGCTCCTTCCCCTACTTGCTACAATTTTATACTTTCACTTTTTCAGGTCTTCCAACCAGAGATACAGTGGATTATGAGCACTGACACTCAGTGAAGACTGGAGTGCTATGTGGAAAAATAGGGAATATATGGAAGTCTATGGTCAATTGCCCCCATCTCTTTCACTTGGCTATCAGGAAACACAGAATCAGTCTTTGATTTGGTTCCATCGTATTCCAGCCTCATCTCCACTTCTACCAGTACCAGCAAAAAGAGGAAGATACCTCTCTGGTCCAATATACTACTGGGACTCCTAGGATTAGATGGCTGAGTGTCAGCAGGCGTGTTAATATTAAGCTTTCTACTCATTAAGTGCCCTCATGCTCACAAATCCCCAGCAAACTTTGAGTGCCACACTATTAAATATGAAAACAAAATGGTCAAGTATAACCAGATATTTGAAGAAATCCTCTGATATGAAAAACAAACCGAAGCAGGCATCAATTCGCCAACAAGCAAAACCTAAAAAAACAAAACAAAACAAAAAACCCAAAAAAACCTAAAAGGAAACAAAAAATACAGCATAGTGCATGTAGCAGGAAAAAAATCCCATGAGAATCTGACAATTGATATCCTAAGAAAAGTAAATAAAAGAAAATATTACTTTCATGATAAACAGAACAGTGTACAATAAAAAAGGAAGATTTAGAGAGCATAAAAGGTTTCAAGATATACTTTTCAGAAATTAGCACACAGGGGAGTAAGTTTAGAAAATAAAACAGACTGGGGCGCCTGGGTGGCGCAGTCGGTTAAGCGTCCGACTTCAGCCAGGTCATGATCTCGCGGTCCATGAGTTCGAGCCCCGCGTCAGGCTCTGGGCTGATGGCTCAGAGCCTGGAGCCTGTTTCCGATTCTGTGTCTCCCTCTCTCTCTGCCCCTCCCCCGTTCATGCTCTATCTCTCTCTGTCCCAAAAATAAATTTAAAAAAACGTTGAAAAAAAAAAAAAGAAAACAGAAACAGAAAAAAAATTTAGAGAATTCACTAACTACTAAAAAAGAAAAGAGAAAGTTAGACTAGAGAAAATGGAGGAGGGAAATTGTCAAAGAACTAATACAAGAATATTTCCCAGGGGGTGTCTGGGTGACTCAGTCAGTTAAGCATCTGACTTCAGCTCAGGACATGATCTCACAGTAGGTATTTGAGTTTGAGCCCTGCATCGGCTCTCTGCTGTCAGCACAGAGCCTGCTTTGGATCCTCTGTCCCTCTGTCTCTCTACCTCTTTCTTTCCCTCTCTCAAAAATAGATAAAAATTAAAAAAAAAGAGTATTTCTCATAACTAAAGGATATAGGTATGCAGATAAAACCACCTGAAAAAAAAAGGTAAAAAAAAAAAAGGTCCATGCCTACACATATTATTCTCTCTCTCTCCCTCTGTCTCTCTCTGTCTCTCTATCTGTCTCTCTCTGTCCCTCTCTCTCTCTTTAATTTTGAACACTACTTAAAAATTCTAAAAACTTTTGAGGTGAGATTTGAAGGGGAAGAGTTCACACAGAAAGGATCAGGAGTGGCATAGGATCTATAGATAGCAGTCATAGAAGTCTAGAAAGCCTTCATAATTCACAAAGAAAATGCTTTCCAATCTGGATCCAACAAATAGTTTGTATCCCTCAAACTATCATTTGAGGGGGAAAGTTAACCAAAAACATTTGAGAAAGGACCCCTCAAAACATTTACTTTCATAATTATTGGAAATAACTACATCAATGATGGCATAAACAAGATAAAGGGGGCCATCATGTAATCAAAAAGAAGTTGACCTTGGAGGACAGGGATGAGAATTCCCAAAGTTAAGTGAAGGTCTGTATTAAAGTGGAAAGTAGATTTCAAATCCAAATCATGATGAGAGTAAGAGGATTGAGAGGTACAGAAATATATACTCTCTAAGAGCAAACACACACACACACACACACACACACACACACACACACACAAAACATAAGGGGCACCTGAGTGGCTCAGTTGGTCAAGTGTTGGACTTTGGCTCAGGTCACGATCTCATGGTTTGTGTGTTAAGCCCCTTCAGCTCAGAGCCTGAAACCTGCTTTGGATTCTGGGTCTCCCTCTCTCTCTGCCCCTCCACTTCTCACACTCTGGCTCTTTCTGTCTCTCTCTAAAAACTAAATAAATATCTAAAAAATTTAGAAAAGAAACATAAATTATTCTGTGCTTATTAATTAATGAAAGTATACTTACAATTTTATTTTAGAATTTGAGTTTGAAATTGTATTGTACGGAAAATCTAAGAATTCATTCTAAGAAATAGAATAATCTGAATTCCCAATAAAACAACACTGCAATAGTAAGGAAATATGTATAATTATGAAAAAATATATATAATTTCAGAACTTGTAAACATTAGATGTTGATTTAAACTAAAATTATATGTTGACAATGGAGAAATGGTAGAAGAGGAGAATGTTGATATATATTTTTATTGGCTGTTAGGGGCAACTACTATAAGGGAGCTAAATCTTCAAATGTTGTCATAGAAAGTAAATTGATAATATCTTTTTTTTTTTTTTTTTTTTTCAACGTTTATTTATTTTTGGGACAGAGAGAGACAGAGCATGAACGGGGGAGGGGCAGAGAGAGAGGGAGACACAGAATCAGAAACAGGCTCCAGGCTCTGAGCCATCAGCCCAGAGCCCGACGCGGGGCTCGAACTCACGGACTGCGAGATCGTGACCTGGCTGAAGTCGGACGCTTAACCGACTGCGCCACCCAGGCGCCCCTAATTGATAATATCTTAAACTTTAAAATAAATAAAAGCAATTACAAATATGATGTCATTAAAAATATGTAAGAAAATAATAGAATACATTACTGAATGAGTCTAAAATGTTTGTTTCTCTGAAGAGGAAATTGAGGGGAGGTGATTCATAGGTTAAAGAATAGTAGATAAAAACCTTCTGCACTGCAAAGGAAACAATCAACAAAACTAAAAGGCAACCAATGGAATGGGAGAAGATATTTGCAAGTGACATATCATACAAAGGGCTATTATCCAAAAGAACTCACCAAACTCCACACCCGAAAAACAATCCAGTGAAGAAATGGGCAGAAAACATGAATAGACACTTCTCTAAAGAAAATATCCAGATGGCCAACAGGCACATGAAAAGATGCTCAACGTCGCTCCTCATCAGGGAAATACAAATCAAAACCACACTCAGATACCACCTCATGTCAGTCAGAGTGGCTAAAATGAACAAATCAGGAGACTATAGATGCTGGCAAGGATGTGGAGAAACAGGAACCCTCTTGCACGGTTGGTGGGAATGCAAACTGGTGCAGCCACTCTGGAAAACAGTGTGGAGTTTCCTCAAAAAATTAAAAATAGATCTACCCTATGACCCAGCAATAACACTGCTAGGAATTTACCCAAGGGACACAGGAGTGCTGATGCATAGGGGCACTTGTACCCCAATGTTTATAGCAGCATTTTCACCAATAGCCAAATTATGGAAAGAACCTAAATGTCCATCAACTGATGAATGGATAAAGAAACTGTGATTTATATACACAATGGAATACTATGTGGCAATGAGAAAGAATGAAATATGGCCTTTTGTAGCAACGTGGATGGAACTGGAGAGTGTTATGCTAAGTGAAATAAATCATACAGAGAACGACAGATGCCATATGTTTTCACTCCTATGTGGATCCTGAGAAACTTAACAGAAGACCATGGGGGAGGGGAAGAAAAGAAAAAGGGGTTAGAGAGGGAGGGAGCCAAAACATAAAAGACTCTTAAAAACTGAGAACAAACTGAGGGTTGATGGGTGGTGGGAGGGAGGGGAGGATGGGTGATGGGTATTGAGGAGGGCACCTGTTGGGATGAGCACTGGGTGTTGTATGGAAACCAATTTGACAATAAATTTCATATTTAAAAATAAATAAATAAATAAGAGAATAGTAGCTTCTATTCTGAACCCTATAAAAATAATTGACTTTTTACAAATTCTGTGTACACAGTGCCTACATAAAATTTAAATTAAATTCAAATTCAGTATGTTGTCATATTAATAAGAGTATATCATGATCTCAAACCATCAATGCAAACACTTTTGAAAAACAACCACAGAATCATATGGCAAAATGAGGACATCTCTTATGACATTTATATGGGATTATATATTTTATTTAAGTTAAGCTTATTTGCCACACTTATTTTACATTTCTTTTTATATTAGAACTTTAGGCCATGATATATTCTCATAAATAGTTTATTTTGGTACCTTATTTATCATAGGTCCTTGTTCCCTTGTCAAAAGTAAGTTATTGATAAATATGGAATCACCCATATTGGTTAGAACAAATAATGGAGATTCACAAAAGATGATTTTAAAGACCTTTAGGTAAAAAGTTAATGAGAAAGAATAATTTTGTTTGATTTAGTGAATATTTAGTGAAAACTTTTTCTTAATTATTAATTTTCACTAACTGAATATAACAACATGATCACTTCTGAGATTCTTCACACTTCCTGATAAATAATAACAAAAATATTTCTCCAATATTCACAGGAAGTAGGAGAGAGATAAATCTACCAGCCCTGAAAAATTATGCCATAGGCATTTAAAATAATATTGATGTTTTCAATTTATTATTATTTACTGAGCACCTACTTTAAGAGTCTCAGACACTACTTTGGTTACAGAAGACATGGAGATTTTTAAGTCATGATCTCTGTTGTACAAAGCTGAAGGCACTTTAATTGTGTCAAGAACTCAAAAGTAATTTAGACTTCTGAATGTGTTGGCAGAAAGCAAATGAAACTTTGTAAAAAAGGGAAATGAAAATGAGAAATATTTTATGAGAATGGTTCATGTTTGAGCTTTTAGTTAGCAAATGACGATTCCCTGGAGAGAAAATATGACATCCTGAAAGAAGATGAATTACATATGTGTGTCATTTATTATGTTTGTAAAGGGACATATTTAACAGAAGAGTTTGTTTTATCATACTTTGACCATGTTTTCATCAAACATATTGTGTTTTACTTGTTTTAATCATGGCATGTGAATGGGTGACAGTGAGTGTACGTGTGTATGTAAATGTGTGCGTGTGCAAATGCTGCACAATCTGTTTTCTTTTTCTATTTTCTTTGAAGTCATGGAGAACTCTGATCTTTCTCTGCTTCTTTTTCATGTGTGCCTCTTTTGTCATATGCTTTTCATCCAGATTTCCTTTATCTCTGTCTTATCTTTCTCTTCTAATAGCAACCACAGTTTTTCTCCGTGTTCTTTTGAAGTCCAATGGGACCAAGCAATTCACCACTGTGGGTAATCTCAGTCTTATCTAAGAATTACGATG
The DNA here is from genome assembly GCF_022837055.1 of Prionailurus viverrinus. Lineage (NCBI taxonomy): Eukaryota > Metazoa > Chordata > Mammalia > Carnivora > Felidae > Prionailurus > Prionailurus viverrinus. The sequence continues at coordinate 67,260,427 of NC_062564.1, read as the reverse complement.
GGCTTGGAGTAACCAAAGACTGGAATTGCACTACTTGCCTAAGACATCCTCTAAAAAATTTCTTATATTCTCCTTTCTAAAGGCACTTTTCAGTTCAGATTTTTTCATTGAGAGAGTCTGATTCAAAAATGAAACATACTAGGACAGAATTTCTTGGTGGTATCAATTGGTGATTATAGCTTCCCTCTCCTTTAATTTGACAGTCTGATTTTCATGAAGAGATTGGTTTGCAGAAATAAGAGCCACATGTTAATCTGCTTTCTACATTTCATCTGCCCATTGTTTTGCTCTTCTAACTTTAGAATTTGATCACTAAACAGTCTTCATTTCTTCCATGGCTACCAACACACCTGATCTTACCACATAAAACAGAATTTTAGAGTGGGATGTTGAATGAAACTTTAGAGAATAAAAGAACTTTTTTTTTATTTTCAAGTGAAAAAGTTTCCCTCGATTTGTATCAGTCTTCTTCATCTTCATCCACAGTACACTATGTATGACAGATACATACATAGTGATAGATGTATGATGTACATATAATAGATACTCTGTATATTATAGATATGTATGATAGATATGTATTATGATAAATCTATGCATGTATGATAGATAGCCTGTATATTTTGGGATTTGAGTAGGAATTTTCTTTATTGCTGCAAATGCAGAACCTAATATATCTTGCATATAATAGCATTCAGTAAATATGTGATAAATGCATGAACTAATAAATGCACATTCTTTGCATCAAAAAGACAAATTAATGAAATATTCACTCTCATCAAGAAAAATGCTCGTTAAGCTATTTTTAACACTTAAGATAATTTAACAATAAGCTTTCTCAAAATGCCAGAAACTTTATTCAAAGCTGAAAAAAAGGGAAGAGGAATAAAAGAAAAAGAAATATTAAATGTCACATATAGGTGGATGTCTAGAGGGTTGAGACAGCTTTAGAATTCCCAGATGCTAACATTCAGAATAGGGTGTATGAATTTTGTTTCTTCATCTCTTAGTTTCACTTGACTGTGCTGTATGCTCAGTAAGGTAAGAAGGTCAATGCATAGCCAAAGCCTCCCCATTCAGAAGACAGAGTATCTTAGACAATAGCAAAAAAATACACATTTTTGGTTTTGCTTTATTTGTCCAATCTATATCATGTATTCAGATGCAGTGATACTGTGATTGTACATAATTGAATCAAGGGACTATTCCTGGGGCTAATATTTCTTTAATCCTCTGTGTATTTGTATTATAGTTTATATCCAAATAATACATACTGAACATTTGCTATTTTGTGTGGCTCATTGAAAAAGAATGATATCTTTTCAAGTATATTAATAGTCTGAATGATAGCAGACTTCATGCATGTGAACACATTTTTAAAACCCTCAAGCTAGAAACTTTGTCAATCACTACTTTGTAGGGTCCCTTTATAGATGGGGAGGAAGGGCTGACTCAGTTTCATTAGAGGCCCAGGAGAACTGTAGCCTGGTGCTGATCTTATATGGCTGTTGAAAGTAGTGACAGGAAAGGGATTTCTATGGGTTTCAATGCTTGTCACTGACAACAGGGAACAGTGACACCTGTGGAGAAAAAGAGATATTGTTGAAGAAGATGTTAAGACTGAACTAAACTTCATAGCACTAAGAAGGAAACATTTTTTTTCACTCTTGAGTTCCTAAGGAAAAAAAAAATTTCTACATTCTACAAGTATACTTTTCACTTTTATCTAAACAGACATATTAACCAGACTATATTACCTGGAAATATAAATTTCTAGTATGAGTTTTTAAAAGGCTAGATCATAATGCTTTAATTTAGAGATAACATAATAACCACCTGAATAATCCTAACATAAAATGTGTGATGTTGTTACTTTTTTTTTTTAAGTTTATTTATTTATTTTGAGAGAGAGAGTGCACAAGACGGGGAGGGGCAGAGACAGAGGGAAGGAAAGAATCCCAATCAGTTTCTTCACTGTCTGCATGGATCCCAATGTGGGGTTTGATCCCACAAACCATGAGATTATGATCTCATGCAAAGTCAGATGCTTAACCTACTGAGCCACCCAGGTCCCCCTGACTTTTAATTGCTTTCTGTCATGAAGTTAGTGTCATTAAGTTCTTCAGAAGGAATCAATAAGAATTATTTTTTAAAGGTTCAGTTTGATTAAAAAAAAATCTTAAAATAACTTGTGAAAAACAAGATTCTATATAGTAGACTAATAAGCTAAGAAATCAAACAAATATGGATTAGAGAATGAGTAAGAGACTTACAAATCCTCCTTTAAGTAGTATTTGTAATAGATGATTTAGTTTGGATTTTTCAACTAATATTTGATTTCTTTTCATTTATTAATCATTAAAATAAAAAACACAAGTATTATTAGAACAAAATAAGAATATTATTTTATCATTTGCAGAAAACATTATGTATATGTGGAAATATTGGCATATTTTGAATGATGACTATATATACATAAGAGATCTTTTAACTTAATTTTATGACAAAGAGGTTAAAGTCTATGAGATGTTTAATTATTACTGGTTAAGAACATTTTTCTAAGTGTTAGTGTAATCACATTTTGCTACAGTTAAACTAGCATCTGCTGTAACCCTAAAAACGCCCTAGGGCATTTTAAACAACAGACCATAGCAAAGGATGGTGACTGTTTCCAGACACCTGCTGTGACATAAAATTTCTTCTTGGGAATCAGTAGTGTTGTTTTGTTTTGTCTTATGTTGTTTTATTTTGTTTTTCAAATTTTGTGTGTCCCACTGTCTGAACTAAAACTATGAGAGCTGTGTTATTTTATACACTATTGTTTAAAGATAGAAATCATTTCACCAGGAAGGATAGCTTACAAAATATGAGAGATTTTTGGTCAAACATATTTTCTCAACCTACTTGAGGCATACATTGTGTAAATTAAAATACACACACTCTAAGTGCACAATTCAATGACTTTTGACAAATATATATCTTGATGTAACTTCCACCTTAATAGAGTTACAGAGAATTTCCTTCAATCAATCAGCCTTCAATCAATCCTTCCTACCTTGGTACTAAGTAGGTGAAAATATTCAAATTACTTCCTTTAACTCTATCTCTCATGTACAACATCAGAGTCATCTGGTTTAGGTCCTCTGATAACAGATTTTTATTCTTGGCTATGTGTCACATCTTTCTGTTTTTCCCATATTGCATATTTTTTTTATTCTGACAAGACATTGTTGATGATACATTGAAGACCATCAGGATTGTTATATTCCTCTAAAGAGTGTTGATATTTTTATATAAATTATTGTTGAGCACTTGAACTTGTGCATCTTGCTTTCAGGTTCTGCTTATCCACATCAGTGAAAAATCCAAAAGGTTTTCAAAGTCTCTTGACCACAATAAGATTCAACCTTCAATTTTGTCTCCTTTGTAGTTTGCAGATCTTGCTTCTAGACCTTCTTAAGACAGTAATCCATCCAAATCCAGGACATAATCTTGACTAATAAGGTATGGTGTTTCTGCTATCACAATTGAATGCTAGGGGTGGTAACATGTACATTATGACTGGTGTGGAAATCCAGCATTTCCATAGCACCGCTTGGCATCTAGTGTCTCTGTTCTGTTTTCAGTCCCATAGCACCTTCTCTCTGGTAAGCTTCCTGTGGTATTGCCCTGAGCATGTACTGCCCTGCTCTTTGTCATAGATATTTTACTCCTAAACATCCATTTATAATGGTAGAAACTAAACAGCAGAAAGACAATTTTTCTGTTAAAAAAAAAAGTATGATGAGAGTGACTCATGTTTCCTGAAATATTTAAATCAGAATTAATGCTTGAATTTAAGACAAAGACACTCTGATCTTTTGCTCTGATTTTACTAAATGTTTGCAACCACAGTCTTCTAGATATGTGCAATACAGAGTATGTAAACAATCTGCATTATATGCTGACTTTGGTAAAACTTTGATCCTCTTCAATGCTGGATCTTCCTTTGATCAATCAAACTTAGTTAACTAAATAGCTCTGTGTGATGATGGAGTTATGCATTTCAAACTGATCTATAATTCACTGAAGATTCAGTTTGTGTATTGAATGATATAAAGCTGCAATTCCATATTTCGTCTGCATGAATACAAAAATGACAGCATCATTTATTAAAAAATACAGGTTTCTTCAATAAATCTCTCTTTCTGCCTCTATCAATCATGTGTCCGTATATATGTGAGGGTCTTTCTTAAGATCTGTGTGTTTCTATTCGTGTACTAGTCTATCCCCAATAGTATTGTCTTAATTACTATAATTTGAATAAATCTTAAGTCTGATATAACTGGACTCTGAAGGAATAACACCTGTATTTGATGGAGAGGACTGCATGCCACCTATGAGGAGTAGATTTTCAAATAGGTAAAGTAACTAGCTAGTTCTTTGTATTTTGTTTTGTCTTGCTTTGCTTTCGTGTTGTTTGTGAAAGATAACTGTAGTTTGTGTATAAAAGCAAATTACATGTGTACATGTGTGTGGCCAAAGAGGTAGAATGGTTTCGATTCTGCTTATTTTACTATAATATTTTTCTCTCTGTGTTGTTCTGTCTATCTCCATCTCTCTATTCCTGTCTCTCTGTTTCTCTCTCATTTGCCATCCATAGTATTGAGAAACCCCTGATCTTCATCAGGGTACACAATCACCCAGATTCAACTGTAAACTTCCCAGTCACCCATGAAGCCAATTGTGGCAATGTTTATATTTCTTAGCTGATAGTTTATAAGTTCAGTATTGTGTACAACTTTCAGAACATATTTTTTTAAAATGGTGTAATATCCGTCTCATCCCATCTTCTTTCCTGGTGACTAAAATATAGACACAGTACCTGCAGCTCCAGAAACCATTTTAGCGACTCAGATTACTTTGAAAATGGAAGTCACAATTGGCAAAGGAAAGAATGAATGTACCTTGGTCTCTAACAGCCAAAACACCATACTAATTTTAGATTCACTATTAGAAGACTTCATGTGCTTGAGAGAAAAATAACATTAAAAAATAATAATCTCTTTATTTAGGAACAGTTTTATAATCACAGAAAAGTTGCAAGGATAGTACAGAGTTACCATAAACCCCATACCCAGTTTCACCTATTGTTAACAAGCTGTACTTGTCACAACTAATGAACCAAAATCAAATCTTTATTATTAACTAAAGTCTATACTCAAATTTCATTAGTTTTTACTTAATGTGCTTTCTCTGCTTCAGGTCTCATACAGGAAACTACATTGCCTTAAGTTCATGTGTTTCCTTAGAATCTTCTAGACCATGACAAATTCTCAGCCTTTTTGTGTTTTAGATGACCTTGACAGTTGTAAGGAGTACTGCTTGTAATTTTGTAGATAGCCCTTCATCTTGAATTTGATGTTTTTCTCATGTTTAGACTGAAATTATGGGCTTTTGGAGGAAAGTCATAAAGGTAAAGTGCTGTTCTTATCACATCATATCAAGCGTATATAGTATTAACATAACATATCCCTAATTATATTAATGTCAATCACCTGGCTTTGGGAGTGTGTGTGGTTTCCCAATGGAAAAGTTACTCTTTTCCAACTTTATATACTGTGCTCTTTAGAAGTAACTGTGTGCATCCCACACTTACTCTACAATGTGAAGAGTTATCTTCCAACTCCTTGAGGTAGAAATACCTTCATAAATTATATGGAATTCTTTTTTTATTTGAATATAGTTAGCACACAACTACATTAGTTTCAGGTGTACAACTTAGTGATTTGAAAGTTTATACATTATGCTACACTCGCCACAAGGATAGCTACCATCCATCTCACTATATTGCTATTACAGCATCATTGACTGTATTCCTTATGCTCTACTTTTTATTCCCATGATTTACTAATTCCATAACTAGAGGTCTGTATTCCCCTCACCCGTTCACCCATTTTGTTCAACTTGCCATCCCTCTTCTCTCTGGCAACCATCAGTTTGTTCTCTATTTATAGTTCTGATTCTACTTTGTGTTTATTCCTTTTTTAGATTCCACTTATGAGTGAAATCATACAGTATTTGTCATACTCTATCTGACTTATTTCATTTAGCATAATACCCTCTAGGTTCATCCATGTTGTCTCAGATGACACGATCTCACCCTTTTATGTGGCTTTATAATGTTAAATTATGTATATATACCACATTTTAATTATCATTAGTCTATGAACTAATGGTTGGACACTTACGTTACTTCCATGTCTTGGCTATCGTAAATAATGCTCCAATAACCATAAGGGTGTATGTCTTTTTGAGTTAGTGTTTTTTGTTTTTCCCAGGTAAATACCTGATAGTAGAATTATTGGATCATATGGTATTTCTATTTTTAATTTTTTGAGGAACTTCCATTCTATTTTCACAGTGGTTGTACCAATTTACATTCCTACCAGCAATGCGCAAGGATTCTTTTTCTCAATATCCTTGTTAAGACTTGTTATTTCTTGTCTTCTTGACTTTAGCCATTCTAACAGGCATGAGGTGGTATCTCATTGTGGTTTTGATTTGAGTTTCCCTATCAGTGATGTTGAGCATCTTTGCATATGCCTGTTGGCCATCTGTATGCCTTCTCTGTAAAAAATGTCTATTCAAGTCCTCTGCCCATTTCTTAACCAGACTGTGTTTTCTTGGTGTTTAGTTATATGAGTTCTATATTTTGGATATTATCCCCTTATTGGGTAAATCATTTGCAAATATTTTCTCCATTCTGTAGATTGTCTTTCTTTTTGTTTTGTTGATGACTTATTTTTCTGTGCAAAAGCTTTTTATTTTGATGTAGTGCCAATACTTTATTTCTGTTTTCATTTCCATTGCCTTAGAAGATATACCTAGAAAAATGTTATTATGGCTGATGGCATAGAAATTACTGCCTGTGCACTCATCTAGTATTCTTATGGTTTCATGTCTCATGTTTAGGTCTTTAGACTATTCTGAGATTATTTTTGTGGTGTTAGAAAGTAGTCAAATTCCATTCTTTTAACATGTAACTTCCAGTTTTCCCAGCACCATTTATTGAAAAGACTGGCCTTTCCCCCATTGTATATTATTGCCTGTTTTGTCATAGATTAATTGACCATATAAATATGTTTATTTCTATATTCCGTTCCATTGATGTCTATTTTTGTGCCAGTACCATACTGTTTGATTACTATGGCTTTGTAACATATTTTTAAAAGCAACTGTAATTTGAAATATTGAGTTACTAACTTCTCTAATTCATCAAAGTTAATTCAGATGACCAGTATGGAGTCAGGTTACAATTTGTTTTCTTAATATTTAAAATAACCACATTGAATGTCCATTGAAGCACGATAAGAGATAAGTGGGAACTGTGTATCGTCTAATATGATCAGAAATGAGTAATTTTTGTTACGGGAATTTTAAAAATAAATTTGAAAAAGAGGTACAGAATAAGTCCACACAAAAGAATTATAGATCAACGCACATAAAGATGATAAATAATATAAATAAGAATGGATAAAATTCTAAACAAATAACTTCTAGCAGGAGGAACAAAGGAATTTCAAGTGTTTCAAAGGCTATGATGATTTTAGGTTAAAATATTTTATATAAATCTACACCAGAAAAAACTACAATCATAAAATCAATTGCCATTTATTTAAGTATAATAGCACAGATGCGTGATAATGGGTTAATAATGTATTCAGAATGCCATGAACTTCTTCAGTTTCCAAGGCAACTAGTTTTTTTTTTTTTTATAGTACATTCAAAGGGTAAGGGCTTTCTGCAAATTAAAGATATTATAATACTACTTTAATTTACTGATTAAAAAAAGAAAATTATTTTATATTGTAACATTCTACAAAACTATAATATTCTACAAAAAGTAAATAAAATTATCATTTTTCCAATTTATATATATACAGATCCTTTAAACTATATCTGCAAAATTTAAAAAAACTGAATTATTTATGCAAACAAAACACAAAATTTAAAAACAAATTGCAAAGAACATTTCTTGTAGCTATCACCACTTTTTGAATTCATGGTTTATACCAAAACATCCTTGAAAATCATAAAATACATATATAATTCAATTTCTGAAGTCGTATGGTATTCACTGAGGAGATTGTACACTTTCCATAATTTCTCACATTTTAGGGCTGGTTATTTAGGCAATTTGAGTCTATCTCTAGCGCCTATAGGTCTTTTGTTTTCCTCTTAAGATCTATGATAAATTTGTTCTGGATTTATTAGTTTGACCTCAACTAATTTAATGGTCCCCTTTGTGCATGACTCATGTTCTACTCTTTTGATGAAATAAAAGTGTCACAGAATTGAGGTTCTTGTAGAAAGTTAGAATAACCAGAACCCAAGCTTTGCCTATTGAAATAATCTCTGGAAAGAGGTGATAGCTGTAGTACCCTCAAGGGATTTGGTACACAAATCCCTATGTCATCAGAGAACAATAATTAGTAATCTAGGGGCGCCTGGGTGGCTCAGTCGGTTAAGCGTCCGACTTCAGCTCAGGTCACGATCTCGCGGTCCGTGGGTTCGAGCCCAGCATCAGGCTCTGGGCTGATGGCTCAGAGCCTGGAGCCTGTTTCCGATTCTGTGTCTCCCTCTCTCTGCCCCTCCCCCGTTCATGCTCTGTCTCTCTCTGTCCCAAAAAATAAATAAACGTTGAAAAAAAATTAGTAATCTAGGTCTCTCTTAGGGACATAACATTATCCTGAAAATCCTTTAAGTAAACCAAGATTCTAAGTGTGGCTCTAGGAAGGCATTATTATATTATTAATTAGGTGAAATGGATATAGTGTTTTCAAGTGGCTACAAAATGTACCAGACCTGAAAAAAATCCCCCCTAAAAATGTATATATCAATAGTACTAATAAAGAACTGGAAATTAATAATGCACACCCACTGAAATGAAAACAATATGTAACCTTATATCAAATAAACTGTTCTATTCAGAAGTTTGAAGAGTCTGAGATTTTACTCTTCTTGCAAGCCAACAAGTGAGACTACCTCAGTTATAAATGTCTGTACAGGGGCGCCTGGGTGGCGCAGTCGGTTGAGCGTCCGACTTCAGCCAGGTCGCGATCTCGCGGTCCGGGAGTTCGAGCCCCGCGTCAGGCTCTGGGCTGATGGCTCAGAGCCTGGAGCCTGTTTCCGATTCTGTGTTTCCCTCTCTCTCTGCCCCTCCCCCGTTCATGCTCTGTCTCTCTCTGTCCCAAAAATAAATAAACGTTGAGAAAAAAAAAAAATTTAATAAATGTCTGTACATATATTTCATATATATGCATTATGTATATATAATCTATGTAATTATGGTGCATACATGTTCATAAATATCTATGAATATATATGTGCACATGTGTGCATGTATGTGTGTGTATCAAAGGTCTAGGATTTGGGGGTCAGAGACAAAATGGCTACTCACAGAAATAATATTCAACCGTAGCAATAGTTTATGTCGCTTTCTGAAATATCAGTCCCTACATGGTGACTTGATAAGGGGTACATGGCATCTGAGCCTGCAGTGGTGCACACTATAGAAGAGGAACCCGAAATCAGGAAACACTGATTTTATTTAGGACTACTGGTGATCTGCCTATTAGAGAAAAAGAGCGAGAGAGCAACTTATCTTTACCCTGGAATATAATAATATCCTTAGAAAGGGAAATGATATTTTACTTTCCTGGACTGTTTCTGAGGAGGCAGATTTTTCCGTGCTGTACAAAATCTTCCGTCTCTGGCATGAAGGCAGACGCTGTCTATATCTTCAAAGAATATTTTCATGCATTTGCTTCAAAGAATATTTTCATGCAAAACAAAGTTTTGAGTCTAAGAGACAAATTGAATGTGTTTACTCATGACAGCATAGTCTAGTAAAGGGAATATGTTTTTGCAAATATGCAAATAATGTTGCAAAGATTATCATTGCCCTTTGCTCAGAAAATCCAGTCTGTGTGAACATAAGATGCTTGTGGAAAATTACATGTCTCAGTTACATGACACATAATATTAACTGTGGTATATGTACGTTTCCTCCACCACAGCGACTTTTATATAACAATATCTATAAAGAATTATTTAAATACCTTTCCAGAAAGTTAAATAACAGTAATAACAAAAGGGATCTTTGAGAATTCTGAATCCAAACTTTTGAACAACTAGGAACGTTGTACTCTAGTCTTAACTAGTATACCTGTTAAGAGTTCATTCCAGATTCCAATCCATGCTAGAAATACACTAATAATTCTCATTTCCTAATACCTGTTAGAATACAGAATACTCTCTCTATGAAATCCTTATGTATTTCCTCCTCTTCCCATTCCCACCTTCTCCAGAGTAGCCCAGGAAGTAGTCAACATTGTTGTTTTAAAACAACCATATATTTATCACAAACGATGCCATAAAAGTACTAATTCTGTTTATAACAGAAACTATCTAATAATGATACCATGAGATTCCTCAAGGAAAGCAAGCTATTTACTTGATCCAAAGCTAGTAGATTCCCTGAAATAAACTGTCATTTCTGAGCATTAGAATTTGTCAAGAGCTAACTCATAACACTAAAGTATGGTTTTGCTATGTAAAAATGAACAATTTAATAAAAATACATCCCCCATTTTATCATTTAAAATTTCCAAACTTGGATAGCCAGCTGGTTGAAAAATATAAATGTATAAAAATTTTTAAGCATTACTTAGAGGAATAGGTCAAATTTTTATTTAAAAAAAATAATTCTATGGTATCTTTAGAATCTTCAAATCCAACTGCTGGCAAACATTTGGTGATATTGACAGTACGTTTACTGACAATTGGTTTCTCAGGACTTCCTCAATCCTTCAGAGAACCCATTTGTTTAAGATAATGATGGCAGGTTTTAATGGTATGCTGTTCCTAGTCTAAATTGCTGTATTTTTATTGTGGTTAAAATAATCACCGGGGTGCCTGGGTGGCTCAGTCGGTTAAGCGTCCGACTTCAGCTCAGGTCATGATCTTGCGGTTCGTGAGTTCGAGCCCCGCATCAGGCTCTGTGCTGACAGCTCAGAACCTGGAGCCTGTTTCAGATTCTGCATCTCCCTCTCTCTCTCTGACCCTCCCCCACTCATGCTCTATCTCTCTCTGTCTCAAAAATAAATAAACGTTAAAAAAATTTAAAAAAATAATTACAAACAAAATTTATCATTTTAGCCATTTTAAAGTGTACAAGACAGTATTTAGTACATTCACAATGTGGTGCCACTACTATCCCTATCTAGTTCCAGAGCATCTTCATCTTCCCAAAGAAACCTTGTAGCAATTAAGTGGTCATTCCCCATTTTCCCCTCCTCCCAAGCCCTGACAATCAGTAGTCTGCTAATATAAATGGGATCGTGTAATATATGGCTTTCTTGTCTGACTTTTTTAATCGAGATGGTACTGGCAAGCTTCATCCATGTTTTTCATTATTTTTGTGACTGAATAGTATTCTGTTTCACAGAGAGACCACATTCTATTTATCCATTAATTAATTGCCAGGCACTGGGGTGGTTTCCACTTGCTGGTTTTTGTAAATAATGCTATAACATTCATAGGCACGTTTTATTTGAACACTTGTTTGCAAATCCTTTAGATATATACTTAAGGGTAGTTCTATGTTTTTTTGTTTTGTTTTGTTTTGTTTTTGTTTTTTAGGAATTGCTAAACTGCTTTTCTTTATTTTATTTTATTTTATTTTATTTTATTTTATTTTATTTTATGTTTGAAAGAGAGAGAGAGAGAGAGAGTGTGTGTGTGTGTGAGCGGGGGGAGGGGGGGAGCGTGGGGGGAGGGGCAGAGAGAGAGGGAGACACAGAATCGGAAGCAGGCTCCAGGCTCCGAGCTGTCAGCACAGTGCCCGACCCAGGGCTCAGAATCACGAACCATGAGATCATGACCTGAGCTGAAGTCGGAGGCTTAACCGACTGAGCCACCCTGCCAAACTGATTTTCATAAGAGCTGTGCACCATTCTGCATTCATACCAGCAACTTTTGAGGGTTCTAGTTTTCTAGTTTCACCACATCCTTGCCAATGTTTGTATTTTCCATTTAAAAAATCATGATAGCCATTTTCATAGGTGTAAAGTGATATCTCATTGTGGTTTTGATGTTCATTTCCTTAAACCCTCATCATATTTGATCCAGAAATGGATATAGTTTTCAACAACTGGTCTTCCATCTGATCCTTAGGGTCACACTGATACTCAGTTATAGAAATAATTATATAGATCCCGTTCCAGTAGCATGGCTTTGGGAGTTTTAGGGTAACCTAATTTTAGACAAGTTTCTGTTTAGAATGTAGGAGACATTGTTATCGTTACACACACCTGCAATTCTGCGGCTGAGACTTCTATTAGCATGAATCTAGTTCTGAAATAGACATTTTATTTTATTTTATTTTATTTTATTTTATTTTCTGAAATTTATTGATTTTTGAGAGAGAGCACAGAGGAGGGCCAAAAAGAGAGGGAGACACAGAACCTGAAGCAGGCTCCAAGCTTTGAGCTGTAAGCACACGGAGCTCCAACCCATGAATTGTGAGATCATGACCTGAGCCGAAGTCAGAGGCTTAATCAACTGAGCCACCCAGGTGCCCCAAGACATAGACAATTTAAACCAAACATATATAGTGGAGAGGGAAAAATATATTTTACGTTGCGAAAATCACAGTCCCCCTAATTTTAGCATGCTCTGAAATTTTAGGTTAAGTTACCTTTCCAACTTGTCACTACCACACTAACAATGGACAATGCTTACTCAGGAGGTCTTCCCACGATTACGTCTTCCTTTGAGATTACAGGATCTTATGTTATTCAGTTCAGCATTTTGGTGCTTGTGTCCCTCCTCCAAGTATAGTATTAATTGGCCAAATGCCCAGAAGACAAATGCTTTATGTCATCTAGAGTAGGGATCAAGAGTCAGGGAATAAATATTTCGGGCTTTGTGGTCTATGTGGCTCAATTTACCATAGACCCAATGATTCAAATATACCTTGATGGCATAAAAACATCCATTGACGGGAGTGCCTGGGTGGTTCAGTTGGTTGAGTGTCTGACTGCAGCTTAGGTCATGATCTCGGGATTCATGAGTTCAAGCTCCACATTGGGTGTGGCTATCAGTGCAGAGTTCATTTGGGATCCTCTGTCCCCCTCTCTCTGTTCCTTCCCCATTCTTTCTGTCTGTCTCTCTCAAAAATAAATAAACATTAAAAAAATCCATCGACAATATATAAAAGGAAAGGGTATGTATGCTCCAATAAAATTTTATTACAAAAAGAGGTTTTGGAATACATTTGTCCTTCACTCCATAGTTTCTAAGTCTTGATGACATATAAGATGGCATAAATAACTATTAGGTGATTGCAATAAAAAGTAGCATATTAAAACATTCTTGTGCAAGAAAACTATAATGTAGGTGACATACTTAAAATTAACTCTCCGTGGAGACTCAAACAAAAAGTTATAAGAAACCAGTGAAATTACTTTTAGTAATAGCGTTTGATTAACATGACTATTTAACTTCATAAATTCTAAATAACAATATAAGATTACTGATCTTTTATATTCATTTTTCATACAAGACTTTTAAATTTAGTGTACATTTTTACATTTACATAACATTTTGATAAGACCACAAATTTTCATCAGAGATACTTATCTGATTTACATTTACATTTAGATTCTATAAATTTTTCAGTTGAAAAATAGATACACATTCCCATGTGGTTCTAAATTACTTGAACAGTTTTTAATAATTGAATCATTACAAAACATCATTTTCCTTTAACAGTCCATGTTCAAAAAACTGGTTTATCTTTTTTCTAAGCAAAAGCATATCAGTTCCCAACTTCTATTCAAATTAGGAAAATTCAGGGGCACCTGGGTGGCTCAGTCAACTAAGCATCCAACTTCAGCTCAGGTCATGATCTTGAGGTCTGTGAGTTTGAGCCCCACATCAGGTTCTGTGATGACAGCTCAGAGCCTAGAGCCTGCTTCAGATTCTTTGTCTCCCTCTTTCTCTGACCCTCCCCTGCTCACACTCTGTGCCTCTCTCAAAAATAAATAAATAGACATTGAAAAATTAGGAAAATTCATTAACTATTATGTCAACTCAGTATTCCTAACAGAATTTAAAGGATGTTGAATAAATTGAAAAGAATCTACAAAGTTGTCAGTATCAACAAAGTGTCATTTAAATTTTGTGTAGTTTTTATAGCTATTGTACATAATGCTATAGATTAAAAAATTACAATCACCTGCAGGTGGATTCATACTAGAAAAATGGGAAAAGTAATTGTTATCCGTATACATCATGAAAATTCAGTTTCAACACAAATCCTTATAGTTGTTCACCACGTTTGGCTTTGTAAGTGCACAAACTGCTCAATAACAGAAACCTCACACTTGGTATAATGTTAGGCTGCCAATATCTTAAAATTCTTAATAGTTTTTTAGCAAGTGGTCTCACATGTTCATTTTGCACTGGACATCATGCATTATGAATGTGGTCATGTTTTCTACATAAGTAACAATATTTATTTTTCCTTGGAACTTTAAACTTGACTTGCACACACAGTGTGATAGGAAGAAATATAAATAATGGCAATTTTTGTCCCTGGTTACTGAATATTTAGGAAGCATTCCCTTTTTTTCAAGAAAATCTAGAGTTGGAGTTAACACCACAGTAATAGTCGTCTGTGAGTCAACCAATGAACTATGGCAAAGAACTTATTAAATAACTCACTGTCTTCTATTTCTTTCAGTTGTTAACAAACTAGTCATAATTAATAATATCTGCATATATTGCTGAATGCTATTAACAACTGTATGCATACAGATTTTCTGAAAAATCTGCTTCAAAAGTTAGAGTATATATTTTTCAATATGTATTATTAAGTGGAATAAAGGAATACAGAAACTAGCATTTGGTTGTTTTAAAATTCCAATAAATCCAGATTTCTCAAACTAAAATAACGTAAGCATCATCTGCCATGAGAACTAATTGCTCCATACCTAGTTGAGATTCTTTTTGCTCAAGTACAATGGATCTAAAATATCTATGTCATGAGCTTGATTTTTAGTCTGCAAGTTGGCAGCATTGTTTTCTTATTTTTGAAATACTTTGAGGACATAGACACAGTGTTGTAACCAAACAATGTCTCTTGCACCACATAAGTAATTCAAACTGAAAAGAAAAGTATTTGCTATTTTTGTATTTTTAAACAATTGATCATAAATATAGTTGGGATGATTTTATATTGCATAAGTAATTGGTGGCTTAAGTGAAGATCTTTCACCTTGTTAAAATGTATTTTTTTTAGTCTTTAATGTACAGTTAGTTGTCTTACAAAATTTCCAGGAAAGAAATTATTGACTTATTATCTTAACATTCAAAAAATAGTTCTTACTTTGTGTAAGAACCAAATTTGATAGCTGCCAAAGTTACACACTCAGAGCTTGTTAAATATGATTTAAAAATTTTGCTGAATATTTAATTCTGATTTCAGGTGACTAATTTTGTCAATTTTTTTTCTTTTACTTTAGGAAGAATTTTCTTTCAAATTAAGTGTGTATATTATGGATATGTGTCAATTTTGTCAACCTTATTTTGTGTAAATTTATTTTAGGCAACAATTTTTTTTTTCATTTTATTCAACCTAGCGATTTCTAATTGACATTCATTATGAAAGTGACCACATACATTTTTGGAGCCTATTTTTCATTACTTTTTCCATTGTAGTGATAGCTTTTACATGTTTTATTCATTCTGATTCAGGAATATTTCTTCATTTTAAAATCAGTGTATACCTATTTTAACTAGAAAATAATTTAATTATATTATAATTAATAAGTACTTTGATTCAACTTAAAATTAACATGTACATATTACCACTGTAACTCATACTGTCTGCATAAAATATTTCAAAAAAACACATATTACAGTGTTACTTGTATTGACGTAGACATTAGCATATAGACAAAAATGTTTGAACTGAATCAATCCATTCATAATGACTAAATATATTTTTGTATAACACCAGAAAGACACAGAAGCCAGAGACTCACCCTACAATACAACCAAAATGTCATGCCCAATGCACCTGCTAAAGTGAAATGTAGTGCTAGCAAAATAATACATTTTCCTTTATGGAATGATTGCTTATATTTCCTCTGTTTCTAAATTGAAGTGGAAATTAATATACATTAAATAAATTAAAAATTCAGATCCTCATTCATATTAGTCCTAAAAGCCCTTGAGGGCTTCTAACTATATGTGGCTATTGGCAACTGTCTGGGACAGCACACTCCTAGAGGGCTCTCCATAAGTGCTTAGTCCTAAAGTAGGTTTAATGGTACACCTTTACAATTTAAGTAGTAAGTGCAGCTACAGTGTCACAAATTTCAATTGAAGTTATCCTCAACAAATTCCTCTTCAAAATAACTGCCATATAAATATCTAAAGGCCACAATGTTCTAGGCTGAGTAACCCTGATACCTTTATAATTCTTTATATGGCAGGTTTTAAATTGATTGATGTCAGCATTTTTTCTAAGCCAGAAATAGTGGCGCATGGAGCATGTAAATTTTGATGGAGCGAATGCAATTATGATGAGGGGTGAGAAAGGTCCAGAACATGGTATTTTTTGAAAGGAACAGGAGGCAGAATTAGAGTGCTATAGCCAATGCATCATGAGACTTGAGGGCAATGAGTTCCTGTGGACAGCAAATGAAAGAGACTCAAAAGAATTTAAAGGACAGAATTAATCCTGGACAAAACTGTACAAACAGAGTATAGGCAGGTATGTAATCCACAATCAAATTTCAAACGTCCACAAAAAGGATCTACCTTATTTGTAGTTCTATAATGGAATTTAGCTTGGTTCATGAGCTCCTATTGAGTTCATTAGCAAGATAAATTAATCTAGCAATGTCAATGTTTAGCCTCACACCAATTCCAAAATAAAGAAAAAAAAATTCAAATCAAGATTTACAGATCTTTCTTTTGGCATTCCTATTTAGTTTGTTCAGTATTTTCCCCTTTTTCTCCTAGTAACTCTAATGCTGGGGTTTACCCAATTTCTAGGATCTTAAATTTAATCTACTGTTGCCCTCCCTAGTTGATATCTGTGGGGCACTGGCCTCTATTCCTTTTCATCTAGACAGGGGCATCTGATGATCCCATTTTGGCCTCCAGTTGCTAGACATCCCTCTCATCCAAACGGAGTACATTGAAATGTGTAGTCAATTTTCAGCCAAAACTTTGAAGTGAGGAGTGTAAATGTGTAGCTTGGAAATCTTTGAATCATTTCCCATCAGGCTGTGTGGGAGGCCACAGGAACCGGACAGAGGAGCTTTTTTCTTTTCTATGGTTTTATTTTATTTTCCTACTTCATTAGGGGTAATCAACTGTATAATTTTACATATGTAGAGTATACTGTATGATGACTGATTTTACATATACATTGCAGAAAGATTATCTACTTTCACATAATTAACACATCCATCGTTTCACACAACTGATGTTTTGTGCGGGCAGAAGGCTTAGGATATTCTCTTAGTAACTTTCAAGTATACAATACCATATTGTTAACTATAGTTACCATGCTGTACATTAGATCCTCAGAACTTATTCTTATCACTGGAAGTTTGGACCCTTTGACCTACATTCCCCATTTCTCCCTTTCCCAGCCCTTGCAACCACCCATCTGTACTGTTTCTATGAAATCCTCTCCAAGCTACCACTCTCCCAGCACCTCTATGTGTTCATCAACACAGAAGCTCCCCAACCCTGTCTTTTGGGTTTTTATGGAGGCTTCATTACATAGACATGATTGATTACATTATTAGCCATTGGTGATTGATTCCTTTCCTGAAGTGGGATTGGGGAACTAAAAGTCCTAATCCTTTAATCACATGGTTGGCTCTCCTGCAGCCAGCCCACATTCTTACGTGCTTTCCAAAAGTTGCCTCATTATTAAAACAAAAGATAGCTTTATTGCTTCCCTCACTTAAGAAAATTCCAACAGTTGTAGGAGTTCTGTGGCAGAAACTGGATGGAAGACCAAATGTATATTTCTCATTATAAATTACAATATTATCAGTGGTATTAAGAAGTGGGACCTCTGGGAAGTAATTAGGGTTAAATGAGATTAGGAGGGTAGAGCTCCCATTAAGGTATTAGTGACCTTATAGGTGGAGGAAGAAAACTCAGCGCTTTTCGGTCTCCACCATACAAGGGACACAGCAAAAAGTGGCCATCTGTAAACCAAGAAATGGGCTCTCAGCAGACACCAAATCTGCCAGGACAATTTATCTTGGACTTTCTAGTCTCCAGAACTGAGAGAAATAAATGTTTAATGTTTAAGCCCCATAGGCTATGGTACTTTATTATAGAAGCCCAAAGTGACTGAGACAAACAGAATCTTATAAAACAAAAATTAATGAAGATAGGTGTTCAGCTTGTCTTATGCACCATTTTTTCCATAGCTCTTAGAGCAGTACTTGGCACATAGTAGACCTAAAATAATTTATTAATAAATGAGTGAATAGAAGATTTTATGTTGTTACTCCATTGTAGATTGTCTATAATTTATTATATGAAAAATATATTATGATGTAATTAAATACTGTATGGTAAATGTCTGAGAAACAGGGATTTGATTATAACATTAGATCAATTATTGAGGAATAGTGCTGCATATTCCCTTGGATTTTCTAGAACATGGACAACTTATTTAAATGCAGAACTATGTAAATATTCATGAATATGACTTTTTCAAATAGGGTCATTCATGTAGTTTAATTCTATTAAAAGAGATTTATTTTCTACATGGATGACATCCAATTGGACAGAGAGTCAATTCTATGGGTAGCAATTAATATCGCTTGATTGACATTTTTGCACAGTCACAAAAACGTCACTCTGAGCTCCAATTTCTTTGACAGTGGGACAGTTTTGTTAAGTTATAACCCACAAACATGTTCATTTCTGAACCACTCTTTTAATGGCTTTGTTATTTTCCTGCAGTGTTCTCTGGAGATATAGTAACATAAAGTTATTTGCTGTGCTATAAAAAATGTAAGAAGAATGTAGACTGGCTTTTCCAGAATAGCTCTTCAGCAGAGAATCAAGCAGAGGACAACTCCCTAATAGTATGCTTAGTCATGCTGCTCTCTTCAGGACAGAAGATCTCTTTATTTCATCTCTTTTTGGGTTTTCAGTGGGGCATGAGGAAGGACAAAGTGATATTTTGAGTTTAATTAGCATTATCCACTGGGGTGGGAAGGGAGGCAAGAAAGAAGACTTTGATTAATGAAGTTTCCATTGCTTACATTATCAAATAACAGCTACTTTGTCTGTGGTTAAACTTTCCACGGTCTAGTATCAACCATCACTTCAAACTATATATATTTCTGGTATCAAACACCATTTTTATGTATACATATTTAGAACTCAGTTTTGCCTTGACCATGGCAATATACACCAGAAGGAATGTCTCTCCTTTTCCTTTTTACTGTAAACAAAATGCTATTGAATACTCAGGTTGTGACTTCTTTGACCACTTCCTCCAAAGAGAAAACTTTTCTTAATGTTCCTATGATGCCTTTTTTATGCTATTGAAGACTTTCATTTTATTTGGATATATTTCACAGTTACTTTCTTATGTTTATTTTAAATGTACTATAACTTAGGATGATAATGTGGAAAAATGCTTTCAGCGCAACCAACTGGAGAGAAGATATAGAGGATATTGTAAATAATTCTGGGGTATATGAAACAGTGAAAGAAAAGAAGAGATGGGCAATAGTGAAATAAAGTGGAAGGACTTAATGTCTTCCATTAAATCATAAAACACATTTCATCAGAATATAAGGATAAGATTTCGTAGTATGATTATTCTTATCATTAAGTGATACAAGTTAAACATATGAAAGGACAGGCATCTCATTTGTGTAATTATTTGTAAACTCTATTAAATGATTTTGATTCTTTGCCCTGTGAACAGACACAGGTGGTGAAAGACAACATCAGATTGTGGCTGACCTAGAGCTGTCACATGACAAGAATTTCTTTTTTTTTTAAATATGAAATTTATTGTCAAATTGGTTTCCGTACAACACCCAGTGCTCATCCCAACAGGTGCCCTCCTCAATGCCCATCACCCACCATTCCCCTCCCTCCCACCCCCTATCAACCCTCGGTTTGTTCTCAGTTTTTAAGAGTCTCTTACGCTTTGGCTCCCTCCCTCTCTAACCTCTTTTTTTTTTTTCTTTTCTTCCCCTCCCCCATAGACTTCTGTTAAGTTTCTCAGGATCCACGTAAGAGTGAAAACATATGGTATCTGTCTTTCTCTGTATGGCTTATTTCATTTAACATAACACTCCCCAGTTCCATCATGTGACAAGCATTTCTTACAGCACGTTGAAAAAGAAATTGTCTCCATGTTTCAACAAGTTGTTTTTGGCTTATGAAGAGCATCTAAATTATTTTCGTTTAGAGAAGATTTCCTATTCTTAATTTGAAATGTATGTTCTGACTCACATTTTATTACAGAATTCAAAATTATTTCCAAGTTATTTGCATTGTGAAAAAGGAGCAGCTTATTAATTTGGTGACAAAATAATTTGATATTAAAATATTTCACTTCTCATCTTCTTTGTCCACCTCAATCTGATTACATGGGGTGATCAGGAATGAGTTCTTCAGGCAACTTCACACACCTAATTTCACAGTGAGATATAGAACTGGCAGTTTACATCATTATTCTTTAAGAGGAGTCTTCTCATTCCTAAAAATGCTTGTTGTAAACCAAGAAAATATATTTTTATAAGAATTTATATCCTAAAATATAGTTATGTCCAGACTCCAGTCTGCAAATACTACTATTGCTGTTACTACTACTGCTGCTACTAATACCAAAATGACGAAGATACATTTCATGACACAAATTAGTCTGTTAGAATCTTATAATTATATATTTAAAAATATAATGTCTACAAATGGAAATATTTATCACATAGAAATATTTTTAAAGAAATTGAAGCGGATTGTATCAGTCATTATATAAGCACACTGACTATAAAAATTTTGTAAGACCATGAAAATTTTAATGTAAAAATAATATAGTGTAACACATAATCAGGACACAGTTTTCTTCCACAGGAGCCTTAATTATTGACGGACTTTGAACTATCATTATCATCGGAGTTTTTTTCCTAATATTGACATCCCATTTTAAGCTGTTTTTCACTTCTTGGCCAAATGCATTATTTGTATTAAAATACTTATTAAAATATTTAAAGCAAAATATTAAAATTTTTAAAATTATTTATTAAATATTCATTGTAATTTACTTCGCCATTTGTTTCAATGTAATTTACTTCGCCACTGACTGTTGAAACTAAACAGTGATCAGTGGTGGTATATCTATTTTGTGCTCTTGAATCACTTTTCCAATTTAAAAAGTGGATGAATAATGGATTTTTAAAAACTAAATTCTAGTTATGTCTGTATTAAATGAGGCTGCTCCTTTTCCACAATGTTGCCCTCAGGAGTATCATGTGCAAGGTAATGCCACCATTCTACATACATGATCATTTAAAAGAAGAACTTGTTCAGATTTTTTAACCAGTTTTTAGCTACATTGGACATATTATTCCTGATGCTTTATGCAAATTTTAACTGCAAGTGCAAATATCACTGTCATTTAAAAATATCCACAAAGTGTCTGGTAAGACTGTAGGTAATAATATATGGCCATGCAAGCAAGAAAAGGAATGGACAGAGTAGTCTCCTATAACAGATCAAAATAATGCCATAAATCAAGAAATAGCCTTTCAGGTGAATAGCAAGCCTAACTATTTGATTTTAAACTTATGATCTTGGAGACATTTATTCGTAACTAGTTAACTTGTGATTTTCTGAAATATAATAGTGCTCAAAATACTGTCTTCTCTTTATCATATGTCATCCCATGTTTATATTATATGGGAATAGTTGCTGTGAATTCTTTCACTTTTAGTATTTTCAAGTTGTCCACACAAAACAATCCCCTCTTTTTTTCCTAATAAAAAATCACTTTAATTTTTTTATTTATGGATTTTAAAGCATTTAGAGAAAAGAAAAGTAGATACAGTCTTAGGTTTAGAAAAAAACATATAATGAAAGAAATCTTGCATGTGTATGTAATTAAAACCTGGCCTTGATTTTTCTGGTGTTCAAAATCAGACTGAGACGTTAAACTTCAATGACTATTTTATTTATTTCTTTATTTTTTGTCTAAAATGCCTAAATGTACTAAAGGCATGTCTGAGAAGAGAATACACCTCTGCTTCATTTCTTTGTTCTTTCTTTCAGTCAGGCTGACAAGTGACTTCAGAGGAGACCTAGCCTGCAGCCCATTGCTGCTTGCATGCTGTGGGAAGCAGAGTGTGGCTGTATTCACACCACACCACGTGCATACACTGAATATTATAAAACGTCACCAGAATCTTATGGTTTTATTTAAAAGGCACATTGAGGTCCCCGCTTCCAGTTGGCTAAATAAGTGCATAGGATTTTCCTCCTTCAAGGTCGCATAGCCCAGACATTCTCTGGACATTATAATACCACTTAGCACAAATACAGCATGAGTGTATTCATTTATTTTTATTCCTTTCTCTCGACATAAATAAAAATGTCACAGCATTTTTATGTTAATAGCATGTTTATGCTAAGATAGTCTGTCAATTTAAATTCATATTAGACATTGTTATTCGTTCTACATTTTTGTACCTGAATGCAAATATTGAGCAAATTCATAAGATGAAAGTTCCACTAGTAATGGTTAACCACTGTTCCCACTTCCCTGATTCTACTGCGTAACTTTTCCAATTTATGCAAAAGACACAAATTCATTCCTATTAAATATAATGAAAAAAGAGCAAATAAAAGGAAATATCTTTGTGTTTGTAAAGACTCTTTGCTCTCTGGTCACATATGAAGTTTATTGATTCAGTCCAAGCCTGGACCATTATATTTGCTCTGGATACCTACTAGCAAAATTTTCTCATCTCATTATTTTGTGAAATTATGCATTCTCAACAGCATATTTGTATTCAACGTGCGATGTATCCTACATGTTTCCATATATACCCTTTTGTACCTACACCTCTTTATTACTCGTTTAATTAAATCATCTCAGAGGCAAGCAGAGCAGACTAAATAAATAAGGGCCCATCATAAAAATGACTTGCAAATTCAATATGTAGTCATATCCGCTAGCAGTACGATTCTATTCATATAGGCACCTGGATTGTTAAGAAGGTGATGGACCTGGGATTAAATTGGGCTTAATTACAAAAGGGATATGAGAATATTATGAAATTCATTACAAAAGCCCTCTAGAGCCAAAATCAATATGTTTGTTTATGGCATGAATTTGCAAGTTACTTTAACAGAATGAATAGGTCTGGGTGAAACATATTGAGTAATTCATTTGAATAAGTTTCTGATCTGTAGAATAGGTATGAAAAGAATACAAAGAAATATAATAGAATAAGAAAACATATTAGTAGTTCTATTCCTAAGACTGTTGATAAGACACACAGCTAAAAGGTTTTAAGCAAGCTAGTTACTATTGAGCTTCTGAAATATAAATCATAAAACAAATAAACACTCTGGCTTCACTTTAGATGCTCAATACCCAACAGTATCACTGATATTTAACACGAATAGTGGAAAATCATCATCCCAGATGAACTACTTATGAAAAGTTTATGGAAATGGCTGGCATAGATTGTGGGTGGGTGGAAAAATTACATGAGGAAAGTAGCAGTCATGTTTTCTTAAGGAATTTCTGTGATATAACTGAAAGTTTCATGCTATTTGGAATTTTCCAGAGAAGTTTATAATTAGGGAATTTCTAATAAAATACTTTTGGAATCTTCCATTCTCCAAATGCAGAAGAAAAGTGAATACCTACGCTTCCTTAATATTACTACTTTATATGAGAATAGATCAATTCAAAAGATGCTGATCATAAAATGGCTGACAAATAACACCTGCCCTGGTAGATTATTATAGTGTTTTCTCATTATGTCAGGTGTAGAATAAAATATGGGACATAGAAGCAAGGGACTTTCTTCTGGATTTACAAGAATGAAGGAAGTTGGATATAGCTTCATGGAAAATAAACTGTCTAAACAAGGTGACTAAAGTATACAAATATTGACGGCAAACTTGATGGCTCAGTTGGGAGTAAAAACCACAATTTTTATATGATGATGCAAATCTACATAGCTGTGTGTTTTTTTCCATCAGTAATCAGCAATTCTTATTCATGTTATGATATCCAGAATTTTACATGTTAAATAGTTCTTCAAAAGTTGTTATAAATTGACAAATAAAACAGATGGATCATGATAGCAATTGAATTTACAATTCTGCTGCTCAGAAAAAGAAATGTCAGATTTCTCTCTCCATTTTAGGTTCTTTACCCAACACTTATTTGGGTAAAATGTTTTAGTCTTTGAGAATGCCATAGTGGACTAAAGATTGAATGTAAAGAATCTCTTTGGAATTGTATATCAAGTACCATACTTCCGGAGCTGAAATTTGGGGTAAGCCCAATAATCAGAAGAGAAGGAATGTGCCACCTGATTATCAAGCAATGACTGGAAAACAGTGCTTTCAAAAACCATGTTCAACATGGAAGAAGCAGTATGGTTACAGAGGACACAGAGACCATAGCCTGTCTGTTTGAGCAGTAATCCCAGTTCCTCATCTACTTGGTCAAGTCACTTAAGTACCTTCTATGCTGCAGTATTCTCATCTCTGAAATGGGGACTATGAAATAACCACCCAAAATGCTTTTCTGAAAATTAAGTGAGTGAGTCTTATGAAGCATTTAGAACAGTCACTGGAACATAATAAGTACATATAGGTATTTGTTAAATAAGTAAGTGCTCTTCAATAAAATTTATTAAATATTTTGTCTCCTATGAGACTCCAAAATATATAAAGATCAAAACATCATCAATAGCAGCACTGCTAGTGTAGTTATTGAAAAAGTCGCTGGACTTCATTAAAATGAAGAACTTCTGCTCTGCAAAGGACAATTATCAAATGCATTAGAAGACAAGCCACAGACAGGGAGAAAATGTGGGCAAAAAACACATCTGATAAATGATTATTCTTCAAAATATACAAAGAACTCTTAAAACTCAAAATAAAATAGCTAACAACCTAATTAAAACATGGTCCAAAGACCTTAATAGACACCTCGCCAAAGAAAATGTACAGATGGCAAATAAACATATGAAAAGATGTTCCACATCATATGTCATCAGAGAAATGCAAATCAAGACAACAGTGAGTTACCACTAGACACCTCTTAGAATGACAAAAATCTGGACCACATTCAGGCACAAATGGTAGCGAGGATGTGGAGTGGCAGGAATTCATATTCCTTGCTAGTGGGAATACAAAATGGAACAGCCACTTTGGAAGATGGAAAGAGAAAGAAGAGGAAGAAAGTGCCTGATACTCTACAACATAGATAAGTGTCTGAGGAACTGGCAACTGTTTAGTTTAATTTTAGTAAATCTTCATTCACTTTCTCAGGAATCAGCATTCTGGATCAGTGAATATTAGTCACCTGCTGTGAAATGAAAGGGATAATTTCGCTTTTCATCTTTGAATGATTTCAAATTTCATCTAAAGGGCATAAAAACCCAAAACCACTTTTAAAGTAAGGCCATTCATAAATTTCTTTTGAAGGTTAGTTGTAAACATGGAGTAAAACTTCATTAATTTAAATAACTGAAGGAGAAGCTTTTTTAATCAGACTGAAAATTAGGTTGGCAAAATATTGCCTATTATAATTCCTCCTGGAATTACTCTGAAAAATAGATGTGAATCATAAAATTATCACTTTGTTTGTATACAAATGAATCCTGCTAAAATGTTTGAAAATTATTAAACAACTTCAATATTCTGTTTCCCCCCACACCCTGGTGCTGTTCAAAAATATGTTAAAATCTGAACAATTTACATAAACTTTCTGGAGCTGAGTCTACTCATTTCTAAAATGGGATGAAATTTAATGGTTTCTAAATTCCATCCCATGCTTACCCATTTTTTCTGATCTATAATATTATTTAAAATTTAAAATTATCTTGAAATAAAATTTCAAATCACTTGAGAAGAAATACCTGGGTTTCTGGTTTCCTCCCATACCCTCTTTCCCCAACACACACACACACACACACGCACACACACACACACGCACATGCACACACATGCACACACACACACAACACTTTAAGAAAAACAAATAAATACTTTGGTTATCCAGCTATGTATCATATCATAATTTTCTGTTCATGAAGTACATTCTCAGCAGCTGGACTCTACTTACTTGAGCCATCTAGTCAGGAAAAGGAGAGGAAATGCTTGACGGTAAAATATAAGTTAATCTTGAACTCTGCTCTCAACTCTATATTGGGTGACCACAGGAAGGTTACTGTGAGCACCAATGCCATCGTCTATGAGGCAGAATTAGGGATAGTAAATAATAAAACCCACATTACTGTTTTATTTGGATTTCTCTGTTGTGTAGAGGTGATAGAAAAGTACTTGGCATTTGTTAACATTCAATGACAATTAGATTTTTATCTGTACCCACAAGAGTAATTTAGGCACCTGTTAGGCCTTTTTGCATCAGAATTCATAAGAGAATTGAGACACTGAAAATGTTTCAATATTTCTTTTCCTCTTCACTGAGAAGTAGAATAAATTAAAAACAGAGCTAAACCTACAGAACCTTCATCTGTAAGCTTAGAAGAAAAAACCTGTGGAACATAAAAAACTTTACCATGATAGCAAAACCTGGTATGAAGACAAAATAGATATAGTCCATTAATGATCTGAGTGTGCATGTATGTGTGAGTGTGTGTGTTTTACTGCACATTTTAAAAAATGTGACTAGTTCCAGTTCCATGGTCAATCATTATAACTATTTCCTTGCATCTGCCCTTGAATTTCAGGCACCTGGTTCACTTGTTCATACTGTTGGCAAAATAGCAATTATGGTTTACTTCAATCTCTAATTTCTTTTAGCTTGCAAACCTGTGCTGCTTTTTGTGCATAAAGGAAATGCTCATACTTATTTAAATGTATGAACAAAAAGCTAAATTGGGTTTTTAATGCTGCCAGAAAATTGTGCTATAATTGTCTGATCCATTTATTTTCCTACTGTCCTACAGTATTATCTCAAATCTTATTTTCTCTCCTAAAACCTTCAACATTTCCTATCCCATCTATATTCTTAGATAATAACTCTGCTTCTGGAATTACTGCAAAAATTCACACAAGAAAATATTGACAGTCTCCCCACTCCATCTACTCATATATGACCACCTGTACACAAATGAGCAAATTTCTGCCTTTCATGAGAAATGAACTCCTTATTTACCTATTTGATGTCCATTGCCCTATCTGCATCCTTGATTGCTTCTTCTCTTCCCTTCCCAGACATTTGCCCCAAAATTATTCTCCTTTCTGCATTATTAAAACTTCTCCTTGATTAAATATTTCAGTCAGCACTGAAACATATATTTTTAAAAATGATTTCTATCTTAAATAAAACCTTTTGACCCTGCATCTAATGTCCTCAGTCTTCTTTGCAGCAAAATTTTGTGTGACATTGTTGTCTGTAGTCACTATCTTCAGATAACTGTTTCACGTTGTTTTGAGGTAAGCATTTACCCCAGCCATTTCACCAAAACTACTCTTCTTGCTAAGTTCACCAAGATACTTTATGTATTATGCTAAAGCACAATGCCTATGACCACCATTTGACACAGTCAATACTTCCTCCTTCTTGATACTCTTTCTTCACTGGTCTCTAGCTTAGCCTACACACTTGGATTTCCTCCTTCCTCACTGATTATCCTCCAGAAGTCCTGTTGCATGTCCCTTCTTCTTTCAGATGGTCACTGTTGGAGTGTCTTAAGGGATCCCAGTTCTTGACTCTCTTCGGAAAAGCCACTCCTGTGATAATCTGAACTTATGTAATGACATTAACAATAAGTACACAGGATTGCATTGTTAATTCAGACTCTGGTAAATCGGAAATGCTACCTGGTACCAAAGATTACTAATGAATTTTGAGGCACAATTGAAGTACAGAGAGGGTCTAGGACTATCAACAGGGATCTACATGTTCTTTCTTCTGCCCTGGACCTGTTCTGAGTGCAGATTAACACAAGTGGACTCTAAGTGATGAATGTGCTTAAGATCACTTACAAAGAAGGGATCATTTTGGTCAAGAAATTAGATCATTTTGTGCTCAGATCATTAAATAATGTATGTAACATAGTCCATAGCCCACTTATATAAATTCATAGATTATAGGTGTACAGTAAGCAATTTTAGATCAGATTCATTTTTTTTAAACCATTCCAAGGATAAAGAGTCTTCTGCTGGAAGGTAACTTTTTTCAGAATTTTTTTTTTCAGGAAGACTCTCATTAATATATTTATAAGGATATTTGACCAAGTCATTTACCTTCTTTCTTTTTTTTTTTTTTTTTTTTTTTGGTAAAGGGAAACTGAATGGAGAGCAGATTAGCTGTTTAACTATACACTTTCCTGCATTGTATCACCTTTTTATACTAATAGCTCCTAATGTATATATCCAGCCAGACTGCTCCTTAACTGTATGATATTTTGCCCGAGAGCATTCTTGATATCTCTACTAAGATGTTTAATTGACATCTCTTACTTAACGTGTCAAAAACTTAAGTCCTAATAAACTGTTCCTTCTACAATCTCCCCCATGATGATTGATGGCTATTCTTTTCTTCAAGTTCAGGAGTCGCCAGTTTAGGGCACCTTGATCTAATTCAGTCCACTACAACCACCTATTTTTGTAAATTAACTTTACTGAACACAGACACACCCTTATGTTCATATATTGTCTATGACTGCTTTTGTGATACAACAGCAAGTTTGAATCATTTTAATACGAGCCTGGAAAGCTTACAATCTTTGCTTACGGTCCTTTACAGAAAAAAGTTTGCCATAATAATTGTCATTTCACCTAATCTCATTGTTTTTTATAGAAAAGTGTTGCCGTCTTCAAAAATAAGTTGTGGGGGAGCCTGGGTGGCTCAGTTGGTTGAGCATCTGACTACAGCTCAGGTCATGATCCCATAGATCCTGGGTTCAAGACCCATGTCAGGCTCTGCCCTGACAGCTATGAATTCTCTGTCTCCCTCTCTCTCTCCCTTTCTCCCACATGTGCTTGCACTTTCTCTTTCTCCCTCTCTTTCAAAACTAAGTGAACATTAAAAAAAGAAAATCCAAAAATGAGTTATGACTTTTGCCTTCTTTTTAATTGTTTTTAATGTTTATTCATTTTTGAGAGAGAGAGACAGAGACGGAGAGAAACAGAGCATGAGTGGGGGAGGGGCAGAGAGAGAGGGAGACCCAGAATCTGAAGCAGGCTCCAGGCTTTGAGCTGTCAGCCAGAGACCCATGTGGGGCTAGAACTCACAAACCATGAGATCATTACCTGAGCTGAAGTTGGACTCAACCAACTGAACCACCCAGAAGCCCCAAATTTTCCCTTATTTTAACTTCATAGGAATAATCTTGTAATTTGAAATATTTCCCTATTTCTGTTAGATTTTTCTTTGATACATATAATATTTCTCAGTATATTTCTTATTACTCAAGTATATGAATATTTTCACTTAGTTACAATGTGTATAGCAAAGATATTTGGTGTGTATTTAGTCCTGTGATATTTTTAATGCTTGCTTTAAAAACAAGTCTCTGGGTTTTTTTCCACGTATACTTCAATTTAGATAGTGTTATGTGCCCTACCTTTCAGTTCATTACTTTTTCATTCATATCTGTCTAATTTGCTATGAAACTCATCAACTGAGTTATTAATCTTGATTATTATGTGTGTGTATGTGTATATATATATATATATATATATATGTGTGTGTGTGTGTGTGTGTGTGTTACATATACGTATATGTGTGTGTGTTAGTTTATTTTTCGAATATCTTACTCCTTTTTTAAATGTAATTATTTTTTTGGATGTTGTCAAAGTACTCAAAGTTAACTGTTATATCAATTTTATATATATATCAGTATAATTTGAATTTGAAGCCTGTATTTGATATTTACTAACAGTCCTTATGAGACTATTTCAATTGTCTGTGGATTCTGCTCATTTTTAATCAATGTCTTATTTCTTTGTGTGCTTGGTCATTTTTTACTCTATACTGGGCCTTGTGTTGGAAAAATATTTCTTTTTTTTTAGTGTTTATTTATTTTTGACAGAGAGAGAGAGAGACAGACAGAGCATGAAGGGAGAGGGGCAGAGAGAGAGAGGGAGACACAGAATCTGAAGCAGGCTCCAGGCTATGAGTGGTCAGCACAGAGCCTGATGCAGGGCTCGAACTCATGGACCGTGAGATCATGACCTGAGTTGAAGTTGGACCCTCAACTGACTGAGCCACCCAGGTGCCCCTGGAAAGATATTTCTAATAATACTTGCTTAGTTAACTTTAGTGTGATTACATTTTCTTTAAAAGATAATGTATTTTGTTTGTTTTTGATGCAGTATCAGATCACATTAATCTAATTTCAGAATTTATTTTTAACTCAAGTCTTAGAAGACCATGTATAAACAGGCTATAGGAGCACCTGGGTGGCTCAGTTGGTTAAATGTCCAACTTGGGCTCAGGTCATGTTCTCAAGGTTTGTGAATTCGAGCTCTGTGTCAGGCTGTCTGCTGTCAGTGCAGAGCCCAGTTCAGGTCCTCTGTCTCCTTCTCACTCTTCCCCTCCCTGGTTTGCATGCTTTCTCTCTCTCTCAAAAATAAAATTAAAAAAGGATTTTAAAGGCTATAATTAAAAAAAACAGGCTACAATGCATGGTAGGCTACTTTAGTACTTTTGAACCTTACTTTGATGGTAAAGACATTTGGGTTCTAGGTTAACACACCAGATGGTTAATCAGAATCCCTAAGTTTTTCAGACTGTGATCTTTTCCAGGTCTTTAGACTAACACACAGATCCATTTTGAAGCTCTTTATTCCTCGATTACAAATGCCTTCAGATTAATAGAGCTGTAGTCATTGAGATTACATTTGTTTTCTTCTCCTTCCTTCCTTCCTTCTCTCCTTCCTTCCTTCTTTCATTTTTTTCCCCCTTTTTTATTCTTCCTGAGGTTGGCCCAGAAATTCCTCATTGAATTGTTAACTCTTTGATACTTTTAAGAAAACTAAAAGATATAATTGCAGGTGTTCTGTTCTCAGTGGAAGCCTTGATGCACATTAAATTGTATTATCCACAGTTATAGAAAACAAGGATTCCAAGTACCTTTCTGAGTACATGACTACTTCACAAAATGATTTTCACAAATGCCAGGAGTCAAATCCAAGCTGCAGCAGTAACTGCATGATCATAGGCAATTTTGTTGACCTCTCCAAACTTTGGTTTCTATCTTTTTAGTATTTGGCAAATAACAGGAGTTTTGCAGTTTATTGTGAGAAATACAAGCAATGTATATATAGTAACATACACAGTAGTCACATATGGGAGGTACCAAATAAATTAGTCATTGCTCCAGCTTGTGTTATTGTTACTAATATTGCTAATTAAAATTATAAATCAAACAAAATAAGCTAGTTATCATTATCATGTACTATTTGGATATTTGTAGAAAGTATATACCAAGGATCAAGAAGAGAATGGGAGAGAGAGAGAGAGTATTGGTTACAGAAATATTTTATAAGAATCTTAAAGTGATCCTTTAGACTAGACATTTGAGGAGTAATTTTCTTCTCATTTGGGTTTCTGATATTAAAAACCTCAAATTGAGGTGCAAAGTATATAAAGAAGTTAAAATATAATAATACTTATAAGAGAAAATATGGAAATTAAAATTTTAACCTGTTAATAGAAATACCTGTCTCCCTGGTCATAAAGAGACCAGTTCAGAGATTTACTCTTCATGTTTTGTGAGAACAAAGAGGAAAAGATTTAACATATAGTGGGAAATATGTGGATTGACCACAAAGAAATGCTTTCTGAATATAACTGGTATTAAAAAATATAAAAGCAATTTCAAGAACACTGTGTGCTTTCCCTGTAGTCTTGAAATATGATGGATAGTGACATATTGAGGTAGTTTTTAGAAGGTAACACACACACACACACACACACACACACATTAGATTACTTCTGCAGAGTTCATTTAATGTTTAACTTTGTTTTTCTAGACCACAAAATTATAACTATATTCTAAGAACAAAATGGCCATTTACCAACACATTGTAGGAATCACCTCACTCCCTCCAAATAGCTACCTACTACATACAATGATTTAAGTTTTATCTACAAATCTTGTAGTGGATAAGTTTTGCACTATGGTATACTAAAGAATTGGTTTTGATTCAGGAAAATTCTAAGTAATAAAAATGTAATAATTAACCTACCAGAGCCCTATTTCTCTCGTTTGTAAAATGGGAGTGATAATTCATACAATCCAACAATTTAATAAATAAAATAATGCAAATCAAACTATCACTATGACTAATAAGCAGTGGTTTCTTAAGCATATTAAATTACCTCTATGGAATTTCTCAATGCAAAAACAAATAAAAGCAGAGAGCAAATTAGGTAAGAAAGGACAATCACACAGTAACATGTAGCAAGAACCCCTATATGTTTTATTAAGTGATGGTTAAGGAGAAGTGATCAAAAGTAAAGTTGAGTAATTAAAAAGCACTTATCTTTTGTTATCATTTCACGTGACCTTGATTTTTAACTTCCAATACTTGGCATTATAAGCATTGTTATAAACTGCCTCAGTTCTTCTTCCTCTTCCTCCTCCTCCTCCTCCTCCTCCTTCCCTCCTCTCTTCTCCGTCTCTTTCTCCTCCTCCTTCTCCATCCTTTTCTTCTCCTCTTTCTCTCCTTCCTACTTCTATCCCTTCTCTCTTTCTCTCTCTCTGTCTTTCTCTATTTCTCTCTCTCTCTTTCTCTCTGCTTCTCTAGTTGTACTTGACTTTTTCCTTACCTCCAGTCGGTTTTGTAGCCTGGGGTACAAAATTAATCTATGTTTCAGTTTTTTCATAGTGTTATAAAGATCAAACTATTTACATACATCTAGAGCACTTAAGATAATGTCTAACATATTGTAAAGCCTAAGTAATTGTCAGTTATCATTTTCATGATCTGGATCTTGCTGTTTAAAGAAAACAATAGCTTTACTTACTGCTAGCTAGTGCTCAATAATCTATGGATCTATAAAATTACTACGGAACATAATTTGAAAAGAGTGGTATACGGGGCGCCTGGGTGGCGCAGTCGGTTAAGCGTCCGACTTCAGCCAGGTCACGATTTCACAGTCCGTGAGTTCGAGCCCCGCGTCAGGCTCTGGGCTGATGGCTCGGAGCCTGGAGCCTGTTTCCGATTCTGTGTCTCCCTCTCTCTCTGCCCCTCCCCATTCATGCTCTGTCTCTCTCTGTCCCAAAAATAAATAAATGTTGAAAAAAAAAATTTAAAAAAAAAAAGAAAAGAGTGGTATTCAATGAATTAATATTTGTGAAGCATTCTTGGCATACGGAAAGCATTAAATGTGTTTATTTAACAAATTAATATGTCAGCACAGTAATCATAGTGTAGACTGTTAAATTGCAAGAAGCTTAGCCATCGAACAAAATATGTATTTATGTATATATATGGCAAGCCCTGGATGTTTTGGAAATATTAAAATTTCACAAGATGTGATAATTATTCTAATGAAGAGTCAGCTTATTAGAGGAGACAAGAGATGTGTATACAAATGAATAGAATTCAGGAAAAAAACTTTTAAATGTTAATTACTAATGTCATATACTCCTATAAGGTTAAAACTATTATCTGCATGATGAATCACCAAATTCATTACAACTATTGTGGAATTGGAAAATGGTTCTTTATTTCAATTTATATTTATATGTAACATATCTATGGTTGGCAAGGTACGGGTGACAGTAATCGTTAATATAACATTTCCGGAGAGAAATTCATCAATAATAATAATACTAAGTACAAATCTTTGTGTGAATAATCTGTCACATACTTCAGAGAAACCGTATGTATTTTATTTCATTTAATACTCATAACAGCTTTAGGAGACAGGTACTATTTAGTTTTCTTATTTTCATTCTATGTATGTTCTGGATCTTGCTCTTTATAGAAAACAATGGTTCTACCTAACTCCAGCTTAACAGGAGGAAACAAAGGTACAGAAAAACAAATAACATAACAGAGCTGGTAATGGCAGAGCTGGGATTTAACATAGTATTCTTTTCCTAGCATCCAAACTATCAGACCCTACACTAACATAACTGTAAAGTTACTAAAAAAAACCACCTTGTTGCTGTTATTATGTATATCTCTTGTGATGATAGCAATGTCTATGCTGCAGTTCCCAAACCGTGTGCTGAGGTGTTCAGGTGAACTTACCCAATTGTCACTGAGTATTTTAAATTTTTAAGGGAAGCACAGTAATACTCAGCTCCATATCAGATATCACTTGATACTTCACAATTAAACATAATTCACACTGCACTCCTTTTAACGCCATGTCTTTGCAAATCTACGTTTTCAGAAATTGCTGTTACAAAAACCAAGTACTATGTAAAAATTACTATGGAACATAATTTGAAAAGAGTGGTATTCAATCCAATTCCAAGATTTGAGAAGCTATGCAGTGCACCAAAAGGTATTCATATCCAATTATAAGACTGTGGTTAAAAATGAACTAAAATATTATTTTTATGTATTAATTTATATATACTATGTTTCAGATGATTATATGAATTTAGGTTAACTATTTAAATCAAACAATCCGTTTCTGATTGATTTAAATGAAACTGATTGTTTCATTTAAACTCTCTTGACCTGAGGACACCATGAAAAAGGTCTTGATACACTAAGGGCTCTGTGAGCTGAGAAAGTTTGGGAACCTCTGGTCTATAGCAGAAGCACTGTGCCCAACAATATTGATCCTGGGTGTCAAGCTAGCTTTCTCTTCTGTTCGTATCCAGAGAAAACATCATTCTACCCATTTCTGATATTTTCCCACCCAAACCACAGGGTACAGTTTTAAATTTTTCTCGTTAACTATTCTCTTAGACTTGGATTGAACTCCTTGAGGAGTATCTTAGTTAATGTCCCTAATGAAAAACAGTGACACAACCACAGTGAAAAAGTTCCTGGTCTTCCCTCTGTAATGTCAATATTCCGTCCTCACCATTTGAGGCTCTTTAAGGTTCCTGAAGTAAATTACAAAGGCAGATTGGCACAACTACCCACCAATAAATAAGGGGATTCTATCACTGCAAGTAGCAAAACAGATTCACAGGAGTTGGGCGATGCAGCATTTCAAAATTATACATTTTGGACAAATACCACTTTATTTGGTAAAAAAAAAAATGCCTTCAGTTTGCACTGATATTGATTTCAGTCTTCACATTTCAGGTAGGCTTCTTCCCAGTGTGTTGTGAGATGAGGGATCAGAGTGAAAAATGCTTGTTGATGGTAGGCAGAAAATGTGTTTGTCACCATCCTTCTGACATGGAAGTTCCCTTCTGCTCTCCCTGTGTCCAATTGCCTATTCTGCTATTTCCAATTCTTGAGCTCTGATGGATCTAACAATACAAAACACCTTGATGGTATGGGCTATTCTGTGTCCAAATAAATACCTGGAACACATAGATCAAATATAGCAAGTGGAAAAAGAGGAAATAATTCTAAAACAGTGAGTGAGATAGATACAAAACCTTCTTTTTTAGGTAAAGCTGCAATAATTTTAAAAGCCTAATGCCAAATATCAGAAATATTTTCTAACCTTTGGGTAAATCAAAAAACCTGGAATCCAAATATTTGATGTTGTATTAGGGATTCCAGAATATTCTCTGGGTTTTGATTGCAGCCGTCAAAATGACAATGAAGTTCAAAAGTAGTCCAGAGGTCCAGATAGGTAACGAATGCTCACCTGACAGTCCTCTCTTTGTCCTTTCTGTCTTCACAAAATCCATTTCTATTAAAGGTAAATTTGTCTTCCCTTCATTTAAGTAGCAAAGACCTCAAAACAGTTTTGATTTGTTCAGCTTCTTAAAGCTATCCCAAAACTTCTTTGGACTAGAAAGGATCTTTGCTTTAAATAGGTAAAAACAAAAGATGCTCTTTCGTTTTTATTTTTCTCAGCAACAAACTAACTGACTACCCCCAAATGATTAAGTCCCAAAAACAGGGGGAAAAATTGAAGATTGCAACTTACAATTCTCTACTGTCCCTGAAATTGACACAATATATCTTCCTATTCAATATTTTAAATATATTTAAATCAATTTATTTTTTGCTCCATCCTTTAATTCAAGCTATTTAACTTCCCTTCTCTGTTTAGAGAAGTCTGCAAGGGAAACTTTCTCAAGTATATTACAGCATGTATCTAGTGTTGGTCCTAAAGATAAGATTAGGTAAGAAGAATGCATGTGATAAGCACAGGAAGTTTGTATGTTTTGACTATCAGCCTCCAATTCGTCCACCCCACTACCAACTCCCACCTCCAGAACCACCAATTTCTCCTCTGTACCGATGAGTTTGATTTTGTGTTTGTTTTAGATACTAGACTTATTGTGGTGGTCATTTTATAACACATGGAAGTATCAAATCATTGTGTTGTACACATGAAGCTAATCTAATAAGTCAATTATATCTCGGTTAGAAAAAATACATAGAAAACTATTTGACACTAGCTGTAAGGATTCTTTCCTGTGAGAAGTAGTAGTTGGCAGGGTTTGAGGAATCATAACAGCTTCACAAGGACAATGGCACAAACTATGGGAAGTCTCTGGGATCATGAACTTTTTTCTGAGATTGAGGAAATATTTTTCAGAAGTAGTTCATTTCAGTAAATCTTACTCATGTCTCATTGGCCAGATATGGCTTACAGATATGGTGCCCCTAAACTGTTATCACAGAATAAAAATGGAATTGACTTAGAATAATAATTTTCTTCTGGAAACTCATGTCCATCAGGAGATAGAGAAATGAAATCATAATTCTCTTAAGAAAGAAAGATAGAGATAAGAAATCAAGATGAGAGAGAGATGAGAGACAGAATATTCATGAAGTAGTTAACCTGTAGATTATCTGCTGCATAACATATTTAAAATGTCTTCATTTGTACCATTCTCTTGTTCTTAGCAAGCTAGGGCTAAATAAAAGTGTGCACTATAGAGAGTCATAGCCTCCCCTTCTCTGTGCCCCATCTTTTGAGAACACTGTGCCCTATCTTATATCAGAAAACTTTCTAAAAAGAGTTTATAAATTCTTTCCAGTCTTGATTTCCTATTATCTCCAGATTTCTCTATCCATAGGGATCCCTAGATAATTTTTACCCCTGTACAATGGAAGTTCATACTTTGTTTTTTTGTTTTTTTTTTTTTTAACCTATGATCCTCTCTTAAAGAAATACATTTTTATCCTTGCGTTCGCATCCGCCTTGGCTAATTTCCAACTGAGAGAATTCACATCTCTGGTTCCTGCGCCCAGGAGAATCGTTCTTTTGCCAAGAGCTCTTCTTAAGACCTAGTCTTACTTCACATTTGGAATTTACCAGACCTCACACAACTTGTAGTACTTCAATAACAGCAGGGCCATCCGTTCCTATCCTTCATTTTTATTCAACAGTAGGATATGCCATTGATGTTCCATCTCTCACTTATTTTCTCCTATATCTATAGGAGAGGCTTTTTAAGTTCTTAAAATGTTAGCCCTTCTTAAGAATCACCTTTTCTGTAGGCCTAAATCTGCAGGCCTTTTTCCATTTCTCTCTCTATCTCTGCTTTCAGTCACAGACATTTGTTTTTCTAAAACCTTCTCCATATATTTTTGGGGGGCATTCCTCACAGTGAAGCCTATGAATTCTACAAAGTCTAGTTTTCATAAAAATATCCATTTTTCAACCAAATATGTCCTATCCTTTCCTTTTAAGTCCACCAAAGAGGTATCATTTATCCATTTAATATCTATCTCGTACAATCTTTTGTTATTCTGTTTTCCTTCCCCAAAGAAAGTTTCATCTTTGTTGAAGTATGCCTTATTCTTCTAAACCCATAAATTTCCCTTGCGTAGAGATATTATCTGTTTTTCCTTTTATACCAAGTGCTTAGATTTTCATCTCTTCTAATATCATATGAATATTTTATTTTCCCAATATAGCTGACCTGATTTGGGTGAATCTGTATATTTTCTCCCGATCAAGAAAGATAGGGACTAGTGGTTGTTGGGGAAAATATCAATAGACTTTTTATTGACTATCTGTAAGATGAAAGTACATGTAGGAATTTCCTTATCTGAGAAGTCTCTCAGGGAATAATTATAGTTTTATCTCTAAGAATTTTTCCCTTGCTAGCTTTTCAAACATGTTGGAACAGTTCTCTCCTCATATCCATATAAGTATTAAATCTCTTACCCTCCTCTTTCCAGTTCCATATTGGGAAGCAATTAATTATGAATATATTTCATTTACCCGTTCATCCATGTTTATTCTCTAAGAACTGGGCTCTTGTCTTAAGCATCCCTCACTTCCTACTTTTAACATAAGGTTAATATAATGTTAAAATATTTAAAGCGTTCAAAAATTGCATGAACTAATATAGAAAGTATAGATACATCTCAAATGCTGACGTGATATGATATTTACTTCATAAAATTATTTTAATAAATTATATTGCTAATAACAACTAAAGTCTCAACCTACTCAGGTTCTCACACTCCCAACATACAGCCACTTCCGTGAAAGCATTGAGTGGCATTGTCATATACATTCTTCTATATTTACCATGTATTTTCTGTCCATATACACTATACATTCATGTTTGAGTTTCAAGTGTCATTTAAAATAGTTTGAGTTTAAAGTGTTATTATTTTTTTTATTTATTCATGTGATATTTGTTAAACAGTTATTAGTCTCAATTTTAAAAGAATATGTATTTTTGGGCCACCTGGTTGGCTCTGTTGGTAGAGCATCCAACTCTTGAACTTGGGTTGTGAATTTGAGCCCCACGTTGGGTGTAAAGATTACATGGGGCGCCTGGGTGGTGCAGTCGGTTAAGCGTCCGACTTCAGCCAGGTCACGATCTTGCGGTCCGTGAGTTCGAGCCCTGCGTCTGGCTCTGGGCCGATGGCTCAGAGCCTGGAGCCTGTTTCCAATTCTGTGTCTCCCTCTCTCTCTGCCCTTCCCCCGTTCATGCTCTGTCCCTCTCTGTCCCAAAAATAAATAAAACGTTGAAAAAAAAAAGATTACATAAAAAGGAAAAAAATAAAAAATAAAATAAAATAATATATATTCCCTGAATAAATTTCTGTTTAAACATTAACCCCCTGAAGGAAATTTATGTTTTAGTTTTTCACTTTTTTTCTATGAGAAATAACTTTATAGTGAACATAATTACACACTTCTGCTTGTATACATACATGGCCAGAAATAAAACTGAGTTTTAAGTTATTCATGTATTGCTAAGTATTAAAGTT
Source organism: Prionailurus viverrinus (assembly GCF_022837055.1). Lineage (NCBI taxonomy): Eukaryota > Metazoa > Chordata > Mammalia > Carnivora > Felidae > Prionailurus > Prionailurus viverrinus. The sequence goes on along the minus strand of NC_062564.1, from coordinate 67,220,803 downwards.
GGCATCAAATAAGTATCAATTTATATGCCCACAATGTATAGCAATAAAATTTTCTATATGGCCTACCTACAGTTTATCTCATTAAAATAAATGTTCAATTCATAAGCTGATGATGATGAAATTATATATATTGTATTTGCTTTATTGAAATGTAGTTTATAGACATGAAATCTTTCAATATTGAGTATATGATTAGGTGAATTTTAACAATTGCATAAATGTAACAAATGTGTATATCACAAATTGTGCATTTAATAAAGGCAGAAAGGTAACCACAACTAAAAACAGCATATAAAATATTTCCAACACCCTAAACATTCATTTGTGTCTCTTTACAGTCAGTACCCTTTCCCCACACTAAGCACTGGCAAACACTGAGGAACTGAGTTGGCCATGGTCAAGTTTTCTCTTTCAACATGCCTTTGTGAATAAAAGAATGGAAAGAGGTTCTTGTTATGGTACAATAATTGAGTTTACATGGTAGGAAATATCAGGATCATGGAAGGGCAATCCTTCTCTGTTTGACTTGCTCTCTAATCATTTTTACCATAGTGAGAATCTAGTTGCTTTTATGTAAATATTATAGACTATGTACATGATTGAATTTATAAATTATAAAGGGCTTTTAAGATGTGAACTGCTTGATCTATTGATAAATATGTTTGCTACCAATGTTGAAAAACCAAAGCGTGGTGTTCTGTCCTTTACTTTTACTCACCTCTTTCTCTATTCACTTCCAAGTTCCCGAGATGTTTTTTTTTTCCTATTCTTGGAAAATTCTCAAAGATAAATTGTTTCATTGTCAATAATATGACCACTGATTCTAACTGATTCTTATATGGAAATTTCTCTGTAACTGGAATTTCATCAATTTTGAATTTATCTCCTGATTGTTTAATATTTTTGGCTATCTGGCTCAATATTATTTACATCTTGTATTTTGTACTTCCGTTTTCAGGTTTATTATTAAAGGAAAATTTTCACTTTCTCTCTTGACCATGTCTTGCAAGTTTGCCTTTTCTTCCCTGTCTGATATGGCTAATGTCAAAAAAAGACATCTCTGCATTTGTTCTCTTGGTGTTATGCAGCTTACTGCATATCTAGTCAGTGGCCAGTTGGTAGGTTCTACTCATATTTTATCCCTGCCACCTACATTTGCTTGTGTGTGCCATCACAAGTATGCATTTTTTATAGGGGAGGGGCTCTGGTTTATCAATAAAGAAATACCATTGCATACAATAAACACTGGACCCCACTTCAGTCACCTGAAACAGATGGTTATATTTTAGTATCCAAAGTATGTTAGAATCATAATGCTTCCTTTCTTGTTTTACTTCTGGATATGGAGATAATCAAGCCCATTGTTTCAGTTCCTCAGAACCACAGTATACTTTTGATCCACAGGCATATTTCTGCATTCTACAAAACTCTTTGGTCGCTTAGTAATTTCAGATTGATGTAAGCTTTGTGAATGGAGAAAAGAGGCAGAACTGAAATAAAACAAAGGAATTTATTTGTGGTCTCCAAACTGCAGTTTTGAGAGAGGAGATTTGGGCAGGAACCCAAATTGTGTCCTCCTAGGGAATAGAAGTCTGGGGTCTTTAAAGACAGAAGAAATACTACTATGTGTTGTTTACAAGGAGTTTTGGTTGGTTGTGGAGGTTGAAAATTAATCTTGCCTAAATGTAATTGGTTGGTAAGGCTATCACTAAGCAAAAATACATTACTGTAGCAAGAAAATTGAGGATGTTTGTGTAGAGTCTTTGAAATACTTGTGGTTTGGCCCAGTTCAAAGTTCATGGCTCTACTCAGTGTGAATGTGCATAAGACCCATGTCCTTAATGGCTTCCTGGCTCCATTTTAAAACTCCTTGACATGAAAGACTCTTTTTCTGTCTTCTTTCAGCCTATTTCATAAGATCCACAGGAACATACACCCCTTGCCTTTGTGTGGGCAGATAGCTAGGAATTAAGTATCTTCAAATGTCAATCATATGTCATTTAAACAATCCCATAATATTCAATTTCATATCGATGTAAATTTAACAGCACAAATCCTCTTCCAACCTGTAGTCATTTTATGAAAATTAAATTATATAAAGATTTATTTATTGTTTTTTTTAAGCAACTAATTGTCTCAAAAGACTATTTCTTGTCTTCTGAGACACTTTAAAATGTGATTTGTAATCTCTATGAGTTAATATTTTTAAGGGTATCTCAGGGCACCTGGGTGGCTCAGCGAGTTGAGTGTCCAACTCTTGATTTTGGCTCAGGTCATGATCCCAGGGTTATGGGATCAAGCCCCATGTCAGTCTTCACACTGAGCATGGGGACTGCTTAAGAATTTCTCTCTCTCTCTCTCTCTCTCTCTCTCTCTTTCTCTCTCTCTCTCGAACACTGTCCCTCTGCCCCTCTCCCCCGCTTAAGCACTCTTCTCCCTCTCTCTAAAATAAATTTTAAATATTTTTTAAAAAAGGATATTTCATGGAGGGGTTGGCAAAATGTAAAATGTTTTTCATTTATAGGCCCTATTCAAAGAAAAGAAAATTTAATTTACAGACATTTTAAATAAACTCTTGTGAAATAGATACCTGAAGATTCCATGTTGCTACTAATGGAAAGAAATAAAATGTTCTTTATTCTGTATGACATATTTATGTCTTATTTGGTGAATACACACACACACACACACACACACACACACACACACACACACGCATCACCTAAATCACGAGTGTTAAATTTTATAATTTTAAATCATGATTGCAAAATTTAACAATTCCCATGCCTCTGATTCACTTGTCTCCATTATATCTTCTCAACTGTAAATTTACCCAAGTTACTGTCTTCTAAAACCCATGAAGAATAGGACTAGAGAGTTTTAGTTGTCAATTAAGGAAATTTCCTTATTATTCAAATTATTTTTAGGCCATTCTATGTAAGAATCCCAAATTAGGTGTTTTGGTATTGACTCAACTTGAAGATAACAAAGAGAAATTGTTTACGTACTTCCACAATTGTCTTGTCTAACCAACTTTTTCCTTATGATAGACATTACGCATGTGTCCTTTCCCCCAGTCTTTTATCAAAATACAAAATATTTGCACATCCCTATGCTTTAATTCATTTTTATAATCTTTTTTAAATTTTATTTCAGAGAGAGCACAAGTGGGGGAGAGGGGCAGAGGGAGGGAGACAGAGAGAGAGAGAGAGAGAGAGAGAGAGAGAGAGAATCACAAGCAGTCTCCATGTTCAGTGCAGAGTTCCACACATGAAATCATGACCATGAGATCATAACTATGAGATCATGACTTTAGTGGAAATCAAGAGTCCAACACTTAACTGCCTTAGTTTCCCCAGGCACCTCTCCCTTTCCTTTAGTTCTTAAAGCTGAACACACATAAAGGATATGAAAGATACAGATGCTTCTGAAAAGTCCATAAACGTAAAAGACATTAATTTAATTTCCTGTTATTCCAAGTATGTCTCTTTGCCATGTATTGCATTTAATTGTGCCTTAAGAATCTTATGTCCTTTGCGAATATAGAATAAGTATAATGGTTATGAACCGGTTTTTATTAACAAGAGAAAGGAAGATTAAATATGTAGTGACTAACATGAATTTGACAGGTATCAACAGTTAAAGAAGCATGGAGCATACGTGTTAAATATCTTTCCAACTAAATTTTATACAAGTAAACAAAAATGAGAAGATTCGGATGCTATTGCATTGTATGATAAAACACCATGAATTATTTGCTGTGTTAGATCATAATCTCAATGCTAATACCTAATCCATGTTAAATTTAGTTAGAGAAAGGCCTTATTTTTTCTTCCTAGTCCTCATTAATTTGATTTTATTATTTGCTTTATTTCAAAGGCCTGCAATTTCATACAGTATTAAATATAATTGTGTAAGAAGGAATCATTATCTTGTTCTGGCCTTAGAGTACTATTTCATCACTATCTATGTTATTAACTGAGGTTTTATTTAGATGTTCTCTATCAACTTGAGGCAGAGTTTCTATCTCAAATTTTGTGCGGATATTATATGATGAGAGTTTATTGAATATAGTCAAATATGTTTTTCTTCATTTATTGAGATTAAAAAATGAATGGCTTCCTTTGTTATATTAATGAAATCTTCCATTTCTGGGATATAATTCGTCAATTGTCAGAAATATATTGCAGGAATTCTGTGAGCTCATATTTTTCTCTTGGGATTTTTATATGTAAGCTCATGAACAATGTTACTCTGAAAATTTTTTTTCTTAAAATTTCTATCAAGCTTTGGTGTGAGTTAAGTATGAGACTGAGGAAATTATTTGAGAAGTGTCCTTCTGCCCGATTCCTAAGTGTGTTTATATAAAATTGATAGCATCCATTTTTTAAATATTTGATAGACATCATCAGTGAAAACATCTTGGTCTTAAGGCATTTTTGTGGGAATGTTTTTACTACAAAAATCATTGTTTAAATCTATCTGGCTACTTAGAATTTCTATTTATATCTGTGTCAATTTGGGGTTATTGTATTTTATTGAGCAATATACCTATTTCATCTAAATTGTTGAATTAATTATAATAAAGGTGTTCACAATATTTTCTCATTATCCTTTAGTGTCTGTAGAATCTATGGTGATTTTCCTTCTTCCTGATGGTGTATTTTTTATTCTGTCTTTTGTTCTTGATTAATATACTAGGGGAATCATCAAGATAACTAGCCTTTTAAAAGAAGTTTGGAGCACCTGGGTGGCTCAGTTGGTTAAGCATCTGACTTTAGCTCAGGTCATGATCTCGTAGTCTGTGAGTTCGAGCCCTGTGACGGGCTCTATGCTTGACAGCTCAGAGCCTGGAGCCCGTTTCGGATTCTGTGTGTCCCTCTCTCTTTACCCCTCCACCACTCGGACTCTGTCTCTCTTTCTCTCAAAAATAAACACACTTTAAAAAATAATAATAAAATAAAAGAATCTATATTATGACAGGGATTAGGAAAGCAAGTAATATGTAACTAAGATTTGTGCATTTTATTTAATGTAATTTCCACTTAAAAACCTGTAAACAAATAGTAAAGCCTATTTTAAAATTTCTGTGTCAAATTTAAGAAGAACTTGACTCATATCAACAATTTACTTTGAGTTACAATACAAACCATATGTATTGATAGAAGATTTAGTAGATGGACAGATAACATGAAATCCAAGTATATAAATATGCAAAGGTAGATTCCAGATGGTAGATATGAAGGTTTTTACTTTAAAATCTTTTAAACTTTCCTTACACTTTTTCCTCAAAAATAAATGTTAGGGGAAAGAAACAGAGTGGAAATATGACCTACTGAGAATAATTTAATAATATTCAATAATTCAATAATAGTATTATGGATAACAATTTTTGAGTAAAACTAGTAGTAAAATTGACAGCCATTACAATCAGCTTAGTGGTTAGTGCTTCCACTATTCCCTTTATTTATTTCCTTTCATCAAGAAGATTTATACTGAAACTACATTAAGCAGTTCTCTGACACTGAGTATAAAATTTTGCCCTTGGCAAACAAAGATATGAATGACAGACTAATTTTGTTTCTGTATCCCCAAACAGGGAATGTTTTATCACAAACACTATCTCACAGATATCTGGTAATCAAAAATACACATTGATAGTAGGAAGCGACAGAAAAAGGTGACAATTAGCCTAAAGTAATAAATAAACACATATGAGGCAAGTAGAGGAACAACTGATAGAAACACTCACCTATATCCTTTTGTTTTCAATTACAAAATATTACATTCCTTATTTTCTCTTATATAATTTTCTCTTATATAACTTTGCTCAGTGTCCAAATTCTGCCAAGTGTTAATATTTATTGTCGATAATGCTCAATATATGTCCATTATTCACTAGCCAAGCAAGTGAATTTTAAACTGTAAACTAACCAGGAAAGGCTCCCTCTCTTTCCACATTGCTACATGTAACAAGGCCTTTGTCACACATAGACAATAAAATTATAAAATTGATTATTTGTTAACTTTATTTTCCAGATGTGTATCCAAAGATTTTTTTTTTGGTGACAGGAAATTATTTCTATACATGTTATTTCTGTATTAATTAAAATAGAATTGATAGAACAGAATTAGAATAGATACACATGTATCTCACATCTTTTTTATCCATATACCTATTGGCAGAAACTTAGGTTATTTCCATATCTTGGCAATTATAAATAATGCTGCAATAAAAATAGGAGTGCAGATATCTTTTCCATATCCAGTTTTCATTTCTTTAGATATGTACCCAGAAGTGGGATTATGGAATCAAATGATGGTCCTATTTTTAAGTTTTTGAAGAAACTCCACACTACTTCCATAGTGGCCGAACCAATTTACATTCCCAACAATGCGAAAGGATTCCCTTTTCTTCACATCCTCACCAACATTTGTTACCTCTTCTCTTCTTGATGAAAGCCATTCTAAGGTGTGAGGTGATATTTGGTTGTGGTTTTGACGTGCATTTACCTGATGATTAGTGATGTTGCACACCTTTACATGTACCTGTTGGCTATTTTGATGTATTCTTTGAAGAAAATGTCTATTTAGTCCCTCTGCCCAGTTGGCAATCATATTTTTTGTTACTGAGTTGCATGAGGTTTTAATATGTTTTTGATATTAATCCCTTATTCAATATACAGTTTGCAAATATTTTATCTCATACTACAGGTTTTTCATCCTGTTCATTGTTTCTTTTGTTGTGCAAAAGCTTTTTAGTTTCATACAGTCCCAGTTGTTGATTATTGCTTTTGTTGTTTGTGCTTTTGATGTCACATCCAAAAAATGATTCAAGCCCAATGTGAAGGAGTTTCTTTCTTATGTTTTTTTCTAGGTGTTTTTGTTTGTTTGTTTTATCTTGTTTTGGTTTTTTTTTTTTTTACAATATCAGATCTTATGTTTAAGTCTGTAATCCATTTCAAGTTAATTTTTGTGAGTGGTATAAGATAGAGGTCCATTATTATCTTTCTGCATTATCCAGTTTTCCCAACACCATTTAGTGAAAAGACTATCCTTTCCCCATTGAATGTTATTGGCTCCCTTGTCAAATGTTAGTAGACTAAATATGTGACAGGTAAAATTATCATTATTTTCAAATGATATGATCTTTTATATAGACAATCTTGAAGACCCCCCAAAAAAAGTTGTTGGACTGATCAATGAATTTAGTAGAGTTGCAAGACATAAATTCAACATACAGAAATCAGTTGTGTTTCTATACACTAACAAAAAACAAATTCTGAGAAAGAAAAAAACTATTCCATTAACAACAGCATCAAAAACAATAAACTACTTAGAAATAAATTTAATGAAGGAAGCAAATGATGTGTACACTCTAAACTATAGGACTTTGATAAGAGAAAATGTAAAAGACAGAAACAAATGGAAAGACACTATGTGTTCATGGATCAGAAGAATTAATTCTGTTAAAATGTCCATACCACCCAAAGCTATCCATGAATTCAATGCAACTCTTATAAAAATTCCAATGGCATCTTACACAGAAATAGAAAAAAACAATTCTAAAATGTATTTGGAACCACAAAAGACCATGAATAGCCAAAAGAATCATGAGAAAGAAGAGTAAAGCTGAAGACATCATATTTCCTCATTTCAAACCATACTACAAAGCTATAGTAATTAAGAGAGTATAGTACTGGCATAAAAATAGATACATAGATCAATGGAACAGAATAAAAAGTCTAGAAATAAACTTATACTACTTGATTTTTAAGACTTACTGTGAAATAACAGTAATTGAGAAAATAGGTTATTGGCTTATGACCTACCAATCCTGGGATAAAATAAGGAGTTAAGAAATCAACTCATATAACAAGTGTCAGCTGATTTCCTTACACTTATAACATGTGATTTTCTTCTCCTCTTATATAAAATTACCTCAAATTGGGTTGCAGAAGTAAATGTAAGATATAGCAATAACAAATATTCTACAAAGAAATGTAATAGAAAATTTGACAACTTTAGGTCAATAATTTTTAGATGTGACACAAAAAGTGCAAATCATAAATAAAAATTGATAATTTGGATTTTATCAAATTAAAACAAAATCTTCTCTTTGAAATTCATTGTTATAAAAAAATTTTAAAAACTGGTATAAAAAACTATTTGCTAAATAGATACTTGACAAAGGACTTGGGTGCAGAATTGACAAAAACAATTTTCATTACACAAAAATAAAAAGATAATTTAACACAAGATGGGAGAAATATTTGAATAGACACTTTACCAAAGAAGATACACAGATTGTATGTAAAAATAAAAAAAATAGTTTATCATCTTCATTCTTTAAGGAAATGCACATATAAACCCCATTGATATATGATCAAACACTTATTAGAATGAATAAAATTTAAAAGACTGATAAAAACCAAGTACAGGTAAGGATGCAGAACAACTGAACTCTCATGAATTGTTTGTGGGAATGCAAAATGGTACAACCACTTTGTATGAGAAATAATATGCAGTTTCATATAAACTTCAACCTGTGCTCATAATAATACCCGAGACCCTCATTACTAAGATTTTCCTACAAGGAAGCAAAACAGTTATTCACATAAAGACCTAACTGCAAATGCTGATAGCAGTTTTAGCCCATAATTACTGCAATCTAAAAACATCACAAATGTCATTAAACTTTTGAATGGATTAAAAATTTGGTATCTTCATACAATGAAACTGCTCAATGATTTAAAAAAAAGTACTTAGATATGCAACAACATTAATCTCTATACAAGGTGAAAGAAACCAGTTGCTGAAACTACATACTATCTGATTCCATGTATATGATTTTATAGAATGGCACAGTTATGAGGACAGTAATCAAATAAGTGGTTGCTAGGGCGGGGGGAATTAGGAGTGAACTTGCTGCAGAGGAGCATAAGGAAACTTTTTAGGGTGATTAAATTGTTCTTTATCTTGATGATGGTGGTGGTGACATAACTCTATACTTCTTCAAGACTCATCAACTGTGCCTTAAAAGGGTGACTAAAAACAGCAACAAAAAAATAAAGTTCTATTTCTTGCAAATCCAAGATTTTGATTCATACCCACTATGAATAAAACCAAGCATGGGAGGCCTGAGTGGCTCAATCAGTTGAGTGCCTGACTCTTGATTTTGGCTCAGGTCATGATTTTGCAGTTTGTGGGATCGAGCCCCACGTTGAGATCCGTGCTGACAGCATGGAGACTGATTGAGATTCTCTCTCTCCCTCCCTCCCTGCCCTTCCCCTGCTCTCTCTGTCAATAAATAAATACACATTAAAAAACAAGCATTATATCCTTACAACTATAATTAAATGTGTGAAATCTTCAAATCTGATCTCAGAAATCTAAAAGGGACAAATTATGTCAAAAAGACTTGGCAAAATTTTAAATTACTTTTAAAATACTTAGTTAAAAGTAAGCATTTTTTTCTTTTGTCTTCATATGATATCATCAAACCAGCTGCAGCTCTTCGTTTTCTATTATAAAACGAATGATTTGTATACCAAAGTATATAGAGTTCAAGTTAGTGCATATAAAACACAAATTTAAGACCTCCTTCTTTTTAACTCATTCTAGACATATCAATCACACATTTGTACTGATAAATTCTTGTGACATTTGTGACAAGCAATTTTAAGGTACCCAGCTACGTATCTTTAAAACTCTTATTAAAACTTAAAACAAAATTACAAAACACTTTTCTATAACAAGTTATACAATACTTACAAGATGATTTGGGGATGAATTTAAGTTACAAATATTTTCTTAGTTAATTTATTTTTTCCCAAAAATAAGTACTATAATGTAATGGTTATACTTTCAAATGTGGATGTGATTTCAAAATATATTACTTCAAAAATCTATTATCACGCTTAATAACACCAAGAATCTAAATATAAATCAAATTTTAAAAATATGGAACATTTTTCTGACATCCTTAAACACGGGTGTAGAGCAGTGGTATCAATATTTCTAATTTAAAGGAGATTGTTTCTCTATAGAAAATTTTTGCCTATTTACACCACTCAGAGTTTTACATCTGAACATCTTAGACTCTCTAAAATGTTTGTAATATAGTTATATGGTTATCAGTCTGTAAGCACAGCTCAATTCTGCTGATATAAAGGATAATGTTCTTTTTAATATTTGATACTGACACTCTTTCATTTAATTTAAGGAAAAATAACTTTTTTTATCAATAAATTTTCTGTATCTAATTTATATTTACTCTTAGGTTCCAAATGTTTAATGTTTATACTGGAAAATAAGTCTTTGCACCAAATTTGTATTCTGTCTGTAACATGGCAGGTCTTGAGCTGGGTCCTGACTAAAATTATGTTGATTTGTTTTTAAGAGAGGAAGAGAAAGCTAGCATAAGCAGGGTAGGGACAGAAAGAGAGGGAGAGAGAGTATCTCAAGCAGGCATGACCTAAGCCAAAATCAAGAGTAAGATGTTTAACTGACTGAGCCACCCAGGCACACCTAAAATTATGTTGATATTTAATTGATATATTTGTTTCCACCTTTATGCATTCTACATAGACTCTGAGATGTCTTACAAAAACATTTAAACAAAAAGCAATAAATTTAATTATGCACATCTATTGATAAAACATATAATGCATATTTCCTACAGTATGTAGTGCAATATACAACAGATCAAGAGAGGGACTGAGAGCGGCTATGTTTTTTATCTTTCTATGTCTCTTTTAAAATCTTGATACCCTTTGGAGTAGCATTTCAGCACCCCAGAAACACCCTGCTCATCACAGAATATTTTAAAAACATGTTCTATTTTAGTAAAAAGGTAGTCTTTGTAGTCAAGAAAGAGTAAATTAGCCTTGTGGATCTTTGGGGACTGCACTGTCATGGTTTAGATTTCCAAATAAAATAGGTCTCAAATTTTCATAAAATACCTGTAAAGACACCAGGGAGGAAAGTCAAACATCACTGACATTTGCAAAGTTTGCCTACCAACTCCCAACTGTTGATATAAATAAAGAATGGCAATTATTGAACCAATTAATCTATATTCACTTGAAAAAGTGACTAGTCCTTGACTTCCCTGACACCAGCCAATTTTCTACCTGGTTCATATATGGAAAGACAGTGGTGTGCATATAAGCTGGCTCTTCTGTTTTATGAAATTCAATTCTCAGGGAAAACAAAATTGTGACCAAAGAATATTTTGGCCAGTCTGTTTTTCTTTTGAATGAGTACAATAGAACAACACTCATATATTAGGATGCAGAAAAAAATACTACTGTAGTATTATCTGTAGACACAGTTCAGGCAATGAGGAGATGAAATAAAGAAGGCAGTAGTATTCTCTTATTTACAAACACAAATAGCAAGGAAAGGAAATAAGTTATTGCTTTATTATTGAAAAGTCCTGCAGGAAAAACTGCATATTATTATTGAGGTATTCTGCTGTAGTAAGTTCCCCAGTCCTAAAACTTTACCATCCCTTCATGATCTATGCTAGATCAAGGAAATATCTTGTGTTCCAACTTAAAGAAAGAGGAAAGAAAGTCCAGTGGCTGTGGAATTAGTCAGAGCTCTCCAGAGAAACAAGCCAATAGGATAGAGGTTTATGTACATATGAGGTCTGAAGGTAGTCTGTGGAAGAATTCTCTCTTGCTTGGAGGAGGCCAGATTTTTTTGCTCTATTCAGGCCTTCCATTGATTGGATGAGGCCCAAACACATTATGGAGGGAAATATGCTTACTCAAAGTTCACCAATTTGAATGTTAATCTCGTTCAATAACACCATCCAAGTTGACATATAGAATTAACCATAACAGGCAGTAGTTTTCTTTAACGAAGTAAAGTAGAATTTGCTTTTCGTTCATGTGTCATTGGGAAAAACTTAGATGCCCAAGCCTCCTGAAAGGTGGTCAGGGGGAATAAAAATAAAATAAAATAAAAAATAAAAAAAAAATAAAAATAAAAAATCCCCAGGTGGGAATTTATGTGCCTTAGAAAAGGAAATCATAGATTTGGGGAAACATCTATATGCAATCTGCTGGATACGCAGAAATTCATGGAATCATCTTTTTATACCTCAAATATAACTTTCTCCTTTCACAGGATCCATTAAATTACTTTATTCAGCAAAAGTCTGGGATTCCTGTGTGATGCATTATTCTTTGCAACAGGTCTGTATTTGACTGCTTATCATCTTGAGACTACAGACTGAAAGATGAGGTATTCGCTCCTACCCCATCAAATATAAAATCATGGAGTTAGAACAGAATAACAGAAACAAACCAATAAAAATTTGGCGAAAGAACTGAAATCACACAGAAGTTTCTAGTCCACAGCAGTGATTAAATCCTGGGCAAGATTTGAAAGCTTCCTCTGACCCATCAGTGGAGTGAATTTCATAGTGTATCAGGTTCTTATTGCTGCTGTGACAAATTTCCACGAACTTAGTTGTCCTAAAACAATACGAATTCATTATCTCACAGTTTGGGATATTGAAGTGACTTTGGGCTAAAATCAAGGTGTCAGCAGGACTGGTTCCTTCTGGAAGCTTTAGGGGAGAATTATTCCCTTGAATTTTCCGGCTTCTAGAGATTTCTAGACTCTTGTCTTCTGAACAGCACCACATAGCCCTTTTCTTTCTGCTCCCATCATCACACACCCTCCAACTGAGTCTGATCCTTCTCCCTGTCTCTCATAAAGACATTGATCCTGCCCAAATAATCTAGGATGAGCACCCTCTTCTCAAGATCTATCTGTAAGTCCCTTTTACCATTAGTAACTAGTAATTAACTAACTCACAGATTCAGGAATTTTTAGGAGGGGAACATCTTTGCCATTTTCTACCTATCCCCTCCCACAAACTTAGTAAGACCTTGTGCTTGTTCTCTGGGAAGAAACCCTTTACCCACTGTTATCCATGACTTCTTAGAGGTTTTCCTTGACATGTTTTTCTTTGGCTATAGTAGGTGCCAGAGAACTCTCCTTTAGGTTGAGGTCTTCATAGTCTGGTACTTATGATGCATATGTGAAGGCCCGAATATTTTTATTCAAATCAAGCTTGTGGTCATTAACCATGAAATTGTCTTAAAAAAATAGTAGACTTCTAATAGCATGTACTAGTAAACATTCACCATGCTCCTTTTTGGATAGAATTCCTAAGCCTTTCTTATTAAGTGCCTTCAATCTACATTTTTCCATCATTTTATTAATAGTTACAATAAAACTATCTTGCATTAGAAGGTGATACCTTTATTTAATACAATCGGTTGCAGGATTGGGACTGATTGTAAATGAGAGCTTGTGATACGAGGCCTTTGAGAATGGCACAAGGAACAGTGTTATATATGGTTCCCAATATTATTATTAATCTTTGATATATTATTCCAGAACTGCAAAAGAATAAGCTTTATTTTGTTAAGCCACCAAATGTTTGGAAAATTATTACAGCAGAAATAGGAAACAGATACACCGAGGACTTGTGCCCCTGCCTGTCAAAAAGGCTTTCCAATACTGCCAGCTTATTTTATCACTGCTGTGCACCAGAAACTACTGTGTGGTTTCAATTATCCCTTTTGCCAATTTTGTTGTTTGTTTTTGTTAACCTGTTCTGGGTCCGTGATTTAATATTTGATGCTGTGGGAACAAGTATCTTGTCCTTCAGTCTCTAGTCTTTGTGTCATTCATTCCCAGCAAATAATCCAAATTTTGGTTGAGATAAATTTTTTCTTATAATACTTTATTAAGGGGCCACTGGGTAGCTCAGTCGGTTAACCAACCAACTTTGGCTCAGGCCATGATCTCACGGTTCTTGAGTTTGACCCTGGCATTGGGCTCCTTGCTGGCAGTAGGGAGTCTGCTTGGGATTCTGTCTCTCTCCTCTCTGTCTGCCCCTCCCCTGCTTGCACGCACTCCCTCTCCATCAGGTAAATACATAAACTTTAAAAACCAATAACAATATTTTGTTAAAAGCAGCTAGGAATAATTAATACTTACTAATACTCTGGATCATTCCAACTGCTTCCAGAAAGCCAGAGGCCTTGTAGTTACACAGATGTTCTGTCAAGTTACCACAATGACAACTTACCAAACGTTCTGCTGCAGTATAACAAGGAACATGAGAACTTGGTTTTCCTCATCTCTCCTTGTTTGGCCACTAAGCCAGCGCCACATATTTCAGATTTTACATTTTCAACTTGCACAATGTTTTATGCCAATTACATCTCAATAAAACTGCAAATATTATACTAGTGGAATGTTGTCCCCTAGTTGCTATAAAGTTTAATTTTCATTATCAAGAAACTTAAGGGGTGCCTGGGTGGCTCAGTCAGTTAAGCGGCCGACTTAGGCTCAGGTCATGATTTCGCGGTCCGTGAGTTCGAGCCCCGTGTCGGGCTCTGGGCTGACCGCTCAGAGCCTGAAGCCTGTTTCAGATTCTGTGTCTCCCTCTCTCTGACCCTCCTCCGTTCATGCTCTGTCTCTCTCTGTCTCAAAAATAAATAAACATTAAAAAAAATTAAAAAAAAGAAACTTATGTAAAAGATGAATGTGTTCCCAAAGCTCATTTGGACTGTCTTGAGTCATCTAGGTTTTATAACTGGCAAAGTCCAGGAAATCACCCAGGAAAGAAGAATGTGCACCTAGAAATTTCTTCATTTAGCAGTGCTTACTAGTCATGAGATTCTAAGTACAGCACAGTATTCCAAACTCAGGTTGTTATCAGATCCCACAATTTGTATAAAGAATTTGGGGGCTAGAGGGGAGGCAGGAAAGGCAGAGATGACCAGAGTTGGGATTTTCTTTCTTTCTTTATGTTTTTGATTGTTTTATAAAAGAGCTAAGTTCACATGAATGTTCTTTAAAGTCTGTCTAATATAACAGCTTTATTTTTACTGATGTAACAGATTATAATACAGGGAGGGGAAGGGTTTCTCTCCATAACAGTGAAGCAAATTCACAGCAGCCTGGTTGTTACCCTAACGGCCCTTTAGTGGAGATTGTCAGATCATCCCTAGCACTGTCCTGACACCAGCCATAGCGGGCTCCACAGGAAGCTCTCAACATCTTTGGCCCAGTGAAGTATTGGCTGGGGAGTTTGGTGGCCTTTAGAGGCTGGAAAGGTGAATGTTATCAAATAGAAGCAGAGTCAAATCAGAAGACAGGGTAAAAGGTGATGGCTCTGTATGAGCTGAGTGCTGTGTTGTGATCATAGAACCACAACCCCTGTGGATCTGAAGGAATACATAACTTCTCTTAGTTACAGAAATTGTAACACTGCATTTATGTTCAGTTCCTAAAAACCCTTGGGCCATCATGCAGTATGTTTCAACTATGTCACAGGTTGTTGTAAAGAGATATACAAAGTCAGGCACTACATTGATTCATAGCAGAAAACATTCTGCCAAAGTACTTACACTTCTTTATTTATATGTTACATGGGGATTATAGAGCATTACCTTAGTTAATTTTATACATCAGTCCCAAGGTACAAAGCAGGATACATTTGAGGAAAGTGTGTGTTCATTTATGGAACTTATTTTCTTTTATTATAAAGTAGATGTGGTGGAGGAGACATTAGAAAATCCCAGATTTTATGAGTCTCTGAGTTGCAAAAGTGTTTTAAAAAACCAAGCTGTCCTATGTTTGATGTATTTTCCTTTGGGGCTTGAGTAATAAACATAGATATATGGAGGGAAGAATTTTATATCAAGTTTTAATGAAAGGTTAATCACTTCAGCATCAATAAGTCATTTACCAGGAAAGACATTCTAATTCATAACTGTAAGGTTTGATATGTGTTTCCATTTATTAAGATGTAAGGAGAGAAAAAAATGAAAATAACCAAACTTAAAATATAGCTATTAACTGCTTCGTGTGTCCTGATGCTAATAGATTCCTGTCAAAGTAGAAGCCGACTTAAGATGACCTTGGCTGAAGTTGACTAGTACTGAAATTCAATTAACTGCTGCATTAGGGTAGTAATGAACACACTTTTTTGCAGGTTAGTAACATCCAGAGGAGACAAAGCCCAAGGGTACAAGTTGTTCAGTATGCCACAGAGATAGCAGGAGAAGAATAAAATTATATGCAAGCAACTGGAAACTTCATTAATAAATTATTTTTAATGTTATGATGATACAGACAAAAATCCCTTGATTCTTTAAGGAAAACCTAGGAGCAGCAAGTTGATGAGAAGGTTTTTAATACTTTCTTTACAAATATGTAAGATGTTTTATGAGAGATTGGGAAAGCACAATTATTTGTGCTTCCTTAGGTCCATTTTCTTTGCAGAGTAATGTTGCAGATGTTTCTTTTAGAGGTGGAGGATCTTTCCTTACTCTTTGAATTTGAGCTGGTACAGTGACTTGTTTTAGCTGAGAGAGAGACACAGTGAGGTTATATCTTACTCCCTAACTTCAGACTGGAGAAGACTTGCATGTCCCCAGTAGCTTGCTTGGACTTCTGTAGCTTCTATATGAATAAGACTTAGAACAGAGTCAGTCAGCTGATTCATCTCAGCCAAGACCCAAGATACATGGAAGAGTCTAAGTGAACTCGGCAAAGCCAAACCCCATCAGTCTTTCCAGCTAACACCCCAGCTGACTGCAGCAGGTTACACAACCAAGGCCATCCTAGATCTGTCAAGCCCACAGCGAGTCAATGATTCATGAGCTAAATCACTGTTTATTGTTTTAAAAGACCAAGTTTTGGGGATGCCTGGGTGGCTCAGTCAGTTAAACGTCTGACTCTTGATTTCTGCTCAGATCATGATACCTTGGTTTGTGAGTTCGAGCCCCCATCAGGCTCTGCACTGACATTGCAGAGCCTCCTCTGGATTCTCTCTCTCTCTCCCTCTCCCTCTGTCCCCACCCCCACCTGTGCTCTCTCTCTCTCTCTCTCTCTCAAAATAAATAAATAAACCTAAAAAAAAAAAACAAAAATGAAATAAAACACCAAGTTTCTCATCAGTGTGTTACATAGCAACAGATAACTGATATACTATTGATTGCATTGTGGTAGACAAAATGTAACAAAAAATTCATTTTTTAAAATATAATTGTGTTTTGTTTTTGTACTACTACTCTGTAAACGTCCTCTAGTTCTATCTATCTATCTATCTATCTATCTACCTATCTACAAATATATAGGTATAACTACTAGATATAGTATTTATATCTATATACATATATCTGTAGATATACCTATGTACATATGCATGTATGTATGTATGTATATAAGTACTATGAAGAAATATAACGCAGAATAAGAAGACAGAGTGCTAAGTGAGAAGGGGTTCTATTTTAGACGTAGAATGATACCAGGATGCTCTCAGGAATTGGAAAACATATAAGTAGGTTCACTAGATTGTCAAATCAATTTTTCACATCACTTGTATGATGGACACAGTGCTATTAATAGCTGGTAGTTAGCAGGAGTGAATAGAGTCAGGGAACCAAACTTCCACATTAAAACTAAGTGTGTGAAAGTTTGGAAAATTAGTCAGGTTGAGAAAGCGAATTTATTTCACTTTCCTGTTAGTTGAGATGGAAACAGCAACACCTTTTGCTTCTCACTTTTCCTCACAAACTAGATTAAAATCCAACTAGAACCTATAGTTTGTAGCAGCTCCTGAGATTTCAAAAAACATCTCTTCTGTATCCCTTTGGCCACTGCTTGTCAGAGACTTATTATCACTAGCATGAAGCATGGCAAAAACATGCTGTAGTGATTTTTCTAAACCAAACAAACCTCTTTCCTTTTAAGCCAAGTTTCACTCAGGAAGGATGTTCAGTCTGAAGCAAATTGAAAAGTTTCATTTTTCATTTATGATCCTTCAAAGGTTACTTTATGACATCTTATCAACATTCATGACCCCAGAGCATTCCAGAATTGCTTCCCTCTGTCTGCCACTCCCCATTACTGCCCATGGAACATACACTTTGTATACAGTATACCATTCAAATATGCTTACCTTTTAATTTTTTAAAAAACCTGAGGCATAATAAACTACATAAATGTTAATGTTTCCTTTTTTCCTAGAATGCTGAAGAATTGAAAGTCAAATATGTATTTAACTTTTAAATTTTCCCACTCCAAAATTTTTCTTCTTGGTCAAAACAAGATTACTGACACATATCTGACAAACTATTAAAATAAGTAGAAGCAAGAAAAGTAATCAAATAAACAAAAGTTCATAATAAAAGGCACAAAGTGATAAAAATATGTTTTAGTTGGTCAGAAATAATCAGTTTTGGTTGATAAAAACAAGTTAGTTTAATGAAAGAGGCCCAAAGGGACTTCTATATCTGTGTCTGGTAGAGTATGAAGATATTGAACAGAATATAATGAGTATGCACTATATTCAAGTATATGAAAGTAATGAGCTTAGTACTGGAGGCTCGAAGAATGCCGAAGTCTGACAAAAGCAGTTAATGAGTGGTAAAGGAAAATGATGTATAGGATTTAAGCAGTCCACAGTTGTATGGGATAAGATCAAAGATGATGGAATCAGAGTGCCGGGATTTTAATCCAAGTTCATACATTTACAAGATATGAGCGAGTTAAAATTTGCCTGTTTCCTCACGTGGGAATAGCAATAGTTTGACTTTTCAGGGTTATAAATATTAACTGAGTTAATGTTTTATTTTTAAAAATATTTTACTGTCCAAAAATTCTTCCTTGACTTAGGCTACATTCACTTCTCCGCTTAGGGCATTTGGATCCTCTGACATGGAACATTCGACAGATCCTCTGGTCTATTCTATCATTTCATCTATGTCTTCAAATGCCAACTCCTCAGAGCATCCCAGCATCATCCCTGAGCTAAAATAGATCCCCTTCTTACTCAGCACGCTCTGTCTTCTTACTCTGCTTTATATTTCTTCATAGTACTTATCAACATCTGAGATCATAGTCTATATTTAGACAGTTGTTCTCTCTCTACTAGAATATAATAAAAAAACATTACAGTAGAGATGTTTGCCTTTTATTATTGTTTTTCACTGAAAGTATGTCACTTATAGATCTTTCTAAATATTTTTAATAAATTATTTTTATTTTTTATTCATATATAACTAACATACAGTGTTACATTAGTTTCAGGTGTACAATACAGTGATTCAACAATTGTATACATTATTCAGTGCTCATCAGGACAAGTAATGCTCTCAATGTCCTTCACATTTTCACCCATTCCCCACCCATTTTCCCTCTGGCATCTACCAATTTGTTCTCTATATTTAAGAGGTTTTTTTTTTTTATTTTTTATGTTTTATTTATTTCTGAGAGAGAGACAGAGAGACAGACGAAGTGTGAGTGGGGAAGAGGCAGAGAGAGAGGGAGACACAGAATGAGAAGTAGGCTCCAGGCTCTGAGCTGTCAGCACAGAGCCCAACATGGGACTCAAACTCACTAACCATGAGATCATGACCTGAGCCAAAGTTGGATGCTTAACTGACTGAGCCACCAGGCTCCCCAAGAGTCTTTTTTGTGTGTTTGTCTCTTTTTGTTTGTTAGCTTATATCTTGTACATCCCAACGAAATTTTGTCATTGGTCTTTTTAAAATCCTATCTTGAGAGAATGAGCAGAAATGTCTTTAAGACTATGCTTTACTCAAAAAAAGCAGAGAATTCCTTTTCTACTACCCAACATCAAAAACTTCAAATAACAAGTAAGAGAAAAATATGCTGGGAGAAGATCAGGAAGAGGACAAGAATGTTGAAAAATGCCTTTTTTTAGGCACCACAAAAAGCTAAGTTTGCCACAGTCAAAAATATAAGACGAAATGCAGCAGGAAGGAGGGAATGCATGCACATTCAGAATGGATGTACAACTCAGAAATAAGTTCAAAAGGACTCATGAAAAGTAATAGCATATGTAATAAGTAAAAGCTGAACATATATACACACACGCACACACACAGATGATCTGTATTTACAGATACAAATAGAAAAATTGGCAGAACAATTTTTTTTTTAATCTGGGAAAACACGTTTTGGGAATTGGGATATCTTATATATTCAGAGAGTAACATTTTTTATGACCCTGATTCTTTCATCAGAACAGCTTTGATTACTGTAGCTTAGTGTGTGTACGAAGCATGTGAAAAATACTCCCTTGTCTTTTCAAGGATTAAAGTTTGAAACAGCTATAATGAAGAGGAAGCATCAATATACATAGTATTTAATTTAGACCTAAGGTACAAGCAATTCCCATCAGTATGATTTAAATTAAGGGCAAGATTTGGTCAAGTTTGTCTCCCTGCTTGGCAAGTCTATCAAGTCTCTGATAGTCACATAGAGAACAGTCCCTTCTTTTCATGTGTTCAGGCCTCCCTGGTTTCTCAGATTTGGACAATAGATATAAATAATAAAAAAAAAACCTTTGTAATGGAAAATAAAATATATTATTCACCAAAAGACTAAATTAAATTTAAAACATTTTTTAAATGCATAAATGACACATTAAATTCATTATCATTGAATGTTGTTGGATCAGTTTTTCATTTTTACATGTTTTGATCTTGTATAATCATAGCTTTTCTAAAGTTCACAATAACCCATTTTATTAAATGACTTTATGAATTTTGAAATTAGAGTGCTTAATTTTGTGGATTTTTAAAAAATATTTTTCATAAAGAGATCTGGCTATAGTTTAATATTTATTTGTCATTGTACTATATAATTAGTCATGTGAATTATACACATTTAAAATACAAAAATAATAACCAACTTTTTAATATGAAATAAAAATCTTTATTAAGAAAATAAAGACCTTTCTTTGCAGTTTTCAATATCAATATTTCAAAACTGAATTTCAAGTTTACTTGTTACCGAAAATTTTTCATGATTTTAATCTCTTTTTGACATGCTTGTTAATGTAAAAATCTAAATAGCTAAAAACTTGACAAGAATATATATCTATGAAATTTATGGGGCTCTTCTACTAATAGTTAAGCATATACAGTATAATGCAAGGAAAAACTTTCTTCCTGTCTCATTTTCCTTCCAACAGAAATAGAAATTATTGAAAATACAAGAGATTGAGCTGAAATTCATTATTCATATTTTTATAGAAATGGTTGCCCATATCATAACTTAATAAACTAATTAATAAATTTTATATTACACTCAAATTGTCATAGACCATAGGTCTTACTCCCTAGGTAACAGTAGAGATTTCAGATTATGGCAGGGGAGACAATATAATCCTGCAGCCAAACAACAGCACTTTTCAGACTGAAAGGTTGTGAGGCCAAGAGATGGGACACTGGAACCACAGTTGTAAACCAGAATTGTGTCTAGTAAACTGTAATCTAGGTCACGCTAGTTATGTATTTACTGTCTTATCTTAGATATTTGACTGAGAACTTTTCTGTGTGTTAGGCACGGACTTTGGGTCGCTCGTCTAGTAGTTGAGAAGCTGAGATAATGGATATAGCTATGGAGGCAGCAAGGCAAATGGTAGTGAGTTTTGAGTAAAAGTTATAAAGAACTGACAAAAAGTAGGAACAAGAGACTCTGAATAAGGTTTTCTTTATAGACTTTACTGCCCTGGCATCTGAGATGAAAAATCCAAGCAAGGGAATGAGGCACTAACAATTTACCTTACTGTACTGTAGATTTTGAAGATTGATAGCATTTTGTTCTCCTTGTACAGCACATTGGATACATGAAAAGGGTATATGGCTTGCCTTAGCACACTGAGTTTATATCTGATTTATACGCTGTAGAGGGCTCTCCATCAAAATAACAGAAAAGGTTTTAGTGTTTCTTAGATTGGCATTCTGACTTTTGTCTAAGAATGAAATGTGATTTAAAGTGTATCACCTTATTGATGGGGAAATCAAACCCCTCCCACTACCTATTTTACAACTTATTTCAAATAAGGCCCTCAATTTGGGTTGTGGCAAATATAATTTCTTCAGTCTTGACAGATTTATTTTGATCCTGACTATAGCATCACCAAATAATAGCTCTGTCTAAGAGGGAAGCTACTTACTTTGCCTTTGAAGACTTAACAGCTTATCGGGGGGAGAATGTTACAACTACTAAAATGTCCACTGTTGCATAGAGTGGCTCCCACCTAAGATTTTAGTTTATACCTAAATAACCTAGCAAATATAAAAATATATAATAATGACAATCTACCTGATATTAGGTTTAAAAAAAGGAAACTGGTTTATAATTAAACAAAAATTGCTCAATATTTTCATGCATTTGATATGAAGGTATGTTTTATTATAGTGTCCTAAGTAAGTGCTTCTTGTAACTGCCAGTCTTGAATCTCTTGTCTAAATAAATACATAAATACATTTTGAAAGAAGGAAAGAGAGAGAGAGAAAGAGAGAAGAAGGAAGGAAGAAAAGAAGGGACGGACATTAGAAACTTAAAAATCTTACAGGGATTTTATAAAATTTCATATCCTTAGTTTTTTAAAGTTATTTATTATTTATTTTATTTTGAGAGAGAGACAAAGAGAGCACACCAGTTAGGGAAGGGCAGTGAGAGAGGGAGACAGACTTTCAAGCAAGATCCATGCTGTCAGTGCAGAGAGACACAGGGCTCAATCCCAGGAAACCCTGAGATCATGATCTGAGCCAAAATTAAGAATCAGATGCTTAACCAACTGAGCCACCCAGGCACATTCCTCTTAAGTTTTTAAAAAATATTTTTGTTGGGATATATTCATGGGAAATTCTAAATATATTCTGAGCAGTATTATATAGATCTGGAAGTTCAAGATTTAGGGTGGTTAAAGGCTATTAGCTTTGTTTGATACATGGCCACAATATCCACCAGATTTTATAGCCCTAATAGAAAATTTATATTGTATATAATGATTTAAAATTGCTTTTAAATAAATATCAAAATCTATTTTATCTAAAATATAATCCATTATCTGGCAGGGAAAAGATTTAGCTGAGGGTACAAAAGTATGCATAAATGAAAGGTTTATCATTTGATTAACATATGCCTAACTATTCCAAATATCTAAACTAATAAAAATAAATAAATAAGTTAAATACCATAGTATCAAAAACAAACAAACAAACAAAATTCAACCATAAAACCCCTAGGCATAAAAATAATCAAGTATGCACAATGTCTCTAACTGAAAATAACAAAACATTGATAGGATAATTTAAAGAAGACATAATATATGGAAAGCTACACTTTGTTTAGTAACTTGGATAACTCAGTATGTTAAAGATGTCAGCTTCCCAAATTGCTATATAAATTCAATGCAATCTCATTAAATATTTGAGATCTTTTTGCAAAAAGTGATGTCTGTTTTAAAAATAAAATGAAAACACAAAAACCTCAGGTACCCTAGACAATCTTGAATCACAACACAGTTGGACCACTATATAACTACGAAGTTACGAAAATCACAACAGCATATTAGTGCAAGAATAAACATATAGAAAAGTTTAATAGAATATAGAGTGCAGAAATAGATTTCAGAAGGGAAAGAATGAAAAATTTAAAAATTTAAAAATTTAAAAAAGAAAGGAAAGAATTGTTTGCTTAATAATTGTATTAAGTTAGTCTATGGAGAAAATAAATAAATATTCACCTTCACTTCACATTAGTATAAAAATTAATTTGTTATGAACCCTAAAATATATGTGTAATAAAAGACATAAAGCTTTATAGAAAAAATTTTTAACATTCATGACATTGGGGAAATAATTTTTGTCAAAGACACAAAAAACACTAACCATTCAAGGAAAAAACTCATAAATTACACTTAATTAATATTAAAAATATCTTTACTTCAGTAGAGACAACTGAATGAATGAAAAAGAAAAAAATAGATGGAAGGAAGATTTTCATACAACATATATCAAAGATTGAATCATATCCAGATATTTTAAAGAATTCCTACATATCTATAAGTGAAAGATAAACAATTTAATTTAAATATTATGGTAAAGGCTTGAACTTACATTTCACAAAGAATATCCATATAGCCAAACGGCATATGAGAAGATGCTCAACATCATTTTTTATCAGGAAAATACAAATTAAAATCACAAGGCAATGAATTATATAGTCATCAGAATGGCTAAAATTAAAAATTTGGTAACTTACAACAATCATTATCATAGATTGGAATGTAAATTGGTACAACAGCTGTGGAAAACTGTTCGGTGATATCCACAAAATGTAAACATATACTCAAACTATGACAAAGAAAAGTCTACTCGTACATAACAAGTAACAAGAGAAATAAATGCCTATGTGCACCAAAAATGTACACATGGGAGCATTCATCACTTTACTCATAATAACAGAATGTCTGTCACTAGAAAAATTGACTATTGACTTAGTGACTTATGGTATGTTCATGTAATAGAATATTCCAAACTAACAAAACAAACACTAATACACACAACAAAATGGGTACATATTATAGCTATTATTTTGCAATAAAGTCAAAAGAGGGCATTCCATTCATTTAAAGTTTCAGCACAAGAAAATCTAAGGTTAAAGAGAGAAATCAGATTATTGATTATAATTATAATTATAATACGATTCTATTGCTTAGAAAGTGACACAAAACAACTTTTGGTGCTTCTAAAACATTGTATATTTTTATCTGAGTTTTGTTTACATGGATGTATAAATTATAGAAAAAAATCATCAGTCTGTATGTTAAAGTTACCAAAATTTAAATACTTTATAAATGTTATACTTCAAAATAAGGTAACTATAATTGTGGAATACAGATAAGGCAATGATTGAAAGAAAGTTAAGAGTCTTAATTACATATATTAAAAAGGGAAAAATCTAAAGTCATTGACCTAAGTATCATTCCAATAAGATTGAAAAAGAACATCAAATTAATGAATGGAGAAAAGAAAAAAGAAAAATTGAAGTAATTTATACAAATATAAAAAATATAAAAAGAGATTAAAATAACTGCTATAAATGAAACACAACAAAGAATTGAAGAGGCTGGTCAGGAATGAAAAAGAAGACATTAATATCTAACATAAGTAATGACAATAGAGTCATCACAATATGCACTAAAAGCATCAAAGACAAAGATATAATGAAGAACACTATGTACTAAATGAGCTCATATAAATGGATGGGTTACAATTATAATGGTGAGTCAGAGAAATTAGACCTAAAGGATATACTTAAATAAGTATAATTGTATAATTAAATAATGCGAGATAATATTAATGAATGATTTGATTTATATAAACACAGGAAAACAGAAAACTCTATTTTAGTGTTAATGTTTTGTAAAGAATGAGATTATGATAAAGAATGGGCAAGTGCGAGTTTCCTAGGTGGCAGTACTATTTTATTTCTTGATCTGGGTGTTGGTTATCCAAGTATTTTCTTTGTGATAATTCACTGAGCTGCATATTTATGGGGGAGGGGGTGAGTTGGCACTTATCTGGTTGTGTTTTATATTTATTTTGTTAATGTTTTTATTTACTTTTGAGAGACAGAGCATGAGCAAGGGAGGGGCAGAGAGATAGAGAGGGAGATAGAATCTGAAGCAGGCCCCAGGCTCTGAGCTGTCAGCACAGAGCCCAATGTGGGGCTCAAACTCACAAACCATGAGATCATGACCTGAGCCAAAGTCAGATATTCTACCAACTGAGCCACCCAGGCATGTTGTATATTTCAAAAAAATTATAATATATCCAGTATCATACCAAAAACCTCCAATAAGACAATGATAAACTTTCAAAACCTATAAGGCTGATTCTGGATATTCATAAATGTAGTAGAACAGATTTGATGGTTTTAGTGACAACAACCGGGATAGAAAGTATTGTAACAATTAGAGCTTATAAATAAAATAGTGTGATATGGAAAATTTTTAGTAATCTTTTATTCATGATCACCCTCTATTCCTCCATATTTGCTAGTGTAGTACATCAAATTTTCTTAGGACTTTATTAAAATTAGTGTACCAAATTTGAAACATGGTAGGAAATTTCATGAAAATAATGAGAAGAAAATAATACACTGTAATACTGTTTATCTGCCTCCAGTTTCTAGCACAGAGATCCTAAAACCCTTGGAATTTCTCAAGTGTTGTGAGTGATCAAGGTGTCTTCTGTTATGTCAATGAAGTGGCCTTTGGACCCCACCTAAAGATGTGGGCTGGTTGCTAGGAAAATCAGGCATGTGATTAGAGGGTTGGAACTTTGATTCCCACCCCAGACCACCAGGAAAGGGAAAGAGCCTGGAGGTTGAATCAATTGCCAATGACCAATAATTTAATTAATCATGTCTATACTTGTATAAAACACAAAAAGGACAGTGTCAGGCAGCTTTTGGGTTGGTGACCATGTGGAGGTATTTGGACAGTATTATGTCTGGAGAAGGCATTGAAGCTCCTCACCCTTTCCCCATGCCTGGCCCTAAGCATCTCCTCTGGCTGGCTGTTCCTGAGTTACGTTTATAAAGTGAAATGTTTTTCTGGATTTGGTGACCCACTCTAGCAAATTAATCAAGCTCAGGGAAAAAGAGGGTTGTGAGAACTTCTGTTTTATAGCCAATCAGAAAGAAGTACAGGTAACAACCTGAACTTGTGACTGGCATTTGAAGTCCAAGGAGGAGGTAATGTAAATCTCCAATCTGTAGCCTATCAGTCACAGGCACAGACTACAACGTTGGCTTGCAACTGGCATCTGAAGTGGGGGTTGGCTGGGAGCAAGGGTTGTCTTGTGAGACTGAGCCCTTAACCTATGGAGTCTGATGCCATCTCAAGGTACATAGTGTCAGAATTGAGTTGAATTACCAAACACCTAGTTAGTGCCCAAAGAATTACCTGTTGGTGTGGGAACACTTGTCACATTGGAAGTGATGCCAGAACCTATTTATACGTTCAGAATATAATTTGCAAAATAAACTTTGAATAAAATATTGTGAACATTATTTTATTTATCATATAAATAAGAAAGTTGTGAAAGGGAAAGGTATGTATAGTTATGATTGAATGATAATAATCACTTCTCATAAGTTCAGTAGTAATAAGAAAGAAAATCTTGAAAAATAAAGTAAAATAAATTGAGCTTGTATGATCTACTCTTTTACAATAGATCATAACATAATTTCATTTTGGGAGAACAATTTTTGAATCATTTGATTGTACAAGAGAAAAACTCCAGAACATACTGATTCATTTCTTATTTCTTAAATTTGCAAGGATAAAATGAAACATAACTCTGTTAGTTATTTTTCAGCATATATAATTTTACTTTTTAAAAATTAATGTTTGTAATCTGGAAATGAGTGGCATAGAATCGTATAGATAGGTCTTTAGACAATCTGTCAATAATGCTTAAAGATGTCATTTTTTATTTTATGTTGCGATAATTGTACATAGTTTACTCATTTTCTTCTTTAAATTCTCTATCAGCTTAAGTGATAATATAAATTGAAGTTTGACTATTTGCCTACTTAACTTGCCATGTTTAATATCGAAGTAAAGGATGATTACATGAACATTAATTTTAAACTGGCAAAGTACAGTTGCATCTATGTAAGAATAACATTTGGAAGGTTTCTGCTGTTAACCTCTCCATTGAAATGGCTGTTGTGTCTTTTTTTTTTTCCTATTTAACTTATTTTTTACTTGACTAAATCAAATAAATAAATTTTCTGTAATTTTAGCTCAAAAAGTAAACTCTTCTTAGGATTTTGGCTTTGTGTAATAGTTCACATACAGCAGCAATTTAAAGGCATACATTCTACATGGCATGATTAATAAATTTGTTCTTCATCTGGCAATATGAATGCAGCTTAGCTATATAAATCTTTTTAGAGGTCTGTTGTGAGTTGCAGATTCTCAAATAAGATTTATTGTAAAAAGTTTCTTAAATTTTACAATGTAAAATGCAATGTTTGTTAATGGTTATGTTGAGATTAGAAGAAACCTATTTTTTAATGGCCTATTATGGATATATTGAGAAGGCATAAATGTCCAGACCACAAATGGTCAGCCCTGTTATATCTTAAAAACCCATTATCCAAATGTTAATACAGTTGTTGTTCATTAGGACAGTTGAACAAGACAGCTTCATGAACACAATCAAATCTGTTCTCTATATAGTCTTGGCTTTAATATCCATATAGGCAGCTGCTCCCAACAGGATGGCTGGGCTGAGACTATAGATACTATGGAGAAAGTAACTGCCTTGTCACATGATTTAGATCATTGTTCTTGGAGTAGTTGTCATGTGCCACTTTCAGAGTAGTATAGAACATTGAAGATACTTGTGACCAGTGGTCAAGGTGGTATAGAAGGCTAAATGCTGGTGGGAGCCTTTAATTTATGATATTTTTTTTAGAAAAGGAAAAACAATATTGCAAGACTTGGCAGCATACCTTCCTGTTAACAACCATGGGATCCAGAATTGTTAAGACTTGAGTTTGAAATTGATCTCTGTTTTTTATTAACTATGCACTAAACAAAATACCTGATCTCTGCTTCATTTTTCTCCACAGTGAGAAATATAATCCTTCTCCTATGATTAATTTTAAGATTTATCTATTCATTTGTTTGTTCAATGATTATAAAGTAAGCTTAAGGCAGTAAACTGCATAGATGTAGAATTCATTCTTTTCATTGAGAGGATTATGGAAATTTACTTTTTTGCTTGATAATAGTGAATACTGTTAATTTTAGTTTACCTTCAGAAAAACTTGATTTTTTTAAAGTTTATTTATTTTGATTTTATGGAGAAGGGGAGAGGCAGAGAGAGAGAATCTCAAGCAGGCTCCACACCACACCATCAGTGCAGAGCCTGACATGGGGCTTGATCTCACAAACCCATGAGATCATTATCTGAGCTGAAATCAAGAGTGGGATACTCTACCCACTGAGCTAGCCAGGTGCCCCCAGAAAAACTTGATTTTTAAAATTTTATTATTGAAGTATAGTTGACATACAATCTTATTTTGCTTTCAGGTGTACAACATCATGATTCTACAATTATATACATTACAAAATGATCATAATAATAAGTATAGTTACCATCTGTCACCAAAGTTATTCCAATGTTCTTGAAATATTCACTATACTGTACTTTTCATGCCCAAGCCTTACTTGTTTTGCATGTGGAAGTTTGTAACTCTTAGTCCCCATCACCTATTTATTTTTAGTTAGCTACCAGTAGTACTTTTCTTACTACTGATTGTTTTCCATGTACCCTATCACCCTTCCTTTTCCCAATCCCAGACTTGTGTTCTCTTTGTGTTTAACTTAAATCAGTAATTTATGAATTCCAGTCACCTATGCTAGAAACTCATAGACATTTTCAAGTACTTCAATACTTATATATAGAATGCATTTCTATACTCTTTTGAAATTTCCACCCACTGTAGTTTTTTTCCAAACAATAAAAATATAATTTGAAAAAATATACTATATACTCACTATTCTTATGAAAGCCACCATGTATTCTTTGCAATTGCTGCCTGGTTTATAATGCATCACTTTTCTCTTCCCTTCCAGTTTCATTCTGTTATTATGAAAAAACTGCCCAGATTTTTATAAAAGCCAATGCCTACACTTATACTTTAGATCCTTTTCTCGTCTCCTCAACACGGTACGATTCTACCAGTTTTATGGATTTTTGTCCTGCTTGGTTCTATTTTCTCTCTCTAATAAATAATTCTGACTAGCAATAAATATATTAGAATTTCTCCATCATAAATATATGAATTACTATCTTGTCTCTATACATATGCATAAGCATATAGATTTATATCAAACTAAATACATATCTATATATGTGTATATTAACATATCTAAATCTATTTTTTTTATTTTTTTAACGTTTATTTATTATTGAGAGACAGAGCATGAGCAGGGGAGGGGCAGAGAGAGAGAGAGAGAGGGAGACATAGAATCCGAAGTAGGCTCGAGGCTCCGAGCTGTCAGCACAGAGCACGATGCGGGGGCTCGAACTCACAAACCGTGTGATCCTGACCTGAACCAAAGTCGGACGCTTAACTGACTGAGTCACCCAGGTGCCCCTCACATATCTAAATCTAAAGCTAAATCGATTTATCATCTTCCTTATATCAGTCAGCATAGGCTGGGTTATGATTTGGTAAAAAAGAATGCCAAAATTTCAATGAATGTCTTAAAACAACAAAGACTTTTTTTTCTTCACACAGTGTATGTCTGCCACAAATTGAAAGAAGTCTACGCTCTTTTGAATTTCTTAAGGAAGGTAAAGTAGACAGTATCTTGAATATTGTTGATTGCTATGCCAGTACAACAGAGATATCTGAATGATCTCAAATAAGCAATTAAATGTTCTGGCCCAGAAGTAACATTCATATCTTTATACACACACCATATCTTGGGTACCAACCAAAGTGAAGGAAGCTAAGAAGTGAATCCATATAATTAGGAAGCAGAGTTGAATATATATGATAAATGCACTAGTTTTAATGACAATCTACATTTTACCACTAGTCACTTCTCCCAATACACAAAATACCCCATCTTCAAAGGAAACAACCCCAATTCCCAGTCCAATATTAAGATCATGGCATCAAATTTAAAGTTCAGAAACTCTGAAAAGTGTGCAATTATATATTCATCAGATCCACGTGGTTCCCCTTTGATCTAGAAACCTATGAAATAAAAGCATGAGTTTGCTTCCACCTCATATATTCAGTGGACGTAGGTGGAACAGAGATAATGTAATTAAAATAAACACCCTCATTCAGGTAATGAAGAAGAGGAAATGAAGCAATTCTGAGATGCGTTTGGACAGACAGGTGAATAAAGATGGAGGCCTCCACCCTGGGAGTAGCTGTCTTGTTCTCCAAACACCCTGGCTTTGTCCTTCTGCAGCTTCTTTCTTTCCCCTTTTGCTCCACCTGAAGGGACTTTGTGAAATATCTATTTTGTGGGTTCTGAGCAACTATTTTTTAGTCTATATCACAAACATGGACATCTGGAGGTACAGGTTTTGTGTCTATGACTGCTATGACCTTCTATCTTATGACTAAGATACAGGTCTTAGTCATATTTGCTCGCAGATATTTAGAAAATATAGCCCTCTCAAAAATATAATGAGTTTTTTACCTGTTTAATTCAGATTGTCTCCAAGTTCTAAAAGCCTAGTGAGGTGGGTAACTTCATTAGTGAGCAGAAGAGCCAGATTCAAACCTAAACTTTGGAGTTCAGTGCCTATGTTCCTGGTCACACTGCTACTACATTGAGTCTTGTTTTTCCCTCTTAAATTTCCCAACTATAATCACTTTAAAAGGCAATGATTCCAACTTCATCATATTTGTATGCCTTAAGACATTTAGTATATGCTAAAGGGCTATTATTTTTATATCATAAATATCTCATTTATTTAATAAAGTTTATACAATAAGGTTTTGAGATCCTAGAACATTCAAACTCATTCCATTTTATCCGTTTCTCACTATGACATGGTGCCTAACAATCAATAATATACCTTACAAGTGATATGATCACCTTCAACCATGCCATCTTCTTTGATATAGACTCTCCACAATTTTTAGAATATATAGCCAATAACATTGTGTTGGCTCTGTGGTTTAGCAGCATATCAGATCATAGCGTTATTTTAAAATCATGATATGGTTGGTCAAATATAAGTTCTTTTTTGTCCCACATCCAATTCTGACCATTAATTTTTTACCTATTAATATTCATTTGTACATATAATTTATTTTATAGGATATTCATATTGTTATGTTGCTCAAACTGTTATGTGGCATTTAATGTTCAAGGATTTTGCCTCTTAAAAAATGCATTGCATCTTGATTCTGTCACCAAATTGCTGACTATCTCTCAGGGGTAGGAATCATCTAGAGATCTGACAAGAATTTGCCATATTATCACTTAGATAACTGCTAAAAACATTAAAGAGGTATAGAATTTTGTAGTACAGTGACCTAATAGTGAAGAATTATCAATTTGGGGGCTCTGATTATCTAAGCAGCAAGAGAATTGTCTCAACTAAGCTATGATCATGTGAATACCCAATGTGCAGCTTATCTTCAAAGATAATACTCACCCAGAGGTATATTATCAGGAACCGTGGTGGAGGAAAAGGGCACAGAGCAGAGATTAAGGAAGCCAGTATTCTTCTCTTCATTTTGATGCTTACAAGCTACATAACAATCAGTCACCAAACTCTACAAATTTTAATTTTGTGTATTAATAATAAAATCACTATCTTAAATACATTATGAGCATTGTAAGCATTCTAGTGCAATGTCATCTATTTTGGTCATCGTTGGAAGCAAATACCATTTACTGAATGCTTTCTACATAAAAGCTTTCATGTTTTTATTCTAATCTGTTCAATAAACTTATGGGGTGGGTATTGTAAATATACTCCAGCTTGTTAAAATGAGAAAACAGAGGCCCAATGAAATTACACAAATTGCTAATATTGACAAAGTTTAGTTTGGGAATGAGATCTGGCTAGTAACATTATGCTATTCTGTAAAACATAATGGATTTGAAACCCTTTTGTGTAAGGTATAAAATTTGGCAAGTATAAAGCATTATGCTTCTGAATAGAATGTAATTAAATAAACTACAATAATTTGACACCAATTTTTATTAGATTACCTTTAGTTTTTTTGGTAAGAGATTATGTTTAATTCTATTAATCAATGTGAAAATCTTATTTAAATGAAAGCTTGCTGAGAAAATTAAATCTACATTACTAAAATGAAAGCTCTGAAAAAACTTATAAAGAAGCAATAGAGCAATTTTCATTAAAGTAATAATAGAGTGGGAAACTGTTAAAGATTTAAAGATACAGTAAAGTAATATGACTAGAAATGGCTGATGAATATTAAAAAAAAAGATCAGATTCATCAATACAAACGTTGGAAATTTAATCACACAAACGCTAAAGTGTGCAAACACTCCATACAGATGACATATGGTGTTTTCCAGTGTACATTAGATAGAAATTCACATTAACTTTAGATATAAAATTGGAATAAGTCCAAACTTCCTTTATGGGGCACCTAGGTGGCTCAGTAGGTTAAGCATCCAACTTTTGACTGCTCTCCCTCCTCTCTCTGCCCCTCTCTCTGTTTCTGTCTCTTTCTCAAAATAAATAAACCTTAAAAAATTATATATGTATATATGTATAAATATATGTGTATGTATATATACATATATTCATATAAATGTACATACATATCTACATATAAATATATATTGTGTATGCATACATATATAAAAATATACAAGTGTGTATGTATAAGTATATATATTTATGATGTTCAAGTATTATTTCTGGTATTTCCACCTCCTGAAATTAAGTTAAATGAAATAATATAAATCGTGGTCAAAGATACATGTTTACAAATACTCATTAGATTGTCCCATATAATCCCACCAAATTTAAAACAACTAAATATTTGGAAGTATGGCAATGAACTTAAGATAATACGTCATAGGGGCGCCTGGGTGGCTCAGTCGGTTGAGTGTCCGACTTCAGCTTGGGTCATGATCTCGCGGTTGGTGAGTTCAATCCCTGCGTTGGGCTCTGTGCTGACCGCTCAGAGCCTGGAGCCTGTTTCAGATTCTGTGTCTCCCTCACTCTCTGACCCTTCCCCGTTCATGCTCTGTCTCTCTCTGTCTCAAAAATAAATAAATAAACGTTAAAAAAATTAAAAAAAAAGTATTAAAAAAAAGATAATACATCATAGAATTCAAACAACATTATGCTCCTATCCAATAACATCATTCTAAGAATATATAATAATCTTGGAATATGTTAAAGTGTTAAGAAAGCAGAAAGAAAAATATTACAGTGCCCATTCTTTTTTAATAAATTTTTATTTTTCAATAATTTTAGATTTACAGAAAAGTTGAGGAGATAATGGAGAGAGTTCCCATATACCACACACAAAGATTTCCCTATATAAAACTCCCCTAAGACTCCCATTTATGGAAACTCCTTATATGAACTATATGAACTTACCCTAAAATATCTTATTATTTGTGACACTATAATGGATAGAAGATGGTTGGAACCAGAGTTTCAACATTGCAGTGGAGTTCAAAGAAAAGCAAAATAATTAGGTCTGGAAGATCTGTGTAATAACGGATTAAAGTTGGAAAAATCACTGTGAATTCAAATGAAGCTTAATAAAAATAGACATGGTTTTATATAGACATGTTTATCTTGTGTATATATACAGGCTAGCATGCATATATTTCTCCTTACTTAGTCATCTGAGAGGGCCTAGAAGGTACAACACCCACGTAGCAATGAGCACATCTAGCACCTGGATCTTGTTTTCTAATATCAGTCTCCAAAAAAAGGAACCAAGTTTCCTTGGGGAAAATGGTTGATTATAGGACTAGGCAGAAAATATACAACCTGGGCCTGGAGCAACTGGTAATTCCAGAAAGTGATAAAGTGCTTTAGAAAAAAAATAAAATAAGTAGAATATATCAAAGACACATGGGAGTCAACTGAAAGAGCTCCAAATGTCCAACTATGGAACCATATGAGCAAACTAATAATAAAAATAAATAAAAATAATAATGTATTAGATTATAGCCCAAGGTATAAAATAAATCCACATACATTCATACTGATTGATATGAGTAATTTATTAAATAAATAAGTAAATAAATAAGAAGAAACAAATCTTCCTTACAGAAGAATTTCAAATAATTTATGTAAATACTCCAGCATGGATAGAACATGAC
Source organism: Prionailurus viverrinus (assembly GCF_022837055.1). Classification (NCBI taxonomy): domain Eukaryota; kingdom Metazoa; phylum Chordata; class Mammalia; order Carnivora; family Felidae; genus Prionailurus; species Prionailurus viverrinus. The sequence continues at coordinate 67,186,047 of NC_062564.1, read as the reverse complement.
TCTTCACTTTTTAAATATGCACAGTCACTTTCTACAAAGGGTACAGTTGAAAAGAGGCAAGGAGGAAGTAACTATGTAGTGGAAAACCTGACAAACACAAATTCAGCTAGGTGATCAAGGTTAACATCAACTGCTAAGTCATGTTCCTAATATGTACCCTTGATATAAAGTGATAAAAAGGCATTTTAACTGTGTAATTTCCTCCTTAAAACCCATAATCTCAGTGCTATGAGAAAAATAATTCTACTTCAGGAGTATTCTGCAAAATACCTAACCAGTAATAACAATTTCGAAATTGCCAAGGTCATCAAAAGGAGGAAAAGTCTGAGAAACTGTCACAGTTAAAAGCCTAAGGAGACATGACCACTAAATATAATGCTCAAATCCTGGATGGGGTCCTGAACAGAAAAAAAGGATATGAAGTAAAAACTAAGAAAATATAATCATATACAGGTTTCAGTTAACCTGTGCATCAACATTGTTTAATTAATTGTAAGAAATGTACCATACTAATGTAGGGTAATATTATGAGAGTTAATATAATGAGAAAAGGTGTGGAATATTTGGGAACTCCCAGTACTATCTTCACAATTTTTCTACAAGTCCAAAAAATTTTCTAAAATTAAAAGTTTGTTTTCAAAGATTCCTTGTACTTCTCTATTCAATGATTATTTCTCCTAATTCCTGGCAGCTGTAAATCTGTTTACCAGCTCTATAGGTTCTCTTTTTCCCAACTGTCATATAAATGGAATTACACAGAATGTGTCCTTTGCAGATTGCCTGTTTACTTAGCAATATACATTTAAAATTCATCCAGGCCTTGTATGACTTGATAGAAATCCCTTTTGATAACAGAATACAGTATTCCCCTGTAGTATTTAATTATTCATTCATGTATTTAAGAACATCTTGTTTGCTTCCAGTTTTTGATGGTTATGTATAGAGCTTCTATAATGTTACTGCAGGTTTTTATGTGGACATAAGATTTCAAAGGAATTAAAAAAGTAACTACGATATTATTTTCCATCATAAGACTAAATTTGTAAGAAATCACCAAACTGTCTTCCAAAGTGGTCATGCCATTTTGAATTTTTACCAGCAATAGTTGAAAGTTCCGGTTTTTCACATTTTCTCCATCAATTACCATTTGTTTTGATTTTAGCGTTCTAATAAATGGTATCACATAATTGTTTTAGTTTGCATTTCCCAAATGACAAGGGATGTTGAGCATCTTTTTATATGCTTATTAGCCATCTGTATATATTCTTTGGTGAATGTTCAGATCATTTGTCTACTTTGAATTGAGTTGTTTTCTCACTGTTGTGTTTTCAGAATTTTTTGTAGTCCGTTACAAGTCTGTTATCAAATCTAGGTTTTGCCAATATTTTTTTTTCCCAGACTGTGGCTTGTCTTTTCATTCTCTTAGCAGAATCTTTACAGGACAGGCGATTTTACCTTTAATAAAGCCCAACTTATGAATTATTTATTTCATGGACTGTCCTATTAATGTTGTATCTGAAAACTCATCACCAAAACCAAGGTCACATACATTTTCTCCTGTGTTTTATGCTAGAAGTTTTATACTTTCACATTTTGGATTTGGGAACATGATGTGTTTTCAGTGAATTTTTGTGCAAATGTTAAGGTTTTCTCTGTGTTACTGATGTTTTTATGATTATTATTATTATTTACCCATGTACAACCAATTTTCTAAGTGCCATTTGTTGGTAGATTATTCTTTCTCTATTGAACTTTCATTGCACATTAAAAAATCAGTTAAATATAATTGTGTGGTCTATTTCTGGGTTTTCTATTCTGTTCCATTGATCTATGTGTCTTTTATTTTGCTAGTGCAATGCTGTCTTGATTACTGTAGCTTTATGTTTAGTCTTGAAATCTGGTAGGGTTAGACTTTCAACTTTGTTCTTCAGTATTGTGTTGACAATTCTAGGTCTATGACTTTTCATATATATTTTTAATCACTTTTTAAAGTATTTGCAAAATACCTTCCTAGGATAGTGGCTGGAATTGTTTTTAATTATAATTCAAACTGGGAACAATTGGCATCTTAACAATAGTAAGTATTCCAACTCATGACCATGGAATATCGCTCCGTTTATTTGGCTCAGCAGATTTTTGTAGATTTTCACATAACAATCCTACATAGGTTTTGTTAGTTTTACACGTAAATACACTATTTTTTCATGCAAATGATATTGTTTTTGTAATATCAAATTCCAGATGTTCATCAGTACTACACAGAAAACCAATCAACTTTTGAATGTTGATCTTGTATCCTGCATCCTTGCTATTTTCACTTACTAGTTACAGGGCTTTTCTTCCAGATTCCTTGGGGGTTTCCACATAGACAATACGGCACTTGCAAAAAAAATGATTGTTACTTTTCTTTCTGTACAAAATGTATAACTTTTATTTAACTATTTTGGTCTTATTACATTAGATAGAATTTTCAGTACTATGTTGAAAAAGAGTGATGCAAAAGGTCATCCTTATCTTCTTTCCAATCTTAGTGAGAAAGTGTTCAGTCTTTCACCATCACATATGTTGTTAGCTGTAAGCTTTATTTAAATATTCTTTATTAAGTCAAGGAAGTTCTCCACCCTAGTGTGCTGAGATCTTTTTCATGTATTCGTTCTGGATTTTGTCCAATGCGTTTTGTATGTCAATTGATATGATCATATCCTTTTTCTTCATTGCTCTGTTGACAAGATGTAATGTAATTTTTAAATCTTGAACTAGCCTTGCATTCCTGGAATAAATTGTATTTGTTCATGGAGTATAATTCCTTTTGTACATTGTTTGTTTTAATTTTATATTATTTCATTAAGATTTTTCACATATAAGTTTATGAGAGACATTGGTTTGTCTTCTTTTTTTTTTTTTCTGCATGTCTTTATCCAGTATCTTTTTAAATAATGTTGGTTTCATACATGAATTGGGAAGTGTTTCCACTGCATTTATATTCTGAGGGAGATTGTAGAGAAATAGTATTACTCATTTCATAAATATTTGGTAGAATTCACCAGTTACATCATCCAGGCTTAATGGTTTCTGTTTTAAAGGTTATTAATTAGTGATTAAATTTATTTAGCAGAGATAGAGCTGTCAAGAACTCAGCTGAACTGGAGAGCAAGTTGAGCAGCCAGATGTCAGAGGCACAAATGAAAGCAGTAACATGCCAAAATGAAAATAACAGCAATGCCTTTAATCACTTACTGGAGAAGTGTAACTGCAAGGCTAATCCTCCCTTCCCCCCAAAAAATGCCTACTCCTCCACTTTCCATTTTCCCCCATGAGTCAGTGCATTGGTTCAGGGTCAGATGTATCAGCACGGAAGAGAGGGTCAGTTCACAATCTAGGGAGACTAGAACAAAACGTTCTTTTAGTTTTATGGGCCCTGAGGCTGGAGAGAGGGAAGCAGAGGGAGGATTAGGAGTAGAAAGTTATTGAGTATGGAGTTATGGTGAGGAAAAGTGTCTTTGTGTCTACCTCCCCCAATAAGGAGGTCTGAGTAGAAGCATGTGAGGAAGGCCTCAGCTAAAGGACTCAGATATAGAGGCCTCCAATGTAAGACATCTGGGCTAACAATGCAACTACATATTTGTTCATGGAGTATGGCTGGTGAGTTGAAGTCAACTTCAGAACCTGTAAGTATTTGACTGTACCAAGTCTGGTGTGGAGAGGCCAGCTTTCCCCTAAGGTCTACCAGGTACAGCCTCTGTAGTTGTCTATGGTTGAGCCTGAAAATAAAAAATAGACACTTTTTTTTTTTTGGCCAGGAGCCCGAATTTTCAGGAACTATTCAGGTTGTATATTTCACCTTATGCAAACTTTGGTTGGTTGTACCTTTCAAGAAATAGTCCATTTGATGTAAGTTATAAAATTTGTAAGCTTAAGGGTTAGTTGTCCACAGTATGTCATTATTACTCTTTAAATGTTCATGAGATGAGTATTAATGACCTCTTGTCATTTCTCATATTGCTAATATGTATCTTTTCTCGCTTATTCATTGTTAGTCTGACTAAAGCTGTATTAATTGTATTGATTTTTTTCTATAAATGTTAATTAGATAATGATTGATGGTACTGCTCAGATCATTTATGTATATCTTTAGTGACTTTCTGCTTATCTCAACTAATCATTAATGATAACTTTGTAAGTATAATGTATCCACATATGACATGGATTTGTGTAAGTATCTACATATGACAATGGATTTGTCTATTTCTCCTATCAATTTTGTCTCCTATGTTTTCAAACTATGCTTTCAGGTGATTATATGTTTTGGATCATGATGTTTTTTTTGCAGAATTGCCCCCTTAATCATTACATAATGCTCTTCTCACATAGAAGTTGTCTGAAATCAATACCTACTCCAGCTTTATTTTATTGTTAGCATGGTATACATTTCTCCATCACTTTACTTTTAACCTAAGTATTTATACTTAAAGTTGGTTTCTTGTGTGTGTGTGTGTGTGTGTGTGTGTGTGTGTATACATATGTATATATAAATAAAACTGGATTTAGGGGTTGTTCAATCTAACTTCTTTTACTTGGTATATTTAGACCATTCATTTAAAAACAATCATTGATATAATTAGATAATATCTGCCATGTTTGTGTTTTCTATGGGTTGCCCTCCCTTCTCTTTTTTATCTGCTTTCAATTGAACACTTTATATGATTTCATTTTATATCTTTTCTTAGTATATCAGTTATATTTACTTGACAATTTTTGGTGCTGTTCTAGAGTTTAACAATAAACATGTTTAATGAAAATCCATCTTCAAATAACACTATATCACATGTAATGCAGGTACTTTTCACCAGACTATTTCCAAATCCTTCCTCCCCTATATCCTGTGACATTACTGTCATTTATTTCATATATATGTTATACATATGTTATATGTATATATATATATATCTATGTGTATATATATATACATATATATATTATATATGTTATAATCACCCAATACAGTGGTATTATTTTTGCTTTAAGTGAAGAGTTATCTTTTAGATCAAATAATAAGAGAAATAAAATTTTTTATCTTGATTTCTTTTTCTGTTTTTTCTTTTCTTATTATTTAAGCAAGTATTTAACTTACATGATTTTTCTTCTGCCTAAATAATTTCCATTAACATTTCTTGTGGGGCAGTTTTGCTGGAGAATTCCCTCAATTTTTGGGTTTTTTGTTTGTTTGATTGTTTGTTTTGAGAAAGATGTTACTTCTATTCACTTTTTAGAATAGTTTTGCTGGATAAAAAATTTTAGGTTGGTGTTTTGTTTTGTTTTGTTTTCAACATGTTATAAGTTTCAGTCTATTCCCAGTTTCTTAGTAATCTATTATAATTCTTGTCCTCAGTTCTCTATATTTAGTGTTTTACCTTTTGTCTGGCTTTTGTTCAATCACTGTGTTTGCTGTTCTGCTGTTTGAATATACCTAGGTGTGTTTCTTTTTGGTGTTTTGTTTTCTGTTGTTTTTAATTTATTCTGCTTGAAGTTTTCTGTGCTTCCTGAATCTGTCATTTGATGTGTGTCATTACTTCAAATATTTTTTTCTCTTTCCTTCTCCTTCTGGTATTCCAATTCCACATATGTTACTTTTTTTTTTTTATATTGTGCCACAGTTCTTAGGTGTTCTGTTCAATTTTTTCGATGGTTCATCTTTTAGAATTTTAGTTTGGAAAGGTAATTAACCATTTTCAAACTCACTGATTTTGTTTTCAGCCATGTGAAATCTACTTAGCTCATCAAAAGCATTCTTCATTCAACAATTGTATTTGAATTCTATTTTTTTTTATTCTTAGAGTTTTTATCTCTATGCCTATTTGTTCTTGCATCTGGTCTGTTTTCCATTAGACCATTTATCATATTAGTCCTACTTATTTTAAATTCTCAGTCTAGTCATTTCAAAATATTTGCCATATCTGAATCTAGTTCTTATTCTTCATTGTTACTTTCAGACAATATATTTTCTTGTATTTTAGTATATCTTGTAATTTTTTATTGGAAACTGGGCATGATGTATATCTAGTGATAATCTTTTCTTAACCAAAGTTTAACCAAGGATTATCTGATTTTTTTCCCCAACTAGGCCTAAACTCTTGGAGTTCCATTGCCCCATTATTACAAAATCCTGCTAAGTTGGTTTAGCTAGAATCCCCCACTCTGATTAAATGACCAAACTGCTCATCCTCTCCTATATCCCAAGTGATATCTTATCACCTTGGTCTGCTTTCAACAAGAATACTGTTAGGTTTGGATACAGACACCCCCACCCCCTACCCCTCCAGTACTCTTGAGATTTTCTTTTAGTTGTTTTCCATCCACCAGACAGCTCCTTTGCTGCAAATTTCCATTTTTATGTGTTGTATTCAAAATTGAGCCCAGTTCTATTTTGAAGTCTATTTTCCTCTATTGTGATAGACCACAATAGTATTGAATAAAATGTGTTATTATTACTTTATTATTAATTTTTTAAGTTTTTTTATTTAATTTTTTTTACATTTATTTATTTTTGAGGGACAGAGTGAGACAAAGTTAGAGTGGGGGAGGGGCAGAGAGAGGGAGACACAGAATCCGCAGCAGGCTCCAGGCTCTGAGCTGTCAGCACAGAGCCTAACATGGGGCTTGAACTCACGAACCGCAAGACCATGACCGAGCTGAAGTCGGATGCTTAACCGACTGAGCCACCCAGGCGCCCCAGTTATTTTTACTTTAATGACCAGCTCTACTGTTCTCTGATAATGGCAATAGGAAATGGGTTACATAGGCTTTAAATGGGAGGTTTTATGAACATCTGTCATGGATTTGGGCTGTGATGATTTCACTGTACTGTAGGAGCCAGAACCTTCAGTTTCCTCCAGGGTCTTTGTTTTGGTCATTTATCTTGGCTTTAGTCTTCTATGAATATTCCCCATCAAAAAGAATCCCTTTTTTAGAGCCTTTTCAACTGTAACCCACTGTTATTGTGTTAGTGTGGTGAAAAGTGTGTGGAAGGAGATACTTCTATAATTTCCTAATTAAATCACAGTGTTTAAATGACCCTGTGAAACATAGCTATGACTTTCATAAGTAGTTATCCATGGTATACTTCTGTTTCATGTTTTCCACTGATTTCTCTTCCCTGAGTACAGTGTTCTCAATTCATTTCCTAAGAGCCTGATGCCTCTTGATGACTTCTCCCCTTTAGTTGTAAAAGGAGGGCTATAAAGGGCTGGAGTGGCAGGAATGCCTTTATCCCAGCTTTCCAAAAGCTTTGGCAAATCCTTTCACCTGAAATATAGGCCTTTGTTATGGAGATAACCCTTGATAAATTTCACAATGATTACCTTTCCCTTCTGAAACCTGCCAGAACCAAGATGATTTTTCTTGATCTTCACTATGGGAACCTGAGATTGGTGGGGATATATTTTATATCTTTTATATATTTTTATATATCTATCTATTTTTATATATTTTTATCTCCAAGATATATATATCTTGGAGATAAAATATATGAAAATATGGATCCCCTCAATACCAAAGCCCCCAGAAATTTTTCACTCTTGCATTTGTCTGTATGCAACCTATAACAAACATCAAAATTACCACTTTAGTGTCCTTACCTGTTTAAGGCTCTAGGTTCATTTCCAAGTAAGCACATCTAGAGTATTTCTCTCAGGGTGTTCCAGTACCTCCATATTTCCAGATAGCAATTTCCCCTGAAATTTCAATTCTCTGAGTCCAAAAACAGTCACTGATTTTTAGTTTATCCAGATTTTTCTTCTGCATGTGATAACTACTAAGCTCTTTAAATGAAGCATAATTTCATTTCTTCTTAATAGGTTTTTTTCTTGCTTATTCCATTCTTGTTCATCCTCCCTATTTATTAACTTACTTTTGATATATCTGTTTTTTTCTGTTTTCTGAAGTATAATGTTGATGTCACCTAATGCCCTGTATATTTTCTAATCACCTATTGAGTTATAGAGTACAGAATTAATTTAATATTTGTGAAACTATAAGATCATATAATAGTGCACCATTATAATACTAACTCTGATTTATGCATTCCCAATGGAAGTCATATTGCTTTAAGTAAAGTAAATACCTTTCTATATGACATAATTTCATTGACCTCTGGGAAATAACTCTTTTTTTAATGTTTATTTATTTTTGAGAGAGAGAGAGCATACATGAGAGCAGGGGGAGGGGCAGAGAGACAGGGAAACCAAGGATCCAAAGTTGGCTTTGCACTGACAGCAGACAGCCCCACGCAGGGCTCAAACCCACAAACCATGAGATAATGACCTGAGCTGAAGTCAGATGCTTAACCAATTGATCCACCCAAACGCCCACTGGGAAATATTCTTGATTTCAAAGTAACTTTTCTCCAACATATATTTGAAATACCTTTAACAAGAGAGAAATCTTTTATGCCACAATGAGAAATAAGACTTCAAATATCTCCTTGGAGAAGTAATATGTTGAGTTCAATTCTTCTAGGGCAAAATTAAGTAACAAGTCCTTTGAAGGTAGTAAAAGATGGAAAAGGAAAAGTAATGGATCAGATAAGCTGGAAAAAATGGAAAAAAAAATATAAACCTCATGTGAAGAAACTCTGAATGTGTCCCAGCTCTATTTTAAACACCAAATCTATAGCTTTATAAAGGAAAATATCTTAGAGTTGAAGAAGAACAAAAAGCCAGGTAGAACTCACCCATAAAATGGTTGTCAATTATGGCCTGCTAGAAAATCACTGACATTACTGAATAAAAATGTCGTGACCATTTCATTCTCATAAGCAGAAACAGATCTAGAGAGATTAAGTGAGCCAACCCACATCACAGAGATAAATAGTAGCAAATGTGGAACTAAAATAAAAATATTCTAACTACTGTCCTTTGCTAACATTTGAGTTTGTAGTGTACAGTAAAAAGTTATTCACCTTGCTAATTTTTTAAATCATGGCAACAATAAATCATAATAAAGTCACAAAAGTAGAATGTTATTAATTTTTTTTTCATTCATGCCTTGAACTTTGAAAACTTAAAAGCCTAGATTTGAATTCTTGCCTTGAATTATTTATCTTACCTTAAAACTTATTTCAAGATGACGGGCTGAAAACATAATTCAGCTGCCCCTTGCCTATTTAAAAATGTGGTATTTATAGAAGAATATTTTTAAAGATCTATAGTTTTTTTGGAAAGCTAGATATAGAATGCCTAGTGGACAAAAAATGTCAAGAATTATCAGAAATAAGGAAAACAGATGGCATATTACTGAAGAATAAAATCACAGTGATAAACGCTTGAATGAAAATTATATATGATCAATATAGAGTATCAAGGACCAAATTTACCTCCCCACTTGAAGGAACAGCAGCAGCAAAATAGACAAAATATATAAAACAAATATTGTTGAGATAATGGACATTGGATAACAAAGATAGTATTCATTGATAGAGGAAAACAAGGAAAGTAAGTCCTAGAATGGCCTTGGCTTAATACCAGGAGAAAATTTCCAGTCCATGGAGCAGGAAGAAAAAAATCCAAACAGACTCCTATAGCCTTTCTAAAATCAGATCGGAACAAAAAATTCAAACAGGCAACAGGAACTAGAGTTTACAGTGAAGAGGTATGTAGGGGACTTCTTCCCAAATTGGATTATAGATTCAAGCAAGCCCAGTAAAAATCTTAGCTGATCAATAAGATAGTATAGATAATACAGGAATAGATTCATACATATATAGTCAACTAATCTTTGACAATGGAGTAAAGGAAACTCAATGGAGAAAGGATAGTCTTATCAATAAATAGTTCAAGGAATATTAGATTTTCAAATAGTGAAAAATTAACTTAGATCATACATCATAACTCATGAAAAATTTAAATCAAAATGGATCCTAAATTTAAATGTAAAGCCCAAACTACAAAACTTCTAGAGGAAAACACAGGAGGAAATCTTTGTGAGTTCCTTTCTCTGTTCTGGTTGTTTGTTTGTTTAATCAAGCATTTTTACTCTATTCTTTTTATACTTTTTCTGTATATCCTTCTTTATTTCTCTCTCTCTCTTTGGATTAAGCCTTATAGTTTCTTTGATTCTCTACCTGGACTTTTTTTTTCCCATCCCTGTCATATCTCTCTTTGTATAGGATAAGGTTTCTTCCCCCCCATCACCACCTTCTTTTTTTCCTTTTCTCCAGGGTTACTTCAATGAACAAATCAAAGCACACCTGGTGGAAGTTCCAACCTACCACTACGAGCAGTGAAATAAAGCAACCAAAGATGCTACAACAGAGTCCACACGACACACTCCAAAAACACTTCCTGTAGTGACAGGCCCTACACAGTGTATGACCACTTTTTAATATAGTAGTACTCGCAGGTGCAGGACACACTGCAAGCTATTAAAACGTGTAAAGGGCAGAAAACTAGCCAAAATAATGAACCAGGAGAATTTTCCTTGAACACAATTCCAGGAAGAAATTACAGCCAGAGAACTGCTCAAAAACAGATATAAACAATATATCTGAACAAGAATTTAGGATAATAGTCATAAGACTAATAGCTAGGTTTGAAAAAGCATAGAAGACAGCAGAGAATCTATTGTTGCAGAGATCAAGGACCTAAGAAATAGTCATGATGAATTAAGAAATAAGTGAATTAAGAAATAAGTGAAATGCAAAATAAACTAAATGCTGTGATGGCAAGGATGGAAGAAACAGAGGAGAGAATGGGTGAAACAGAAGACAAAATTATGGAAAATGATGAAGTTGAGAATAAGAGGGAAGGAACATTTCTAGACTGTGAGGTAAGTATCAGGGACCTAAGTGATTCAATGAAATGAAATAATATCCATATCATAGGAGTTCCAGAAGAAGAAGAAGAAGAAGAAGAAGAAGAAGAAGAAGAAAAGAGAGAAAGGAGCAGAAGGTTTTTTTGAACAAATTATAGCTAATAACTTCTCTAATCTGAGGAAGGGTGCAGGCATCCAATCCAGGAGGCACAGAGAACTCCCTTCAAAATCAACAAAAACAAGTAAACATCATGACATATCACAATGAAACTGGCAAAATACTAAGATAAAGAGAGAATTCTGAAAGCAGCCAGGGACAAACAGGTTTCAACATACAAGGGTAGACACATAAGGGTAGTCACAGATCTGTCCACTGAAACTTGGCAGGCCAGAAGGGAGTGACAGGAAATACTGAACGTGCTGAATAGAAAAAACAAAAAACAAACAAAAAAACCCCATACAGTCAAGAATCCTTTATCCAGCAAGATTGTCATCCAGAATATAAAGAGAGATAAAAGCTTTCCCAGACGAACAAAAACTGAAGGAGTTAATGACCACTACACCAGTCTTGCAGAAGATCCTAAGAGGAACTCTGTGAGTGGAAAACAGCCAAGACTACAAAGGACCAGATAACACAGTGACTCTAAATTCATATCTATCAATAATTACTCTGAATTTAAATGGACTAAATGACCTAATAAAAAGACATAGGGTATCAGAATGGGTAAAAAAAAAAAAAACAGGATCCATCTATATGGTGCCTACTAGAGACTTGTTTTAGATCAGAAGACACCTGCAAATTGAAACTGAGGGGATGGAGAACCACCTATCATGCTACTGGATATCATAAGAAAGCTGATGTAGCCATACTTATATCAGACAAAATAGATTAAACAAAATTTTTTTTATGTTTATTTATTTTTGAGAGAGAGAGACAGAGCATGAGCGGGGGAGGGGCAGAGAGAGAAGGAGACACAGAATCTGAAACAGATTCCAGGCTCTGATTGAGCTGTCAGCACAGACCCCAATGCGGGGCTGGAACCCACAAACCGTGAGAACATGACCTGAGCCAAAGTCAGATGCTTAACCAACTGAGCCACCCAGGCACCCCCAAACAAAATAGATTTTAAAACAAAGACTAACAAGAGATGAAAGGGCATTATATCATAATTAATGGGTCTATCCATCAGGAAGAGCTAACAATTGTAAATGTTTGTGTCCTCAATGTGGAAGAACCCAAGTATATAAATCAATCACAAACATAAGTAAATGTATAGATAACAATTCTGTGAGTGTAGGGAACTTTAAACTCCACTTACAGCAATTGACACATCATCTAGGCAGAAAATCAACAAGGAAACAATGTTTCTCAGTGACACATTGGACTGGATGGACTTAATTGATATATTCAGAACTTTTAATCCAAAAGCAGAATACACATTCTTTTCAAGTGCACATGGAACATTCTCCAAAATAGATCATATCCTGGTTTATGAAAAAGTCCTCAACAAATATAAAAGGACTGAGATCATACTATGCATATTTTTAGATCATAACTCTAGAAAACTAGAAATCAACCATAAGAAAAAAATTGGGAAGCCTCCAAATATATGGAGGTTAAAAAAAATCATACTACAGAATGAATGGGTCCACCAGGAAATTAAATAAATGAAAAAATATATGAAGTCAAATGAAAATGAAAATACGATACTCCAAACCCTTTGGGATGCAGCAAAGGCAGTCCTAAGAGGAAAATATGCAATCCAGGCCTATCTCAAGAAGCAAGAAAGGTCCCAAATACAGAAATTTATCTCACACCTAAAGGAACTAGAAGCAGAACAACAAAGAGACCCTAAAGACAGCACTAGAGGAGAAATAATAAAGATTAGAGCAGAAATAAACAATATAGAATCCAAAAATATATATAGTAGAACAGATCAATGAATCTAACAGCTGGGTTTATTTTTTAATTTATTTATTTTTTAATTTACATACAAATTAGCATATAGTGCAACAATGATTTTAGGAGTAGATTCCTTAGTGCCCCTTACCCATTTAGCCCATCCCCCCTCCAACAACCCCTCCCGTAGCCCTCAGTTTGTTCTCCATATTATGAGTCTCTTCTGTTTTGTCCCCCTCCCTGTTTTTATATTATTTTTGTTTCCCTTCCCTTATGTTCATCTGTTTTGTCTCTTAAGGTCCTCATATGAGTGCAGTCATATGATTTTTGTCTTTCTCTGACTGACTAATTTCACTTAGCATAATACCCTCCAGTTCCATCCATGTAGTTGCAAATGGCAAGATTTCATTCATTTTGATTGAAACAGCTGTTTTTTTGAAAAAATAAACAAAATTGATAAACCTCTATCCGGACTTCTCAAAAATAAAAGAGAGAGGACCCAAATGAATAAAAATCATGAATGAAAGAGGACAGATCATAGCCAACATCATAGAAATACAATTATCAAGGAACACTATTAAAAATCATATGCCGACAAACTGTACAACCTGGAGGAAATGGACAAATTCCTAGACACTATCAAGACTCAAAAGGGAAGAAATAGGAAATTTGGACAGACCCATAACCAGTGAAGAAATTGAATCAGTTATCAAAAATTTCCCAACAAATAAGAGTCCTGGGCCAGATGGCTTCCCAGGGCACTTCTACCAGACATTTAAAGCAGAGCTAAAACCTATCCTTCTCAAGCTGTTCCAAAAAATAGTCATGGAAAGAAAGCTTCTAGATTCACTATGAAGCCAGCATTATCTTGATTCCCAAACCTGACAGAGACCCACTAAAAAGAAGAATTACAGGCTAATATCCCTGATGAACAAGGATGCAAAAATTTTCAACAAGATACTATCAAATCAAATTCAACAGTATATTAAAAGAATTATTCACCATGATCATGTGGGATTCATTCCTGGGCTGCAGGGCTGGCTCAATTATCACAAATCAACCAATGTGATACATCACATTAATAGAACAAAGGATAAGAACCATACAATCCTATCAATAGGTGCAGAAAAAGCATCTGACAAATAATGAATTCTTTCTTAATAAAAACCATTAAGAAAGTTGGGATAGAAAGAAAATACCTTATCATAAAAGCCACATATGAAAATCCCACAGGTAATATAATCCTCAATGGGGAAAAACTGAGATCTTGTCCCCTGAGATAAGGAACACAACAAGGATGTCCCTCTCACGATTGTTGTTTAACAGTGTTGGAAGTCCTAGTCCCAGCAATTAGACAATAAAATGAAATAAAAGGCATCCAAATTGGCAAAGAAGAAGTCAAACTTTCACTTTTTGCAGATTACATGATACTCTACATGGAAAAACTGCTAGAACTGATACATGAATTCAGCAAAGCCTCTGGATATAAAATCAATGTACAGAAATTGGTTGCATTTCTTTACACAGATAATGAAGCAACAGGAATAGATATCAAGGAATTTACCCCACTTACAATTGCACCAAGAATGATAAAATACCTAGGAATAAACCTAACCAAAGAGGTAAAAGTTCTGTAAGCTGAAAACTATAGAAAGCTTACAAAAGAAACTGAAGAAGATACAAAGAAATGGAAAAATTTTCCATGCTCATGAACTGGGAGTACAAATATTGTTAAAAAGTCAATAACATCCAAAGCAATCTACACATTCAATGCAATCCCAATCAAAATAGCACCAGAATTCTTAACAGAGCTAGAACAAACAATGTAAAATTTGTATGGAACCACAAAAGAACCTGAATAGCCAAAGTAATGTTGAAAAAGAAAACCAAGCCTGGAGGCATCATAAAATAGGACTTTAGCATATATTACAAAGATGTAATTATCAAGACAGTATGGTATTGGCACTAAAACAGACACATAGACCAATGGAATAGAATAGAGAACCCAGAAATGGACCCACAAATGTATGGCCAAATAATCTTCAACAAAGCAGGAAAGAGTATTCAATGGGGAAAAGAAAAAAAAAAACACAGTTTTTTTAGCAAATGGTGCTGGGAGAACTGGATATCAACATTCAGAAGAATGAAACTGGACCACTTTCTTACACCATACACAAAAATAAATTCAAAAATGAAGGAAAGACCTAAGTGTGAGACAGGAAACCATCAAAATCCTAGAGGAAACAATAGGCAGCAATCTCTTTGACTTAGGCTGCAGCAACTTCTTACTTGGCATGTCCCTGGAGGCAAGGGAAATAAAGGCAAAAATGAACTATAGGGATATCATCAAGATAAAAAGCTTCTATAAAGTAACAGAAACAATCAACAAAACTAAAAGGTAACTAACGGAATGGGAGAAGATATTTGCAAATGACATATTGGATAAAGGATTGGTATCAAAAATCTATAAAGAACTTATCAAACTCAATACCTGAAAGACAAATAATCCAGTGAAGAAATGGGCACAATGCATGAACAGACATTTTTCCAAAGAAGACATCCAGATGGCCAACAGACAAATAAAAAGATGATCAACATCGTTCATCATCAGGGAAATACAAATCAAAACCACCCTGAGATACAACTTCAGACTAGTCAGAGTGGCTAAAATAAACAACTCATGAAACAACAGATGTTGGTGAGGATGTGGAGAAAGTGTCACCCTATTGCGCTGTTTGTGGGAATGCACACTGGTGCAACCACTCTGGAAAACTGTGGAGGTTCCTAGAAATCTATCCAAAGGATACAGGAGTGCTGATTCGTAGGGGCACATGTACCCCAATATTTATAGCAGCACTATCGATGATAGCCAAATTATGGAAAGAGCCCAAATGTCTATCAACTGATGAATGGACAAAGAAGATGAGGTATGTGTATACAATGGGATACTACTTGGAGGTGAAAAAGAATGAAATCTTGCCATTTGCAACAAAGTGGATGCAACTGGAGGGTAGTATGCTAAGTGAAATAAGTCAGTCAGAGAAAGACATATATCATTTGTTTTCACTCATATGTGGAATTTGAGAAACTTGACAGAAGACTGTAGGGGAAGGGAATGAATAATAAGCTACCAACAGAGAGAGGCAAACCATAAGAGACTCTTAAATACAGACAACAAGCTGAGGGTTGATGAGAGTGAGACACTGGGGTGGGGGGTGTAGGGAAAATGGGTGATAGGCACTGAGGAGGCCACTTGTTGGGATGAGTGCTGGGAGTTGTATGTAAGTGATGAGTCATAGGAATTTACTCCCAAAGCCAAAACTACACTGTATACACTGTGTGTTAGCTAACTTGACAATAATTTTTTTTTAAAAAAGGAAACTACAAATTAAATGTATTTCAAGTATAAATGTATTAATTCCAATTGAAATTAAATCCATTAACTCCATTAATTATATAATACTATATTCCAGTTAGAATGTATAAATTTTAAAAGGCTCACTATGGCAAGTATTGGCTAGGATGTGAAGTAATTCAATCTTTGATACATTGCATATGAGAATGTGACATTGTGCAATGCCTTCAGAAAGCAAAATACTACACAAAAATATAATGACATAAAGATCAGTGGTCATCTTGTGATGGGGACCTTAAAGAGGCAAGTGGTAATACAAATGTAAACAAACTTTTGGGGGTGTTGGATATGCCTATTATCTCAACTGTAGTGATGGTTTAGTATGTACTAAAAATTAAATTGCACATTTTAACTATGTGAAGTTTAATTTGTGTATTAAACTTTAATAAAACCATTTTTAAAAGAAAAATGTATAGAACTACACAGTTTGTAATTCAGTTTGATTATGACTCAAAGAAAACTTGAAATAGTAATGGCTTAAACAAATGAGGATGTTTTTATATTTTTTCCTCCCAAGATAAGAATTTCAGGATTCCAGGTTTCATTAATGTTGTGGGCTTCTTAGTTTTTTTCTGTTCAATTGTTATTAGTGTTGAGTGTTTTCCTTATAGGCTCAGGAACGTACCTCTACTTCCAGGAATCAAAAGCATGTCATAAGCAATTTGAAAGAGAAAAGTGAAAAAGGAGAGAAGCCTGTACTACTTGACCTTATTTTAAACAGGCTTTCTCATTTCTGTATGGCTTTTTGGCCAAAATTTGTCCTTTGGCAATCTCTCTCAAAAGAAAGTCTGTGATATATAGTTTTCATTTTCTTTGTTTAGCTTTACACATTGCCTTTCCAAACTAAATTGAAGTTTTTATAGTTTCTATTATTAATGAAGAAGACTAGAATGGATATTGGATTGATATCTAGCAGTATGTGCCAGAGGCACCAATAGTCCTTTTCATAAGTAGGTATAGATACAAGAAAGAGAAAAGTTCTCAAGATCAGCAATTGTAAAGTGTATGTAGTATGATTCCTGGGGAATCAAATCCTGCATATTCTACCTCCCCACCTGCCTCATCCCTGACAGTAGTACTAGATATACGTACCAGACAGAGGAGAAATGACTATGTGAGATGGGGTTGAAGACAGAACAATGTCTCACATAGCCTGCTATTGTGGAGGATAAATAGAGCATCTACATCCAAATTAGTAGACAACAAAGGACCCCATGCAAAAAATGCAATCTCCCAATCTTATTTTCTATTAAAAAAAAAGCCATAAGACACACAGAAGAGGCATATATAAAACTTTTCCATCTAGTGCCCAAAAACATTTCAGAGATCCGAAGGAAAATATCAAGTGAGATGATTAAAAAAAACCCAAAAATTCATCAAATGAGCAGGTACTACCATGGATTAGACAAGAAATTTGACAGATGTGAGAAATCATGAATATTGAAATCAAAATGATTTTTTTTATTTGTTGGTAAAATGGAATGTTTTCTCACTGGGTGTTAAATATTGTCTAAAGTCCTAAGAAATATCTTAAAATATATAATGTATTCAATATTAAAAGGTATTTTTGGAAATGTATAAAAAATGAATTTTCATTATCAAAGAGAATATAAACAAGCTAATCAATGAAAAGGTTAGAGCCAGGCTGCAATTATACTATTTATAATCTATGATTCTATTGAATTTATGCTAATGCATTTAAAAAAGCATTATAAACAAGAAATTTTCCAAAGGATCATAAATTATCCAAATTGGACCAAGAAGAAGTAGAAAGCCTGAGTAACTTTATGCTTATGACAGTTTGAAAGATAATCAAGGATCTTATATTTGAGGTACAGATGATTTTATAGATGAAACTTGACAAGAATCATTAATGGATAGTTCCATATTATATAAAATATATTTAAAAAAAGATTATCAGTTCAACCAGACAAGATAGTCAATAAATTTAACTACTTTTGAAATGTAAATACAATCAGGGTGTGATAATTTAAGAAATTAGAGAATTGTCATACATAGTTATGTTTCTTACTTTCAGAAATAGCTTGAAGCAATGTTAGCCAGAAGTAAAAATATTCATTTCTACCTGGATGAACATGCATTTATTGCAGTTTGCTTAAATCTAAAAGGGCAAATGGACTTCGAGACAAGTCTGAGTCTAGTTCTGCAGGATAATAAGAGCTATCACCTTATTTTCTCTTGAGCTGAAAAAATAGGTGTAATAAGAAAATATACCTGTTTCCAGAATGAATTACCTATAAAATTATTTATTCTTTTCCTTACAGGTAATTAAAGATAGAAATTTCTGTAACTAGTGTCAATTTATAGTTGGAATTAAAAATAACTGTGAAGTTTACCAGTCTTATTGATAACAAGTAGAGCTTTATAATAGACTAAGTCAAAGAGAACTCATAGCAAATTTACTTAGTATAGCAAATATTATGAAACCTGTGTTATATCTTTTAGGCCTAGAGTGGAGAAGATTTCAATAGCAAATATTGTCAAATCTCAAAAATTTAAGAACAGAAAAATAATTAACAGATAACACATTGACTATTGGAATGGATACCTTTTTAAAATTCTTAATGCAAATGTAGGTTTCTTTTTCTAGTAGAACCTGATGACTGGTAAAAATTGGTTCATTTTCCAATTTTATAAGTGTTTGAAATCATTTTCCAAATTGCTTTCCCAGGTAACCTTACAATCAGCAATGCAAGAGAAATGCCATTTTCCCACATTGTGTCCATTTTTGGTATTATTAGACTTTGTGTGTGTGTGTGTGTGTGTGTGTGTGTGTGTGTGTGTAATCATAGTATGAAAATTAAATCAGCACCACTTCTACTTTCCTGTTTTAGAATACCTAACTAGATGAGCAATTTTCTGCATCTTTAATGTCAACAAATATGAATTTTTTTAGTCATACAATTTAACTAGTTTTCTATTGGTTTGTAGGTAGTAGAAACTATTTGAAAAATATATATTTTGTACACTCTGAATATCAATTCTTTGTTGAATTTTCCAGATATAAATCTATCATTTCATATTGGGCTTTGCATTTCAGTTTAGTTTTTCATACATTTGGTCATGTGTTGTTGTTGTTTTTTCAATGTATTTATTTCAAGGAAGATTAATTTGTAACTTTTCTTTTTCTTTCTTTTTTTTTTGATAGACAAGTAAGTACTTTTAATATAAAAAATCCTACAAATCAATAATAAAATGTTGAATGCATCACAGGGATAAAATAGGCAATAACACAAAATTTAAATACTACGAAAACTCCTGTTTGAGAATTTTCTGTTTTATTTTTAATATTTTTTGTCTTAAAAATGTATAATGTTGAAAATGTAAACAAAATACACTTTTAATAGCTGTGGACATCATGTGAGTAACAACACTGCTTGAGACATCGCACCCCACCGGATTCACCAAATGGCTTACTCTTTAAAGAACTTCCCCCTACTTGCTCCAAGATGAAAAGAGGCTAGTTCCTTTTCTCCCCATTGTTTAACTACTTTTATTATTACTGTTGATGTTGTAAAACATTTAACATAAGATCAACCCTTCTGACAAATTTTTTAGTGAACAATACATTAATGTTAACTCTAGGCCCAATGTTGTACAGCTGATCTCCAGAACTTATCTTGCATAACTGAAACTTTTTACCTGTTGAACGACTGCTCCTTCTCCCAGCTCCAGGCAAATACCATTCTTTTCTCTGAGTCTGACTTCTCTATAGGTACCTTCTAAAAATGAATCATTCTGTATTTATACTGCCGTGTCTGGTTTATTGCATTTAGCATAGTCCTGCAGATTCATCCATGTTGTCTTACATGGCAGCATTTCCTTTTTTTAAAGGTGAATGATATTCTACAGTATGGATTTACTACATTTTCCTTATTCATCCATCCACTGATGGACATTTGTTTCTTGGCCACTGTGAATAATGCTGAACATGGCAGTGCAGAAATCTCTGAGATTCTAATTTTAGTTCTTCTGGATATATACTCAGAATGGGATTGCTGAGGTATATGGTAGTCCTAGTTTTAATTTTTAAGGAAACTTCCTACTTTTTCCCATAGCAGCTGTACCATTTTATATCCCCATCAACACTGTGTAAGGTTTCCAAATTCTCCATATCCATAACCAACACCTGTTAGCTTTGGGTTTTTGTTGTTGTTGTTATTCTCTTCTGTTTTCTATAATAACCATCCTAACACATGTGAGGTGATATCTCATTGCAGTTTTGATTTGCATGTCCCTGATGATTAATGATGTACAGTGTCTTTTCATATACTCGGATATTTGTACATCTCATCAATCTTTATTTCTGCTTTTTAGTACTTTTTAAAAAATTGCCTAAGATGAATTTAATCCTTTGTATACTTTTCCTAATACTTTTCAGTTTTTCTCTTCATAAGTCAGCTTTAAATACACCAAGAATTTGCTTTACACATGGAACATAATGGGGTTAAGAGTATTAAAAGTAAAGCACTTCATAAAGTGTCAATACAGGAAAAGTACAACAAGTATGTTGTCAATATTATAATGCAAAGTTATACTCACAGAAATAAGCATAAATAGAGAGTGGGGCAGGAAAGAATTAAGTGATTCAGGGATAGATTAAAGAAAAGCTGGCTGTCCATGTTAACTGAAGAAACAAGGAGAACAGATACAAAAGCGAAGACCATTTTCACTGATGCTGGAACTCATTTGTTTTCACATTTTTAAGAGCTCAGAAGTTAGGATGCATCCTACAATCACTAGTTTGTATCAGTTTATTTGGCAGTGTTTTCTCTTTCTTAATAGTACACAAAATATAGTAAGACTTACAGTTAATGGCACCTTTAGATTTGATGAAACACTTTAATAAGATTTTCATTGAGCTGTAGAGAACACAGATATTTACATTAATGGGACCCACTGCCTGCTGAATATGATGAACGATTAAAGACTCATAGTTACATTATGGCAAAATATCAGAGGCCCAAAAATGAAGACAGAATCGTCTCAGACATCAGAGATAAAATCAAGCAAAAAGTAAAGAATTATACTAATGTAATAATTTTCATCAATAACACTGGAAAATAGTAAATGAACACTTTCCAAGTTAAAATAAAATTATAGTTTTGGACAGAGAGAAGGCCATGTGAGGACACAGCAAGATGGTAGCCATGTATCAGCCAAGGAGAGAGGCCTCAAGAAAAACCAACCCTTCTGGCACCTTGATGTCAGACTTCAGCCTCCAGAATTGTGAAAAATACATGTTTGTTGTTTTGCCACCCAGTTTCTGGTATTTGTTAAAGCAGCCTAGGCAGACTAAAGCAGACTTTGATATAGAGAAATGGGGTTCTGCTATAACAAATACCTAAAAATATGAAAGCAGCTATGGAGCTGGATGACGGGCAGAGGCTGAAGAATTTTGAGGTGCATTTGACTAAGGAACTCTCACTGGATAAAGAGATTATAGGATTACACAAGTGGAAACATTGTAGCTTTGACTAAAGGGCATACACACCAAAGAAGTGGTGGAAGGCTCTCAGACTTCTGGGATTCTATAGGACTACACAATAGAGCTAGTTAGCTGAGAACTAGTTAGCTGTGATCCTTCAAGAAAAGGAAGAAAGACCTCAAGGTGTCTCACAGCTCAGCAAGGCTGTCTCCTCCTCCTTTTGAGAAGGTGGGGCCATCTCCTGGGGGCAGGCTGTTTTCCACCAGTGCCTATGAAGCAAGGTGGGGACCACGGCTGAGGGGAATACCCTACTGCTCCAATGAACCTGGAAGGCCATATCTAACCCCGAGGGTCACACGTCTCACACCCCAGGGGTAACACCACCCACAGCCAATGCCACGCCCACACTACGGTGTCCAGTTCCCTGGAGGACTCTCTTTGGTCTCTCCTTGGGGTCTGCGGCGAGACGCGAGAGGTGAATGTGGCTGAGCTGGGGATTTGCTGCCTGTGCACTGCCAGGAAATGTTTTGGTTCGCAGAGAAAGTCCTCTTTGTTCTACAGCAGCTCTCCCTGGGTGCCACTCAATACCCAGATCCCCAAAAATCTCTGGGGCACTCAGCAGTCCTACTGACCTTGCTTCCTCCAAACACATCAGGATCCCGGGAGCTTTTCTGGAGGTGGGATTATTCAAAAAGTAGGCCGGCCCCAGCCTGCAGCTGAAAGTCCTGACGGGAGTCCGTGAAGGATGGGAAAGGGGGCATAGCCACCGCCATAGCTCTCGGTGAGGCTGTAGGTCTGGCGTCTGTTCAGCGCTTCTTGGCGGTGCTAGCCGCGGCAGCCATTCCGGGGGCTTGCTGTGGATGGGGACAAGCCCAGGACTGTCCAGGGAAGCCAAGTGGGCCCCAGGTGCAGCCGGACCGCCTTCCCCTGAGGCTCTGGGCTTAGATCCCCGGATGACCATGAGAGACTAGGTGGCACAGTTGGAGGGACGTCACGCCACAAGAGGGGGCAAGAGTGGCCTCACTAACTCAACGTCGCCTGTGAAACGCGCCCACGATGACCTTTAGCCGGGTGATTTGGCAACTGCATTTCCACAGTAAGGTAGGCGATGTTGCCAGTTACGATGTGGGTGAATGGACATCGCATCCTGAGCTTTTCCCAGGTTATAAGTAGATGGTTGCTCCCTTCGCCCGGTGGGCCGCCAGCCAGTCTTAGTTCCTCTCTGCCCTGACGGGGGGAGGGGGGGGGGGAGGAAACAAAAGGCATTCTGGGAAGGACCGAGTGTTCAAGCTCAAGCGAGTGGAGGTGGTTTGACACCTTTTCCCTGGGTCAGGGACATGGGTCCTGCTGGCTCCGCAATTGATCCGCAGCTCCGAGGACTGGCTACCCCTGTTCAAACCTTCTGTCACTAAGAATGTCACCCAGGACATAGCCAGCCTCCAGGGGCATGCACACCTTTCCAGGCCTGGCCTTAGCCGGCCCTGTGGCTTTAACCCCCAGTCAAGTCCAACCTCAGCCTCCAGTGTGCCCCTTTCCACCAGGAACCCTGTTACTATTGCTGGACTGTAGACCTCATGTCTTGGGATGTTGCAGTGAGTGAGGTGTTCATGCCTTTCGTTTTCTTGGTAAAAGGAAAGATCAGCAGCTGCACCCAGGCTTCCGGTTAGGTGATAGGTAGCTGATGTTTCCATACACATTGCATATAATTTTAGCCAAAAGACGAACCTCTAGGTTTTCTAGCTGCCTTGTGTGGTTTTATTGAGAATAGAGGCATAATGCCTTCAGCTTTTGAGTGTTCATTAAAGCATGTGGACTTGCAATGGGAACACTGGCCTGTCCAGTCCTGCACCCTCTGGTCTTTGGGGCTTCTTGGGCTTTCATCTGCCCGCCCTTTCCAGGGTGCCCTGAGTCTCTTCCTGACGCCAGCAGGCTCTCTCATGTCCCCATGAGGGCTCCTGCTCCGGCTCCCTCAGGGCTCTACCCTTTTTTGTGCTGCTCCTTATTCACTCTGATCTCCTGACAACAGGGAATCCCTGTCTACCTTTTAGTATATTGCATGAATGGAAAGCTCACCACTGAGCAGTGGATATTTGAGACATAGATTTATCTATTCTCTTTTGGATTATTCACAGTACTTAATACAGTACTGCATTATTATAATTGTGCAGATTTTGCTGTGGTGAGTTAAGTTTCCAGTATTAAGCAGGTAAAAGCACAGAAGGCTTAATTAGAAGTGTGGAAAGAGTACCAGTGTTGTAAAACCTGACAATGTAATAATCATAACCAAAGTAACACAAACCAAAAGTCTATGCAGATGTGAGAGGTAGAGAAATTTAGTGTATTCTTTGTATTTTTTTGTGGTAACTTAAAAAGCATTTTATCTAAATGATTTTAAAATTAAGAAATAAAGGAAAAGATGTGCATGATTCAAAGCTGTGCAATTAATCGTCAAATAACTAAATACTGAAAACTTTAAAAATAGTTAATCCTGAAAAATAGGACCTGAATCAGGGGACGGAGGCTGATAACTTCTTTTTGTTTTAATATCCTATTTTTAAAATCGTTTTCACTCGTACATAAAGCAGAATTAAAGGAGAGTTGTTAATATTAGGGAAACAAAGGTTTCCTTTTTATTTTTTACCCCGAGTTTGTTAATTTAACTTCAGGTTATTTCTTTTCATATATGTACAAATATTTTACTTATTCTTTTTACTTCACAACCCAAACTTCTCTTTTTTCCTAATTACTTAAGGAAAACACATAATTTTAATTATAATTTTGTTTTGCAAGTAACCCAGATAATATCTCAATCAAGTCTACAGCCTAAACAATGAAGTACATTTCAATTACATGAAAATTATTAAATGAAAATAGTCATGACATCAAATAAGAATCATTAAGTACTTTTATAATTTTCAGTTAACTTGTATCTAAATACTTATTCTGAACTGCTTTCTCTCTGGGAAATAATGCTCAAAATAAATTCAAAATTCAGTCAGTGAAAACATTTCTTTTTTATTAAACCAGAATTTTGTAGAGATATTTTTCTTTGAGCTCAATGGTGAGATATAGTACATAGTTCCTATCATATTGTATATGGATTTTATGGGCTGACTTCTATGTAAAAACTAGCTCCAGAGAAAATCTTTCTGAATATGAATCAGCCAAGTTAAAAATAGTATTTGGATCAAATCCATATCTGAATCAGAGACAGATTTTTCTTTTCCTGATTCTTTAAACATAGTTTCATTCAACCTAGAACCCATGTATTATAGTTTTACATTTTATTTCTAATGACAAAGTATAATATTACTATTATACCAGAAAAGAGTGAATAGTTTCTTTCTAAAATGTGTATGTGTTGCTATAATTGATGTTATATCCTAGTGATTAAAATAAAATAGAAATACATGAATTAGGGCTCAAGCAACTAATTTATAGAATTTTCAGTAGAAACAGTGATTAAAATAATATAATATGCATTGCCTAAAAGAACTAAGCTAGAGTACAAAGAGACTATGATAATGGAATATTTTTCCTGTGTGCAGACATAAATATTTGTATTCTGCCCACACATTATTTTGAACAACCATTGGGAAAAACAGACAGTTATGCACTAATATAATTAGCATATCCATGTTTGAGGGATAATACTATAATTGATTATATAAATCACAGAAGTATATAACAGGATCATAACTACTTACAATTATTTAGGTTGAAGGTGAAACAAAAAATATAGTTTTAGAAATTACATAAAATGCCAAGTTATTTTAAAATATTTGCTATAAGGAATAAATTATGTATCCTGGACTCTGTCAGTGAAGGATATACTAAGTAGCAAATATGTTTACATGAGTGAATAAATAATATTGTTTTAACATTTTATTGTCAGAATGAATTCTTTTCCTTTACTACCAACTGAATAATTCAACTTTTTTTGAAAATAATTTTTATCATTAAGTATCAGGATTTATCTAGCTTCTGATTTAAAGAAATGGTCCCAATATTTCAGCCATAAAGAATGGTATTTTCTGTGAGATACTGGTAACTGCTCTTTAGTAGATGAAATATATAGAGAAAAGCTTATGAATGACAGTGGGCATTATGTGTTTGTTTTTCTTTTTTCTTTTTTTTTTTTTTAGTAATTGAGGTAATTAGTGTTTTTATCCTCTAATCTGTTACATCGGTAGAGTTTTCTTTTTCTTTTTCTTTTCCTTTTTATGTATGTATGTATGTATGTATTTATTTATTTGACAGAGAGAGAGAGAGAGAGAGAGAGAGAGTTCGAGCGGGGGAGAGGCCAAGAGAGGGGTAGAGAGAGAGAATCCCAAGCAGGCTCCCTACTGTCAGTGCGGCATCAACAGGAGGCTCGATCTCAGCAACTATGAGATCATGACCTGAACTGAAATCAGTAGTTGGACTGACTGAGCCACCCAGGCACCCTTGATAGAATTTTCTAATTTATATCTGTCTTTAGGGTTTTTTTTGCATCTATGGTCCTAGGTAGGTTTGCCCTTAAACCCCAATGTTGTGTCTCTTGTCTCTTGCTTACTCATTTGATGAGTTTTTACATGTGAATTGATGATTGGCTGAGCTGGGAGTATCCTATGAGGCTGGGTTGAGGAATTTTTACTTCATAGAGATTGGTTTTTGGTTCTGCCAAGTACTCCAAATAGTTCCCACTTAACAACAACAACAAAAATCCCATTAAAAATTTTTTTTAAATTAATGTTCCTAGTTTGGTTTCAGTGGGCTTTACCAACAAATAATCTCAAACTCCATATCATTATAAGTATAGGCCGGTATTTACAAATTCTTATATTAAAACAAAACAAAGCAAAACAAAACAAAACAAAAAAACAAACCTCTATCTAGAACCCAAGCAAAGCAGACATGTTTTTATATGTATGTGTCTCCTTTTGCTAGAAATGCAGATCCCCCCCCCCCACTGTCCTTTCACTGAGCCTGTGTTTTTGGTTTTACATGGGAATAGAAATGAGTTTGTATTCTCTGTTCCTTTCCTTCTCACTTTGCATGAGCCCAAACCCTTGCCTTTTGTTGCCCATGTGATTCCTAAATCCCAAAGCTCTATATTAGGCAAATACTTTGAATGTAAATGTGGATCTATTTCTTGATTACTCATATGTTCCCGGGCTATGTATTTCATTTGCACAGTTGGGAATTTCCATTTATAACTTCTGTGGTTTACCTGGTATTCATGTTAGCACAGATGCCCTGTTTCCCTTTCTTGAAATTCTGTATATTTACCTGTCTCAATTGCATAGCGTCTGAAAAAATTGCCACAGGTTCCTTTATGGCAAAATCAGAGGAATATTTTCTATAAATATTTATAGTGGCATTACAGTATCTTTCCTTAAGATGATTTTCCTTGTCTTCAGTCACTGGGTTCTGGTTTTGAAAACTACATTACTTGTATAAACAGGATAATGAGTTGTTATTTTTCATGGTGGTAGCTGACATATTTACCTTCTCGTTGACTTTCAATTTTATTTTGATTATATTGATTAAACAACCTTCTACTTGGCTGCCTATCTATGCCTCCTGTAATATTATGAACTACCAAATGTCAATATATTGTCTTGAGAGTCCAGACACAGTGCTAGCCTCCTCAGCCATCCTGCATATGAGGAATTAAGACATTCTTACAACTTAAGGTAAAAAGTGTCATAATATGAACATTGCCATTCTGTAATGCTATTATCCATGTTGAAATTAGGAAGCTCGGTTCAGGGAAACATCTTCCATTGTTAACTGTGGCTAGAGGATGGCCATTACCAAACTTCTCAAAAGATGTTGGTATCTTCCTCACTAGTGCAGTCCTTATTACCTAATAAAGGGAATGACCTCTGGGCCTTTCCAAGGAATATAATTAGTAGAAATTTGATATAATAAGAACATAATAAATAGAACTGCAGTTATTACACAGTAAATCCATTGTT
Source organism: Prionailurus viverrinus (assembly GCF_022837055.1). Taxonomy (NCBI): domain Eukaryota; kingdom Metazoa; phylum Chordata; class Mammalia; order Carnivora; family Felidae; genus Prionailurus; species Prionailurus viverrinus. The sequence goes on along the minus strand of NC_062564.1, from coordinate 67,158,514 downwards.
ACACTAAAGATATAATGACATCTCAATCTCATTTAGTATAGGGAATCATTATGTTCACGGTTCAAGGTGATATTACAGTAGTATATTTGCCTAGCTCTGACTTTCCTTGCCAGAACACTCAATTTTTAGCCAGTAGTAAGTCCATTTTTCAGTGTATTATTCTTTGTCTCGCCTCATGTTATTCCTACTCAGATCTAACTCCTTAAGGCGCATCTCCGTTCAGGTTACCCAGGTTCCTTCTAACACATATTTAATAAACTATTTTCCCCCATTTATGGTAAGGGAATTAAACTCTTTATTATTTTTATTATTTTTGAGAGAGAGAAAGCAAGCGGGGGAGGGGTAAGAGAGAGGGGGAGAGAGAGAATCCCAAGCAGGCTCCATGCTGTCAGCGCAGAGCTCCATGTGGAGCTCGATCTCATGAACCATGAGATCATGCCCTGAGCCAAAATCAAGTCAGATGCTTAACCAACTGAGCCACCCAGGCTCCTGAGATCCTTTTTTTTTTTCTTTTCTTTTTTTCTGACACAGAAGCCATATTCAAAATTAAAATGATGCTGTGTTCTCACCGTGGTTATCACCACCAAAAACTAAGTGTTGAATATCTTGACAAGAACAAACTTTGTCACGTGAGGTATCAACTTCAGATGGAGTCACTATACAGTCTGCAGACAAAGAAATCTGCTTTTCATTTCATTTCATTTATTTATTTATTTATTTATTTATTTATTTGCAGTAAAAGGAGAAGGGATGTTACTGTTATCCAGGGAATTTCAAAGGATTTGAATATTTAATTTCCCAGATTTGTGTACTCAGAGGCTATTTTCCTAGGAGTAGAATACCCTCTCCTACCTGATGAGGGAACAAACTTAGATATAATGTAAATCTCATAACTTTATTCTTCATCCTTTGTAATTAGATCCTGAAGCTGCTGTTCAGCAGGGTCTGACCATTATCTATAGAATATAAGAATTTCCATTGAAGCATCATAAAGATACTCTAACTTTCACAGCATGATTTAAATTGCTAATTAACACTTCTGGACCTAAGGGTTTCTTTTTGCAAAGCTCCAAGTGCCATAAAAAGCAGGTTTTCTACAGGACAATTATCATTGCCACTCTACTATTCAAGTACAATAGTCAGTCCCCACCCCCCCCCACCCCCCACCCCCCCCCCCCCCGCCGCCTGCAAAGCATTAACTTTCACATGAACTTCATTCCACTTGACCACAGATAAGTGTTGTGTGGTCTCTGCAAACCACAGGTTGACTTCCACCCTATTTACAGCCATAAACAAAGATTCTCATTTCTTATATAAAAGTGGGAAAGTTAACTCCAAAATAAGATTCTGGCCTCTGGTGGTATCAAGTGTGTTAGCTCTGATTTCCTAGGGAAGAGGGCTGAGGCAAAATATATGTACTACTATATGTATGCTTCATTTGAGGCATTTCTTGGATAAGGAAAACTGAAATGAAAACACAAAGTAGAGGGAGCAAATACAAGATGGTACTTTCACCAAGCTTTCACAAGGAAATACAGACTAGGTTAATGCATCCATCAGGGGGGAGTAAGACTACTTTTCCACTTCCTTTGTTTCTTCTTTTCATGTTTCTATTTTGCCTCATGGTGTGTTAACTGTGTGTGTGTCTGTCATGTGTAACCAGGCCCAGAACACCTTGGATGTAGCCATATCTCATGCCTCTTGGGGCAGTGCCTCATCTGAATTGGGAATTGGTGGGAGGATCCATTTATTCTGTCAGTCTAGTCAACGAAAGCAGAGTGACAGAGCTACTTAAATGCCCACTGTAGCAGCCCTGATGGAAGCTGTACCAAAAGCTAAGCCCCAGTGTTGGGGAATTAGGGGCACTTGATGATATTAGATGATGAGACAAAGTTGGTTATAAATAGGGCTCACCAGTGAGCAAGTGGGAGAAGATCAAAGGAACAAGTGGGCACACTGCACTGAAGGAGGGACACAAATAAATCTAGTACAATCCTGCTTTTTTCTCCATACCCAACTTAAAAAATATACTTTTAATCTCCGCATATATATTTTCCAAATTCTATTTTCATGCTTTCTGTATACTTTTAAATGTATCTCTTGTAAATAACAAATCGGTGACTCATTATTTTTTGTGGATTTTAAAATCTCCATCTTTTAATTACTGTGTTTGAACCAGTTATACTCAACATAATTACCGTTATTTTAGGACTTGTTTCTAAGATGCTAGTTCATATTTCCATTTACTGTACTTTATTTTCTCTATTTTCTTGCCAGCTTTGAAGTGTATGTTATTATGCACATAGTTGTATATGTCAGCTTTTCTGCTGCTGAGTAGAAAGTAATATATTTTTTAATTCTTTAGTTAAGGTTTATATTTGACGTATTTTTACCCCTGTTGATTTATGAAATTTATCCAAATATAAATTTCTGAATGAAGACAAGAAGTAATATGGTCTCACATTATTTTGTCTTCTCTCTTTCTCCAACACCGTAGTGATATTTTCTACAATTTTACATGGACTTTTGCGAATGCATGTTTTTCTATTTTTTTGGTTCTTTGATTATATTCAATTTACATATTTCCTCCAGCGTCATCTATATTATTCTTCCAATTTTCAACCTTTCTTCAAAATTCCTTTCAGATATGCTTTTTGGTAAACAAAATACGAGAACTTAACTAATAATATCTTTATTGTACTTTTCATTAAATTACAATTTAAATTGAGAATAAAGGTTTCATAATTTGAAAATTCTGTTCCACGTTTATAGCCAGTATATTTGTCTTGAAGATTCTTTGCCCCTCAGTGTGGTTTTTGGTCCATAGTTATTTCAAATTTTTCAAATTTTTAGTACAAAATTTTCTTTTGTATCATGTTTGGCATACTGAATCCTTTCAATGTGCTTTCTTATATCATTCTTTTATTATGTGAAATATGTCATCAGTAATATTTTCTCCATTCCATTTGTTTCTCTTTCCTTCTGGGACTCCCTATTATCCAGGATATTGATACTTATAATTTTCATGTCTCTTAGCATAATTTTATTTAAATCATTTATTTCTTAAGCTTTCTAAGGTATTTTTGGGAGTTCATCAGTCTAATTCTTCAGCTCACTAATGTGGTCTTTCATGCATATGTTCTCCTCTTTGGTTTATGATTTGTCTATTTAAATGTATTCTCCCATGCAACTCTTATTTTCCGTTGGTTCTGTTTTATGAAAATTCATTACTATGTCATATCACCAATATGTTTCCTTACTCTTTTACAGTTAGTTTTTATTTTCTTAAAGGTAATTTAAATACAGCTGTTTCAGTAATTCTACTTTATTTGGTTATCTCTTTCAGCTCTTATTTCTGTTTATAGCAGTTCTCTTTTTTTAAGAGTGGGCTCATCTTTCCCTGGTGCTATCAGTCTCTCCCTTTGGTAATGAATGCTGGTGATGGCATCCAAACCACATGCTCTAGTGTATGATGCTCTTGCGAATTTAAGAAGAAAGAAGAGAATGGGGAGAATGGAAGTTCCAGGCATTTATAAAATCACGTTGACTGCCTATGTTGCCACTCTACCATGTATTTATTTTAGTCCATGTATTTATTCTAGTCAGGAATATCTCTTTGATTCAAAGAAAGAACTGCAAAAGCAGCAGCAACAGCATAATAATGAATGGTTGCAGAGCCTATGCTGTGGGACAAGCACCTGTGTGTGTGTGTGTATGTGTGTGGGTGTATTCACTTAATTCCACAGCAACCATATGGAATATACACTATCGTTAGCCCACTTTACAGAGAAGAAAACTGATACAAAGAGAAGTAATGATTCCTGAGTCTGGCCCAGAGTTTTGGCACTTAACATTTTTCCCAGTTTTCAAATTGTAACCATAACTTAAATATTAATGACTGCTATAGTTATACCATACAAGTTTTGTTATTTTCTATAAAAACACCTAGATCAGGGGTGCGTGGGTGGCTCAGTCGGTTAAGCATCCGACTTCAGCTCAGGTCACGATCTTGCGGTCCGTGAGTTCGAGCCCCGCGTCGGGCTCTGGGTTGATGGCTCAGAGCCTGAGCCTGCTTCCAATTCTGTGTCTCCCTCTCTCTCTGCCCCTCCCCCATTCATGCTCTGTCTCTGTCTCAAAAATAAATAAAAACATTAAAAAAAAAAACAAAAAAAACCCACCTAGATCAATATGTTAAAGTTAATTCAGTTTTGTGAATTCATTTTCTTAAAAGGTTGATTTCAATAATCTGGGAGTTTCATTTGTATCGTGTTGACAGACAATAAGCAGACAAGGTGTTTTACAAGAAAAGAAACATGGAAAAAGTCTTAACATCACATATTTTATCTTACAAAAATAAAAGTTATCAAAAATTTTGTAAGAGCAAAGAATGCTAACATATTACAAATGCAGTTTTTCAAAAGGGAAGAAAAGGGGAATGAAGACAAAAAGGAAGGAATTTTAGTGGTAAGGATTTTTTTAAATAAAAGAAAAAAGGAAGAATGTACACTTGAAAATAAAGTGGAAAATGAGTTTGATTTGAAGTAACATCATTGCATCATACTGAAGAGAAGTAAAAACAATGCAAATTAGATATATGTCATTGCATTCAAAAGAACATTTCTTCGCAGAGGTAGCTGAATGTAGAGTCTATTCTTACCTTTCTTCTAAACAGCAAGTCAACAAATGACAGAAAGAAGTAGAAAATGAATAGGACTGAAAAAGAGAGAAATCACAATAAGAGATGCGTTATCAGGATTAATTATTATTCAATTCAATTACTTGATTTAGTGTAAAAAAAAAGCCCTTAAAAACCATCATTTTATGTGTTCTATATAATCTTTTTGGAGTTTGTATTGGTCAATATTCTGATGCAAAGGGTGAGTTCCACTCTAGATAATTTGAACAAAAAGGATGTATTACAGCATGCCAGATTGCTTATACAACTATTAAGATGCTGAATAGAAAACTGTAGGATGAGATTCTAGAATCTCAAAGCTATACTTCAGAATCAGGCTGCCAAAGGAAGTGCTTCTCCTCATGATCAGGAAGCTGCTAGTAAAATCAGGAGGCATCTTTTTTAGGATGTATATAAATAAGGACTGCCTTAATCTGGTATGCTAAATTAGCTATAGGTACTGGTTCCAGAAGAGCATCACCTCAATTGCAAAATCAGAAAGTTTACACTATAGCTTCAGGGTTCGGTGGGGAGATGTGTGAAGTAGGTGGAGAGCATTGGGGTACAAACTTTTAGTTATAAAATAAGTAAGTCATAGAGATGAAAAGTAGAGCACAGACAATATAGTCAGTAATAATGCAATAACATTGTATGGAAATGGATGGTAACTTACTGTGATGAGTGTTGAGTAATGTATAGAATTGTTGAATTACTGTGGTGTACAACAGAAACTGATGTAACATTATATGTCAACTGTACTTCAGTAATTTTTTTAAAAAGACCATAAACAACAGTCAACGTAACTACATAGATAAAAATAAGGGTCAGTATTTTATTTAAAAAAAAAAAAAAGCCATTTCTGCTAAATCAGCAGGCCTCAGAGATTTATTTTAGCTCCAGACCTATGCCACATTTGCTCTACTCCACATTGATGAATGGGATATTGTGTAAGTGTTTTATCTCAGTTCAAATTTTGAGTGTCATGTGATTGCATCTGATGTGGAACCTGAATTACACTTGGATCAACAACTGAAAGTGAAGAACTTTTGATTTAGCTTCCTCCTCTCCACAAGAAATGGGAGTCACACCAGAAGAAGATTGGAATAGATATTGTGATGCAAACTTCCATAACTTCATTAGACTTCATTCTTACTTTGCTTCTCCACATTAATCTTTAAAAATTTCAAACTTTTTTTGTTACATAAAAAATTATATGTTTAATTCCATTTTTGAGCATAGTCCCAAAGTCTAGAATACTCCTACTGTAAATAAGTACTTAATAAATATTTATTTAATAGAATTGATGTCAGGTACTTATTGAGATTTGAAAATGTATTTTTATAAGAAATTGGAAAATATTGGATTTTCTGGTTACTTTCATATGGAACGAGCACATCAAATTCTTCTCTGTATTAAGGGTTACCAGCTAGAGCCTTACTTGGAATTCCTAGACATTTAGGAAATTTGCTAAAGTTTAGAGTAGATTGAAAAGATTTAACAGTATTTAATAACTCTGTTTACATAAGAAATTGGGGAGTACAAGAGTAGGAAATTTTCCTAAAGGATGGAATAGTCAGAACAATGCAATTAATCAAAAAATGATCCACAGTTTTCAAAATGGGATGGCAATTATGAATATAGCCTGGTGGCTATAATTCTAATCTTTCTTTATCCAACCATCATGGGCACATAATTGGTTCTGAAAAGGAGAGAGGGCTGTAATTAACAGCTGCAACAGCTGTTTCTCTATAACAAAGCAAACAAAAATCTATAAAATTTTGTAGCCCGAGCAGAAATGATTTGGGTCTCAGGAGCATAATGTTACATAAAATGTAGAGTGATGATGCTATCTTTCACATTTTATCTCAGACTTCCAAGAAATGTGGTTCTTAACAAAAGGAAAATGTCCTATGTGAGGAAAAAAAATCCAAAATCAGAGTATCAATCATTGTCTTTTTGCTTTAAAATTGGTAGTAAACAACAGGTTGTTTGCCTAGTTTTATTTACTTATTTTTTCATGCTACTGGTAGCTAAGAGTTAGTGGTTGTTGCTGGAAAATTGGGTACTTAGCAGGGTTTGTAACCAATTTAACTTTGGTGAATAGAACATGTTTTTGAACTCTTACATAACCAGCAACAATGCCATCATATTCACTTCATTGGTGAAGTCCTTTGTGGCTAACTGATATGCATGAATGTAGTGGTTTCCCAGTATAAAGGTATAAAAGGCCTTCTCCAAACTGAATGCTATTAATGAGCCTCATAATAGACAAGTATACCTGCCATCTTTCAGGACAATACTTTGCTCCCTGCTGTTAACTGACATAGATCTATTCTTGTTATTTTTCCTTTCAGACACAATAGGAAAGGTGATATAGTTGTTGAAGTTCTGCCAGTGTGAAATTTTCCTTCTCCATAGTCATTCTGGGTCCTCATTAAGCCAGGATCTAATACCATGAAATGCTGGGGATTCTTTTCTGTTAATGGTCACAGAACCTCACATGAGGCCTTAGATGTAGGTTGAAGAAGAAACAGCAGAATGACAAGAAAAAAGAGACATGTTGGAAGTTGAGCAAACTATTTTTGAAATTCGCTCAGACTTTCAAAATCTGTTTAGGTCTTAGCTTATGTATAACTCTTCCACTTGATAATAGAATGCTTTTTGGGCATTTATATTTATATGGCCAGTCATATTAGATAATGTTAAACTCATTGTAGACAGGTAAATTTCCTACTTTTCTAAAAAAAAAAAAAAAAAAAAAAAAAAAAAAACTTGGCTGGTTTTTCAATATCCATCACAGGTTAATAGCAAGAGTTGTTTCTTAAAATGAGCCTTTTTCATTATTTAGAGGAAAAATCTTTGCTCTTAAAACTCTGAGGTCTATACTGTGATTATCCTAGTATGACTTGCTATGGTCTACAAAGCAAGTCCCAGAGACATTTTAATGCCCATTGGATGATCATAGATATTTAGCAATAGTACTCTTGGTCCACCTGGAACATCCTTTCTTGATCTGAGTCCTCTGTAAAGCTAACAGGTTTGGGAAGATATAGGAAATGAGTGAAAATTGGATAGCCAACTATGACAATTTTTGCCTTCATAATTGAAAGACCATATTGCAATCTCCTACTTAGTATTAGGGAGTATAAATTCAGCAATGTGTTCTTTGCTTTAGAGGAGTAATTCCATATTACTTAAGCCACAGAATCCCCCAAACTACACAATATAGCAGGCTCTTTTATTACATGGGATTTATGTCCATGTATGTTTGTAAATAATATAGACACATAATTTGCTACGCATGTGCCTTAACAAGTCACATAGTGTACTTGGTACAGTATTTCCAACTTTCCAAGAATGGCATTAATATGTTAAAAGTCAATGTGTATCGGGGCGCCTGGGTGGCGCAGTCGGTTAAGCGTCCGACTTCAGCCAGGTCACGATCTCGAGGTCCGTGAGTTTGAGCCCCGCGTCGGGCTCTGGGCTGATGGCTCAGAGCCTGGAGCCTGTTTCCAACTCTGTGTCTCCCTCTCTCTCTGCCCCTCCCCCGTTCATGCTCTGTCTCTCTCTGTCCCAAAAATAAATAAACGTTGAAAAAAAAAAATTAAAAAAAAAAAAAAGTCAATGTGTATTGTATTCTAACACCATGCAGAGGTGTTGATTTATCCATGAGATAAAATAGTAAGGTTAAAATATATCCCATGATGGGTAAAAGAAAACTACTTCAATTATTTTCTCTTTAACAAAATGGAGGGAAAAAGTCAATTACAGGCAAGATCAATAACTGCATCAAGGTGCAAGAAGAGGAATAAGATTAAAAAAAAAAAAACAAACATACAAAAATTCATTACCTGAGTTCCTCAATCAAATCCTCTCTCTTACTAGTGAGCCATAATGGCATTCTTGGTATCATGGAATTATTTTGCCCCAAGCCAGTGTCTTCATGTGCCCGGGAAAATTTTAATGTCCTATTTTATTCAGTGTGCAATGACTCATGCCAATGGCTAAAGGTCACTTAGAGAATATCCAAATAAAAGAACGACTCTATATCAACTTGTGTTGGAACCATAACAGTCTTCTTTACATCCACAAAGTGATATAGCAAATAAGAGACATACGTGTGAGCTGCAACAGCGTCTTGTTCTTCTGTCCAATATTACTGCTTCACTTCTGCATTCCAAAGCATACACAAAATGCCTTTTTGTATTCCACTGTATCCAGACATGGCTGAGGAAAGGTAGTCCCCCCTTGTAGTGAAGCCTAGCCAAGTTGAAATACTACAAATCCACTAAAAGCAAGAGTTTGGGATGGATATGGGATGGTACTTGGGGCCTAGCCACATCCTAATTTGTAATAGATTTAAGAATGCTGAGAAGATCAATATTTCAGAAAAACTAGAAGAACTGATTGGATTTTGATTGTTGGTAAAGTCTATTTTACAACCATCAATCTCATTAGACACTTGATAAAATACCATTATGATACTGATTCCTCATGAAAGGGGACTTATTATACTTATCCAATGTCATTGGTAGGAGGTCACAGTATATGATTGACTTTCAACTACAAGAGAATTTTTTTCAGTTTGATGGCAAGGGAGTAAATTATATTCAAACGAGAAGGACATTTTCTTATAAGATGGAAGAGCTGCTTCATTTGATAAGGGGGGAGCATCTGGAGTCTTCAGAGTTATTCAAGTTTAGGGATGCTCTGAATTCTTCAAACCCTGTCATGTAGCTCCAACCTAATGACAGAGTACTTCCTCTTCCATCAATGCTCCCAAGTTTTATATTAGAGGATAGTAAGATATGAATTGAATTGATAATATAATTCAGCCAACTCGAAGATTATTTTTTGGCTATCATAGCCTTGTGTGTAAAAACATATATAAGAGACTCTTTCAACATAGGCATAGAAAATCCCTGAGTTTCAGATCATTCCTTGAAATGAGAATTCAGAAAGTGGCATTTCTCACTCTTCTTAAGTATCTTAATAAAAAGTCACACCATCCCATATTTCTTGACTGCCGCATACTGTTAATAGTATAATATTCTGTGATTCCCCCAGAGCCTGACCTTCCTGGCATACCCAAGAGACCACCAGCAATAACTTACTTAGTTGTTTTGTCATAAGGTAAAGCAATGGCCAGGATATTTTTCTGAGTTTGAATAGAGCTTCACTGCCTTCAGCTGCATTCTTCAAAAATACTTCATATTGTCCTGGCCATATCAACTTCTTATGGGAGCATCTATTATTAATTTATTTTCCTCTTATTATTTGCTTGTTTTGGGCTATAAGTAACAGAAATTGATGTTGTCTAAGTAAAATGTATTAAGTTCTTACAAACTTGATAAACAGAACAGATTTGAAAATGATAAATGCCCTATTTAGCTGTAGAGGCTGAGAAGTGGGGACGCTACAGTATCGAGTGTCCTAACAGAAACCATCATGTCCGAATGCCAACACCAGAAAGGTAAAGGTGCTAAACATCTTCAGTTTCTTTGCTGTTCTTTTCAGCTCAAGATTCAAATTAAAAAGGAGGCATATGACTATTCTAACTTCAGTCACATTTTATATATGCAGTAGACTAAATCCAAAGGGGAGCAAACCATTCCTTTAAGGACGTCAGTGTGCTTTTAAGAGGAAGTAGAAATGGATATTGAGTAGTTAAAAATAAACTAACATTCTTTGAATTTAATTTGTTTAATATTCATAAGATGTAACCAAGAATGCTTCCATTTTATCTTTTTGAAAAACATCTACTATAAATGGTTCTGCTAGAGTTCTTAAGTCTATAGCATTTAAATGCTTTCCAATGATTAATGTATACAAGAATGAACTGGCATGTTTGGTATAAATGCAAATTTTAGGGTTCCACCCTTAGAGAATCTGATTCTTTAAGTATGGCCTGAAGCACAGGAATCTACACTTTAACAAATATTCGAAATGAAGATCATAACAGGCCTACACACTTAAAGAAGTGCTGTTCTAAAAGATGTTGAACACATCATTGAAAACAGATAATACAAACTTGATCAAATAACAGCTAACCCAATTTCACATTACATCACTAAATAATTTAAATTTATGTGTATACCTTGCCAATTCATTTAATTAGTGACATTAATATTTATCTAAGGTTTCCATTATCTAAGGTTTAAATTTCTTAATAATAGTTATTTGTTGCAAATTTCTATTTTGTGTTTATTTCTCTAATCTAAAATGTATAATACATGTATATTTAAATGTGCTTATGATTAGTATCTCTACCTTTTTATCTCATCTACTATGTTAACCTAAATTCTGTGAAGAATTACCATCTTCATTTTATAAATCATGACAGCAAGATTTTGAGAAGTTAAAGTGATCAGTTTCTTATAATAAATTCAAGAATGATAATGCCAATCTATTTGATCAAGATATCTGATCTAAATATATTTAGCTATTTTGTTACACCATCTGAAAGAATTTTGTAAGAACTGGAAGCAGAACACATATGCTACGTTGTAATCATTGTCATGTCTTTTTTATCCCATAGTAGAAAATTCTCATGTGATCCTCCCACAGTACACTGTATGCTAGAAATTTATATAATGTATTTATAATGTTTTGTGACATGTATAAAACTGTGAAAATGATAATTATCTTTTACTTAAATCATTTTTTACTCAATATCTCACCAAATGATGTCTACATTTGAAGTCACTCTAATAGTTTTGAGCTCTTGTTTCTATAAAACAGTAGACCAAATGTGGAACAGAGACCAAAAATTAACAAAAAACAACAACTCTATAAGCAAAGAGTTACCCTAAACAGAATCCTAAAATTCAAACATGACTCACCAATAAAAACACAGGAGAGATTTCAGTACAAACATGGTTGATACAATAAGTCAATTCTTGTATGACCTATGATATCACAATGTCATCTGTATCTCTGACCTCTTAGCACTTATATCATGACAGTACAATGTGTTTATTTTTATGTTTATTTATTTTTTATAAGTTTATTTATTTTGAGAGAGAGAGAGAGAGAGAGAGAAAGAAAGAAAGAGCACCGGAGAGGGGCAGAGAGAGGGAGAGAGAGAGGTAGACCCAAGCAGGCTCTGCGCTGTCAGCATGGACCCAGACACAGGGCTTGATCTCATGCACCATGAGATTATGACCTGAGCCAAAGTCAAGAGTCGGATGCATAACCAACTGAGCCACCCAGGCGCCCCTGGTTTCTAATTTCTTAATAAGTAGTTATTCAGTTATAAAAATAGCTGGCTGAAAAGCAACCAAGTATTATGAACTTTAGTTATGTTTTAAGGGATAAATAGATTTTGACTATAATGTACATAAGTATATATAGTTGGTAATAAACAACAAATGTATTACACAAGTTTATGTAGCTTGTGCAGAATGAAATATCCCTCACAATGCAGATAGTCTTATGCTGCTTTGATCTTTTTCTTGTGTACTAACCCTCATTATTTACATACTTAATTTACATAATTACCAAAGTCTAATTATGACACACTATTTGTTTTTAGTAAATATAATAAATTTGGGTGATAGTGAGATTTAAAGTAATCTATGTTCTCATAAAATAAATAAAATCATTGGTTGAAGAAAGAACCAGAATGACATAAACTAGACATATAACCTTTTGATGACATCAAGACAATAATACCTAAGATCTGAAAATATCTTATTTTAACATAAATTTCTTCTTTTAACAAATCATGCTTTTCTGTTTGTGTCTGTGCGTGTGCGTGTGTGTACATGGTCCTTGTGGTGAGCTACAACATCACAACTGCTGCAAATAGCAAGATATTATCACTTTCTACCCATGGAAATATGTAAGCCCTGGGCTTGCCTTAGGAACAGTGAATTGGAAATATAATAATACATTGTTCCCATCAGGCTTCATTACAAATCCTGGTTATGTTTAATTCTACCCATAGCCAGTATAAGACTCACAAAGAATCATTAAAATTTATTATCTGATTTCTCACTAAAATGTTAGTCATCAAATGCAGTCCAAAATAAAAACAACACTGAGCCTACACTACACAAATTGATATCTGTTAAATGCATAGCTGCTCCTATAATAAAGTTTTTTTTCCTTTGTTTTAACACATAGACAAAATTAGAGAAAATAATTTAGGAAAAAAAGTCTGTTTTCAAGGGAGACGTACCTAGTGTCAATGAGTTTAACAAACATGTTTGTTTATAGTTGACCAAAAACTATTCCTACATTCCATTGAAGCAATACTAAGTGTATCACTGTGATGCCATCTGTTTACTGTGTCTGTTATAATCAGCAGTTTTTGAGGGTTCTACTAGTGACTAGTAATTTGAAACTGATCTTGAATTATGTAAAAGAAAAAAAAAAGAATAAACCTAACCAGTGGAAAGTAGGAAATCTTACCAAATTATCTTAAAAGGCAGGGTGAAATTACTTTAATGTCTGAGGAGCTTTCTAAATGGTATTCAAACTATGGTTAACATTCCCATTACCAAGAAGTAATTTGTAATGGTCTCTCTGATAGAACCATTTTTGTAGGAAAACATGAGATTGAGGGACTTACAACCTTGAAAAGTAATTATTCAAACATTGCTCTGAGAAGCTTTTGAAAAGTGCAGAAAACAAACAAAACTAAAAGATGTTGCATATGACATTCCTTGAATCTCAGATTCTTTGTACTTTCAAAATCAATGACAATTGATTGCTGCTTCTATTTCTATATCTCTGGTCCACTCATCTGCATATGTTAGACATTCCCTGTATTTAAAGTTATGTTATATCCAAGAGAAGATCAAATATTTTTAATTGCAATTTATTTTAGAAAAATAAAGTTATGCATGGAAAATACTGATTACAACAAGTAGCATATGCATTGGTCATAGGTATTGTGAAAGATAATTTTAAAAAGCGTCACCATTATGGAAATAATTATTGGTTACTTTTTGAATAAAGATTCATCTTCCAGGAAATGCTTTAAAAGGTGGAAAGAATAGAAAAGAATAAACATAAGCAAAGACACACAGAATTAGTTCTGTAAGTGCAAGGAAATTAAATAAGCTAGCCTAGAAATGGGGAGCATCCATTGCTATCTATGTCATGTAAATATAGAATCATTTTGATGGATTGATGTTGTTTAACCCTTTTTTTCATTTAAATGTGATATTAAATGTTCCATATAATACATGCATATGGTTCAAAACAAAACTGAATACAAACTGTATGTTGAGAATTCAAATTTGTACCCCTTTCTGCACCTAACTCTTCCTCCACATATCATCTTTTCCCTAGTCTACAGCATATCCTTGTCATATTTCTGTTAAATTATGATGATGCTCCTTTAAACGCAATCAAAAATATCTATAACTCATCTTGTTCTACCTAGTTTGTGTGGTAATTTTATGCCTTCTCGGTGTTTTATTTCATAATGTGCTACTGTTCATTTCCTATCTGAATTTACTTTTCCCACATAGGTCATGCCCCCTTTGGGGGCATAGTTGTTTTCTTTGACTTTCCTCTTCAGCGTCGTGAGTATACACTTTCTGATTTGGGGTCAGAGGTGTGACAGCTAGACAGACACCTTCTCCCTCCAGTTTGAAACAATTGAGAAATAATGTGGTCATTCCTTGATCAAAATATCAATTTGATTGCAGGTGGAAATGGTCTACACTGTGGCTTTGATCTGCAGTTATACTTACACAACTTAATATATCCCCTGACCAAAGAAGTTACTTAATTAGGCACAGAAAAATAAGTAAAAATGTTCTCAAGACTCACCCCTGGGGTACTCCCCAGGTAAGCCTAACTTAATAAGGCAGTAAAGGGCTCCTAATTAAAAAAAAAAAAAAATCATGAGTATGCATTTTTCTAAGAGTTACTCATCTGGACTCTTCTGAGGGACTGATTTTCCTTCTTAACCTCTGCTTCTATGATGTTTTATTCCACACTGAAGGACTCAGACCTCTGGTGGTGAGTCCACTCGTAGCAGATATGGTTTTCAAACAAATTATGACTATGCTAATTGGATATACTTTAGCAATAGCAAAGGGTGATTGCTGGTTCACATGAAGATGTTTAGATTAATAAGTCATGGAGAATGAGAGGCAATCTGAAGGACAGGGAACTACATAATGAACTGGGCACCCCACCCGTGTGAGACTCCTGTGTGATGTGTTGGACTATGTTCCTCAGTGATGTATTTCCTCATGTTATAATCCCCTTCGTTAATAAAAGTGATGTCCACACACGCACACACTATGTATTATACAGCTTGTGGTAAATAGGGAAAACTTAACAAGGCAACAATGGCAAAGGGTGTTTCTATTCCCTTCTCTATATTTATATTTTGTCCATATTGACACCTCTTAAAATCTGCAGTCTAGGATAAGAAATCCAAAATTTTAGGTGGTGACCATAACAAAGTAACTAAGCAACCTAAGTAGCTAAGTAAACATAGTAAAGCTAGGTACAAAGGAGGAAGAATAGTCTTAGGGAGGTACAGCTTTTGAAAATTAGTTTTTTGTTTTATTGGTCTGTTCTCCTTATCCCAGGAAAAAGATGAAGAATCAAAATAAACTACTATTGTTCTAAATGTTTTTCTAATGTAAAATCATTAAAATTCAGACTAGATGTTTGACATAAATTTTTAATTTATCTTCTGTTTATTACCTTGGGATTTTTTAAAAACAAGTTGAGGAAATGCAGCCCCTCTTCTTATTGCTCTGCATGAAAAATAAAAAAAAAGGGGGGGGGGAACGCACAAGGCCTAAAAACACAGTGTTGCAAGCAGTTTAGGCACGTGGACAGGAAGCACTGGCCGATGAAAAGTGGTCCATCAAACCAAAAGCCTCTCTGGAGACTGTGCTTCCATCATATCACCGAAGGCATGTTTTTTGTTACTCTTTCACAGTTAGGTAGACAAAAAATAGCTCTAAGAATATGTGAGCATTAAAAAAGAAAAAGACCAAGGCTATCAATTTCCTACTAAGTCAAAAGGAAAAGTAAGAAGTATCTTAGCAGCTACTCATTTGAATGATGTATATTATTGCTCATCACCCAGCAGAATGGAAAGCAAGGATAATTTGTATGACTTTTTATCTTAGGCCAAAGAGTAAAAGCAAAAGTAGATGACAACTTGTTTCATATTAATTTATACAATTTTTTCAATTTTTTTACTTGAAGTATTAAGCGATGTTAATGAAAAAAATCAAAATTGAGCATTGTAATAGTAATTTGTGGTCTCTGTATTTACAAATATCACTGATTAGGAATGCCATTGATTAAGTATGACATTTAATGAGCTCATAACTTTCTAAGGAGTAGAAAAGGCTACTGGGGTTAAGCTTAATTGTTTGCAAGGACAGTGGGCTAAATAAAATATTAATCACTGGCACCTTCATTTAAGTAGTCTGTTGTGGGGAAGAAAGCGATATAAACATGCTCTTCTTTCTTAAAAAATACTGATGATCTGAAAAGTAATTTTATACTTACAAGTAGGGCAAAGACAGCCTGCAGCAAACACTGTTATGTCAGTGGCAATAGTTTACATAATGATTCAGACTGTTTTAATAGCTCACTGATTTTGTGAGTTCGTACAGAATGTGCAGCACTTTGACTTGCCAACTGAACATTTCAGTATCTACATAGTTCTGTTTATTCATTGCCTGAAATTAATTAACAATGATGAGAACTGTGAAATCACAGATTCTAAGTCATTTCACATTAGAAAAATGTTTGGGTTAGGTGACATTCAGTTTCTATAATTTTTATTTTCTCTACCTTCATTTTTGAGAGTTTGATGCATATCTTTAAAGCTTATAATATGCCTAAAAATAATAGTGATCTTATAAAATCACTATTTTGATGATATATCTACCAAAATAATATCTACTAAATATACTGTACCCCATTGGTGAAAAAATATAGAGCTCATATATCTTCTTCATTTTCTTCTTTCCTTGCATTCATTCCTTCATTCAACACATATTAATTGAGTGACTATTACCTCTTAGGCATTGTGTCTGATTTCAAGTCACTGAATACCCAAGTGTCTGGGTATTCATGAGCTCACATTGTACAGTAAAGTTCAGTGACTGGCATCTAGTAAGGATTGTATGAAACAAAAATAATAATTTAGGTATTTGTGGATATTTTTACAGAAGTACAAGTTTTGATAAATTTTGAGCTATAAAATATAATCAACCAATAACAACAGATGAATAAAAACAAGCATAAAATCAAGAGATGGATTTGGCTATTATGAAAATAAATTATCAGAAACAGTTTTTGAGATTTTATCTTTATTTGGAAATGTGCATGGCACTTGAAAAATGGTATTTTGAGCTAAATTTAAATGGCCATTTATAGGCATTAATTAATTAGCTAGAAAAATCATTGTCCAAAAAATTGGTAGCACTTTGATTAGCCTGAAAGAAATTCCAAAATGCTTTTAAATTGAGTGTACTGCTCTCATAAGAAAAAAAAAAAAGTGTAGGTTTCTCCTTCTCCTTTCCTTGCTTGTGCATCTCTTCCCTCCCTCTTCTCCCTTCCTCTCTCTCTCTCTCCTCCTCCTTCTCATGCTCTTGCTCCTTCTTTTGCGGTTTCTACTTCTGAATCATCTGTTTATGCCCCTCTTCCTCTTTCTTGATTTCTTCTTCACTTCTTTTTTTCTTTCTCCTTTTTCTTTCTTTCTCTTCCTCTTCATTATCTTTTACTATTATTTTCTTTGTTTCTCCCTTCTTCACTGCTATTTGAAAAACACTCATTTAAATTAACATGAGAAGAGAATCAATTTCCTTCATTAGTGTGTTTAACTATGATCTGAGGACAAGGATTGAAGACATCTTCTCAGGTCCCCAAAGAGGCTTAATGGATATCCTAAGTTCAGATCTTTCATTTTATCAACACTAGCCTAAGGCAGTAATAAATCATGTTTCAAACAGTGCACTGAATAAAAGAACGCACAAATATCCTTGGATCAATAGCCTGAGGTTTTATCATTGTACTATAATTACTAACATAATTTAATTCTAATGCAGTCTAAAATTGAGTTTAATTACCTAAAGAGAACAAAATGATGGAATATGGCATATGAGTTAAAAATTACATGTTATTTTGGCAAATACAGTTCTACAGCAGAAATGACTTGCTAACTAGGCTAAACAATTAGATAGCCACTTGAACTGCACATTACAAATTTTAGATGACTGAGGCTTAAAGGGTACGCAATAGTTTTGTCAGGTAGTAAATATCACTGAGGTGATGTACCATACAATTGGAAAAATATAGCTCCATTTTCTCCTCCATCATTTGGGTTCTGCATACTATTTTTATTTTTAAAATTTTACATTAATTTTATTTTATTTTAATAGACTACTTATTCTTTTATGTTGAATTAACCATAATTTGTTTTATTGTACCACTGAAACTTAACCTTTACCTGATACATAGGTCACTGACTAATACGAGAATGATTGAGAGTACTTATTATGAATGCCTGAAATTTCTGCAAATTGGTTAATAGATTTTTTGTATATATTTTTATTCCTTGATTTTCAAATATTTTCAATAAAATGTATTTTAAACTAATGGTATCAATATAATTTCTATAAATAGCTTATATGTTATTATGCAAACTTCAATCACTAAGAAGAATGTATATATATAATATAATATAACATACATAATATATAAATAGTATATAATGTAATAAAATAAAATATATACAATAATGTATACACATATGTAATAAACATACATTGTTTATATATATATTCATTTTACTGTGAAATATTCCTGTAGAAAGGACCTTGCCAGTTATATGTGCATTTTAACAAATATTTACAAATTAAGCACTCATAAAACCCCAATAGAAGAAACAGAATATTATTATCATTGTAGAAGTCTCCTGTGTATCCCTCCCTGATAATAGCCCATGTGATCCCCCAAGAGGAAACTAGTCTTCTGCAATTTGCCACCTTACAATGAAAAATAGGACTTGTTTACTTCACTTAGAATCTGTAGGCTTTTCTCTAATAGTTATGTATTATCCTTTTTGGAGATCTCCATGACACTAATGATAGCTATCATTTATTCAGCTTGCTGTGTGTGTCAACATATTCAAAGTAATTTACAAACAGAAATTTATTTATTTCATTTTATAGGAACTTTCTGAGGTGGATCCTTATGTAATCATTTCACAAATGAGGAAGCTGAGGCTTATGTAGGTTAAATAATTGTTTAAGTGCCTGTTACAGCCAGTGTGATAATGAACATGGCATTGATACTCACTGAAAAGTGTAACTTTTCCTGAAGAATCATTTTGATGCCTAGAATCAGGAGGTTTTTAGGTAAAATACCAAAGTGAGATACTGCATTGAAAGAAAGTAGTGTTTTATCAGATCAGTAAATGAATCACTTAAAATTAATAAACTGAATGTGCCCTCTTATAATAAATTTAAAAATATTTTCTTTTGTCCACTTAAAATAGTCATTGAAAATATGTCATGAGTTATTGGAAAGGATTTATTTTTATTTTTTATTTTTATTTTTTTTTAATTTTAATGTTTATTTATTTTTGACATTTATTTAAACATTTATTTAATGTTTGTTTATTTTTGTTTTGTTTATTTGTGAGAGAACGAGGCGGGGAGGGAAAGAGAGAGAGAGAGAGAGAGAGAGAGAGAGACATAGAATACGAAGGAGGCTCTAGGCTTTGATCTGTCAGCACAGAACCCAACATGGGGCTCTAAGCCATGAACCACTGGATCATGACCTGAGCCATAGTCAGACACTTAACCAACTGAGCCATCCAGGTGCCCAGGAAAGGATTTATTTTTTAATTTATTTTTATTTTTTATTATTTTTTTTAATGTTTGTTTATTTTTGACAGAAAGAGAGAGACAGAGCATGAGCGGGGGAGGGGCAGGGAGAGAGGGATACACAGAATCTGAAGCAGGCTCCAGGCTCTGAGCTGTCAGCACAGAGCCCCACGCTGGGCTGGAACTCAAAGACCTCGAGATCATGACCTGAGCCGAAGTCGGACGCTAGACTGACTGAGCCACCCAGGCGCCCCAGAAAGGATTTATTTTTAAAAACGATCTCTAGATAACCCTTTGTTTTCAAATAACTTTTAAGTAACCAAAGACAGATATAAATGCCAAGTAGATACATTTATTTTTATACACCAGAAAAGTGTATCAATATATGATATGAAATGTCATTAAATAATTAAATAATGAGGCATATAAAATAATGGAACAGAGAAAAAGAGTAAAGATAAAAGCTGGAATAAAAGGGAGAAAATAATGCACCAGGAAAAATTTATAATTTTAAAACAAATGAATGATGAGTATTTCTTTGCACCTAGAGGTACCCAGAATTAAGCTACTGACCTTTAATGTTTGTAATGTGACAACTGTAGACAAGAGTCTGTGTACGACATTTTACAATTTTATCTTAAAACAAATAAACAAACAAGTAATCCGAAAACAAATAATGAGACACAGTGTAAGACTGCATTGGAATAAAACTGTTTTACAGGAAGACTAATTGCTAGTTCTGGCTTCCAATAGCAGCACCTTCAGCAGCAGAAGGTGGCAGTGAGCGTGAGGAAATGGCACAAAGAAGTTAGGAAGCTATAAGAAATAGGGTTCATGACCTTAAGTCTTTCACCTTGTACACAAGCAAAACTGTATTTAATAAGGAAGGTGGATTCTCAAAATTTCATCTTACTGGGTACCTCTGCAGTCAAGGGCAATAAAGAAAGGTAGTTTAGGCAGAACACAAGTAGATTTTATTTTATTTTTTTTTTTTTTTTTTTTTTTTTTTTTTTTTATTTATTTTTGGGACAGAGAGAGACAGAGCATGAACGGGGGAGGGGCAGAGAGAGAGGGAGACACAGAGTCGGAAACAGGCTCCAGGCTCCGAGCCATCAGCCCAGAGCCTGACGCGGGGCTCGAACTCAAGGACCGTGAGATCGTGACCTGGCTGAAGTCGGACGCTTAACCGACTGTGCCACCCAGGCGCCCCTACAAGTAGATTTTAAATAATAAATCAAATCATATCCAAAACTTATGCCCCCAACTCTGAACTCAGAAATGGCTGGGAAAGCACTTTAGAGTATGAGTTAAATTTTCACCAGTTTCAGGGACAAGGCTTATTGTAAGAGGATTATTATTTATTATTGGTAGAATTTTTTTTTTCTCCAAGTTGGACTGTTTGAAGAATCTGCATTATACGTGGCTTGAAACAATCTTTTTAGAAGGAATGAAACCAGGGAGTCAAAATTATGGTGTTGAAATGGAAAATTTGAGGCTCTGAATAAATCTATGAATATAAGATATAGAAAACTTATAGATTAATTGAATATATTATTAAAAACATAGCAAATGTAAATACTGTTGCAGGGATAAGTACTAAGTAGAAAATGGGAGCAAAATGACGACTAATGACGAAATATTTGACCAGAAAGGAGAACAGTTAAATAACACTTACATAAAATTCTAGCCAGGAAAAGCAACTGTACTTGGGCTTTAAAGGTCTGAATCTTTTTTATTAAAGAGGTTTATTGTGATGACTTGGAAGAATTGTAAAAGGATAAATAATTTTAGGTGGAAAGGTCATTTGGGAACTGGAGAGAAAGTCAGCTGTGTGAAAAATAAAGGACATTGTACAACATTGTCAAATAAGTAAAGATCAATAGTAAGAGACTTAAGAAAATAAAAAGACAAACCAAATACTGGGAGAAAATATTGTGACAAAAGACTGCTATCTAGAATAAATAGTGAAAAAATCTAAATATATTAAAAAATAAACTTCAGGGGCGCCTGGGTGGCGCAGTCGGTTAAGCGTCCGACTTCAGCCAGGTCATGATCTCGCGGTCCGTGAGTTCGAGCCCCGCGTCAGGCTCTGGGCTGATGGCTCAGAGCCTGGAGCCTGTTTCCGATTCTGTGTCTCCCTCTCTCTCTGCCCCTCCCCCGTTCATGCTCTGTCTCTCTCTGTCCCAAAAATAAATAAACGTTGAAAAAAAATTAAAAAAAAAAAAAATTAAAAAAAAAAATAAACTTCATTTTTTTTAAATGTTGGTTTTTTTTTTAATTTTTTTTTTTCAATGTTTATTTATTTTTGGGACAGAGAGAGACAGAGCACGAATGGGGGAGGGGCAGAGAGAGAGGGAGACACAGAATCGGAAACAGGCTCCAGGCTCGGAGCCATCAGCCCAGAGCCTGACGCGGGGCTCGAACTCCCGGACCGCGAGATCCTGACCTGGCTGAAGTCGGACGCTTAACCGACTGCGCCACCCAGGCGCCCCAATAAACTTCATTTTTAACTTAAAATAACTTTTACATTTTTTGTTTGATTTAATAAATATACTTTAATATCTGAATTCATACTGAATCAAGCATATAGTGACCATATAGTTGGGAAAGGCAATCTTTTGTCCATGAAATTCTTTAACTTTTTTTTTTTACTGAATTTATGTAACATAAAAATGGTTTTATATTTGTATATATTGTGAAATGATCACCACAATAAGTCTAGTTAACATCCATTACCACACATAATTAAAAAACATTTATTTTTCTTATGATGAGAACTTTTAAGATTTACTCTCTGAGTAACTTTCCGCTATACAATCCAATATCTTTACTATAATCACCATTATTTTCATTACATTCCCATGACTTACTTATTTCATAACTGGAAGTGTGTACCTTTTGACCCTTTCACTCATTTCACCCCACCCCACTCCCTACCTTGGTACCTACCAATCTGTTCTCTCTCTCTCTTTTCTTTTTTTTTAAATTTAATATAATATTTATCAGTGATTAGTGTTAAAATTACTTCTCTACCTACAAAAATACAGACTTGAACACTATGAAAACAACCTCTAATCTCTTTGTTCTCTGAGTTTGGTTTTGTTTGTTTCTTTTAGATTCCACACATAAGTGAGATCATATGATATTTGTCCTTCTCTGTTTAATTTGTTTCACTTAGCATAATGCCCTCAAGGTTCATCCATATTATTGCAAATGAAAATTCCATTCTTTTTTTTATGGCTGAATAATATTCATGTGTGTACACATGTACACACACCACATCTTCTTTATTCATTCATTCATTCATTCATTCATTCATCGCTGGACACTTAGGTTGTTTCCATATCTTGACCATTATAAATAGTGCAGTGCACTAAATGCATATATCTTTTTGAATTAGTGTTTTTGTTTTCTTTGGGCAACTATCCAGAAGTCTAATTGCTCGATCATATAGTAGTTATATTTTTATATTTTTGAGGAACTTCCATACTGCTTCCCATAGTGCTGCACCAATTTACACTCCCCAACAGTACATAAGCGTTTCCTTTACCCGCATCTTTGCCAACCTTATTTCTTATCTTTTTTGATAATAACCATTTTAACAAGTGTGAGGTGATATCTCGTTGTAGTTTTGATTTGGATTTCCCTGATGATTAGTGACATTGAGCATCTTTTCATATAGCTATTGGCTATCTGTATGTCTCCTTTGGGGGGGAAAAAAAACGTCTATAAGATCTTTTGCCCACTTTTTAATCGGATTTTTTTTTTGCTATTGATATGTGTGAGTTCTTTATATAGTTGGATATTAATTCCTTATCATATCTATGATTAGCATATATTTTCTCCCATTCAGTAGGTTGCCTTTTAATTCTATTGATTTCCTCTGCTGTGTAGAAGGTTTTGAGTTTGCTAAAGTCCAACATGTGTATTTTTGTTTTTGCCTTTGCTTTTGATGTCACATCCAAAAAATCATCTCCAAGATGTCAAAGAGCTTACCACTTTTTTTTTTCTAAGAGTTTTATGGTTTCAGGTATTACATTCAAATCTTTAATTCATTTTGAGATAATTTTTGTGTATTGTATAAGATAGTGGTCCCGGCAATTTTTTAAAAACCCTTTTTAAAAAATATTTTATTGAGATATACTTGACATATAGCATGCAAATTTAAGGTATACAATGTGTTGATTTGATATATTTGTATATTGCAATATGATTACCACCAGAACTTTAGCTAATATCTCTGCATGGAGTCTTTTAATGCTCACTGGGCTACATGAGAATGTGGCTTGGGCCTGGAACAACACTTCCTTACCAAGAGATAGAATTCTCACAGCCTATGCTGGGATTATTACCTTGTGTAGGACAGTCTTCCCTTGTTTCAGATTCAGTGTATTCTTTTGTTCCGCTTACCTGTGCATGTCATAAGGCACCTGGCCAACTGGATGGTTATATCTGTCTCCTAATGGGAAACAATGGGGGTCTTTATTCTGCATCACAACAAGGGTGTGTCCCTGTCAGTTGCCCCTGGAAGGGATCTGTAGCCACGGGGGACTGATACCCAGTACTGAAGCCCTGTCTGTTCTCCAGGAGAATAAAGCGTGACTGTGTTGTGTTTTTCTTGATGACTCTTATAATAGGATACAGTGGGCAGAAGTGTTCAGAATTTGGCTCCTTAATGATAGGCAAAAGATGCCACTTACATGACAGTTATGCTATGGCTAAAACAAAAATAAAGACACCAAATTGCTATAGAGGAAGAATTACAAAAGAGTAGAAGATCTAAAGAAAATATTGAAGATGTTTTGGCCCCTTCCATACACATTTTGTGGTAATGTATGAAAAAAATCTTTAGGTGGAAATCAGAGTTTGGGAGTAAAAATAGAAGATACAGTTAAGCAGATAAACTTAGAAAAGGAGTAATTTATCTTCTTTGTGTAGGATAAACATTTCTAGTAGACATAGGGGAGATATGTTTTTCCATGTGAACTTTGAAATAAAATCTAAAATAAGAATTTTCAGATAATTAAATATGCCGTGTAATATTTTATAGCATTTAATAATTCAAATAATATTGATAATCATATTTATCATTAATGTAACTATATCACCAATAAAATAGTAACACACAAGTCAAATAACAGAGGAACCAATGGATTTAGGGAATTTAAATTTGGATATGATCATAGACATAATTCATTGCAATATGCCATTTCTCCTGCTTGGACATGAACACAGTGTTTCCAAGTACCAGTCAATCTTAATAATAAATGAATCTTAAATGTGTCTATATTTTTCTTTTATTTAAGTAAATCAACCCCATTTAGGTATAAATTGCACACCAAAAAGCTCATTCAAAGTGTGTAAGACTTTTGACAGAAGTACACACTCATGTAACCACCTTAATACAGTCAAGTTATGGAACATGTTCATCAGTCCAGAAAATTCCCATTTGCTCCTTTGATATCATTTATTAATTGAAACAGAGCAAACAGTGTTCCACTTTCTGTCATCTTTACTGATAAATAACACCATTTAAAATTTGACAACAAGCTTTCTTGGAACAGGTTTGCTTCTATGCTGCCATAGTGGAATGTGAAGATCAGATTGAGTCTCTAAGCGTAGGACTGAGTCTAGAAGCCTATCATCCTTTCTATGACTGTCTCCTACATTCATATACCTTAGTTTTTTTTTTTTTTTTTTTTTTGTGTGTGTGTGTGTGTGTGTGTGTGTGTGTGTTTTAACATGTTAACAATTTAGGAACTGCTACTATTAATATTAAATGGAAAATAAAGGGTTGTTAACTTGGAAGACCAAGTACAGCCATTTTTCTGGTTTATGAAGGGATTTGGAAAAGCAATTATAGAATGAATGCCCTAGTCAGTGAGAAACCAGCATACACTAATGACACAATATGGACATTATGGAAATGACAGCAGATAATACATGGTTCTACTAGTAGAACGTATTGAGTTCTTACTAGGGCTTTCCTGGTCTGGTGGTTAAAAATATACTTAACACTTTTGGAATGAATACATCCCTTTGGAATGTTTTTATATTTGGGGTACCTGGGTGACTCAGTCGGTTGAGCATCTGACTTCAGGTCACATTCGTGGGTTCAAGCCATGCATTGGGCTCTGTGCTGATAGCTCAGAGCCTGGAGCCTGCTTCTAATTCTGAGCCTCCCTCTCTCTCTGCCCCTCTCTTGCTCTGTCTCTCTCCCTCTCAAAAATAAATAAACATTAAAAAATTTTTAAATGTTTTTATATTTGAAGAGGAATAAGAGGAACAAAAGTCAAAAGAAAGATATATTAATTATCATGTTAATTTAATCATGGGATGAGCTGAGTCATTAATTTGAAAAAAATAAAATAAAATAGATATGACTCTGCATACCTGGAATTATGGCAGTGGGTCATAGTGTTACTCATCTTTCTTCATCTGTTGTAAGGGGTGTAGAAACACATTTTATACTCACTTAGAATCTAAATATCATTATGTCTATGAGGGCTTTGCAAATTTACTATAAAGTTTGTTGTTGTTTTAATCACTGGTGGATGGCCTTCTTTATTGAAATCATTGGTTTTATGTACCTCACTATATTTTCCTG
Source organism: Prionailurus viverrinus (assembly GCF_022837055.1). Lineage (NCBI taxonomy): Eukaryota > Metazoa > Chordata > Mammalia > Carnivora > Felidae > Prionailurus > Prionailurus viverrinus. Next base: position 67,132,404 of record NC_062564.1, on the reverse strand, counting down.
CATATGTTTCCTTCTGTTTTGTGATTTCTTGCTCATGCCATCCTGCTGTTTCTGCTGCGATGAAGTGATCTCCTTTAAACAGACAAATATCTCTTGTAGTCAGACACTCCATGCTAACTTACTTGCTCTTAGTGCTGCTACTATAAATCACTTTCTTAATCTAGGCACACAATTTTCCTACTCTTATCACTGTACTGCTCCTGGGAGCAACACCAAAAACTGTATCCTGGCTTGCTGGATTCTATTCTATTCTGTCCTGACTTTAGGCTTCTATTCTTAACAAATATCATTGATAAAAGAAACTATTTCTGCCAGAAGAGGACCAGTATAACAGAGGGAAGGAAAAAAGGGTAACATGTATCTGCTATTTCTGCAATTACTAGATGCTGCCTTTTTTCTCTCTGATTACTCCGGGATTAATCCATGGCTGATCCCCACTCATTGTTTTGATTCCTATTCAATTTCAGCCAGTGTAGGGATTACTTAAATTTATCTTATTCAATTATACTTATTTGTGGCACTGCTAAACATTCATTTATTTCTTATCTGCAATAGTCTCCCTCTGCGTCTCTTCAACCTCCCCCCACCCACCTCCTACATTTTGCTTCATACTGCACTTCTGAACAATTTCATCTCCATACTACTTCCAAATGATCTTCCAAGATTATCTTCCAAAGCTAGGTACTTAGACTCCATTAATAAATCAAGAAGACATGATGCTTTCCCTAGAGTGGTATATTTTCTACTTAGGATTCGGAAATAAACTTAAAAGAACAAATATAGTAGCTGCACATAAAAGAATTTATAATAGAAAACAACCAAATAAATTGAATAATCAAATGACAGGGCATAACTTCTGATAGTATGATTAGAGACAGCTTTTTCAGTCAGATAACAGTGAAGCAAAGACTTGGCAAAAATATTCAGGTCTAGGTATTTAAAGAAGAGCCCTGGAGGCAAATACATAAGCATAAAAGAAGTCATAAATGCCTTTTTAAGAAACAGAGAAATCATAATGAAGATGCCTTGTTCTGAGATGTAAAACCAAAACCCATCACAAGCAGAGGCTTTAAAATATCAGTTGTTGAAACCATTTAAAAAGATTAACTAGAGCACTTTTGCACTTTGGGCTTTCTGTCTTTTCTGTGTAATGCTTATTTCTGTTAAGGGTGAAATTTGGCCTGTGTTTGCTTGAATATAACTGAGAAGAGCTGAAGCTGTGTGGGTTAAATAATTTGTTAAAGTAAGTTAAATGCTGTTACAGATAAATCCTGACATTTCCATGTCTTAAGTGAATTAGTTCATTAACACTGAGAAGTGTGGCTTAACACGGTCACACATAAAGTTTATTGTAGGGGAGTTCAGCTCAATTGAGTTATTCAGGAACCCAGAATGATAGAGTTTTCAAGGTGGCTCTACCTTCTTCAACACTTGACTGCACAGATCACCTTAGATTAAAAACAAAACAAACAAACAAAAAAAAAAAAAAGAGAGAGTTGGTCTCGAAGTGATTTCATCAATTTTTCCTACATCCCATTAATTGAAGATTCAAATGCAAGAAAAACATGAAATGTAGTCAACTGTGGGCTTACAAGGAAATGCCTACTTTGGAAAATAGTTGGCTAGTCTCAGACCCAGGCAACAACACTGGTTATTAAATGCAACTGGAAGGTTTTCTGGGGCCAATAATCTTTTTCAGGGTAGACTGTGTACACAATAAATAGATAACATTTGTTTGGATTCTTTAGATTCAGTACGTGCCCTTGAGGACTATTCAAAATCAATTTAGTGCATCATATTGTAAAATATTTATTCTAAATTTTAAATACTGTCTGCTCACACCATTTAAAACTTTTCAATTATTTGATGTACTCCATCTCCCATTAGTAAAAACAAACTTCTAAACTTAGGAGTACATGAAGGTACATTTGTCAAGAGACGACAGGCTATGCTGACATCATCAGGTATTTAATTCTCAATTGCTTAAAATAATAAAAATTACTTCTTGGATCATCTTATATATCCATTGAGCATCATTAGGAGGGGTCTACTCCACATAGTCACTCAGACACAGAGCTTGGACCAAATAGGCTTCCTTGGTCATTTTGGGGAAGGGGAAGCATACATATATAGAACACATATAGCTTATACTTATAGTCAATTTTCCAGAGCAAATTATGTGTCCCCTCCTAACTTCAAATTGGGCTGGACATATGTGGGACTATATTCACTTTAAGTGGAAAACATTGGTTCCCAAGTTATATATTTTCAAAATCCTATTAGGAGGAAATATTAGCAGAAATTTGAAGACGATATTTTTAAAGAAACCTTAAGGAAATGCTGGAGTTGAATTTGCATCTGGAAGAACAACAATCAGTCATACCTAGTAGAAATTTCATATGATTTCCTTACATCTGTTATCATTATGTTTTGAATGATGTTATGAAAAGTATAAGATATATACATATCATTATGTCTTGAATGGTGTTATAGAAAGTGGTACCCGTAGTGATGTAGGAAATGAATGGAGGGTTCTGTGTATATTATGTATGAGGGAGAGAGCCATATTGCCCTCTCTAGTTGCTGTCCCCAACATCTATGAAAGTCCCAATATCAACTCTCTGGAATTAGATGATCCAGGAGTCAGAGGAGTTGTTGTTAAGACTTGGTAGGAAAAAATATGAGCTTATTAGCTCATGAGTAACTGATACAATTGAAGAGTGGCACTAGGGGGGAAGGGAGCCTATACTTGAGAGTTTAATAATCTCAATTGAATCATTAATATAAATATGGCCTTTTTTTGTAATGGTGAAAAATTTTCTAAGTTTGGTGAAAATTACAAAATCACATATTTAAGAATCTCTACAAACCTCAAACAGTGTAAAAGAAAATCAAGGAAAACACATCAAAGCATATCATCATGAAATTACAACAAACCAGTGATACAAAAAAATATTGAAATAAACTTGCAAAAGGAAAATGCAATATGTGCAGAACTGTAGATTGTTCATAAGAAAGAAAATAAGACATATCTAATGGGATAACATCTTCAGAGTGTTGAAATAAATTTTTGCCTTCTTAGAAATCTCTACCCGTTGAAAATATCATGCCAAAGGAAAATGGATGTAAAGACTTTCAGACAAAATCTGAACAATCTCCTGGCTAAGAGGCCTGTACTAAAGCAGATATTAAAATAAAATCTCCAGGTAGAAAGAAAATGATAGCAGATAGACATTTAGATTCACACAAAGAACTATGAAAATGGAAAAATGGGACAAATATAAAATGATTTTTGAATTATAATTGGATAATTTGTTAACAAAAAATAATTTGTTAAGGGGTTTATAACTAATGTCAAAGGAAATGTGTAATAAAAAGTCCACAAGGTTTCAAGAAGGCCCCATATACCCAGTAGGTTTAGAATCTATAGCCTCTGAATCTATTGCCCCCAAATCGTAACAATCTCATTTATCAGTAATATTAGCTCTTAAAGATTTGATTACTCAGACTACATTTTCTGAAATAGGTACTTTTATACTTAAATTGTGCCTATTAGAAACAAAATTATTAAGTTAAAAGGAGAAAATGTATTCAATTATGTAGTAATTTGACATATAGGAGGACTATATATGAGGAAGATCAAAGTATAACTCTTTTCTCCAAAATTGGCTTGAAGGATGATTAAGAAAAATCATGGCTAAAAAGAAGTTCCAGAACTGTGGAATCCAGCTCCTTTTTGTAAGTAGATGTGAAAAGAAACTGTCATGGGTTCATCATAGAGGCATGCTGTGTCATAACATTGTGGGACAATGAAAATATGAAGTCTATGTAACTTTTTTTTTACATGGCACTGGATTCACTTTGTGTCCCAGTTGTGAGTATCTATGTTGATGTGCTCACAACACTGACTCATTTATGTTATATATGCGAAGAGGGGCACAGCAAAAGGGAGAGAAAGGTGAATACTGAGCAATTTTGCATATGTAAATTTTCTCCTTTGTGTTTGTTTCACTTGAATGGACCTTATTGTTTATATTCATTTACAGATGAACACATTTGTATTTGAGAAGAAATAGCACTAGGAAATATTTCAAAGGTTTTTATTTGGGGGCGGGGAGAAATAACTGCTCTCATTCAGGTCATGTGCCTAGCAGATACACAGGTGAGCACTTCATTTCTCTTCACAGTGTCATCAATTGGCTTGACCTGGTTTCCAGTGATGTGTGAGACAATCATAAGAGTTATATTTAGTTATATATACTTATAGAAGCCAAATGTGTAATTAACATGTCCCAAGGAGGTGAAGGAAGTGTCAGTTTGAGCCCATTAAGTGTCATGTAATCAAATTTCATGAATTAATTTTCTCAGTGAACAGTGTTTCCTGGAGGTATGCTTGCTAAGGTAAGAAGTAGAGATGCAGATTAATTGAAAATCAATTTTTGGAACAGATAGTGGGCTCTTAAGGTAACATCCTATTGGCAGGTGAGCTTAAATGCTTTGATAAATAAAAGGAAAGAAATGATAAATAACACTATTCTTGAACATCATTCTTGAACATTCATTATGTAACAGCCCATAATTTCACAATTATTTCTAGATCTGTAATTATTTGTGTTTATGTTGGCAAACATAGTATTTGGCTTAGAAAACTGTGCTACTAATTATTAGGTTTCTGAAGATTTATTTTGTAGCATCTGTCCAGTTGCTACTATTTATCATTTGTAGTTCTGACCCTATAAATTCAGAACTTATATATGCTCCTGGGAGTATTCTCCCTTTAATGAGACATTTATAGTGAAGGGGTATTAAAATGAAGCATTTCATTGAAAAGGTCATTAAGCATCTAAATTCATAAGCAAGCCTATTTAATTGATACATTAATGGCATGTTCATAAGAAAAATCCCTAAAGATGTATTACTACTGAAAGTGAAACAGCAAATATGTAAGTTTAAAATTAATTGTTTTCAGTGACTTAGAATGTATAAGCTGCAAGAGAGACTGAGGGTCATTTAGTTTTATAGTTTTCATACCTGATTGCACATTAGAATATGTTGGTTTCCAGAAGTTCTTATTCAGTAAGACTCTTTTTAAGGGAAGAATATGCAAAGTGAAATAAGTCAGACAGAGAAAGACAAATATCATATGATTTCACTTATATATGGAAACTAAGAAACAAAACAAAATGGGTAAGGGAGAGTGGGAGATACAGGCTTCCAGCTATGGAATGAATGAATCATGAGAATAAAAAGGAAAACTTAAGGAATATAGTCAATGATACTGTAATAGCATTGTATGGTGACAGATGGTAGCTACACTTGTGAGCACAGCATAACATATATACTTGTTGAGTCACTATGTTATACACCTGAAACTGATGTAATGCATGTCACCTATACTTCAACAGAAAAAAAGGAAAAAGAAAAAGAAAAGAAAAGTGGTAACTAAACCAATTCTTCAGATAATTCCCACATAGCCAATCTGTACTAATGCATTTGAAAATCGCTGTTCAAGAATAAATATTTCATTTAACATACAAGAAAGTAATAGCCAAAAAGAATGAGAACTGTGTTAAAATTTTATTTTTAATTTTGTCCAGTATCTTAGGTTTTTAGGCCAGAGGAAAGGTCGGGTACCAGTTACTTCAACACAAATGGCAGCATACATTGTAATTTTTTAATAGTGTGCTATATCTTCTCGTAATATATTTGTTATGTATACCTCTTTTTTAAAAAAAATAAATGCTTGTTTTGGAGTTGAAAAATGCGTTGTTAATTTATGAAATATTTTATTTATGTATTTATTTTTGATTTTTTTTTTGATGCTTATTTTTTGAGAGAAAGAGCGTAAGCAAGCTGGAGAGGGGCAAAGAGAGAGGGAGAGAGAAATCCCAAGCAGGCTCCATGATGTCAGTGCAAAGCCCAATATGGGGCTCGAACTCATGAACTATGAGATCATGACTTGAGCCGAAACCAAGATTTGGGTGCTTAATCAACTGAGCTACCCATTTGCCCCAATTTATGAAGATATTAAAAAAAAAACTTTTTTTAATGTTTATTGATTTAAAAAAATTTTTTTTTCAACGTTTTTTTATTTATTTTTGGGACAGAGAGAAACAGAGCATGAACGGGGGAGGGGCAGAGAGAGAGGGAGACACAGCATCGGAAACAGGCTCCAGGCTCCCAGCCATCAGCCCAGAGCCTGACGCGGGGCTCGAACTCCCGGACCGCGAGATCGTGACCTGGCTGAAGTCGGACGCTTAACCGACTGTGCCACCCAGGCGCCCCAAATGTTTATTGATTTTTGAGAGAGAGAGAGAGAGAGAGAGAGAGCAAGGGAGGGGCAGAGAGAGACACACACACAGAATTGGAAGCAGGTTCCAGGCTCCACACTGTCAGGGAAGAGCCTGACAAACCTATGAAATGTGAGCTCGTGACCTGAGCCAAAGTTGGACACTTAACCAACTGAGCCACCCAGGCATCCCTATGAAAAGATGTTTAGAATAAATATTTTATTATTTAAACTTTATACTTCATACTTTACCCTTTATACTTCCTACTTCACACTTCACACTTGCCAGTTTTTAGTTCCAACCTTCCATTTCTGACTTCTACAATGAAATAATGTCCCAGGAGTATAGTTCTCTATGTCTACCTCATATCTACATGGAAGAATAATTCCAAGTGTTGTGTATCTTGTATTGTAATTATAAACCACATTTTACATTTTATTAATTCTATTTTTGTCAGTTCTTTTGGAGGAATATTTTGAAAGAAAAAATAGACAGTCCTTTATTCTTACCTACATAGTTACTTTTCTGGCACTCTTTTTTCCTTCTGGTAGATCCATGTTTCTGTTCAGTGTGGTTCTGCCTGAGAAATATCCTTCTGCCTGAGAAATATCCTTTACCATTTCTTGTAGTGCAGGTCTTTGGGCAACCAAATATTTCAGTTTTCATTATTCTGTAAAAGTTTTATTTTACCCTTGTTTTCAAGGATATTTTAACTGTATAGAAGAGTGGTGGACAGAACTTGGTTTTGTTTTCCATTCTTTCTTTCAGTTTTTTATTTCTTTTAATTTTTCAATTTTATTTATTTATTTATTTATTTATTTATTTATTATTAATATGAAATTTATTGTCAAATTGGTTTCCATACAACACCCAGTGCTCATCCCAACAGGTGCCCTCCTCAATACCCATCACCCACTTTCCCCTCCCTCCCACCCCGCATCAACCCTCAGTTTATTCTCAGTTTTTAAGAGTCTTATGGTTTGTCTCCTTCCCTCTCTGTAACTTTTCTTTTTTCTTTTTTTAAATGCCACCACAGGGGCACCTGGGTGGCTAAATTGGCTGTGACTGACTCTTGATTTCAGCTCAGGTCATGATCCCAGAGTCATGGGATTGAGCCCCAGGTCAGGCTCCATGCTGAGTGTGGAGCCTGCTTCAGCTTCTCTCTCCCTCTGGCCCTCTCCCCTGCTTGTAGTCTCTCTCTCTCTCTCTTTCAAATACATACATACATACATACATACATACATACGTACATAATAGAAAAATACTTCTCCTTTTTCTTCAGGCCTCCATTATTTTTGATGAGAAATTTGTATTGTTTTCCTGTATGTAATATTTCTTTTTTCTCAGAATGCTTTCAGATTATCTTTGACTTTCTACTGAATCTATTTGGATCTGCAAGTTGATTCATTTCTATTACTTTTGGGAAATTATTCTACATTGTTTCTTCAAAATGTTTACCAAGTTCTCACATGTTTTTCTTCCTGGAATTCTTATTACATGTCTGTCGGACTTTTATTTTGTTTGACAACTTCTGGCTATTCTATGCATGTTTCTCTGAATCATCTCTCTCTCTCTCTCTCTCTCTCTCTCTGTTAGATAGTATAATTTTTTTTTGGTCAGTGATTAAGTTCACTGAGTCTTTTCCCGTCCTCAGCCTACTATGAAGCACAGAAAAAGTTTTCACCTCAGTATAATTTTCAGTTTTAGAATTTTTATTTTTAAAAGTAGGCTCCATTTTTCTGAGCTGCATTCATTATCAGCTTCTTTTGTTTAATTCTTTGAAAATCATTATAAAACTTTCTTTATTTCTTTGAACTAAATAATGCCTTTTCTAAACTTGTCTGCTAAATCTGTCATCAAGATATAACTGGTTTGCCTTCTATTGACTGCTTGTTTTATTTATACTAGGCATATAGTTTTGTTTCTTTGCATATATGATTTTTAAAATTATTTTTAAGTCTTTTTTTAATGTTTGTTTATTTTCCAGAGAGAGAAAGAGTGCTAGACAGAAGGGGAGGGGCAGAGAGAGAGGGATACAGAGGATCTGAAGCAGGCTCTATGCTGACAGCAGAGAACCCGATGTGGGGCTGGAACTCACGAACCATGAGATCATGAACTGAGCTGAACTGAGCCGAAGATCATGAACTGAGCCACCCAGGCACCCCTAAAATTATTATTATTATTATTAATTATAAATTAATAATTATTAATAATTATTATATTATTATTCTATTTACATTATTATTATTTAAATCATTATTAATTTATTTTAAATTCTTATTTTATACTGGAAATGTTTGATGATACATTATGGAGACTCTAGATTCTGTTAATTTCTTCTCAAGTATGTTTATTTTCTTTTGGTAGGAGTTCAATTACTGGTTGATTACCCTACCCTTAAGTAGGCTTTGTTAACACTTTCCTGGTAAGGATCTGTGGGAAGTCTAAGTTGTTTCTCAAGCTCTTCTAAATTGGTAAGATTCAATCTCAAACTGCCTCTGCTTTGGATCTTGTCAGGGCTTGATTTTAGCTATTAGGAAAAGTATAGCGTAGGCCTTACTTAGGTCATCATACTCACTCATAAGCTGCGGTTTTTCTGTTGTCTCAGCTAGATGTACAAGATGTGAAGTAAGGGTAATGTGATTTCTCCACTTTGGCTGGACTGAGCTACCAGTGTCTCCCAGAACTGTGTGATCTCCTGCCTATTTCATTTTCAACGCCTTAACGAATGCTATATAGTAAATTGTGTAGAATTTTCCATTATGTATGTGAAATCTGGTCCTCCACAAATGACTAGTTAGGAAACTTCATGCATATTTTCAGGAAACCACTTTGCATACATCCTCTTCTTCAGTAGTCCTTGCTACAGAATTCAGCTATTTGAGCACTCATGAATTCTGACCTCTCCCTCCTTATCTCAGTTCAACCATTGTGGTTCCTCTTGGGGATCAGCTTGCTGAGCCATCATTAGGAAGTTGTCTGCTAGTAGAGGGATGATTGTGGAGCTCATCTTATGAATTTCCATGTTTCCAAAATCTGTGGTTATATGCTGTTGGCCACCCAGTTCGTAATAACTAACCTTGTCTAATGTATTTTGTCTGATTGTTATTTGTTTAGAGGTATAATCAAATAATATTTACTCTATAATATTTGGAAGTGAAAACTCTGTGTTGATATGTAATATTTTATATTAGCAAATAAAGTAAATAAGACTGAATTGTATCTGCCAAAGAAATAAAATTTGCATCATTGTCAGAATAAAAGTAAAGTTATGTCATATATAAACTCCTAACAGAAAGAGCACAGGCTCTTGTATCCTCACCTTATAAGAAGATGAGTCAATGGATAATGTTAAAAGTTGTCTACAATTGACATTTTAATTAAAAATCAATTGAAGTTTTAAAAATAACATTACTCTTCTGTATTGGATGGAAGAAAAACAGGGGTGGACAGAGTGATTCTGATAAGATAAATTGCTATGTTTTATTGTAGTAAGTTAATAGATTGTCAATATCTCATATTGATAGATCAAGAATTAGAATTATGGAAATAACTATGAGAAACAGTACATACTAATTTCTAGAAAAGAATGTAATTGAAGGAAGATGGGAAAAAATAAAGAAGAAACTCCAGTTCTTCTTTCTAATGAATTGAAATTGTACGTGTTAAAAAAGTATAAAATACTATATAGTAAATAAGCATATCCATTTTTTAGCATTCATTTATAATATAATAATTGGTTGAGTCTGCATTATATGATGAAAAGATCCTATTTTTATTCATTATTTGATGTTTTTAAATAATTTAAATTTCTTTACATGAATGTCTTATTTTTATGTTCTGAAAACACACAAAGTCATAAAAACAAGAGCACAGTGCTTGGTTTAGATTTTTATCTCCCTTTGTGTTTGTTAATTTGTATTTTAAAAGAGGGTACCCACAGTGTGTTAGTCTGCCATAATGTTCCTCAATAACCCAGAGACTCTGATAAATCACTGTCCTTAAAATACCCAAAGACATCAGACTAATCCCACCTATCCCCTGTTCCCTCCAGGTATTTTTTAAAAATTGCCTGCTTTCACCAAGGATTAAAATCCTGTTTGCTGCATTGAAATGAAAATGTCTTCCTTAGAACAGCATCCAGCCTATATCCAGAATTAGCTAATTTGAGTCCCTAAACCTACTTTGTGTTTCTTCCCTTGACTGTACATGGAACCCCTGTGGTTGGCCATTGCATCTAAAGAATAAGAGATTAGTGTGCTTGATTTCCATCTTTTTCGCTACTGTGAATTAGATTTGACACATATAAAAAATATGGTGTGGTAGGGGCCCCTGGGTGGCTCAGTTGGTTAAGTGTCTGACTCTTGGTTTCGGGTCAGGTCATGATCTCTTGATTTCGTGAGGTCGAGACCTGCCTCTGACTCTGCTCTGGCAGCATGGAGCCTGCTTAGGATTCTCTCTCTTCTCTCTCTCTCTGGCCCTTCCCCACTTGCACTGTCTCCCTCAAAATAAATAAATAAACTTAAAAAATATATATGGTGTGGTATTTCAGTGTTGTACTGAGAATACCACAAGCCCTCGTTACCTTGGGGAGATTTTCTGTATCTGAAAAAGGAAGTGAAAAAAGCATTCTCTGAGAAGATGATTGTTTTTTTTTTTTTTTAATGTTTATTTATTTATTTTTGAGGTCAAGAGCGCAGAGAGCCTGATGTGGACTCGAATTCACAAACCTGTGAGATCATAACCTGAGCCAAAATCAGGAGTCAGATGCTTACCCAACTAAGCCACCCACCCAAGTACCTTTGAGAGGATAATTTCTAATGTCACCTGGAAGATGGCATGTGGAGTCATACTCCCAAGCATTGTGGGTTGGCAATGACTTGATTACAGTTGTTCTGCTGGAGTATGGTTATCCTTATACAGTCTGTTGCTGACTTCTATTGTAGGTTGTAAACATACCACAAAATAAATGAATAAGTATACTTAACATTCTGCTCTTTCCTGAATATTGCATTTTCCATGTATTTTTGAACTTCATTTCTCTGCAAACTTGCTGATATTGCATGTTATTTATAAAGTTGTAGCTCCCAAACTTAAGTGGAAAGGTTCATTTTCATATGATGACTATCTTGCTTAGTTTTATTTCAGACCACTCCACATTTTATGGCACAAAATAAAATATCTTAGGATAGCACAGTTATGAATCATTTAGTGTCCTGGAATGTATGAACATAATTGCCATCTAAGATAATAGAAAATACATAAAATAATCTCTCAGAACTCCATGGGCATATTTCAAATCCTACAAATATTTCTGTTTTGTGGAATACTATATCACAGAATAATGAGCAAAAGAATATAGATTGTGTAATTCAATAATCATCTCCATAAAAAAAAACTGAACCCAGATTTGTGTGGTTATTCAGTAAGGGAATAATTCTGATCATTAATATGGATAATGTTTAATATAGTATTCAAGCCATCCTGATGTATTCTTCTGTGATAGGACATTTCACTTAGATATTTTCCTGAGTTCATCTATAAGAGAAAGGTAATTAAAAATGAAGATGCAATGCTTACTCCCATCACAAATCATACTTTATTGTAATGCATACTTTTAGATTCACATTTAAAGGGTATCCATCATAAATTTTTATGTTGTACATGAAGAAAAGTGGGTAATATTCCAAATAGGTAATAACTTTACAAATTGTATGGGAATGAATGGCACAAATGTGCTGGTGCTGCTTTATTTTAGAAATACACAGCAGTAAAATTCATCACTTAGGAAGATTTTTATTCAAATGCTTATAAGTTCAGAAATCTTCCTCAATCAGAACCTTTTTTTCCCCTTGTTCTTTTGTTGGTTTTGTTATTAATATAGAAAATAAGTGAATCACCAAACCAGCATTCAAGGGATAATAGTACTTCCCAGTGTATTTTCTTTAAGTCTATGGAAAATTATTTGGAGTATATGACTTCTGTGGTCTGTGACACACTTGGAAACTTCTTGCTCCTCCTTTCTCCTTTTCAAGATCTCTTTGCATGGATGGGGTTAATTGGAGAGCAGAGAACTCATCCAGGACCAATTGAGTTGTTTTGAAATTATCTGAATTGATGAGCATTGTTGTGGGGAGATAAAAATGCCATAGTATAATCATTTGATTATTCTAAAGCTATCTATCCCTTTCTTCGAATGAGTGTTCATTTGTAAGTTCACACATATTTCTGCTGCATTGGAGAAACAGATGGACTTTGTTTTACAATCCTCACCGTGCCTCTTGGACTTCATCAGTGTTCTCTGAGTATAACCTATATCTAGTAAGGCTCAGAAGGTGTTTCAAAATAACTGAAGAGAAAGTACGGACATTTTTTAGTTAATGCTGTTTCACTCCCATCATTTGTAAGAAGGGGATAATAGTGGCTGTTTTCCTAAGGTTACAGTGAAAATTAAAATCAAACATGAATTTTAAATGTTCTTAATAATCCCCTAAAAATAACAAGTTCTAAATAAATGTTAATTCTCTTCTTCATATATTTACCGACATAGAAGACAACCCATAATATGATCACATACGATTCCAAGATAAAATATCCTAGTTTACTAAGAAAACAATGATATAGACACCAGAAAGTAAGCATAAATTCTCACAGAGCTCTAACACTATATTTTGCTCATTTTTAAATCTTACTTGAGCAGGGTAGACAACTGGAAGAACTAAGAGACACCCATTCATTCAATTATTTATTTATTCATTCATTCAGTATTTATGGAGAATCTACTATATATATGGCAGGCACTATGAGAAGTTCTGGGGTTAAAGTAATGAGCAAGACAAACATGCTCCCATTCATAGATAACATGAAATTAATAGATTAGACATTGATCTAAAATGTTCACTTACCAAACAAAGTTTAGTTCACAATCTTATTCATGGTTTTAAATTTTAAACATAATTTCCAAATGGTCACACAAAATTGAAATAACTCAAGTTTTGTTTCTTTGCCTTTATAATCACTGCCCTATTATTGCTTACTTTAAATCCACTGTTTAAATGCAGGAAAATGTAGCACCACAGAGGTTGGAGACAAAAAGTGAGTCTGAAGTGATCCTAAACAAATTCAAATCTTGATGAATTTATTCTTTAAAAATATATATACACTCTTAAAAAACTGGAATATATGTGATTCAAGGGATAATTGTGTAATTGTGTAACTGGGAAATTTTCCAAATTATTAAGGCATATATAATAAATGTGTTATTTTAAAACACACACATATGCACACACGTATATATATATATATACACACACACGTATATATGTGTGTATGTGTTTTAAAATAACACATTTATTTTGTCACTGACTTTATTTAAAGTTTATTTATTAATTTTGAGGGGGTAAGGGCAGAAGGAGAGGAGGAGAAAGAATCCTAAGCAAGCTCCACTCTGTCAGCACAGAGTCTTAACTTGGGGCTTTATCTCACAAACCATGAGACCATGACCTCAGCCAAAATCAAGAGTTGGATGCTTAACCAACTGAGGCACCCAGGCACCCCTGTCACTGCCTTTATTTTAAAATGCTAGTGTAGGGGCGCCCAGGTGGCTCAGTCGGTTGCGCGTCCAACTTCAGCTCAGGTCATGATCTCACAGTTCATGAGTTTGAGCCCCGCGTTGAGCTCTGTGCTGACAGCTCAGATCCTGGAGCCTGCTTCAGATTCTGTGTCTCCCTCTCTCTCTGCCCCATCCCCACTCATGCTCTGTCTCTCTCTGTCTTAAAAATAAATAAAACATTAAAATTTTTTTAAATGCCAGTGTATGTTGATAATATAAGGCCAACCAATGTTCAGTTGGTTTTATTTTTGTTCATAAATTCTATATAGAATATGTGATACCTTGTCACCTGCACCCAAGAAAAATATCTCCTGCCAGTTCAATCTTGGCCTTCCACTGGAACACACTCACTTGAGAAACCCCTTCTTACTATTGGGAAGGATGTAGAATTGAGGATAAATGTCTTAGTATGTCAGAGCCAGTGAGCCCCACACAGCATTAAACTCCCCTACTGACTAATCCATTCTATCTCATAGGATAAGCTCATTAAGCTTATTTATCACAAAATTATAATTTGATTAGCTCAAGTTGTATTAATGGTAAGGGAGCAATAAGCAGTCATGTTCCTTATCTTCTGTTTATGGTAAAAGAAGAAAGTCTCAATACTTGCAACACAGTCATTTCTAGTTTTCAAATAATTGAATGTGAAACCACAGGAAAAGTATACTTTCTTACTCCATTAGTGGGATGTGGGCTGAGCAAGAAGGGAACCAACTGAAATATTCAAAGAACCCAGTTTGAAAATCTATGGCTTTATTTAGAGGCTGTGGCCACAGTAGATATTAATTATATAGCCCTAAAGCACTGCAGATGGGAAAAAATGTTTCCTTAGATGGGGATTAAGATTTGGTCAGAAGTATGCACAGGGTGGGACAGAACCTGGTTGAAGTTTGAAATGTTGCAAATTTTAAATGTGCAAACATTCCCCCTACATAAAAGATTTATAGGTAAAGATTTATATAAGATTTACAAAGACTTATATAAATACAAATTATAGATTTTTATTATGCTCTATGAATGGACTAAGAAAGATATGGATATTTTTAAAAAATTCCCTATGATTCTAGTGATCATGCAGGTGACTTTGGCCACTTTCAGAAAGAACACAGAGTAGAGGTTACAAGGGTGTGGTTCTTTTCATCCTATGTGGCTGCAAATGCTCAGACAAAATTTGGTTCAACTTGGGTTCAGAGGAAAATTTTTCACATTGGTATCACCTATTAAAAATATTTTCAAACTAAAAAGCTACTAGAATTAGCATGCATCAGCACTCTCCCCCCACCCTTTCATTAAAGAGGAATCAGAACTGTAGAGTACTGGTCTAGGATAGGAATCAAAACACTTTGATGATATTTTAGTGTGAAGAAAAATACATTCTCTATATATAGGTTCCTGGCTTGAACCTATTCCAATGAACAGAAGATTTTGATCATCTCTATTTTCCAAAAGTATTATAGTTAGCAAGAATCATCCACATTCTTAAGGTGAACCCTAACTAGAGAGACCTTACAGATTTATGATGGGGACTCTGTTTAAAAGAGTAAGGGAAATGGAGGGTAGTGGTGTAGCTCCAACTCTGCCTACCTTAGAATTCAGACCCTAATTACCATGCTCAAATTGCCCAGCACTGCTCCAAACTTAACTACCAAGAGTCTGGTCCTCCCAACTTCACCCTATTCATTCTATCAGTGGAATTGGTGGGAAGAGGTTAGTAGAAACACCTGAAGTGACAGCCCAGTCGTGTAACTTCAGGATATTGAGGGGCAAGATGTGGCAAAATGTGTTGTGGAACATAATGTGGAATGTGAGGTGAGTATATAAAAGAGGGGAGTGATATGGAGTATGTGATTCTTGGCATTCAGTGATAAGGAACAAGTAAGAGCTCCACATATAAACCACCACTCACTTTCCTGACTTGAAGTGAGGTGACAATTTTAGGAAGAGACCCCCACCACGCCACTACATGTGGCTGGAAGCTACCTGAAAAGGTACTCCTAACCCTCTCCACTCATTAAACTGGGAGAGGAGAGTATCCTCACTTTGAATATATTCAAAGCATTTCTCCAGGGAGAGTCTTTTAAAGGCCAGAATTCCCCCACCTCATTTCTGAGAACTTAATCCATCTTCCTTTTTTTCTCACCATTTCATTGTCCTAACCCATTCTGTCTTTGGTATAGAAGCAAAAAGAGATAAACACTGTTACTTCCATGATGCAAAGAGTTCAGATGAAAGAGATGTTCAAAAATAACAAGAGAAATGAAGATTTATCGTACGCATTTATGGGCCAGATGGGCCTGAAATTCTAGTAGCTTTTAAGTTTGAAAACATTTTAAATTTTGATCTAAAAAAACCCGAAAGACTTCCCTCATCCTACATCTGATTCACTGTGAGAGAACCATGGTGAGGTAGGTAAGGGCAAGTAGTGGTATAAAGATACTAGAAGACCTATGATAGGAGAAAAAGATGGAGGGTTCCTTGATGCTTAGCTCATTTTATGGGTTGAGAGCAAAGAATTTGCAACATTCTCTGATCTCTGTTAGGTATATACATCATCTGGTAATAAGATTTTCTTGTGGCTAGGGAGGGTGACTTTTCTTACTTCCAAACATTATGGACATACCCAAGTTTATTCATAAATAAATGTTATCTTTCTAACATTCAAGGGACCATTATATTTCTAAAGAACTAGTGCAAAGTCAGAAAAATGGAGAATTCTCTGCATATTTGGAAATTAAAAAAGAAAAACAAAGAGCTCTAGAATGTTCAGGGTTGTCTCCAATAAAGGTCTTCATTCAACTAATAATCAAATTTTAATAGAACAGTCTTGGATATCCTTTTTTTAAAATGTTTTATTTATTTATTTATTTTTGAGACAGAGAGGATGAGTAGGGCAGGGGCAGAGAGAGAGGGAGACACAGAATCCGAAGCAGGCTCCAGGCTCTAAGCTGGTCAGCACAGAGCCTGACGTGGGGCTCCAACTTGCGGACTGTGAGATCATGACCTGAGCTGAAGTCAGACGCTTAACCAGCTAAGCCACCCACATGCCCCTAGTCTTGGATATCCCTTAAAAGTCTTGTCAGTTTTGGAGAAGGATTAAGTTAAATATAAGTTTCCTCAAAATAATTTACAAACTTATGTGATTCAAAGTAAAAGAGTATGTTAAATACGATGAAACAGGTTGAAAGGATTCAAAATAAGGAGCCAGAGTATCTCGTATGTTTGATCCTTATTCACAACATGAACAGTTAACCTTCTGTAATTTCATTAAAAAGATGGATTATGATGAGATTAATAAGAAGTTTGATTTGAGGAAGGGGTAGTTAATGGCAGACATCCGCATTTGTTTGTTTTGATCTGCAATCTTCCTGGGATTTATTTGAAATTTATCAATTGGATAAATGCACGTTTTAAGTGTCTTATTACCTCATGAAGGCTAGAATGAAATTTGAGACTAAATCATGAGAATTCTAAGGAGTACTCTAGAATTGGGCTGGTTCTATTTTCTGCCATCATTATTATCACAATTGCCACAATCAAGAACTACATCAAGAATAAATTAATTTAGAAAAAAAATTGTGCATATAAATATATAAAAATTTGTGCTATGGGCAAAACTCACTAAATAAAAACACATATGAATTTCACTAAAATTTCTTTTGAGAGCTATGAAGGATAGTTGGATTATATCTCTTGAAGCTACTTACTATTTATAGCTCTAAATCAAGAAAGAAGTAAATTAAAAAAAAATGTTTATTTTTGAGAGAGAGACAGAGCATGAGCAGGGAAAGGGCAGACAGAGAGGGAAACACAGAATTCCAAGCAGGTGTCAGGCTCTGAGCTGTCAGCACAGAGCCCGATAAGGGTCTCAAATCCACCAACTCAGATCATGACCTGAGCTGAAGTCTGGCGCTTAACTGACTGAGCCACACAGGCGCCCCAAGAAAGGAGTAAATTTTAAAAAGAAAAAAAATGTCATTTTATATTAATAAATTCACATTACACTTTTCTAGTAATCAAGTCAATTGAATTCATATGGCAACAGGATATTTGAAAAGTGCTAAGGTGGGTTCATGACAAATATGGGTAGATGGGCCTTCGCGAGGGTCCTTAAAGTATTCCAAAAATGTGTAACTTATTTTTTTTAATTTAACCTCTATAATACTCTTAAAATATGAAAGTACTACTTCTAACCACTTAGAACCTATAAGTGAAAATATAATTAATTTAAATTTAAATTAAATGGCACTATGCAGCATATGATTTCAATAGTATAGTACTACTTACAGTGTTTCATGAAAAACAAGTAAAAAATGTTAGAGAAACACACTATGTTACAACATCAAGAAAATTTATGATGAACACAACAATATAAAATATCCCAGAAGTACTTCAGTTAAAAAATAAAAAAATAAAAAAATTATGTAATTTAAAATTTTCCCTTACCGATTTTTGCATTACAATTCTTAACTGGTGAAACACACTTTTGGGAAGTTTTAGTATGATAATTTTTTTTTTCATTTTAGAGCATGCGTGCACAGATGCATGTACACATGCGCGCACGCGCGCGCGCACACACACACACACACACACACACACACACACATCAGAGCAGATGAGGGGCAGAGGGAGAGAGAGAGAATCTTAAGCAGGCTTCCTGCCCAGTGCAACAGACTTGGGGCTCGATCTCAGGACCCTGAGATTATCACCTGTACTGAAATCAAGAATCGGAGGCTTGGCTGACTGAGCCATCCAGGTGCCCAGGTAGTATGATAATTTAATTCAAAAGCTTAACTCTCAAATCATATAATGTTGGAGAGGAGACCTGAATAACCGATAAACTGAAAGACTTGGACATCACTTTTGAAGCACTTGAGTCCCCATAACACAGTTGTGGGGTTAAAGGAGGATTGGATATCATGACCACCCTCTTTCACAGCATCTGTATTTTGTTAAGCCAGTTAACAAACTTGACCTCCCTGGGACATGACTTTCCTTTCCTCTCACTTGAATTCTCCACTCTGTTAACAAGGAAATTTCTTGTGTAGGTATCCCCCTTATCTTTAGTCTTCAGTTGAGCTTTAACTCTTGTGGAAACAATCACAATTCCTGAATGAAGAAAATACTCAAATAGGTTTGCAATAAAGCCTGAAATGCCCCAATGCCACTATTAATCAAAAGATTATGGTTAGGATAACTTCAAAGCTAAGTGTAATTATTCGAAAATCAGAAATATATGTAAGAATAAACACAAGAATCCTTTACTTTTCATTTAACTAATATTCAACTAATCTCTAGTTACTTTACTGCCCATTCATCCTGCATAAACATGACTTTTTTATACTTGCTGATTCTATACTGAGACCCAACCCAGTTGGTTAAAATTACTGAAAAATCTAGATCACACAAAACTGTGTAGTTTGTTAGTAAATGGTTTTATAATTTGAAGTTTCACTTTGCTTTACAAAGCCTTGTGTGATATTTTCTTGTAAAAGAAAACATTGAGTTTTCTTGATTACTTAGAGTATGTATATATATATCTATATCTAGAATATTTTCTTCAAAGTTTCTCAGTAGAAATATAGAATACTATGATATTTATAATGTAAAGATGGAAAAGTATCTGAAAGAAACCACTAACAGTCACATGCACTTTTAGTAATCACCTGTTATTATGCTCCCTATAGTCTCCTTAGTATGTGGGCCAAGGCATGTATGAGTGACAAAGGCCTTTTTGCCTGTCTAGCTTAAGCCTGTACACAAACTCCAACCAAATGGCCTTTTGATTCCTTTTCCACTAAATTCTTTTTTTTCCCCTTTTCACTAAATTCTTGACAAATCTTAGGCATATAGAAAAGTATAATCTCGGGGCGCCTGGGTGGCGCAGTCGGTTAAGCGTCCAACTTCAGCCAGCCAGGTCACGATCTTGCGGTCCGTGAGTTCGAGCCCCGCGTCGGGCTCTGGGCTGATGGCTCAGAGCCTGGAGCCTGTTTCCGATTCTCCTCTCTCTCTGCCACTCCCCCGTTCATGCTCTGTCTCTCTCTGTCCCAAAAATAAATAAACGTTGAAAAAAAAAAAAAAAAAGAAAAGTATAATCTAAAAAATAATGTGCAGAGGAAAAAGTATTTATTATGAGACCCTAAAGCAGAGTTGTGTTAATCAATGAGGAAAAACAAGGAAATGAAAATAGCAAACA
This sequence comes from Prionailurus viverrinus, assembly GCF_022837055.1. NCBI lineage: Eukaryota > Metazoa > Chordata > Mammalia > Carnivora > Felidae > Prionailurus > Prionailurus viverrinus. The sequence continues at coordinate 67,112,309 of NC_062564.1, read as the reverse complement.
AAGGACAAAAACCAAAACACAAAAACTCTTCTAATTCCTTTTGCTATACTAGGAGATTGCAATAAAGTAGCCAACAAACATGATCTCAAAAAGAGAGTGAAAACCACAAACAGGATTAACTTTAACCTTTTTTTTGGATAGTAGCTCCATTTCTGAGTAAAATATCATGATCTAATTAGGTCAGGGATCCTGATTAGTCTTTTTTGACCAAGGTGGCCTTAATGTTCCCTTTAGTCTGACTAAACTTTAGGCAGCTTTGTTCCTGATTATAGGCCCTGATCTCTGTTTTCTTAGGGCTTTTATTTTAGATATCTTGCAAATGTAAATTCTTTTAATGTTTCTTGGAGATGTAAATCTTCTCATAGCCTGTCCTTGCCTCTTGCTAGTTTTACCACACAATCTTTGTCAAAGATTTGGGAGCAATCCCTGTGATGTAATCATCAAGAAAATAGGACTCCTATCTCCTTGTCTAATGGAGGGTGGGAGCCTAACTTTGATAAGTACCAATTAGTAAAAACGGGTGACCTAAACACATTGACCAGCCTCTCAGTGACCTCCTGTACTTTACCAATAGCTCACCCTAGTACGTAAGAATGCTCTTGCCTTTGGTTTCAGCAGAGTTAAATTCAGTCTTTCTTCGCTATTGCAATAGTGTAAATAAAGTCTTCCTTGCCTGTTTAAATCCATAATTTTTCTTTGACACTTCCTTTTTGGGAATTAAGAGAGATGTGGCTCAATTTGATCTCTTTGTAAAGACCAAGAATTGCCAATATATTTCTGTAAAACCAAAACTTCTTGTGATAATTTTAAAAAGAAATAGTTAAAAAACTGCTTTTAGTGTGGGAATTAGTTTAACCTTATTTATTCAGCATTTTCCACACCCACTTACAATCAAAGTAGTAACATAGATTAAGACAGGTTTTAACTTTCCTGGTGTTTTTTGTTTTTTTTTTTTTACGTTTACTCATTTTTCAGAAGGAGGGGCAGAGACAGAGGGAGACACAGAATCTGAAGCAGGCTCCAGGCCTTGAGCTGTCAGCACAGAGCCCGATGCAGGGCTCGAACCCATGAACCATGAGATCATGATCTGAGCTGAAGTCTGACGCTTAACTGACTGAGCCACCCAGGAGCCTCCTTTCCTCGTGTCTTAATTGGCTCATAAGAACATGTTCACAAAATAACTTTATTCTTTAAATAATATATAAGGTATGTTATTAAAAATGAAGGAGACATTTGCAAATATGTATTTAATTTTGTCTGTGGGCCAGTAACTTAAGCAGCTGGACTTTGATTATCCCTGCCCACCCCTCTACCACTATACAAAGAGTCTTAATTTGTTCTGGATGTTATAACAGAAATATCATAGACTGGGTGGCTTATAAACAACAGAAATTTATTTCTCAGTTCTGTAGACTGGGAAATCCAACATCAAATCACTGGGACATTCAAGATCTAGTGAGAGCTTATTTCCTGGTTCGTAGATTTTCTCATTCTTTTTGTGTCTTCATATGGTAGAAGGATCAAGGGGAATCTCTAGGATCTCTTTTAAAAAGACACTAATCACATTTATGAGGGCACCACCCTCATAAAGGGTCTACCTCCAAATACCATCACATTGGGGATTAGATTTCAACATATGAATGAGAGGAGGGGGAACACAAACATTCAGTCAATAGCAACAGGCAATCTAACTTTATTATATCTGTAACTTTATTCACACAAAAACATTTAAATATGGCCACAATTATTGAATCAACACTGCTGTATTTGGCATACTATCATTATTTAGTGTTTTGCAAAAAAGCTCGTTACCACTCCCCTACTGACCCTTTTTAGACTTCTTTTTTCCTAATTGTTCAGCTTCCATCATGAAATTTTAATACCACAGAGATACTGTATATTGCTTATGTATGTACTGAAGGCCACAAACCATTATAATATCTAAGATATGATAGCTCAAAAGAGCTAATTCTTATTCCTTTAAAGGTGATGGGACTCCCTTTACGAATGCATGGTTTAAATAATTCCTTTGATAAGGTACAAATCACACTATTCTCTATAATACAACCAATATAAAAAAAATCTATCTCTGCCAGTTAATTTATATATGTATTATGTAAACCTTATTACTTTCACCAGTTTAAAATGCCATCTTAGATTACTAGGGTCGGGCAGGAGAAAGTGGGAGGGCAGTTTGTGGGGGAGGTGACAGTTTCAGATCACCCTTGGGTAGGACATAATTTTGTATGTTTATGTCTAGAAAATATTACCCAAATGAATCTATATATAATTGACAATGACCATAGTAAAAGTAGTTAAGAGGACTGGAGAAATATTGAGAAGAATAATTAATTTCCTAAAAAGCAGCTTTGTGCATTCATTATTATCCTCATTCACATCTGTTTTATTATATATGTCCTTTATATGCTGTTGAAGAAAAACAGATAATTTTCTATTCATCCTGGAAAGTCCCACAGCATGTCAATAATTTTCTTCTGAGTTCTTAATGAGAGGCTTTAAATTTCAATAAAGAATGTTCTTCCTTTTGGGAACTCATGAAGGGTTTGCAGCAATTCATTCCCAGACAATATTTTATGGCATCATTATACCAAATTTTTACCAAGTAATTTCACTCAAATAATTCAATAAGAAAATACCTCTATAAACAGTTTTCTTGATCTTTATAGCATCAATTAATTAATGGCAGTATTTTTAAAAATCTTGCCACAATAATATGTTGCTAAACCCAGTTGCTTTTAATAATTTCATTATATCAATGCTTCAGTCAGAATGAATTAAACTAATGAGCTTATTAATGTCATTGTAAATTATATTATGATATACATTTATCTTTTTAACATATAATTTAAGTCTTTTTATTTGTGGTGCTCTCCCACAAAGTCTGGTCTATGTACATATGCAGTGTGTAATAGAATATTTAACTATTTTCAACACTTTCACAAAAACAATTCCTGAAACATTAAGATAATTCAACTGAAAACAATTTTTTGTTGTTTAAATTTCTAGATGGTTGTCTTGGTTCTGTATTCTTTGGTGTGTATAAAATATGCTAAAGTAACATAAAAGAAAAAAAACATGATTTATTATTTAGATACTTTAAAAATATATTCTACATATAAATTCTACATATTGTACTATAAATATAAAACATGTTGCATAGTAATTAAAATCTTAAACCTTGACAATATATTTAGTTATTAAATGTAAGTGCATGGAAGCTGGAGCAAGTTAGCATTAAACATACAACTAAAGACACAGACTCTGGAATCAAACTGCTAAGTTTGAACCTGAGCTATGACATGTATGACATGTACTGTCTGGATGACCTTTGACTAATACTAATTAGTCACTAGTTATTTATTCTCCTTATTTCATTTTCCTTCTCTGTGAAAGAAGGATATTAATAGTATATAGATAGAAATAAACCAGACACAAAAGAGTTTATATTGTGGCAGGCCAAACGAACCTTTGAAATAAATAAAAATAGATAACTTTAGCAATAGCGATTGACTGGAAAAAAAAAACATAAGAAGTTTCTGGAGAGGGAATATTCTATATCATGATAGGGTTACAAATTATATGGATGGATGCCTTTGTCAGAAGTGATCAGAGTTTGTCTCTAATCTCTCTTAATTTCATTATATGTAAATGATACTTCATTGTTTTTAAAAAGATGATGATGATGATAAAAATACTCAATATAATTTTTGCCAAGTATAGTGTGACTGTATTATAGTAATCAATCACTGATAGCCTTGGAAGTCAGGGCTTGGCTGTGATCTCACTTTGCCTACTAATGAGGGTAGCAAATACTAGCTTTGGGCTTATCCTTCCTTCTTCACTTCACAGATATTTTTGAGTGAGTTCATGTGCTGATACATCAGTGTTGAACAGGATATAATCCTTGCCTTCAAGGAGCTGATAATGGAGCTAATGTTGGCATTTCTTAATTTGCCTCCTCATCTGTAGAAGGAAAGTGTGATGCTGGTAAGCACCCCCTTAACCATAAACTAAGCAGAAGAATTCATTGTTCATGAAACAAAAACATAGCACTGTGCTTACTATAGATATACCTGGGTCTAGAGCCAAAAATACGGTATTTTTGGCTCATATTTTCCTCAGTCCATTTATCAACTCTGCTTTTCTTTTTGCACGTTTGTTCTCCTCCCCCCACCCCCCCCCCCCCCCACACACACACACATTCTTACTTTCTGACTCCTTCATCAGCCCAGGGAAATTTGTGGCAATCCACTTACTGACACAAGTATTCATCTTCAAGAAAGAAAGACCTTTTATTTCCCAGGGTACATATGTCAAAACATCTGTCAAAAAAACTAGACAGATCTTGACTGTCCAGGTATACGGGATGGACGGTGGATAAGATTATCTTCACATAAATCATATGGAATAGATTTCCAACACCAGGAAAATCGATGATGGGGACACTAATTACACCAAAACAACTATCACAGACACCATTTCACACTGAAGCAGCACAATGTGGAAAAGCAGAAACTATAAAGGCTGAATGGGTACAAAAGCACATTTTGCAATTTATTTACTGTGTGTTTTATACATTTACTTAAAATCTTGCTGCTTCTGTTTCATTATTATGAAAATATGGATTATAATACTATTCACCTATGGTTAGAAAAATCAGGCAGTATAAAGAGTACTTAAAATGGTATCTGTCACTACATAAATGCTTGATTAATGTAAAATCTAAGCTCTACAATGTTACAATTAATTAGAATTGGTGTTGTTATATCCTCATCTTCACACTAGTAGCCAGAAACTATAGAAATATTTTGAAATCCATAAATGCCTCAGCAAACCATGAAATTGAAATCATGTTTCTGAAGAACAATCATACTAACTAGTCATTCAATCAGTCTCTTATTTCATTAGAGTTTAACTTTTAATAACATCAAGAATATGATGCAATATCCCCCTGAACATGCCAATTTTGGAAACATTGTGAAGCTATGTATAGACAATACTGTGGTGTGTTGTAAAAGTTATGAAACTACAGACGTAAAATAGATAATTGCTTGGGTTGTTACAGGAGAAAGTTGATTTCAATAAAAATTACAGTTTTCAAATGCAGCCTGTCATTAATGTCAAGTTATATTTTAGCTAAAATTTGCTAAATGTGAGTTATTTTCAGGGTTTTAAAATATTGAGATGTCAAAGGAGCCTTTTTCATTCCTCTGTGGAATATGGTTATATTTCTTGAGCAATTTGGAAACCTAGAGACCTCAGGAAAGTCCACTCTCTTTGGTCTCTTTATAGAGTTGCATATAAATACTTGGTCACTGTGATATTTTGTTTTATGTTTTAATAGCAATGGAGAAAGCATATGTATCCCCACTGACTTCTTGGATTACATCTTGATAAAAAGTAAAAGTGCTTTATCACCACACTTCATGCCACACGTAATTTTCTTTGGCTCCTTAGAGAGTCCAGCAATTTTACACTTTTCACTTGAGGGAGCCACTTCTGGTGTTAAAAGAAAACAAAAATAAAATACCAACCAAAAAAGTCAACGCCTTATTTTTCAAAGTTACATCCATCAGAAGCCTCTTATTGTCTGCATCTTGGGCAAATATGTTTAATCTGGTCAAACATGGAATAGATGTAAAATCTAAATGAAGGGTTACAGTCAAATATATCCTAATCGCCTGTTTTTCAATACTGTGTGTTCATTTCCTATATTTGGTTAAGTGCCACTAAATATGTAAAAAGCTATATTACTCAAAAAGATGCCATGTGTTAGTAAAGATTATGGAAACTTGTTTATATTGCCTTCCAGAAATATTAAAGAAATAAAAACACAGTTATCTATAAATGAGTTTTAGTTTTTTTTGATGTTTATTTATTTTTGAGGGAGAGAGAGACAGAGCCCAAGTGTAGGAGGGGCAGAGAGAGAGGGAGACACAGAATCCAAAGCAGGCTCCAGGCGCTGAGCTGTCAGCACAGAGCCTGACACAGGGCTCAAACCCACAAACCTTAAGATCATGACCTGAGCCAAAGTCGGATGCTTAACTGACTGAGCCACCCAGGTGCCCTTCTATAAATGAAATTTAAACGCATTTACTCCTACTCATGTTCTGCTTTATTTTGGCTTTTTAATATGTAAAGTATTAAAAATAAGGGGGTTTACTTTGAAGTAAAATATATGACATTATTTATGATAGAAAAATAATCATTGCCACCAGAGTTGAACAAACTAGGTAGAAAGTAAAGCTAAACCAAGTATTTGTCTCCGTGCAGAAGAAGTAGTTGATGCTTGAATTTATTCATTTAATTTATACACCTTTGTGTATGTATACAGAGCTAGTGATTAAAAGAATATTTGTTCAGCCACAGAAAAATAGCCTGTTGTTTTTTTCTCAACATGAGATATCATTTTTTTTCCCAACAAACACACAAGACCCTCTTCCTTTTCTCTGACATGAAGTTAATTAGGGAAAAGTGAAAACTAATAAAAATAATTAAGTACTTACCAAATGTCAGGTGTTTATCTAATATCAAGTGTAGTGTGCCAGAAATGTTAGTGGAGGGCTTAAATCTACAGGCTTCGGAGTCAGACATGTTTCAAACTTGTGTGGTAGACTTAGGCAAGTTTCTTCCTTCTCTTCCTTCTCTTCAAGCACCATTTCCTCAAGTGTAAAATAGAAATAATACTGTCACCTAACTTAAATGATTTCTGTAATTAAATAGTATACAAAAACTTTAAGTGTCTATAGTGTACTCAATAAAGTGTTTACTATCATTACCTCATTATTATTTTGTCTACTCTTCCCAGCTAAACTCAGATATATATATCATTATCTTTATTATACATTTTAAGAAAAATGAAGTCAAGAAAATTAAAATGACTTGGCCAAAGTCATGCAGTCAGTTAAGGTACTTTGAACCCAAAACTTTAAAGTCTATTGGTTTGTCATCAGACTACAAATTTTGCACACTTCTCATTTTCTGGTGTCTGCTAGGCAACGAGTGTTCTGCCCATGCCACTGTACAGATCATTGTGTAGAAAATTGACAGGCTGTTCACATAGAGAACATTAAGTTTATAATTTTAGTGCACATCACAGTAAAATTATCATTTAACAGTTACTGCCTCTCTCTTCTGGGCACAGTAAAAAGAATTATCCCATTTAATTTTCAGATTATCCTGAACAACAGGTATATTTCTTTTATTTCTACGATGAGGAAACTGATCACAAAGAAGAAATGATGTTTATTATCAGACAACCAATGTGAAAAGATTTGTTACTTGAACCATGTCTAATTCTAAAGTTTATAATGTAATCATAAAGCAACAGTGTCCCCCATGTGGGTCCAGCAAATAAGGTCAGATTTTTTATATTCAAGAATTGCTCCTGTCAACATGAATTGCCACATTCACCTCTACTCTGAGAAAAATTTTCCTGGATGATACAACGTACAGTTATGAATTCCAGCCTTTATATTTTAAATAGAAATATTAAATAGGGGATAATTTAAAAGACAAACAATCTCCTCTGTAACGTCCTTAGAAGAAATCAAAGTACCTAAACTGTTTCACCTTTTCTGACAGCTTTGAAGTAAACTCGTGCTGAAGACCGAAGAAACCAGCATGATATGCTGAACCTTACACACCTTGAGAACTAGTATTCATATAAAGCAAAATCTACGCTTATACTCTGAGATATGATTACATATAGAGTATAGGGAAAGGATTTCAGTCCAAAAACAGGCCTATGAGTTGTGGATGTGCTTAGCCAGAGCTCCCAATTATATGCCAATTCCTTACAATAAGTTCATGTAAAATTGCAAATCTTAGTCATAAATAACCTGAATCTGCAACCTGTTAGTTCTGCTTCTCTGGTTGAATCCTACCCAATACACCAACCTTTTTCTTACTCGGTTGACACCCCCTGGTTAGAGCAAGCAAACTATAAAAAAAGTTTGGTACCAACAGAGTCTAGATAGTTTTGAATTGTGTGGAGAATGGTGGGATTCTTTCCTGAAGATCACAGACAACACTTCAGCCAAACTACTTGCAGATGTTATCTTCCTTTTCAAATGAGTGGTTTTCATTGGGTTATAAGATAGTCTTATGGCAAAAACATAAAATTGATTCTTGTGTTCTAAATAACCATGAAAATGTCATGCTGAATAATATGTTGGCATATTCAATGAGAAAGAACAAAATACGGGTAAGATTTTTGCAATTGCCAGTGGTTGTGGTATCATTTTTATGTATAGTCATTTATAACCATTAACAAATAATTAGACATTGTTTGCTGAAGATAAACCAAAATAAAAGTTAAATTAAAATTGTAAAGAATGATTTAACATGATTTAAATATTCTAAAAGTACATTGATCAATAATATAAAAATGTAAAAAAATGTTACTTCTATATTTCTCTTATCTTAAAATTAATCAAATTACAAAGATAAAAATTACATACACACAGTCATACATAACTGCTAATAAGGGATGAGGATCCAGTTACCTACATTTTTATTTTTTGGTTTTAAAGCAAGCATAACCCCTTTGATAATTAGAATATGCAAACATTAAACTGAACTTCATTTATTTTCATGTGTGATTCATTAAGTGTGCATTAAATAAAAATGTTTCCGTTTTGCATTTTAAGTCAAAGCCTCTAGAAAAATCCAACCATTTAACTACTATTTATTAATAATGTTATTGCAAAATGACAACCAGAAGCTTCTTACATCATGTGCATCATACCAATTTTCTAGAGTAATCTATGATATAAGACAACCTCTGGTTGATTGCATTCTTGCTTAAAATTATTGAAAGATCACATTCATGACTTTATTCATAATAAGAAATCATTTTTTAGCATTCGGGTAAGTGTAAGCTATACATATTACTGTTTTATTTTCACTGGCTATTTTTATTTTAGTGCATGATAAGAGGAAAATTGTGTATCCTACAGTAATCTGATTTTAAATAACGGTTTTGACATGCTTAATATTATAAGCATAATATTAATATTATTATTAAAGAGTTAATGTTTATCACAAAACGAGACCTCTAGAACCAGCTTGATCATTGTGATGTTCACATTCTATCAGTTGTTAAAATATTTGAATATCATATTAATTTCTTTATCAGCACACTTTTCCATTAGCCAGTCTGCAAATGCAGAGATGTTTCATATGTAAATGCATCACCCAAAGACTATTCTATTTACATTCTAACTCCTTCACACTTGTCTTCCTACTGGGGCTTTGTATGATTTCTCTGTGGCACCTTTAATAACACTACCAGGAGGAATTTCACTGGCTAATTAGATTCTCTTAGATAAAACTAGAAGAATAGATAATGGGAATAGACTTGCTGAACAAGAAAACTGTAAAATATAGTGTGTGTGTGTGTATATGTATATATATATATATATATATATATATATATGCATACACACTTTTCTTCTAGAAATAGGCAACTCAAACATAAAGAGGTAAATGGTTCATGTAGCAGTGGCCATTGGATAAGCTTGTTTATTTCAACTAAAGCAAGAGTAAAACCATGTCTAGTCCCCAAAGAATTTATGATTACATGATACTCGTGTCAAAATAACCTAGTGTTTATGGGCCCAGTAGCCAAAGCAGTTCCTCTGTGGCATCACATTTTGTTCATAGAAAATTAGTGGTTATATTCTCAAAGTTCAGCTCTTCCCTGGGTGTAGGGAATCAGATCAAGAATATGGAAAAAGTTTCCTTCCACCCACTAGTCTTTGCCTTTAGGAATCCAGTGGATGAAAGTGGGGATATCTAATTTATTTTAGTTACCCAAGTCTAGGAAAATACTTTAGGTTTCCAATTACATGAAAACTCTCCACAAAGCTGAGAGTATTGAGCACTGTATCTTTGGTAGTGTGCTCCCACTTGCTTGCCCTATTCCTCACAAGTATGTTCCCCAGGAACTTATCAAAGATTTTCTCTATGGGAGAAACACATGAAAGCCAGTGGGTCTGAAAGAATATATAAAGAAGCTGGATGGAACTGAGCAATTTCTGGAATGATCCTTAATGTGGTGTAATCTCCTTGGGAGCTTGCCAATAGCTAATTCTCTGGGACAGAGAGTACAGAAAAAAACAGAACTGAGGCTAAAACTGAAAGTAGAGGTAGAAGTTTTATACGGATGAGCATATGGTTGGATATAGTAGCAGAAGAGTTAATTTTTAGAAGTATCTGGCTAGGTTATTGGAAGGGTAGGCTCCTGGAGAGGACTGCCTCTTAAAGATCAAAACTGTTAATGCTCATCCAAATATCTACCATACAAATTCCTTGGGCTAGAGACTGACTGCTGTTCTGTTGGCTCTGTGAATGTGCCAAAATGGCAGTTGGAATTGCTTGTTATGATCTTTGCTGATTGCTTCAAAAGAGTAATCATTGCAAATAAAAATTCTGGTAGCAAGTCCACCAAAGGAAGGCATCAATATTCAGGCCCTCTACCCTGACAAAATAAAAACCTAAGTGTTGGGGAGGGTAGGGAATCTTGAGGAATATTCTACTTCCCCTCTCTGTTTTCATAACTTCCTTGAACAATGTAGGTTGATAGATGGTTTCCATTGTTCAGATGAAGGGCAGCTGGGTGGACATAACTTGGACCTCATTTCATTTTAGGTGGCTCCAAAGTTAAACTCTTTTATTTTCAGAAATCACATATGGTGACATAATGCTGTCTTTTGGGTATGAAAGAAGGGTAATAGTCAATGATGGATAAAATCCCAATGGATTAGTCAAACACTGCCAACCCCAGGAAGTGGATGGAGGGTATAATATATTTTTCACTCTATTTTCCTATTCTTGATTCAATTAATTATGTCTCCTGATAAACAGGGTTCATATTTGATTATTTCTTAAGATTAGGGGTTGACTTGGAAAAGACATAATTTTTGGTAAGATCAGACTATCACAGTTCTCTTGGTATTGTGCAAGGATGCCAGCTTATTGTATTACCAGGCACTTGGAGAATCTACAAAGAACCTTGGCAACCTTCTAGAGTTTTCCAGTGATATCAGTACAAGTATTGAACAGGTGGTACCCAAGTTCAGACTATCATTTTACCATTTTTAAGAACACTCAAATACTCTCTGTAGAACATATTTTTAGGAAAATTTCTTTCCTGGAACACAATGTTATTTCTAGTTGAGTCTGACCCAAATATTCCTCTCTAAAGGATGCTGAGAGAGCAGGGACCATCCCCCCCCCCCCCCATCTTGCTGGTAACTTTTTCTTTAATTCTAGTTTCCAAATATGGTCTTTTTGAATCCTGCCCTCAGTGTGTGGATAATAAATTCTTCATATAAGCTCCACCAAAATCCCAGTCATTATTTTTTTCAGCTTAACACATTTTTAGACGCTTAGGAGTAGGAATATGGAGAATGAGACAGTTTGGGGGATGTACTTTGATCTAAGCAAAGTGAAATATATTTCTTTGACCGGTAAGTAAAATGTGTTACATATGAAATACATCTTGTGACCTTGAATCTATAAATATCTACTATTGTGAACCATATAAATTCTCACATAGTGAATTTTTATGTTATAAACTAGCTCTTATGTAAACAATTGCAAAACTATTTCCTAACCATAGTAATGTATATAATACCAATTTATGTGATTCATGGAACATCATGTAATAAAATTTACCCAAATTTCTAATAACAATTTGCCTTTGCCTCTACTACTGAATGATTTCCAGAGTAGCCTCCCAAATCATAGAATTTCTGGTCTTGACTGACAAAAGCAAGGCAGAAACACTAGAATTATCTTAAACACTGATTGTTTTCTTTATCCAAAAAGAAGTCCAAATTCTTAAGTAATTTTATGGTCATGAAGTTGTAAGGAAAAGTAAGCAATTTGCTATTTTATGAGGGAGATAGTTTAGATTTCTGAATATTGAAAGGCATACGTTTAATCAGTTGGTTGGTATTATACCTAAATTCTGAAGTCTAAGTTGAATGCCCAGAGAAAAACCTGATAAAGGGGACAGATGCCTTAACCTTTACTCTGAATCACTTCTAAAGAAGCATACAGAAAATAATTAAAATGGAATTACATACTTGTATCTATGAAAGATTACTAAGAGGTATCTAATTCAAAATCCATGTCAACATTTTCAGAATTTTTCTTTTTCTACCTTACTTCTTGACACATATATTTTGAAGCTACTCATATGTTTAAATCTCAACAATCTCCATCTCATTTCACAAGATTGTTTTTCCTCTTTCTGCCTCCGTCTTTCCTTGAACTTTTTAAGTTGAGCAATCTAGCCTCTTTTCCATTGAGTACAAATATTTCTTATTCAGAATACCAAGGAATGATGAAAAAAAAAATCACTGGAGACTGATACAGTGGGTTTAGAGCTCAGAAATAAAAGGTACAACTCTCAACATTCTCATGCAGTTTTTTTCAATTCCCACATATATTTGCCACGTGATAACTGTCTGATCTGAATGAGATCATTCAGAAAATAAAAGCCTCAAGAAGTTAGGGATCATGTGGAAAACCAGCACAGAAATAACCTCTACATATCAGCATTTTCCTGTTTCTGCTAGGTATTACATGAATGTCCATGACTGTTTTGGGAGAGATATTTATTTTCCTTCCATAAATGGATCTTAGAAAGTACTATGTTTTTTTATTATCCACAATGCAGTTCTTCATAAAGCGTTACCTTGAAAACTGAGAAGCATCTTTTCTCTTCACATGTATTGTATACAGTGCAAAATTCAAGATGTCATAGCTAAATGTTCACATTTTAAGACAATTTTTAATTAATTATAAATAACAAATAATTAAAACAAACAGTGGGCGTAAGATGTTTGGAGAAAAAAAATTTCACACTGTTTGTTGAGGTTCTGGGCATGGCCACCCGGAAGTGTGTCTGTTATCTGCCCTTATCTTGGGTTTAATGGTATATGTGTAGTCAAGAAAGGTCATGTTCACAAACATGGTTTCAACTAATATCCATGAATGATGCTTGGATTTGAAATTTGTATTTAGAAAACTATAATGCTTAATTGTATTGGTTGGAACCACTAAGATACACAGAGAAATTGAGGATTAATTTTTAACACCATATTGGGTCTGTTTGCATTTACCTTTTGGGTGACTATAAAGTTATCTAATCTGGAAGTTCCCCAGGAAATTTAGAAATCATAGTGTATGATATCACCCACTCAGTTCCTCAGAAGAAAGACTTGACTACACAAATGTATTTCATGTCTGCTTAAAATGATGTTAAACTGTTCTAATGTGGTTACCAACACAAAAATTTCAATATGAACCTCAAAATATTCTCTTGACTTATTATAGGTCACTTATTATAAACTTGCTCCATGCTTACTTATACCATTGATATCATTTATATAAAACAATTTGTGACAGGTAAATAAAGGTCTTGTTGATGGAGTGGCTGGGTGCCTCATTTGGTTAAGTGTCCGACTCTTGATCTTGTGGTTCATGACATCAAGCCCTGTGTCAGGCTGTGTGCTGACAACGCAGAGCCTGCTTGGGATTCTCTCTCTCCTGTTCTCTTTGCCCCTCCCCTTCTTGTGATCTTTCTCTGTCTCCCTGTCTCTCTCTCTCAAAATAAATAAATAAACTTTAAAAAGTAAAGGTCTTATTGTATGTTTTTCTTAACTTCTTCCCTGTGTTTCCCTTGTCAACAGTCACTGAAACCAGTATTGAAAAGTGTTTTTCATCATGGCAAGCTATAATAGTCATTCATGTCACACTCTTCTAATCACGTTATATACATAGATTTACTGTCTAAGACAGTAAATAGGTACATAGATTTACTAAGATCATATTATGTAAATGCAAGGTCACCACCAACATTATACCAGTCACTAAAAAGTTTTTATGGGGCACATGGGTGGCTCAGTTGGTTAAGCATCTGACTTCGGCTTCGGTCGTGATCTCCTGGCTTGTGAGTTTGAGTGCTGAGTCAGGCTTTGTGCTGACAGCTCAGAGCCTGGAGCCTGCTGTGGATTCTGTGTATTTATCTCTCTGTCTGCGCCTCCCCTGCTCATACTCTGTCTCTCTCTCTCTCTCAAAAATGAATAAACATTAAAATATTTTTAAGTTTTTTTATGCTTTATGTCCAAAAAGAACAGTAAATTTTAAATATTCCAAAATTATTTAAATTTTGAACTTAAGGTAATCAAAGATTATTGGTAAAATATAAAAAGTAAATTCTAAGATTGCAAATGATAAAAAAGTTTCCTGCATTTATATATAAATAAAAGTCAAGAAAGTTTAACATTGACATTCAACAGAGGCCATGATTTTTTGCAAATGTCAAATTTATCCTTGTCTAAAGCTAGTCATTTTTTTAAAGAAAAATATTTTAACATAGAGGAACAAGGATGGAATTTCTGAATATACAATTAGAGTTTGTCTTTTGATTGACTGTTTGGATGCAAATAGGATTCCATTTATAAAGAATAGAAAAGATCCAAATACTATTATTCTTAGAATTCTCATTATTTTAATTACACAAACGATGCTACTCTTTCCCAAAGGTTAATTTGCTTTAAAATTTTGCAGCTCAATCCTTGATTATAGATTATTCCAATTTCCCTGGAGTGGAAATGATACTAATCAAAGAAGGGATGAAAAAAGAAATTTATAGTTATAATTAATTAAATATTTCAGTCTACATATTGGAGCTTTTATAGAAAAAAGATATAAAACTTTTAGTTATTTAACTAGTTTGAATGAAACACTGTTTGAATATATATGCACATGTTCTTAATAATTTTCCTGAAGTCAAATAGTTATTCAAATTTATCCTTTTTGTGGATCAGCCAGCCCTTTGCTTATCTCTAATTGAGTTCATTGTGGCTGACCCACAGATATTATCTCACAAGGATTCATTTTATTTAAGTTCCCAATTTCAGCTCATTCCCACCTGAATCCCCCCTGCTCAATAATATGTTACTAATAATATAGTTTATTAATCATAATAATATAGATTGCTTCATACAATAGAAAAACCTGAGTTTTTCACATATACTGATCTCATCTCAGTATAGCAATAAATATACATGTCTCATTTGTAAATAACTTAAAATCATAAATGGTCTCAGGTTATCAACCTTTAACACATTTGGGACGTTAGTTGTAAATATTTAGTCTTTAAATATTCTCAAGTTGCTAATGTTTTATTTTATTTTTAAATTGTTTTTAATGTTTATTTATTTTGAGAGAGAGAGATAGAGAGAGGCTGAGTGCAAGCAAGGGAGGGGCAGAGAGAGTGGAGACACAGAATCTGAAGCAGGCTCCAGGCTTCAAGTTGTCAGCGCAGAGCCTGATGTGGGACTTGAACTCGCGAACCCTAGATTATGACTCGAGCTGAAGTCAGACACTTAACCAACTGAACCACCCAGGCATCCCTCAATTGCTAATATTTTTTTTTTAATGATTATTTAAAATGCCCTTTCAGGACTAATCTCTCATTCAATCTCCTTGAAATCAGGTTTAATTACAACATACATGTGCTCCTTATTTTCATCCTCTTCTGTTTGACTTCCACTCTTGCACAACACTATATAAGGGTGACTTGAAATTTAAAAGAAAAAAAATTATCTAATCTCCTACATGGTATTTCTCTTGCCTAATTCCTCTGAAGCATTTGGTTCCACTGGTCATTCATGGCTTGCAAATTTCTCTTGCTGCCTCTTCAGTGATATTATGCTCTTGATACTCATGTTATAGTTACAAACTTCTCTTCTATATCATTGTCTCTTTCTTTCCTTTCACTACTCTCTAGATCTTAGTGTTCTTAAAGCTCGAATGCTTTGTGTTAAAAGTAATCTTCAAAATTGCAATTAACCCCTTATAACTTTTATGTGCAAATCTTGATTAAATTTACTGTTATTAACTTTCTTAAAACTTTATTTCTCCTTTACCTCCATGTGCCAAGAACTGAGAAATGTCCAAGTAATCAGATTGAAATGGCTCACTGAGTACTTAGTGATGATTAAAAATAACAAAATTTAAAAAATACATTTTTTAAATAAAAACAATCATAAAAATTTTTTAAAAAAACAAAATAATAAAATTAGATTTAAAAAACCCATACAAACACATAGAAAACAAATGTTCAGGAAAAATATACAAACTAGATTGGAAATGAGTGTCCTAACAGTAATATGGATGTAGAAAGACATAGCAGCAGCACTTTTAACTTTATAAGCAAATGATTTTTCTATCAGAGATATATACTCAGCCAAACTATAATTCACTTTTGAGAAGTTTGTTTTAAAAATTTTTAATGCTTATTTATTATTTTGAGAGAGAAAGACACAGTGTGAGTGGGGAGGGGGCAGAGAGTGAGGGAGACACAGAATCTGAAGCAGGCTCCAGGCTCTGAGCTGTGGGGCTCGAACTCACAAACCATGAGATCATGACCTGAGACAAAGTTGGATGCTTAACTGACTGAGTCACCCAGGAACCCCCATGTGTGAGGAATTTTTAAAAGCTTGACAGATATATAAGAATTCAGAAAGTTTAACTTGTCACAGCCTTTGTTAAATAGTTGAAGATGTGTTTTGGCAGAGTGGGATGTACATCAAAGAAGAATAACTGTTAGAAACCAGGTAACAGTGGCTCTTGCTATCAGTAATTCTTAAGGTAACAGCCCAATTGCAGGTGGGGAGATCAAAGTTTCACCATGAGAATAGAGATTGAAGGTAGAGTCTCTCAAAAGGACAATAAAAGAACTAAGGAAATGAGAAAATTTCATTAAGCAAGGAGAAATACAATGAAGTCTTGATAAAAGTAAGTAAGCTAAATAAAAGTTTTTACAATGTCAACAAAATATAGTAACAGCACTATTACCCCATAACTACTACTGTTCCTACCACTACTATTATTATTGCTGCTGCTACTATCTTCAAGACAATCCATGAATTGGAGACAATTATGTCTACAGAAGTGTGATGTTTTCTGTTATTATAGATCAACTTAGGAAGAAAATACTAGAGGAATAGTACCATGGGTGTAAAAGTAAAAGTGTAGCTGACTAAAGGTGAGGTGTGAATGTGGGAATGTAGAATGGGAAAATTTATATGTCAATAATAGCTTTGCCTTACAAAGTGGGGACAACTGGCATTGCTCAATAGTGATATTAACATAAATATTAAGTATATACTTCAAAATTAGAAATGCAACCATAAGAATAATTAAGATAACATATCATATATAAAACACTTGTCAAAAGTTAAAGTAAGATAGGGGCGACTGAGTGGCTCAGTCAGTTAAGCATCCGACTCTTGATTTCTGCTTAGGTCGTGATCCCAGGGTCCTGGGATTGAGCCCTGCATAGGTCTCTGCACTGAGGGTGGAGCTTGCTTAAGATACTCTCTCTCCCTCCCTTTGTTTGCCCCTCTCCCCCATTCCCACTCTCTCTTTCTCTCTAAAATTAAAAAAAAAAATTAAAGATACGTATAATTTAAATGTTATAGACCATATTATTATTGATATGATAAATAATGTTAGCTTTTTATTAAAGTTTATTTATTTATTTTGAGAGAGAGAGAATGGGGAGGGGCATAGAGAGGAATAGAGAGAAACCCACTCAGGCTCCATGCTGACAGCAGAGAGCCCGATGTGGGACTCAAACTCATGAACTGTGAGATTAGGACTTGAGCCGAAATCAAGAGTCGGATGCTTAAATGACTGAGCCACCCAGTGTCCCTACCCATATTTATTTTTAAATAATATTGATAATAATGTTTCTTTTGTCCTATTATACAGTAGAATACTTTTACTCTCTTTTTCCTTGTCTAGTAATACTTGTTTGAACTGCCTACAGCCATTGAGACATCTTTCTTTTCTTTTAAAACTCACTCTGACTTGCAACTCTGGTCTTCTCAAGGCTGTGTCACATTGATTCCACATTTAATGAGAGGCAGCAAACCAAATATCCTCACAACAAAAAGAGTTGAGCATAGAATATTTAGAATTTTACTTGCCAGAAAGTTTTTAGATGATAGGAATTAGTTTGCAGCTCTCCAAGTGTCTACCCACTTACACTGCCAGCTAGATCTGGTAGACCAGTCATTTACCAATCAGATTTTCTGTACTCATAAATGTATTATACAGCCTATTCATGTTTAAAGTGCCCATCATTTTTAATCATTCTGAAGCACGTGGATGTCATCATAAATTATATATCCCTTTCTTAAAGAAAATGGTTTAAATGCACAGAGGTAATTTGATTTTTGGGAAACAAGTTAAATTTCAAGTGAATTAAAAGACATAAGAAAGTTGTATTTAACTTGGCTTCTTTTTTCTGGTGAACCTTCCTTCCATCCTTCCTTCCTTCCTTCCTTCCTTCCTTCCTTCCTCTTTCCCTCCCTCCCTCCTTTCTTTCTTTCTTTCTTTCTTTCTTTCTTTCTTTCTTTCTTTCTTTCCTTCCTTCTTTCTTTCTTTCTTTCTTTCTTTCTTTCTTTCTTTCTTTCTTTCATTTTTTAGTTCCAAAGCCATCTTATTTCCTCTAGTTGGTTATTTTTCACTTTGGGAATTTCTTTCATACCTACAATAACAGTGAATAACTCAAATTCAGTTATTTTATCCTTTTCTAGGCTCATATGTCCTTTTCAAAGATCATCAAACAGTTTAGGTGAAACAGCATAATTTTTCTTTTACTATAATGGTTTCCCTCTTTTTCATCTCCAATGTATCTCCAAATTAGAGTACATCCTATATGTACACACTTTGAAAATATAATTTGATGGCAGGCCAACATTTTAAGATCATCTCTATGGCCAGAAAAAAATGATAATTATCTTATAGGTGCAAGTCTAAGAAGGCTATCTCTGTCCTTTTATATAAAGTTGAAATCTTATCATGGGCTCATGCATGTTTTAAGAAAACTGCAAAGTGAGAAAGCGAAGAAAATCTTTACTATGAAAGCCTCAATATCACAAGTCAGCAAACCCCGCTCCGTTTTGACATTGCTGTTTACAAGATATGCGGGATGTTTAGCAAGTAGGGTCTCTTCATTTATTTGGTAAGAAATTTATAGACTAAATGGGATTTGCCAAAATCTACATTTGTGTTCTCTGCCAAACATGAGAGCAAAGTCTAGTTTTTATTTGAACAAGGTAACAATCTTTAGTTTCATATTTTCTGCAGTTTCATCACACTTGATAGAAATCAACATTATTTGAAACTCCACTTTTTAAGTCAAAATTCCTAAAAGCTAGAAGGGGAATTTTTCTTTTCTTTATTTCTTTCCTTTCTCCCTCCCTTCCTTCTTCCTGTCTCTCTCTCTTTTTTCTTCTTTTGTCTTCTCTTCATCTTTTCTCCTCCCCTCCCCTCTCCTCTCCTCTCCTCTCCTTTCTTTCTCTTCTTTTTTTCTTTCACCATGATTCAACAACTTGATAAACTTTAGAGAGTATCATTATAGGCAGGATCCTCAGAATTAGCACTACACCGTAAAAAGCCAAAACATATGTTATTAAAATGTCCTTTTGTGTTTAAAGGAACAATATGATAATTACTTTTCGTTCCTATAGTAATATACCCAAGCTAATTCAGCAGTCACTATTTTCAATAGACAATTTGTGTCTTTTGGGGAGATGACCAATCTTTTGATTCATTTAGAAGTGACTGTGTGTCTTCTCCTGGAAATGTGAGTTTGTGTGTCCGTATGTGTTTTCTTATGCTCTGCTCCACCAGGTCCAATAACAAATTCTGTTCTGCAGATTGTCCAATATGCTCCATTGTGTTTTTTTACCTCCCTAATCCAGTTGTATGTGTTCCTCCATCTGCCATCAATATAGCACAGTTGTTCAGTTCTTTTTTTTTTTTTTTTTGATAATGTCTGAGTCATCCTGTGTTGGCATGGTAATCATTCATTTTCATTATCTTAAGAAAAAAAAAATATAGTCACAATATACACAATGTTCAAAATTAAGCTGGCATTACCATGATACAAAACATTACAGTTAATCCATAGAGGCAAAGTCAAAGGTAAAATAATAATGCTTACAACTACAGCACCCTCAGTTGCACATTTAGTTGCATAATCTGGAATGAGCAACAATTCTCATGATCCATAAACCACAAATCATGGTTTCCAAGATCAGAAATCGGGGAAAAAAACAGTAACAGGACTACAGAAGGCAGATAATCTGTCATATCCATTTTACATTAAAAACAATGCTACTTTTAGCCCTTGTTTTGGAAGCAGCTATATAGGTTGTGGGCTTTCCCCCAAACTTCCAAACTCACCACCAAAAAAACAGAACTTTTCAAATCCTGAGGAGAGGTTTTTTTCTAAGATATAGCTCTTTTAGTACTAAAACAGGAGCTGACAAACCAGACTGTTTTATAGCAGCACATGGTAAAAGGACCTTGAATAGAAAGGTAAGTGAGGCACTGAAAAGCAGAAAACATAGAAGCAGTATAAGCATATTTGCTTGGTAGGGGCTTTGGCATAGGAATATTTTTTTGGGAAATGGAAAAGCAGTTTGTTACAATAGCAAACAAAATATCAAAAAGATTAGTCCCTGAATACATGAGACAATTTCTCAGAGTCCTTATGAGTAAAGTTACAAGAGGGGATTGTAAATTACACATAAATATGTATATAGAGTGTGTATATATATATATATATACACACACACACACACACACGCACACCCATATATATACACACACATACAATTTACTTACAGTAATTAAAGAAAATTATTATACATACATATACATATATATAATTTTCTTACTCTTACAATATACCTATTTAAGCCATAGGATCACATTTGCCAGAAAATATATATTCCATATTTATAATTTGTGCTTCTGGGAAACTGCAGTTTTAAAATAAACACTGTTAAAAGAAAGAGTAAAGATAAGAGAATAAAAGAACACTGTTACAAAAATCAGTTTTGATTAAATGAGGAAAAAATGGAGTAGAAAACAATGAATATATAAGGATACTTCAGCAAGATAAAATAATAGAAAACCTTAATATATACCAGAAAATTGGCTGGGATTATTCTTATAATATATTTGTTTTTATTACTGCTTTTAGTTAGTTTTAATGTATCTTGCATTTTACCAAATGTGACTTTGTTATAGCGTTTCCCTCAGGTTTTCTTAGTAAAGGCTGACATTTTGCAAATTTAAAAGTATGTATTGTCACATAATTATATTAATTTATATTCAAATACTTCACACATATCTATCATATATCAAAACATCTTTCAAAATCTTAGAAGTGTAGTTGTGATCACCTTTTTCTTTACCATTAATATCATCTTTATTTGAAGGAATAAGTGCTACTATTTTCTATTTAGTATCTTAGAAAATTTTATTTTCACATTATTTTGTCTTTTCAGTATAAAAACCTTGTATTTTATTGTCTGTATTCATTTTATGTGAATTGAAAATATCATCCATTCTAATTTTCAAAAGACATAATAGTGACCATTTAAGAATTTCTAGCGGATTAATATATACTTTATGGTTTGAGGAGCTGTTACTGTCATGCAAGTATTCACTACTACAGATTACATATTTGTATTATTTTGAAATGTTTCTATTCTGCACCTAAGTCAGTGCTTAAAAGTTAAATGATATCTATATAATATGTGAATGAATTACTTTATATTGCAGTCACAGTTTTGAGTATGTTAAATGAAGAAAGAAACTTAGTAGAGATTTATAGTGCTAAATTTATTTTTAATAGTATTTATTTAACATTGTTTAGTATATTTTGTGAATATATCATGTTTTACATTTTTATGACATAAATTACATGGTACTGGGAAAAGTATGGGTGTTGTAACTGTAAATAACATAAACAACTCAATATTTGATAGTTTATAGACAAATGCCATTGATTTATTGCTGAAAGAGCAAGTGAAATCTCATGTGTGCTAAATTAGGAGTCAAGTACTAAATGAAAGTGAAAACCTGGGCTTCATTTGAGATTGGTGGAAAAGATAGCAAAACAGGAGGAAACAGGAAGGAAAATGAGATTTCGGGTAATGATTACAGATAGGAAAGAAGTCTAAAGAGATCATGTACTGAATTGTGTATGCTAATCATGCTGATCTGAATATTCAACACACATCAATATAATTTGCTCTAAATTACTACCCAAACTGTTTTTCCTCAAATAGATCATATTTTTTTCTACTAAGTGTTTAAAATAAAAATCAGATCAACTTCTTTATTCCTGTGCACTCTTCATTTGTTTCCTTATTTTATCCTTGATCTTGTGTACAAGAAAAATATTTATAGGCAATGATTGATTCAAAGATATTATAGTTTTATTTTTAATTTAATTTAATGTTTTTTAATTTTTATTGGGGCACCAGGGTGGCTCAGTTGGTTGAACGTCTGAGTTTTAATTTCAGTTCAGGTCATGATCTCACAGTTTCTGAGATTGAGCCCCACCTTGAGCTCTGTGCTGTCAGCAGAATTCTTGAGATTCTTTCTCTCTTCCTCTCTCTCTGCCTCTTCTCTGCTAGCACTCTCTCTCTCTCAAAATAAATAAACATTAAAAAATTATATATATTTAAGGTGTGCAACCTGATTCTTTGGTATATAGTCATCATGCTGTACATTAGTGTAGCTGATGTAGATATACTTATATCAGAATTTAAAACAAAGACTATAATAAATGACAAATACAGATTGCACATAATGATTAAATTGCCTCAATTAAACAAGAGGCAATCCAACAAAAGGATACATTTCTAAATATGCATCCAACATAGGAGCACCTAAATTTACAAAGCAGACCTAATGGATGAAATAGACAACAGTTCAATAATATTAGGGATTTTAATATCCTATTTACATCAATGGATAGATTATCAAGACAGAAAATCAATCAGGAAAACATCAGCTTTACACACGTTAGACCCGATGTACTTAACAGATATTTACATAACATTCCATCCAAAAGCAACAGAATATACTCTCTTCTCTAGTGCACCTGGAACGTTTTCAAGTATACATCCTTTGTTAGGCTACAAAACAGTCTTAATAAATTTAAAAGGATTAAAGTCGTTTCAGGCATATTTTACAACCATAATGTAATGAAACTAGAAATTACTTATGTGGAAAAAAAGGAAAATTCACAGATAAGTGGACATTAAACAACATGCTACTGAACAGCCAATGGATCAAAGAAGAGATTAAAAGATAAATCATAATATGTATTGAAACAAACAAAACTGAAAATGTAAAATACCAAGATATATGGGATGCAGTAAAAGCGGCTCTAATAGGGAAGTTCATAGTGGTAAATACCTCCCTCAAGAAACAAGAAAAGCCTCAAATAAACAACCCAACTTTACATTTCAAGAAACAGAAAAAAAAGTCAATAGAGGAGATCAATGAAACTAAGAGCTGATTCTTTGAATAAACAGAATTGACAATCCTTTAGTGAGACTCATCAAGAAAAAAAGGAGAGAGAACTCAATGTGATGTTAAGGTGATTCAGTTGAGAGGATTCAATTCAAAAAAGAGGTGTTTATGGGGCACCTGGGTGCCTCAGTTAAGCGTCAGACTTGGGCTCAGGTCATGATCTTACAGTTCATGAGTTCAAGCCCTGTGCCGGGCTCTGTGCTGACAATTCAGAGCCTGGAGCCTGTTTCAGATTCTGTGTCTCCCTCTTTCTCTGCCTGTCCCCTGCTCATGCTCTATCTCTGTCTCTCCCTCAAAAATAAATAAACATTAAAAGAAAAGAGGTGTCTATTTGATAGCTGAAGGATAAAGAAATTGGGATATATATGTATTTTTACATATAATGGAATATTATATATATTGAAAAAAATAAAAATTTGACATTTGTGACAACATGGATGGACCTTGAGGGCATTATACTAAGTGAAATAATTCAGACAAAGAAAGATGAATACCATACGATCTCTCTTATATGTGAACTCTTAAAAAGGGAAAACAAAGCTCATAGATACAGAGGTTGCCAGAGTCAGGGGATAGTGTGTAGGAGAAATGAGTGAAGACAGTCTAAAAGTACAACAAAAGAAAACAAAAAAATAGGTTCATGTTAATGATATTGGGCCATATCTATAAAGTAGAATTCAGTGGGGCCATTTATAAAAATTATATTTTTGATATAAACAGATGATCAAGTGAAAATAGCATTATTACAATACAGTTCAGTTTTTTTTTGTAATATGTATATATATTGGGTGTGCATAGAAAAGGTCTGAAAGGCTATATATCAAACTATTAGTTGTTATCTCCGTTATGTTAGAATTATAATGACTTATTTTATGTAGGAAGAAATAGATCTCTTGGCTTATTCATCCTATGTAACTGCAATTTTGTTCTCTTTAACCAGCATTCCCCATTTCTCCTACCTCTTCTCCCCTGATAATCACAATTCTACTTTCTGTTTCTATGTATTGTTTAGATTCTACTTATAAGTGAGATCATACATTTTTTTCCCCTGTGTCCGGTTTATTTCACCTGGTGCAATGTCCTCCAGTTTTATCCATGTTGTTGAAAATGGAAGTATCTCTTACTTTTTTGATACTGAATGATATATATTCACCATAATTTCAGTTCTGTATCTGTTCATCTGTCAACAGACACTTAGGTTGTTTCTGTATCTTGGCTATTGTGAAAATGTCATGGGAGTGCAGTTATCTCTTTGAGGTACTGATTCCATTTCCTTTGGATATATATCCAGAAGGAGGACTGCTGGGTCATATGGTAGTTTTATTTTTAGTTTTTTGAGGAGCTTGCATTCTGTTTTCCATATAGCTGTATCAATTTATATTCCTATCAACAGTGTACAGGGTTCCTTTCTCTCCATATCCTTGTCAACACTTGTTAATTATTATTTTTTTGATGCTAGCCATCCTAAAAGGTGTGAGATGATATTTTTCATTGTGATATTGATTTGTATTTCCCTGATGATTAGCGATGTTGAGTACCTTTTCATATATCTGTTGGCCATTTGAATGTCTTCTTTGGAAAAAAAAATGTTTATTTGGGTCCTTTGCCTGCTTTTTAATCATTTGTTTTGTTTTATTTTGTTTTGTCTTTTGTGATTGAGTTGTGCTATGTTGATTATAATTTAAAATCTTAAATTTATTCAGATGTACTCTTTAGATAATTATATATGTATTTTCATATTTAACCTGACATTTAAATTACAGAGAAAATTCTCACATAATTACTAGTTATACATATACCATGCAGCAATGACTTTTTACTGTATAAAGGATTTAATTCTATGCACTCATGTTTGCGATCACTTCTCTACTGGTAAATTGTTAGAACTGAGAGGTAGGAGTCAAAGGATGTGCTTGATGACCTTCCCCAGGAATCATTGTCTAATTTAATCTCTCTTATTTTATTACCAGTGCTTTTGAGTTTTTTTTTTTTTTTCTTTTACCATGGTCTTATTTCTCTTATTAGATCTCAAACTGAAAAATTAAACTGGCAAAAAAAAAAAAGCTGAAAAAGTTAAATAGAAAAATGGGAATAATAAGCTTAGCTTAATTCCTTCAAGATCTCCATTTGAAAAATGAAATGTCTGCCTGATGCCTAGATTGTGTTGGAGTCTCCTCCAACACTCCCACACTCCACTTGAGACTCTAAAAAGACTCCTTTAGTGTCCCAAAGTTTAGAACCAAACTGCCAACTTGGCACAATTGTTAAAAGTCCGTAGAGTTAATGTGACACATATTATCACACCACCAGTATTACAGACAGAAGACTATACATACACTCCCCAAAAGTATTCCCAAACTCTAGAAGTTTACTTGAGTCGAAGTATATTCCAAGAATTCATTGCTTAGATCTATGAAAGACCATACCAAAAATTAATTGTAACCGATGTCAGTCATTCTTCTTCAGTTGTTCAGAATCCATAATATGTGAACTCAATTTAGCAGAAATTAAGAAAAAGACACAGATTAATATGAGCACTCTCCATGCATATACCATTTGGGACAGAAAATTTAGTTACACATTACCTCTAAATTTTCAATTCTTGTTTTAATATATGTTTCTTTGTTTAGTGTTATTGTCTCCTTGTTAGGAAATGGAGTAAGGACTAACAAACACTTAATAAGAAGAAGTATACTTTTGTATGATGTAAACTCACTTGACTTTTTATATTAAATATAATCACAATACATGAGAAACAGGGATATAATCAATAGGTGACCCCTTTGCAACTGCAACACTTGGTTTCTTTTCCAAGAACATTGAAAATTTAAAAATAATAGGACAGCATCTTTTACTAGAGCCAAAGTATATAGCCATTTATCTTACACTGTGATGAACAAGGGAATATAATCAAGGTGTTTGGAGAAGATTTTACTAGGCTCCGTTATTTCTTCAAGTAGTATAGATGACTTCATGTTGCTTCCAGCTGTTCAGAGGCTTAAGACGTCTTCAGGGGGTGCCTGAGTGGCTTATTCGGTTAAGCTCCTGACTCTTAGTTTTGGCTCAGGTCATGATCTGACAGTTTGTGAGCTTGATCTCCAAGTTGGGTTCTGTGCTGACAGCACGGAGCCTGCTTGGTATTTTCTCTCTCCCCCGCCTCTCTGTCCTTCCCCTGCTCATGCTCTCTCTCTCTCTCAAAATAAATAATTTTTTTTCTTTTTTTTTTAAGTCTTCAGGGCAAGCAAACTACTTAAGAAAGGCACTCTATCTTTTTCTGTATTTTTCCAGTCATGCTCCAGGTGGAGGTCATGGGTAGAGATCCTAGTCATGATACTAAGGAAAGGAAAGTAAACCTCTTAGATAATGTCACAATCTTTGCTGATACCTCAGAAAGTTAGAATTAGAGATTTAATACTAGCTATTAGCCAATAGACTCTCTCCACAACACAAGGAAATTGATAGGCCACTAAAATTTGAATGGAGTCTGTTTATCTGAGGCAGCTAAAATTTGAATGGAGTTTCTTTATCTGATCAAAAGGAGTATGTAATTAAGACTTCTCTTCAGTCATGAAAAGGGAGCCAGGGATGGGCTGAGTATGGTCCCTTCTGTAGAAGTAAGAAATTTTGCAATGTTTTGGTATGGTTACTTTAACTTGGAGAGATTTAGAAGCAAATCAATAAGAACCCTGATAAATGTTTTAGGCAATTTACTGCAGAAGAAACCACAAGCTTGAATCTTGAAAGCCAGTGTAGCAGATCGTATACCTACCGCATCTCTGAGTTCACTTGAAGCTATGGAAGTTAATTTCTATTAGTCTTTCTCTGCAGCCTGGGAGCTGACTCTGCAGCAATGACACTAAAGAACTGAGGATGGGGTTAAAAGTCTGAAGATTCTGAGTGCAACGCTGAACACCCAAGGGTCTGAAAGGATAAATGCCGCTGGTGGAACAGTTCTTGTTGAGGCAATTTAGTGGTAAACTCTACGTAGTTTCGTAGAGATTCACAGTGGAATTGAGACCAAGTTGATCACAGTTCCGACTAGGCTCATTTTTGTACACTTTTTTTTTTTTTAACTTTTCTCACTTCACTGTCTCACTTTCCTCATTTGGACTCCTTGGGATTACTTTGTCCTAAATTCTGGACCCAAGTCCTCATCCTGAGGTCTACTCTGGGTACTCCAAATCCTTCACTGGCAGAATATAAGCTATACAACAGAACGGCCTCTCAGTGAAAGACAGCTAGAGAATTATTCACAAAGGGCAGATGGACTTACCAAGGAATTTACTTCTTTCTCAGGCCTGGGGATGTCTGCATTTTCTGACGAGAAGGATTTTTAGATTGCTGTGGATAGCTGACTGATGTGTGTATCCCGTTCAGGTAGAAAGTCCAGGCTGACTAATGAGATTCATACTCCCCTTCAGCTTTACAAACTGAGTTATGGATGACCAACTAAGGGCAGCTAAAATTTCCCAACCTATTTTTCAGTTGGGTGTTTCCCAGTGGTTAAGTTTTCTCTGATAAAATACGAGCAGAAATTTGGGTACAGTACCTAAGCCTGGCACAAGAAAATTTCCACAGTTTACTCCAAGCTCTTTTCAACTGCTGGCTTTCGGATGTAGCTAACATCGGGTTGATGTTATAGGACCACATGTGACAAACGGCAGAGCACCTGAGTTTGTGAAAACATCGACCCTCTGACCTGCAGCAGATGAAGCATGCTAGTGCTGAAGGCAAAATGTAAACTTCATCCTTGTACATTTGGGGAGATTTCACTGGAGCGGTTTAAGTCCTCATAGCTATACTGTGGCATTCTTCCTTTTTCCAAATGGAAATTTTAATGGGTTTATTATATTTTTGCTCTATCATTGTACATCAGTTGTGGAAGGACAGATATGTTGACTTTTTAAGGTTACTGGGGAAAAAGTAGTCATAGCATGACCTGCTAGAGAGTACTTAATGCACATCACCAAGAGATCCTAAAAAAATAAGCTGAAAGCAGTGCAGATAGGGACATGAGGAGTTCACGCTTGGAATGAGTCATGAAATAGCCCTACTTGTGGGAAGAAATGGCATTCAGGAATGGTATGGTATTTTCTACCTATAACCTAGCATTTGTTCTTATTTTCTTTCTTCTATTTTTTTTAAAAATCTGTGAACTGTAGTTGGCAATGTAGACGCTAAGCCAGAGACTGCATTTCCTGGCCATTAGCAGGAGAGCAATGAAATTGAGGGGGTTAGATGTGCTTCTTCTTTCCTACTTCCACAGCCTGAGATCCAGAGCTAGAAGCCAAACCACATATTTAGGATGTCAGAGCAAACTCACCTAATTGGATCTTTGGAGTAAAACTCAACCTAGATATTGTTGTTCATCAACATTTGGAAAAATGGGGAGAGAGAATGTAATTTCTATCATACTTAATTAAACGGGAAAGTATACACAAAATTCTATTCAAAATACATTTCTTCAAATTAATCAACATGGGCACATCTAACTGCAAAAAAGAAAAAAAAAAGACTGAAGAACAGATTGGTGGTTGCCAAGGACATGAGTGGGTGGTGCTGTGGGGTGGGGATTGTGGCTGAGGTAGCCAAAGGGTACAGCTTTCTAGTTACAAGATGAATGAGTCCTGGATATGTAATGTACAGTGAACATACTATATTGTATATTTGAAAGTTGCTAACAGAATACATTTTAAAAGTACTCATTACACAAACACACTAAAAGTGTAACTATGTTAGGTGATGGATATGTTAATTTTATTGTTGCGATCATATATATTCATATATATATATAGTATTTCATACATCACATATATATGATTGTTACATGTATACTGTAAACTTACACTACATTATATGTCCATTAGATCTCAATAAAGCTGGAGGAAAAAAGGTTGGGATATATAGATATATAGTAAAGTATCTTCTGATGCTATTTGCTTACTTTACAGGTTATCTCCACCGACCACCCACCAACCACTCATTCTAACATTTCATATAAAGTGAAAGTTAAGTTTCCTCTTTATATTGTTAACACATTCCCGTTCCTCCTTTCCAGATTTAATCTGTCTCCCTAGGTTGTTTTATATTCTCACCATGCATTAAAAATTTTAATCAGTCAAAACTGACCAAATAAAAAAGTAATTCAAATAATTCTAACATCTGTTTAAACAGGTTTAGACTTAGCTTGAAGTTGGTGTACAGAGATACTTTGCTTGCTATATTCCTTAAAATGTATTTTGTAGCTAATTCCTTACATAAGATTAATATTTTATGTAAAATTATTTCATATTTCTATATGCATTCAAATTATAAAAATATATTTACTGAATTCCATAAAATCTTCTAAAATATCTCATAAAATGATTTATCTGTTTTTTATCTGTTGATCAAAACAATGGTGATGGTGTATTTTAAAAATTAATGAAATTAGAGAATATTTATATGAACACATAACAATGCTAAATCTTTACTGAAATAAAAATTGAACATAAATGAATATATTTAAGCCAACAGCACCACCAAATAAATCAGCTAGAGTATTATTTTAGAACATTTCAAAGTGGATAAAAATATAATATTTATATGTTTAAATAAGGGGTAAGAATACTGTTCTAAAATAACTTATGTGGTCTCAAAAGTTTCTTAGAAGAGCCCATAGGAAGAAGGTTTGTAAGGCCAGTTCTTTTTTATTTTTATTTTAAGTTTTTCTTTAAATTCCATTTAGGTAACATACAGTTTCAGGTGTACAGTATAATGATTCAGCTGTTCCACACAACACCCAGTGCTTATCACAGCAAGTGCGGCCAGTTCCTTTATTTATTTATTTTTTTTCAATGTTTATCTATTTTTGAGAGAGACACAGATTATGAGTAGGGGAGGGGTAGTGAGAGAGGGAGACACAAAATCTGAAGCAGGCTCCAGGCTCTGAGCTGTCAGCACAGAACCCAACACAGGCCCCAAAGCCACAAACCATGAGAGCATGACCTGAGCTAAAGTCAGATGCTCAACCAATTGAGACACCAATGTGCCTCTTTTTTTTTTTTTTTTTTTTTTTTTTTTTTTTTTTTTTTAATAGGGGCATCTGGATGGATCAGTCGAATAAGCATCCCACTCTTGATTTTGGCTCAGGTCATGATCTCACGGTTTGTGAGATCAAGCCCCACATAGGGCTCTGTGCTGACAGCTAAAAACCTGCTTGGGATTCTCTCTTTCAAAATAAATAAACACACTTTAAAAAGTAAATAAAAGGGGACCCTGGGTGGCTCATTCGGTTAGGCGTCCAACTCAGGTCATGATCTCGGGGTCTGTGAGTTCAAGCCCCGTGTCGGGCTCTGTGCTGACAGCTCAGAGCCTGAAGCCTGTTTCAGATTCTGTGTCTCCCTCTCTCACTGACCCTCCCCCATTCATGCTCTGTCTCTCTCTGTCTCAAAAATAAATAAACGTTAAAAATTTTTTTTAAGTAAATAAAAATAATCTTTAATAAAGTACAGTTGACACAATATTGCATTAGTTTCAAGTGTAAGATATAGTGTTGCAGAGCTTTAATAAATAAAAAGGAAAAGTTATTTTTAACCCTTCAAATAAGTCAAATAAACTATTAGAATAAAGTTGTTAATAATCATTATTGATATAATGACTGCAAAGAAAGCTTTAACAGTAATTATAACATTATACAAAAATAATTTATTTTCCCCATCATAATAATTCTGTATAAGCAGCAAATACCTGAAATATCAGTGTCAACCACATCATCATGTGTCAGAGTAAGTATAGAAATAATGCTCATTTTAATTGGGCATATTACTTTAACACTTTGTTTATGACAGTATACAGGTAAGGATTTTGTGGAATTGTCACAGAGAAAATTAAATTTAAATTAAGCTCTTTGATTCATTTACACTGTGACCTTGGCCATATTATTGCTTCTATGAGATACAATTTTGTTGAATGTAAAAAGCAAGGAAAACAATCTGTAACCTGCAGCCTTTATTTTAAAATCTTTGTTGTTTGTCAGGCACTATGTTAGATGCCAAGGAGATATTGTTATAGAACGCAGATCCTGGCTTAAAGGATATTATATTCCAGAGAGAAAAAGGAAACAAACATGTCAATAACTGCAAGATAGCGTGATATGCAGGGTGATAAAGATACACGCACTGTGAACTTTGTATTCAGGAATGGAGTAAGGAGATCTGCCATGGGGCTGGGTCAAGGTGAATCCTTGTAGAAGTTGCTTTGAAAGACAGATTGGAAGCAGCTGGATGAAGGAGGGGAGAAGTGTGTTCCAGGTAGAGAAAAGAGCATATGTAATGTCAGAGAGACATTAAAATGACATGGGACAATTTTTTTGAATTAATAGTGAGAAAAGAAATAAGGATGGATGATGGGAAAGGACTCCCTGGGAGAAAGCCCTAGCCAAATTTTTATAAAAGGCTTTATGTGTTAAGCCAGGACCCTAAAAATTATGATAATGTACTGCTATCAAAATATTAAGGTAAGTGTGCGTTTTAGAGAAATTATTTTGGTAGTGTGTGGATGATTAAATGTTTCGAAAATACAAGCAAGAAGTGCAGTTGGGAATCAAATCTGGATATTTACATGGTAAAAGTGAGGAGAATAACAGAACTTGGGATAATGGAAAAGGAGAGAAGTTGAGGAGTGCAAAATTAAATAAAGAAGAACATTCACAGACTCTGGTATGTGATAAGGCATGTGACAAATGAAGGGACTGAGGTTTCTGAGTTTCTAACTTGCCTGACTATAGAAAAAGGGCAATTCACAAGCATGGCAAATACAGGGAGAATAGATATGTGGGGAGAAAAATGGTCTTCAGATTTAAACATATTTATTTTAGTTTTTAGTACGAACTCTCAGTGGAGATGCCAGATGAGCTTTGGCTCAAAAGACAGAATCAGACATAGATTAGGAGTTATTGGGAGTTTTGGTGTATATGTGCTAATCAAAAATTGTACATATGAGGTTATTCAGGGTGACATTTAGAGAAAGCAGAGCTCTGGGATGCAGTGAAAGATATAACACAAGTGGAAATACTACCTAGGTTTTTGATGATGAATTATATTTAAAAAACCTGGTTTATATCATGGTAAATGCTAAAATTTGGTCATATGTATAATTGATATATAAAATCATACATATCTGGTATATGTATAATTGGTATATATAATTGGGCATATGTATAATTGGTATATATAATTATATATAATATATATTATCAACATATTATATATTTATAGCAACTTGATTATATAACAAGAGTATGTATACACACACATACATGTGTGTATACATGTATGTGTGTGTATACACGTACACATGTGTATACACACATATACATGTATTCCATATATATACATCTTTATATATATGTAATCACTAGATTGCTACAGTGTAGAGTATAAGGTAACTCCAGAAAAAAAATGTCTTGAAACTCATAAAATTTTTAAAAAACATAATAAACTTTTTAAACATTCATGTCATAAAGAAATGAAATATTCATTTAAAAGCAAGTCTAAAATATGTTTGGGTAAATTATTTTACTTGCTATTTCTTTCCTTTAATCAGCTGTAGATATATCTTTACCACCCAGCTTCCCAGTTATTTTTGACCATTCTCCCTTTAAATGGAATCCTTCCTTTCTCTCCATTCCATTTCACCTACTTCAGATGTCTTTCAAATATATATTGGATCAGAACAGATCAGACCAAATATTGGGTCAGATCTGATCTCATTTTATAGAAGATAAAGATCTTGCATAAATAGAACTTAATATATTATTGGTTTATATTTGATTTTTTTACAGAAAAATAATCAAAGTGTTTTCCAGGTATTATAACATACAATGATGAAATTTTCATTACATTTGCAGAATGAATAGAATAAGAGAAAATGGTATGATTACATAAGAGCCTTTTATATGTACTAAGTGAAGATTTACTGCATGATAAACAACAGATGATTATTTTGTGTATGTGTTAGGATCTAATTGCTGTAGACATCTGAGTGCACAGCTTCAGTAACTGCATGAGGAAGGCAGGCTGCCTGAAGTCTTCAATTAAGGTAAAAAAAAAAAACAACACAGATCCTTCAGGTCATTTATGGGAGAGTAGAAACTGCACTGCAATTAGAGTTTCCAAGGGGAGAAATAGCTCAATCTAATCCCATTTATAAATAACAAAAGGAACAATGATGGCAATTTATCATCAGTCAGTGGCAAGGAAGTAAACTAAAGAAAGTGGGGATTAAAGATAGCACTGGCTTCTGTGCTGGATGCCTAAACCAAAACTAAGAATGGCACGCCTTGGGGACACTGTGGTCTGCTAATGCTTAGTTTCTTTCTCATAAAAAAAAAAAAAAAAAAATTCTGAGGATACTTTTGTAATGACTTAATGTGACCATGGTACATTTACCTTAAGGGGCACCTGGGTGACTCAGTCGGTTGAGCCTCGGACTTCAACTCAGGTCATGATCTCATGGTTCTTGGGTTTGGGCCCCGCATGGGGCTGTGTGCTGACATGCTGACAGCTCAGGGCCTGGAGCTTGCTTCGGATTCTGTGTCTCCCTCTCTCTCTCTGCTACTCCTTTGGTCACACTCTGTCTCTCAAAAATAAATAAAGTTTAAAAAATTAAAAAAATATATTCCTCAATCCTTTTGATTTAGCAGAGATATGAATAAATATTACAAATACTGTGAGCATCACTATTCATCACATGCGATAGTGATATATTTGATTTTTGCTTTATTAAGTATTTTATGATCACATTTCTTCTCCACTATTGGCTTATTATTTATACAATTTTTAAAAATTAAGATATTACCTTAGGATATACAATATATATCTTTAATTTGTCATAGTCTACCTTAAAATAATGTTCTAGCTCTTCAAACATAGTATAAGAACCTTACAATAAGAAACTCATGATTTCTGCTTCCCATACTTTTTGGTATTATGATATTTATCACATTTTTACATATGCTGTAAACACCGATATGTTACTAC
This sequence comes from Prionailurus viverrinus, assembly GCF_022837055.1. Classification (NCBI taxonomy): domain Eukaryota; kingdom Metazoa; phylum Chordata; class Mammalia; order Carnivora; family Felidae; genus Prionailurus; species Prionailurus viverrinus. The sequence continues at coordinate 67,077,831 of NC_062564.1, read as the reverse complement.
TATTTTGGGTTTAGCAGTCAATTAACTTTTAAATTTATTTTTATTTATTTTTGAGGGACAGAGAGAGCAAGTAGAGAGGGGCAGAGAGAGAGGGAGACAGAAAATCCCACACATGCTCTACACTGTCAATAAGGAGCCCGATGCTAGACTCGAACCCACGAACCATGAGATCATGACCTGAGCCAAAACCAAGAGTTGGACGCTTAACCAACTGAGCCACCCAGGTGCCCCACAAGAAAGATTAAACATTAAAACAACAAATTTATTTCTACTTTGATTTTTGCCACTTCCAGTGCTCTCCATTGCTTGTATCGATGAACTTTCTATCATATTATCTTTAATATGATATAAATTTACCATATTCTGTCTGCCAAAATAACTTCTGTAAATTTTCTTATAGTGTAGATCTGCTGGGAATGAATTCTTCCTTTTTTACTTCAACTAATAAAACTTGTTTTTTTCCTTCAATTTTGAAAATGGAAGATGCAAATTTGAATAAAGAATCTAGGTTGTTAGATTTTATTTTATTTTTTTTTCTCAACACTAAATGTTTCTATTTCTATAGTTCTGAACAAGAGGACTGTGTAATTCTTATCTCTGTTCCTCAATATATAATGTGTCTCTTTTCCCTGGCTACCTTCAAGATGTTTTCAATCTTTCTCTGTATCTCCCTGTCTCTGTCTTTGTCCCTCTCTTTTGGTGCTGAATATATGTGTCCAGGAAATTTTAATTTTTCCCTTGCCTTAAAAAAAAAATAGACTGGCTGATGCTCTTTGAGCTTCTTGGTAGTATGGTTAGCTATCCCTCACCATTTTTGTAAGAATTTATATCATTATGTCTTCAAATATTCTCATGCTTATTACTTTTCTATTCTGAAATTTTAGTTGTGTGCATGTTAAATCATTGATATTGAGTAGCAATAATATGTTCTATTATTTTCTTTTCTACTTTTTAAATATGTTTTGTTTTCTATTTTCTTTTTAATTTCCTTTTTGTTTCAAATTGGGTAATGTCGATTAGGATTTCTTCAATGTCACTTATTTTTAAACCTTATCAAACTTATTTAAGATCACTGATTAAGATTAGTGTATGAAGCAGGGGGTGGGGGCACACCTGGATGATTCAGTGAGCATCCGACTTCAGCTCAGGTCATGATCTCACAGTTCATGAGTTCGAGCCCTGCATTGGGCTCTCTATTGTCCGTTCAGACCCCAGTTCGGATCTCCTATCCTCTTGTCTCTCTCTGTCCCTCCCCTGCTGTCTTTCTCTCAAAATAAGTAAATATTAAAAAGAAAAAAAAATACGCTATGAGGAATGTTAAAGGACTTTCAGGAAAAGAAACTGAACAAGCTAAATAAACAAAAAGTGGTGGAGTATTGAATCTTTAAAGAGGCAATGATTGAAAATTCATGAAAGATATGAACCCAAAGGAAGCAGAACATATCCCAAACAGGATATAAAACTAAAGTACACCCACATATATTGCAAAAATGTGTAGAATCCCAAGACTAACAGAAGGTCTTGAAAACACCAACAAAGAAAAGAGAGATAACATTCCAATAAAAATAAAATAGGAGAAATATTATAAAAATTATTTCAGCATCACCTTAACAATAACAATAGTTATCTTGCCTTTTATCACCTGTATATAATATAGACTCTAAATCTTGAAAAATAAAATGTTTTACTTGAGAGTATTAAAGATGCAGATATTAGAAACCTAAATATATTCAAAGAAACTCTTTTATTCTCTTAATCCAGTTAACTCTGCCACGGTTGTAGGGTATTTTTAAAAATGCCATTGTAAATGGGTCTTAATGTGCTATGATAAGACCAGAGAAATCGCATGTAATATATATTTTTGAGTATGCATGTTGTTTCACATGATACATCTAGGGGATATAACTTCTTTTTTGGTTTTTATTTTCCTTACTTAAGTTTGGAAATGATGCCAATTTTTTACTGGTTTTAATCATTGTATTATCTTCAGTGAGATATAGATATTGTGTAGATGATAGATAGATGATAGATAGATAGATAGATAGATAGACACATTGATGTGTGTATCAATATATAATGATAAACATTATGCTTACAAATTCAAACACATAAATAAGAAGAGGTGAAAAGTATAGCCTTTGCATTCTCTATAGCCTGCAAGCAGAGAAACTTAGTGTTGTGATGTATAGAGTGAAGAAGAGTATTGAACCATATTTAAGAATTTTTAAAAATCCTAGATTTCTGGTCAGAAAGCATATGTTTGAATAGCTTTGTTGATAGAAAATAAATTGGTATATCCTGCCAAAACAAATCCTCTGGGCTTCTCTCAAAGAAAAAAAGTGGGATGATGGAGAATGTAGGAGACTGAGGTTGAATACCTATTCCAAGACATACTTCAGAATTGCCATGTCAAAAGCGAACATATTTCTTTTCCTTTCAAACTAGCTTCTCCTTCTTTATGACATATTTTACATGTCAAGACTACTATTCATTTAGCTAATCAAGCTAGGAGCCTATGTAACTCACAGACTGTCCCTGACCTCTCGCCTGCCTTTGTCAAATCTGTTATCAGTGCTGTTGTGTCTACCTGTGTCATAGATCTCAAAACTGTTTTGTTTTGTTTTGTTTTGTTTTGTCTCTCTCTTTCCATTCCTGTTTATACTACTTTAGTTAGAGGTTCTGGCCTCTTTCAATTACCTGTAAATATTTCTTCACAATTAATCTTCTTTCCACACACATTCAATATTTATTATGCTTTCAGAGTGAGTTTTCTGAATTAATAATTTGACCGTTTAATTTACCAGCACAAAATCTCTTATGGCTTTCTGCTATCTTCAAGATAGAATGAAAATCTGTAGTTTATCTTCTGTTTAGACTGCTTTATTTACCAATATTCAAAGGTTTAATTTCTCTCATTTTGGAGTTTGTTCATTGTTCTAGAGCTTTGGATTTCTTCATTATGATTTTTATTTGAGAATGCAAATTTTGTTGTTAAATATTTATTTATTTATTTATTTATTTATTTATTTATTTATTTTAAGTAAGCTCCATGCCTAGTGTGGAGCCTAGCATGGAGTTTGAACTCACAACCTTGAGATCAAGACCTCAGCTGAGATCAAGAGTCCAATGCTTAACACACTGAGCCACCCAGGCACCCCAATTTGTTGTTAAATTAAAATGAAATTCCAAATATCATAGATAAAACTAATAGAGTAGAAAGGCACATAACTGTTAACATATGAATGTAAATAAATATCTGACTTTTTCAAATCATGCAAAAACACACCTGGCTATGTAGAACACATTTGTATGGCCATTAACTGAGGTGAGGTACTCTCCTTAGGGTTACCTTATCCATCTCAGCCTTAGGAAGTGCAACAGCAGATGGGAACTAAGACACCTAAAAGTAGAGGCAATATGTATAACATTTAGGAAATGTGCTTCTGGAATAACACTTCCAGTGTTTGCCCACACCATTTATTAGCCATGTGAACTTCACTGCATTACTGAAACTTTCTGTCTATACCTGTTATAATCAAGACAACAGTAGTACTAACTTCATAAGGTTGTTTGGAAGATTAAATAAGTTAATACATGTAAAGCAATTAGAATGGTGCCAGAAGATACTAAGTGTTCAATAAGTGTTAGATATTATAAACATTATTATATTTTAAAATGTTATACATAGCTAATTTATCAATTAATTGTATTGGTAAAATGAGGCATTTTAAGTCTTATAGGGCTCAAAATATTTCATCCCACAAACTTGTTGCAGGACAGTAGTAAGGATACGCCATAGCAAATGAAGGGATGAATCAAGAAACGAGAAGACTAGGATCCAGAAAAGTGGGGACCCAAACTAGAAAAGCAACACAGAATGGCAGCTCATTGGCTGAGAAAGTAAAGAGCATACTGGAGCAGAAGAAGGGAAAGTGAAGGGAAGGTGTTTTGAGCCAACAGAGAAGATTCCATAGGACTTCATTAATAGGAAATTTGGGAAAATACTTGGCTAATATATATATATATATATTTAATATATATATATTTAATATATATATATTTCATGAAAAAAGAATGTCAATTATTAACTTCATATAAGTGTATAAGGAAGGACTTATTTCTAAAATACGTTACTTGATGGGGCGCCTGGGTGACTCAGTCGGTTGAGCGTCTGACTTCAGCTCAGGTCATGATCTCACAGCTCGAGAGTTCGAGCAGCACGTCCGGCTCTGTGCTGATGGCTTGGAGCCTGGAGCCTGCTTCTGCTTCTGTGTCTCTCTCTCTCTTTCTGCCCCTAACCCACTCACATTCTGTCTCTGTTTCCCTCAAAAATAAATAAACATTAAAATAAATTTAAAATACGTTACTTGGATCCGCAATGAAAGCATTCACACAAATATAATGTAGGCTGTATATATTTTCTTACTTTTACACCAAAACTAAAGATATTATTATGCCATGATTAAACGGCATGATATAAATCTCCAACCTGGAAAAATGTAACAATAAAATATAGACTGGAGGTAGTAAGAGTTGGGAATAGGAGCTTAAGAAAAGAGCAGTGTTCATAGTGCCCTCATCTTTCAAAATAAGGAGTCAAATGATAGCTGAAAGAAGTAAAAATATAAATGTAACAAGTTTTTTAAAACTGTAAAGCAACCAATGAAGAAATTAAACTGGGAGTTAAAATATGCCAGGAAGACGGTTGGAAGGAGGAAAGGTGCAAGATTATACAAATGAGCTAGGCTCTTATCTTATACAGAAATTAACAGCTAATTTCTATAGTTGATAAATCAACATTTGAGAAAACATATTAATTTGATATGTGGTGGTAACCAACAGAAGAATAACCTAAAAGAATCAAGGGAAGTTGCAATAATACGAGTTGGAAGATGATAGTAGCAGGAGATGGCTGCATTTTGTTAAAATAATTCTATTTTTCTTTTAAAAGTCATTAATATATACCTAATTATAATAAGGCAGATAATATACTGAAGAATAATTTTTTAATTAATTTATTTATTTTAGGGAGAGAGTGAGAACAAGCAGAGCGATCAGAGCTGAAATCAAGAGTCAGACACTTATGAGGAACCTGGGTGGCTCATTTAAGCATCCGACTCTTGATGTTGGCTCAAGTTATGATCTTATGGTTTCATGAGTTTGAGCCCTGTGTCTGCCTCTGTGTTAGTAGCACCAAGCCTGCTTAAGATTCTCTCTCTCCCTCTGTCTCTGCTCCTCCCCTCACGCTGTCTCTGTCTATCTCAAAATAAATATATAAACTTAAAAAAAAAAAGTCAGACACTTAACAGACTGAGCCACCAGCAATCAAATACTGATTAGATTTATATATATATATATATATATTTTTTTTTTTTAAATTTATTTAAGTAGCCTTCACACCAAATGTAGGGCTTGAACTCATGACCTCAAGATCAAGAGTTGCAGGCTCTAGTGACCAAGCCAACCAGGCATTCCAATTATACTTTTTAAATTACACTGGGATAGAATTATGATATGAACAAGAACCTGGAAGGGATAACCTAGTGAAATATAAGCCAAAGAATCACTTTTATAAAAACTAAGCATTAAATGTCAGATATTGTTAAATTACTCTTTTAAAAATTTATTCCAAGAAAATAATCAGAAATATAGATGTTTAGATTTAATTAGGGAACAAATATTAACAATTGAATTTTCTTTCTATATAGCTCCTGCAATTTTAAACTTTGTATGTTGATTTCAAAATTAGAAATATATAAGTGAAATCACATTCAAGGAATTCGATTACACATTTAGAAATTGAAATATAATAATAAATTGGTTTTAAATAAGCAGAAAGCCAAATTAATTAATACTTTGTCAAATATCCATATCATTACCTCTTCTTTCTTCATAATTTTGTAAAAAAATAAATAAAATTGTATGATTCTCAGTGTATATTTCCTGGTGTAAAGAAAGTCATTTCCGTGGATGATTTATTTCCAGGATCTATTCAAGCCATAGGAAATAGTTATTAAGATACTCTTTTTAAGTATATGGCACACATAGGATCACAAGGAAAGAGAATTACTTACTCTGTTCTCTCTACTGAATTCGCAGGATCTTGTGAAGCATCTTCCTTAGCAGGTGTTCATTAAAACTTGTTAAATCGGGGCGCCTGGGTGGCGCAGTCGGTTGGGCGTCCGACTTCAGCCAGGTCACGATCTCGCGGTCCGTGAGTTCGAGCCCCGCGTCGGGCTCTGGGCTGATGGCTCAGAGCCTGGAGCCTGTTTCCGATTCTGTGTCTCCCTCTCTCTCTGCTCCTCCCCCGTTCATGCTCTGTCTCTCTCTGTCCCCAAAAATAAATAAACATTGAAAAAAAAATTTAAAAAAAAACAAAAAAACAAAAAAAACTTGTTAAATCAATGGATTAATTAATGTACAACCATTTATTTTCCCTTTTGCATTGGGAAGAGTGTTTTACCAGCCAGAGAAACAAGAAAACAGTTGTTGAATGTACAATATACCACAGCTGCCAAATCATCAGGGAGGGACATCTATTGTACCTATATTATTTTCATGTGATGGCTTTCTTTAGTCATCAATATTTTAGAGGCTGAGGCAGCCATGACAACATTAGCCTCTGAGAATTTACTGAACTCTGGGGTAGTAGGTGACACTTCCATAATCCATGGGCTAGGTGGGAATCTGAGCAAATTACAAGTATATCTATAATTTGCAAGTAACCACATATAAATCTCAAACTGGTTTTAAAGGTGACAGAAACTTTCCTAATTCTCAAGATTAATGGTCTAATAAATTAATGCTTTCATTTCATTGTTTTTATCATTTCAATTGGAATCAACACAGCAAATGTATTTATTGGTTTCTTTGCACCTTCGATTAAGATATTAGTGACTTTATGAAACTATATTATGATGAGATCAGAAAATTAGATAAGTAGACTCAGTGGAAAATGGAGTAAGGAAAATACTGAAACCGTTTAACTTAGGTAGTCTTTGATTGTGAATTGATAAAAAAAATGTTTTTATGAAAATCAGTTTTATTTATTTGTAGTCACATATTGCATATTCATAGAAATCTCCATCTAAAATAAGTTAGCATACAAAAATAAACATACTTGATATATTTGATTTACATAGAATATCGAGGTTCATCAGGGTGCATATATATTTGTGAAGTTATAATGTCAGAACTTTATCAGAAGACTCTTTCCATATCCTGTTGATTTTTTCTTTCTTTTCTTTTTCCAAGAGGTTAATAAAAAGCAAGAGAAAATTCAGAGCCAGATATATTACAGCAGCAGAGAAAAAGCAAACATCTGGTACATAAACATGATTGTAGATTCATTAGATCATGAATATATATTCACACTTACCTGCCATTCCAAGGTGAGAAAAGTTTTAGTTATTGTCAGTGCTATAGAGTTTCAATAGCTCATTGGACCCAAAGCTGCTTGAAATATTATAAACAAGACATCTAAGGCATCCTTAAGGGGAAAAGAGAAACAACTGTAGCTGAAGCAAAAAAAATAAAAAAAAATAAGTAAAGCTATCCATATGGCTCTCTGAAACTACTGCCAAAAAAATAAAAAATAAAAAAATCCCAGAAAAATGTAATTGTCTTTATTATAGGGGTTCATTGTTTTTCTAAATACTCTGAAAATAATTTTCCTTTGTGTGGAAATAGTTTAAGAAAATACTACTCTTCATCTGGCTGACCATTAAGCCCACACCAAAGGCCTCATGTGTTATATGTGCTAGCAATTGAAGAGAAGGAATAAATATGTTTAACTGAATTGAAGACAAGAATACGTAATTTGCTTAAAATCCTACATTTTTTGGAAAAGTGGAAAAGTTCTTTTAGTATATTATGTACATACATTCTTGTATGCTAAAAATAAAACATTCTGTTAAATTAGTAACTAAAGCAGGATACATAATGCACATAGAAATTAGTAGAGGACATTATATTGAATGAAAACACAAATCCACAGTATTTGTAAATAATGGCTTGAATATTGCCTACAGAAATTTATGTTATAGACTAAATTTCTTGAAAATTATTTTTTTCTGACTTTCAACTGTTTAGGAATGAACTAATCACAAAAACGTATGCAAGAATATTATTTTCATTTATTTTTAAATATATGAGAGTTTATATATTTGTTTCTAAACATCTACATAACTAACATGCATAATGATTTCCCAGTTACTAGAAAATAAGTAAAATATTGTAATATTGTTGGATGAAACTAGGCTCTGCCCATAAGTTTAACTGATAAAGTTGATTTTAATTCAGCCAAATCTGACATTATTCCATTTTTTAACTATTTGTTTCAGCACACTTCCACAGTTTCATTTTATTCTTTACTCCATGCAAAATACATAGATTTACCACAGTCCTTACTTATCTATATTCTAAAGTTGATCCCTAGAGGTCTTATATTAAATCCTTAAGAGAAATGCAATTCTTTTTTTTTTTTTTTTATTTCAACATGCTTAAATTAGATGTTGGGATTCTAGATACAAAACTTCAAATGAAACCAATAGTACTAAGAAATTCAAAGTGAATAGAGAAATTATTCTTTTGAGGAAAATTACTTCAGAAAACGTAAGATTTAATGGGTTTTTTGTTGACCTATAGGCAGCTCTGAATCCCATATGTTTCAAAATCTGCCCTTTTCATCTTTAGTGGATATTATTGACTTTAATGTTTTGTTGTTCCAAATGTTTAATTGAAATATGGAAAAATATGAAACATGTTTTTCTTTCTAAATAATGCAAATCATTTGAATATTGGGAGTAAATTTATTTTTTGGAGTTACAGTCTGTCAAGTAAATTTAATTGTATTTTTTCTTAAAAATATAATTAAATACATCTACATAATTTTACTTAAAATTATTTTTTGAGATCACTTATTTGCATATTAACTTTGAAATGAATATTCAATAAGACATTTTCATCCATGCCAATTTTGATGAATTACAGTTGTTACCATTATGAATATTATTTTTGGTTCATTAGTCCAAAGAAATTATTTATTTCTGGGTCATATTCCACAGATAACATATTCTGTCAAAAACTCTCATTCTTCTCAGTTTTAGGCAAATTTTAATTTTAGAGTATGTACTTCTGTACACTTTCAATTTTATTGTCTATTTATTTTTTTCTCCAATTATGGGTTTTTATTTTTATCAGTCAACTTTGATGGTTTCCAGATTTAGAAATTGTGATACAGCAACCATTGTCTTCTCATTTAGAACAATTTTACTGAAAGCAGCTTTGGAAAGTGTCTCTTTCTTTAAATTTCTTTCTAACATTAGTTATCATTAAGAATTGAAAATAAGTGTTATGTAATAAATAATCCATAAAAAGTTAATTGACAGAGACAGCATGAACAGGGAGGAGCAGAGAGAGAGGGAGAGAGAACATCCCAAGTAGGCTCCATGCTGTCAGCACAGAGCCTGATGTGGGGCTGGAACTCATGAAACCATGAGATCATGACCTGAGCTGAAACCAAGAATCAGGATGCTTAACTGACTGAGTCACCCAGGTGCCCCAGTAATACATTTCTTAAATACATTCTGACCAATTTATGATTGTGTGATTATTATGTATACTTTAGCACTATTTTATTTTTTTCAACGTTTATTTATTTTTGGGACAGAGAGAGACAGAGCATGAACGGGGGAGGGGCAGAGAGAGAGGGAGACACAGAATCAGAAACAGGCTCCAGGCTCCGAGCCATCAGCCCAGAGCCTGACGCGGGGCTCGAACTCACGGACCGCGAGATCGTGACCTGGCTGAAGTCGGACGCTTAACCGACTGCGCCACCCAGGCGCCCCTATATACTTTAAAAGTGATTAGATGGATCATAACAATCTCAGCATTCTTGTTTCACAGCAAATATGCTGGGTTACAAATTGAAAATACCATGATCAGAGTGATTTGATAGATTCTTAGAATTCCAAGTTATGTGGAATTCTGCTCTTGGGCATCTAGAAGTACAATTGTTGGCAAAATGGGGCATCTTAGAGATACTGTAATGCAGGATCTTTATGTCACTGTACCCAAAGTTTGTTACAGTTTTCTGCTTTTAAGATGAACCAAAACCATCTAATCAAGGAACCAAACAACTCCTCAGCTTCCCATAATAATAAAAAAAAAAAGCTAATGGACTTCTATAAAATTTGTGTTTCAACTAGCTACTCCACACCTCATTATTTTGTTTTATTCTTGAGTTTAAATCTTGGCTTTTACTCCTATTATTATATCATTTTTATAGTAACATAATTCATTTTTATAGTAATATCTTTTTTGTTACTCATATAAAAATGCTATACATGACCTTAAAAATATACCTCGGTAGCAATGAGCACATCTAGAAGCCAGATCTTGAATTACATTATCATTCTCCAATAAAAGTTACCAGAGCTCATTAGAGATATGACTGAGTCCAGGATTGGGACAGGAAGTATACAAAATGAGTCTGGAACATCTTGTATTGCCAGAAAATAAGAAATTATTCAAAAACAAACAGACAACAACAAAACACTGAGGGGAGTGTTTGTGTCAAAGTCATAAGAGCCAAGTGAAAGATCTCTCAATAGTCAAAATGTAAAAATGTGATAAAAAATTAATCAAAATAGCATTGGATTATAACCTAAATTATAAAATAAATATCCAGGAGTCCATGCTCATGTAAATAACTGAAAAATAAATAAATGAGTAAGGAAAGACAGATGTCATAAGCAAAATTCAAAATAATTCATCAAGATACCTCTTTATGAGGAAGGGAATCATAACTCTCTATTACTTAAGTGACTATTGTGACTTTCTTCCAAAGTGAAAAATGTGGAAAAGATCAAGGGTGGAGGGAAGAGTAACTTTGTAGTGAAGAAACCTAACAAATGCTACTTCAGTTAGGTGATCAAAATCAACAGCAATAATTATAAATTACATTGAATAAGTTTCCCTGATATTCTGTGATGAAAATGGCACTTTAGTGATCTTCCTTACAAAACCCTGCAATCTTAGTATAGTGATGAGAAGAAAACAGTAGAAAAACTCCCAACAGAGGTGACTTCTACGAAACATCTGATCAATACTCAAAACTGTCAAGGTCAGAAAATACAAGGAAATTCTGAGAAACGGTCACATAGAGGATCATCCCATGAAGACATGACAACTAACTACAATGTATCCTGGATAAAATCCCTGAACAGTAAAAGGATGGTAGATAAGGGGCGCCTGGGTGGCTCCGTTGGTTAAGCGTCCAGCTTCGGCTCAGGTCATGATCTCACGGTCTGTGAGTTCAAGCCCCGCGTTGGGTTCTGTGCTGAGAGCTCAGAGCCTGGAGCCTGCTTCGGATTCTGTGTCTCCCTCTCTTCCGACACTCCCCCGTTCATGCTCTCTCTTTGTCTCAAAAATAAATAAAGATTAAAAAAAAAAAAAAAGGATGGTAGATAAGAACCAAGGATGGGAATGCAAACTGGTGCAGCCGCTCTGGAAAACAGTGTGGAGGTCCTCAAAATATTAAAAATAGACCTACCCTGTGACCCAGCAATAGCACTGCTAGGAATTAATCCAAGGGATACAGGAGTGCTGATGCATAGGGGCACTTGTACCCCAATGTTTATAGCAGCACTTTCAACAGTAGCCAAATTATGGAAAAAGCCTAAATGTTCACCAACTGATGAATGGATAAAGAAACTATGGTTTATATACACAATGGAATACTACATGGCAATGAGAAAAAATGAAATATGGCCTTTTGTAGCAACGTGGATGGAACTGGAGAGTGTTAGGCTAAGTGAAATAAGTCATACAGAGAAAGACAGATACCATAAGTGAAAACTCACTCTGATGTGGATCCTGAGAAACTTAACAGAAGACCATGGGGGAGGGGAAGGAAAAAAAAAAAAAAGAGAGAAAGAGAGGGAGGGAGCCAAACCATAAGAGACCCTTAAAAACTGAGAACAAACTGAGGGTTGATGGGGGGTGGGAGGGAGAGGAGGGTGGGTGATGGGTATTGAAGAGGGCACCTGTTGGAATGAGCACTGGGTGTTGTATGGAAACCAATTTGACAATAAATTTCATATTAAAAAAAAAAAGAAGAACTAAGGAGTAAACTAGAGACTTTAGTTAATGGAAACACATCAATATTGGTTGAATGTTGATAACAAATGTCACGTACTAATGTGTGAAGCTGATATTAGGGGGAACATTGTACAGGGTATATGAGGACTTTATACTCTTCTCAAATTTTCTATAAGTCTAAAACTGTTATAAAAACTGAAGTATATTTAAAATACTGTAGATTACTACTGTTAAATATTGTTTCTATGCTACATATTCTGTAATCACAACTTCAGATTCAAATATTCAAGACAAAACTAGACTTATGGCCTAGTTCTCCATCCACTGAATGAGACTAGTAGTTGTTTTTTAGGGCTATTATGCAATAATATTTTAACAGTGAAACAATCAGGTGCTCCAAATATCTGTTCTCATTTTGTGAAGAGTACTTACATAGTGCTTATCGGTAAGGCTTTTAATTTGCAGATAATAGGTCCTGAATGTCTTCTATAGGTTAATTTCTTCAAGTATTACTTTAAAATTCTCCTTATTTGAGACTTACAAGTAAGATGTAGGAGACTGTGATAGGTGAACATTCCTGATGAAAATAGGAAAAAGAAAATACTTGTTAAATTGCAGAGGTCAATTTTTGCATTTATTATGTTTTTTTTTAATTCACAGATTTTATTTCTTTAAGCAGTTTTAGGTTTACAGGGAAATTGGAAAAAAAATAATAAAGTATGTCCTGTATACCCTTCTACCTGCCCACAGTTTCTCCATTATTACACCCTGAATTGGTGTGGTACATTTGCCAGAATTGATGAACAAATACTGATACATCATTATTAATTAAAATCTATAGTTTGCCTTGGGATTCACCCTTGATGTACAATTCTGTGGGTTTTGCCTCGTGCATACTGTCATGTATCCACCATTGAAGTATTACTATATGAATATTCTATATGAATATTACTTCTATATGAATATTACTATATGAATCCTATATGAATCCACCCTTGAAGTATTAGCTATATGGGATAGCTTCACTGCCCTAAAAATGTTCCTGTACTTCACCTATTCATTCTTTACCTCTCTTCTGAAGCCTCTGGAAAGCACTTATCTTTTTACTATTGCTATAGTTTAGCCTTTTCCAGTACATATCATGTAGTTGTAACCATACAGTATGTACCCTTTTCCTATTGGCTTCTTTCACTTAGCAATATTTTAAGTTTTCTCCATTCCTTCTGATATCTTGATAGCTTGTTTCTTTTTATTGTTGAATAATACTCCATTATGTGGATATACATAGTTTGTTCACCTGTTCACCTATTGAAGGACATCTTGATGGCTTCCGAGTTTGGGCAATTATGAATAAAGCTGCTATAAACATTACATGTAGGTTCTTGTGTAGTCAAAAGTTTTCAATTCATATGGGTTCAATACCAAGAAGTGTAATTGCTGGATCATAGTGTAAGAATATGTTTACCTTTGTAAGAGACTGCCAATTGCCTTCCAAAGTGGAAAGCCATTTTGCATTCCTACCAGCCTAACGAATAAACATTTTTGCTACTCCACATACTCACTAACGTTTGATGCTATTAGTGTTTTGGATTTTAATAGGCATTCTAATAGGCATGTAGTGGCATCTCACTGTTACTTAATTTGCAATTTCTAATATATGATTTGAGCATAATTTTCTATGACCATTTGCCATCTGTATATGTTTTTTGCTGAGTTATCTGTTCATATCTTACCTGGGACGACCTTGACAGTTTGGAAATTAGTAAATCCACAATACAAGCCAGATTTACTGCAGTACATTTTGTGAATTTTAGGGTGGCACATGAGGAAACTGGATGTTGGGGCCAGAAAGACAAAGTGAAATCACCTATGGTTTCATAGTGCTTAAGATACAAAGGTCCCACTGATCCAGAGAGCAGGGGACTCAGGAAATTCTGGCCACACATGCACAATGAGTTGCCTCAAGACATAAATCAGATTGTGAAGATGTGTAGGATAAGGATAAAGAGTTAAACTCAAGACCTCTGAGTGATGGAATGGAATCTTCTATAATCTGTTAGCTGTGAAGAATCAGAAACCTGCTAAACTCTTAATCAAAAGACTCCGAAGAACCCACACTTAAGACTTTGCCAAGAAGCTCTTCTAGGAACAATCTTTTGCAGATAACAAATAAACCTTAGATTAAATACTAGAAACAGCTATCTGAAGATACTGGAGACTGAACAAAAAGTAGGCAGGCTCTGTTGACACTTGAACAAAGGGAATGTCTCTGTGTGAGTTTCCAGCTTTTATGACTCAGCCTGCCTGAGGCAGGCTGTGGGCAGTGCTACCTCAATGGCTACATTTTCTAAAAAAAAAAAAAAAAAAAAAAGAGTTTGAGACAATTGCAGGGCTGAATGGTGAATGGTGAGAGAAATCCCAGGAAGAGAGCCAGAGCCCTGAGTTCTGTGTATCCACACTGTCTAAATATCTGGTTACCCCTGAGCTACACTTGTATGGAGCAGACACTAAGCTAAGGATTAACGAATGTAACTTAGATTTGAGCTTCTTCACAAGACAGTTTTCTGTTGGAGTCAAATCAAGTTAACTGCCTGCTAAAAGATACAAACAAAATCAATAAATGTGTGATATTTTGATGCTTCTGGCAGCCTTTCTTTTAGCATTTTGACTTCCACTAAGATGATTCCTTTTAGTTAGATTTTTAGTTTTGTAGGATAAATTACTGTGAAAAGTATTTAAAATTATTCTGAAATCAAGGCATACACAAGAATAGTTGAAAGCATTTTGTAATTTGCCGCTCTGTATTAAACCTCAAAAATGGACATTCAAAAAGTATATATGCAAGTTATTTTAATACTACTTGCATTTATGTATGTATGTATTTATATGTGTAGGACTTTTGTCACTATAGTATTTGTTTCTTCATGGCATTTTGCCACACCAGAGACAATTTTGCATACAATTTCTTTTGGGACTGCCAAATTTTGGCAGGAAAACATATGAAGCATGCTAAAATGCAATATGATAGATTGAGATGCATAAAATATGTAACTTCACAGACAAGCACATTCACTGTTTGAAATATGAACACTAATAGAGATTGTGCCACACAAACCCATGAATTTTGGTGATTTCTGTTTCCCACATTTCTTGACCACCCCTCAAATAATCTATCTACTTGTTTATCTATCTATCTGTCTATCTATCTATATCCCTATGATCTTCTCAGTTACCTACTTATCTGTGCATCTCATATAATAGTAAAAAAATGAATTATACGTGTAAGCAGACAAGACAGATTATTCTAAAGATCAATGAAGTGAATAATACAACTTACACAGCTCATGACTATACCAATTTTCCACAAAATTATTTCCAGATCTATATATTTATTTATTTTTTTCTCCTACACTACTCACATCATCCCAGAGCCAAGTACTGTAGATTACATTTGCATGGTGAATTTATCTGGCCCTGTGTCACAGTGCTGGTTGAGTCAGCACAGTGAAGGGCAGCTCCTAAACTGAAGACAGCCAACCAAACATTACAAGTCCCAGAAGTATATCCTACAACACTAAAAGCAAAAGATTCCCCAACTCCTTCAGTGATATCCTCAAAAGTGCCCATGCTTAGTCCAGTATTAACCAGTATGAGAGAAAAGATGACAGATAGTAAGATGAACCATTAAGAGATAGTAGACATTAACAATTGTATTTAAAATCATACTTTGGAAAATTTTACAAAAAATACATGATTATGTGAACAAATATCCAGAGCTCATCCTGGGGTTTTGGAAGAATCCCATGAAAGTAAAAGGTGCAAAGTTGGAGTTTTATTACCTTCACTGCAAATTCACCATCGTGTACTTTGTACAGCCTGGTCAGATTTTTGCTCATTACTAGTTAAAATCCCTAATGAAGTTACCAATAGAGTGAAAAACATAAGAATTTTCATACATATCTTCAAAAAGAGGGGCAACATAGCAAAAATGTCAAAGCATTTAATTTTCTTATTGATCCATGGAAAACAGAACAAGTTAGAATTCTTAACATTGTGCCTGTGTGGAAATTCTTGTTCTATGAATAGTAAAACTGAACACATAAGGTATTTTCAGGTCTATTTTATTTCAAAAGTTTTGAAAAAGAAACAAATAATTTAGAATCTTAGAATTGTTCAAAGAAAAACTTACTCATTCACCTCACTAGTTAAAACTGTCTCTGTATTTTGTAGCATTTTTTAATATTGGCTAAGAAAAAGGATAAAATAACTGTGCGGAATTCAAGAGTTTCTACTAAACTATTCAAACTTCTATTCAACTAGTGTCTTTTATATTTTATATTTGCTTCAACCAAATTTATTTACTTTCTTTTTATATGTGCACCATGTTTTCTCATCACCCATGCTCTTTCTTCTTTCTGGTGTATTTTTATTCTTCCTTGTTTTGAATAATTCCTACCCTCAAGAACCAACTCTTTAATAAAGCATTCTCTCCATCCTCAAGATTCATGTAACACAGTGTATCCTTTTCTTTTTTTTAATGACAAGGAATTTATGCCTTTCACAAATATTAGCTTAGCTCTCCCACTAACTGAAAACTCATAAAGGACCATGTATTTTCACTTGTATATCCCCTATTCACTTCACCAGTGCCATGAAGAAATATCTATATCATAATTATTTGTTCAAAAAACAATCAAAATTATACCATGCATATTAATAAACATAACAGAGGTGTTAAACCTGACTTACACCCACTCTGCATGTCTCTGAGCCCTCTCTGTTCTGCAACCCAGAGAGTCTTCTCTTCCCTTCTCTAATTTTCTCTAGTTATTCCTAGTTTACATATTTGAAAATTATTTTGTTATAAGAAAAAAAAACTACATAACAAACAATGTTTTCTGCACTGTGCACAGACATTTATTTTTCCTTTATTGTTAAGCGTAGCCTCAATGTAGAGACCTAGTTTTTTTGGACTCAGGACAAAATAACAACAGCCTCCCGCCGCCCCCCCCCCCAAAAAAAACCTATTTACAGTAGTTACATTGTAGAGTATAAACGGAATGCCCTTTTCCATGTCTCATAATTGTCATATACCACAAGGAATGTAAGACAGTGATATACAAAATCCATCTTAAAAGAACAAGATGAAGGAGAGTTGCAAGCAGACTGAAGAGATGTCCTTCAGCTTCAGATTTCAGAGATAGCTGGCAGAACATTACCTGAATAAGGCAGCATACCTAGGAAGAAAAATAACCATCTCTTATTTAGAGAAATGGGACCACCTTTCAGTGGCTGATATGGGCCTTCCTAGATGGGTGTAAGGAGGAGCTAGAAAAGTGAAGGAGGAGCTGGAAAAGTCAAGGTGAATGAGAAATCCCTTAGACATGCCATATTCGTAGGAAGCTGTCTGTTGGTGAGTATGGATGATGAAAGGATAAATTATAAGTAGCCCAATATCTGCAGATTGTTGAAGGCAGGGAGTAATAAAGCTAACACAAATTCACAGATATATCGTGTCATAAATAAAATCACTGAGAATGAAAGAAAATTTCTCTTATTCTTGGAAACTCTACTTAATAAACATTAGTTGATTAAAAAAATTAGTGACCTAGGGGCTCCTGTGTGGCTCAGTTGGTTGAGCATCTGACTTTGGCTCAGATCATGATCTCACAGTTTGTTCGTTCAAGCCCCATGTTGGGCTTTTTGCTGACAGCTCAGAGCCTGGAGTACTTTCAGATTCTGCTTCTTCGTCTCTGTATGTCCCTCCCCTGCTCGTGCTCTGTCCATGTCTCTCTCTCTCTCTCTCTCGCAAAAATAAATCAACGTGAAAAAATAATTTAAATAAGTAACCTATTATAATTGCTCTATTTTAGGCAGTTTTTGTCTTCTGTGTTGTGTGTTTTTCAGCAATTAGTTGCACAGCTACCCTGTATTTTGGCATATTATTAAGGTATCCTTTTGAACTTTTAACACCATTGTCCTTTTCTATTGAATATTTTAGTGAAAATTAAATGAAAGAATTATCAAAAATGCTTAGTACTCTTTTTTCCTAAATGTCTAAATAAATGTTTATTGCTGCTATTATTATTAATTATATCAGTATAAGTCTAGTTAATATTACAAGCACTAAACAAGTTGAGTCAATAAATATGATTCTCTAAATTAGAAAGTCACATGCATTTAGAGGCTCTTGGGTGGCTCAGTCAGCTGGGCATCTGAATGCAGCTCAGGTCATGATCTCATAGCTCCTGAGTTTGAGACCCATGAGCCCCTCATCGGACTCTGTGCTGGATTCTGTGTCTCCCTGTCTCTCTGTGCCTCCTCCCCTCATGCTCTGTCTCTCAAAAATTAATAAACATTAAAAAAAAGAAAGAAAGCCACATGCATTTAAAGTAAACCACACATGGGGCGCCTGGGTGGCTCAGTCGGTTGGGCGACCGACTTCGGCTCAGGTCACGATCTCGCGGTCCGTGAGTTCGAGCCCCGCGTCAGGCTCTGGGCTGACAGCTCAGAGCCTGGAGCCTGTTTCGGATTCTGTGTCTCCCTCTCTCTGACCCTCCCCCGTTCATGCTCTGTCTCTCTCTGTCCCAAAAAATAAATAAACGTTAAAGTAAACCACACATTTGTGTGTGACGGGGATTAGGAAAAATACGTGTTAGACCATGACTGAATTATGAGAAAACAAACATCAGGTGAATTGAAAACTTGTATAAGCAACTTACTTTATTCCTATGACCAAAAATTAAAATGTTTATCTCATTATTCTTGATATCAAGTTGTTTTAGGTGCAAAATGATTTTTGCATTTCCAAATAAGGCTTAAAATTGATAGGTTAATTATTTTTATATTTCCACTAGTAGAGGTAATGTAGAGCTAACTAGATTTAAGAAGTGAAGTTTTAGGGGCACCTGGGTGGCGTAGTCGGTTAAGCGTCCGACTTCAGCCAGGTCACGATCTCGCGGTCCGTGAGTTCGAGCCCCGCGTCGGGCTCTGGGCTGATGGCTCAGAGCCTGGAGCCTGTTTCCGTTTCTGTGTCTCCCTCTCTCTCTGCCCCTCACCCGTTCATGCTCTGTCTCTCTCTGTCCCAAAAATAAATAAACGTTGAAAAAAAAAATTAAAAAAAAAAAAAAGAAGTGAAGTTTTCAGTGATCAGTAAGAAATATTCAATCTTTTAATTCTAATCACATTCAGACATTTTATAGATGTATTCTCATTTGGAAAAATATCACTGAATGTATGATAACATCAGATCTATGTATTACCTACTATGTCAATAATGACACATTTGTGAACTGGTTAGTAGCACTTTCAGGACACAAAGCATATCCCACTAAAAACAAACTTGATTTTGATTGTTTGGAATAGTGGAAGTGAAAATATTGTCTTTACTTCCTGTTTGCCAGAGAAATAATTCCACTGTAGAGCCAACAATAAATTTAAAGTGAAGAACATTATGAACAAAAATAAAATTCAGCTGTGCTTGAAATGTTTGATGCAATTACTACAATGAGAACATATATTAATAGGTATGCAGTCAATGACTGACAGATTAATAGATTGTCACACATAAAGGAAGACAATGCACAGTAAAGGAACATTTGTCCAAATCAAAACATTAGGATGAAACATATGTGGTCTTTAGGTTTGTATAGTGTGTGTGTGTGTGTGTGTGTGTGTGTGTGTGTATTAAGGCTTTATTACCTAAAGATGTGGAAATTATAATCAGTACAAAAAGGATAACACAAGGAAACCCATAAGTTACAACAAAAGTTGCCTTCTAATAATGTGATTTAGAAAAATAGAGTGAATGGGATCAGCCTTCTAGTAAAATGAGTAAAACTAAATAAAAATCTAAGAATTGTTTACTAAAATGGATTTTTAATAGCCTTATTGTAATCAAGGTGTCTAAGCTATGGTGCATTTTACGTGATCATTTTAGTAAGTATAACTTTGTCAAATAAATTTTATTTGTGTGGGCTGTGTACCTCTCTGCCTCACCAAATCCACTCTCCACCCCTCTCTCCTCTGCTCTGTGCCAAGAGAGACAGATGTTTATGGAATGCATCAAAGGAGCTCCTTGTTCTTGGCATCCACTTGAACTAACAAAAAGTACTAGCAAGGAATCAGCAAGTGGGTGTGGAGTCAGTCATGGAATATTTCTCCTGAATCCATCCCCCGTAAGATTGCTACAGATTGGTTAAATTATTTTAATGGAAGCTACTAATCTGTCCAGGTTCTGATAACTTCAGACATGGGGCAGATTTCTTTATTGCAAGCTAAGGCCCCCTTGCTATTCATTATTAGTTTTTCATATTCCCACCTGCACCATTTAAAAAGGTTTCTTCTTTAAACTATCCTCAACTTTCAAAGTTAGTGTCATTTATTTCCTGATAAATACACGTTTTAAGGGAAAACTTTTATTAGTAAGATTGAGAAAGAATTCACAGGGCCTAGAAAATTGAATTTCTGTAAAAAAAGGTAACCTGTCGATATATATCAGGTACTCTTTGGGAGATGAGGTGCTACAGTCAGTTGCTCCAGATGATCCAGTCACATTATGTCTCTCTTTCTCTCTCTCATTTTCAACATTTTGCTTAGTTTATTGAAACGGTATCATGAGTTATCCAGATTTTAAAGAAGCTAGTCCTATAGTAAGCACTAAATCAATGTAATTCCTTCCATAGGCTGTAATGACACCAGAAAACTTTGAATTAGAATCCCAGAAGAATTTCTTATGAGGAAAAGGGAAAATATTTGATAAATGGGAATTTCTTGCTAATGATATTTTGAGAAAAAATGTAAAGTGTTAAGACAAAAACAGAAACATAAAGGTATATGATCTCTTGAGAGTTTATTGATATATAACGGAAGCTACGGACTTTATGTCAAACTGCCTTTGTTTTTGTGGGTTTTTTTTAATTTTAAAAATTTTATTTAAATCCAAGTTAGTTAACATATAGTGTAATAATAATTTCAAGAGTAGAATTTAGTGATGCATCACTAACAAGTATCAACCAGTATTCATCCTAACAAGTGCCCTCCTTAATGCCCATCACCCATTTAACCCACATCCCCAACCCAACACCCCTCCAGCAACCCTGTTTGTTTTCTATATTTAAGAATCTCTTATGGTTTGCCTCCCTCTGTTTTTATCTTATTTTTCCTTTCTTTCCCCTATGTTCATCTGTTTTGCATCTTAAGTTCCATATGAGTGAAATCATGATATTTATCTTTCTCTGACATTTTGCCTAGTTCCAACTGCAATGTTGCAACACTCTAATTCCATCAACATGGCTGCAAATGACATGATTTCATTCTTTTTTTTATTGGAGAGTAATATCCCATTATATATATATATATATACATATATATACATATATATATGTATATATATACATACCACATTTTCTTTATCTGTTCATCAATCAAATGACATTTGGGCTGTTTCCTTAATTTGGCTATTATTGATAGCACTGCTATAAACATTGGGGTATATGTGCCCCTTCAAATCAGCATTTTTGTGCCCTTTGGATAAATACCTAGTAGGGCAATTTCTGGGCCATAGGGTAGTTCTATTTTTAATTTTTTGGCGAACCTCCATACTGTTTTCCACAGTGGCTGCACCAGTTTTGATTCCCACCAGCAGTACAAAAGGGTTCCCTTTTCTCCACATCCTTGCCAACATCTGTTGTTTCCTGAGTTGTTCATTTTAGCCATCCTGAACAGTTGTGAGGTGGTATTTCATTCATTATGGTTTTGGCTTGTATTTCCCTGGTGATGAGTGATGTTGAGTATCTTTTCATGTGTCTGTTAGCCATCTGGAGGTCTTCTTTGGCAAAGTGTCTATTCATGTCTTTTGCCCATTTCTGCCACTGGATTATTTGTTTTTTGGGTGTTGAGTTTGATAAGTTCTTTATAGATTTTGGATACCAACCCTTTATCAGATATATCATTTGCAAATATCTTCTCCCATTCTGCCCATTGCCTAAGTTTTGGTGATTGTATCCTTCACTCTGCAGAAGCTTTTTATTTGGATGAGGTCCCACTAGTTCATTTTTGCTTTTGTTTCCCTTGCCCCTGGAGACATATCAAGTAAGAAGTTGCTGTGGCCAAGGTCAAAGAGGCTGTTGCCTGTTTTCTTCTCTAGGATTTTGATATTTTCCTGTTTTACATTTAGGTCTTTCATCCATTTTGAATTTACACTGAAAACTATAGAAAGTTTATGAAAGAAATTGCCGAAAACAGAAAGAAAGAAATGGAAAAATATTCCATGCTCATGGATTAGAAGAACAAATATTGTTAAAATGTCTATACTACCCAAAGCATCTACATATTTAATGCAATCCCTATCAAAATAACATGAGAATTCTTCCATACTAAAATTCCATTCTAAAATTTGTATGGAACCAGAAAAGACATTGAATAGCCAAAGTAATATTAAAAAAGAAAACCAAAGCTGGAGGCACCACAATTCTGGACTTCAAGCTATATTACAAAGCTGTAATCATCAAGACGGTATGATACTGGCCTAAACCAGAAACATAGATCAGTGGAACGGAATAGAGAAACCAGAAATGAACCCACAAATGTATGGTCAACTAATCTTCGACAAAACAAGAAAGAATATCCAGTAGAAAAAAGATAATCTCTTCAGCAAATGGTGTTGGAAAACTGGACAGTGACATGCAGAAGAATGAACCTGGACCACTTTCTTACGCCAGTCACATTCTCTTGAAGGAATAGTCTTATCAAGCTATCATTGCTGGCATTGGTTAACATCACTTAATATTTTGCTTGTGTAGTGCTTATGAAGTACACTTCCTGATAGTATAAATTCCAGTGTAGGTTTTTTATTGAAGAGTGCTAATTAATGAAGTAAAATTTTGTGTAGTGTAACTTGATGCTCTTGAGTTAGTCTGGTTATTTCTCAGCCCTCAGTCTAGAGAGAATTACCAGACTTAATAATCAAATTTTAAAATGTAACTCAAGTTGTGTTACCCTGTAGAAGACCAACTGGACAGACAAATTTTCTTGGTGCTATTTCTCTTAAACTACATAATTTTAAAAACATTTCATATCTTCCAACTCTTTTTTGTTTTTTTAAATATAAGCAGTCTAACTGTCAATAGCAAAGGCATATCACTGGTTTATGCAAGTAAGTCAGCTCCTGTAATTGTGTTCATTTAAAATAATTGAATAATTATTTCCAATAAGGAGTGTAATTTCTCTTCCATAACAAATATAAATTGCAGCAAGTACCCATTTATGACTATACAGTATAAAGTTAAAAGAATACCAGTGTGAAGAGAGTTATGGCTCATTCCATGATTCTTCTTTTTTATTTCAATATAATAAATCAGAATGTATGAGCAGTATGTGTTTGTTCCTGCCCTGAATTATGGGCATCTTTGGGGACTAGATAAGGAGGATAGCTAACATAATTCTAGTTATTAGTCTGATTAACACTGATAAAATACTTTTATGTTCAATGTGTATACATTTTTTGAATTGTGTTGAAAGAACAACAACAAATAAGATATTTTTACTCAAAGTGAAAAGCGCCTAAACACCAACCAAGTTTTATCACTATAAAAGAAGGCAGGGTCTCAGGAGTATCACTTTTTTCATTTCTAATGATTTTGCTAGATATCTTTTATAATGGGATATTCACGTATGGTGATATAATTATGTATCATTGATGTGACATTTCTTAACAATTCTCTACAGTAAGGGAATGTGATTGGCATTTAGAAGAAAGCAAAGAATGGTCCATAACACCATGGAACTTAACGTTTCTGAGGTAGAAACAGACTTAACCAGGTAATTGTGCATTTAATTATTTAATTTAATGTTGATGAGTCCTACAAAATTAAAGGGTGATAAAAAGAATATAAACAAGATTTAGGGTAGTGTAGAAGTAAGGGAAAACAAATTTGGAAGAGAACATAAGATTGAGATTGGAAAGATTAAAAAATAGTAAATATGTGAAGATGAAGATAATAATGGAAAGCATTGCATACAATAAAAATAAGATATTTGACATTAGAAGAGATAAAGGATAATTGCTATGAAGTTCAAAATTCTAGTAAGCACTAAAAATAATGACCTCATACAGTGAACTTCTTTTTATCTTAATTGTTTCTAATTTTATTTTTTTGTATCTATAGTTTTTATTGAGATGCAAAGGTTTTTTAAAGATATTATTTATCTTTAAGGAATTGTGACTTCCTAAAGAACTACCCCAAAATCATTTGTTCTCACACCTGGTAGGTGATACAAAAATTCAAATATCAAAAATTTTCCTATACTTTAAAAGTTCTCTCTTAGTCACTTGAGCATATTTGCAAATGAATCTTTTATAGCAGTCTCCAAGGACTCTTACTTACTGCAGCATTTTGTCTTTCACAGGTGAGAAACTTCAAGTGCCTACAGTAATTTTATTTGAGCCTTTACTATCCTTTCAAAGCAGGTGCAAAAACCTAAAGAGCCATGGTATTCATCACTCAGCAAGATTTTTATGTATGTAACATTGAAAGAAAGCTGCAAATTTGATTTGAGATTACTTTTAAAAATCCTAGGAGAACTGACTTACTACTCAGCAGCTTGCCTAACAGGCTATTTTAATCACAATTACATTGATTATCCCTTGTCTGAATTCAAAGAATTTCACTTAAAGTCACACTCACATACATATCCTGAAAACTTTCCTTACTTATTGATAAATAAGAAAAATAATGGTTAATAAAAACAGTATTTTTATATACAGAAAATGGAGTAGTAACTTAAATGTGATACCAGAACTCTGTACTAATGTAGAAAAATTCTGTTTGAATGAAAATTATATCTGTTCAATAGCAAATGTACTACAGAAATTTCTATCATGAATGTGACAACGCTCAAGCATTACTATTATGTGCGTGTGTATATAGTGTGTATGTATATAGCATTCATTCTCAAGATGAATGATATGAAATGAAAACTGGGATCTACAATAAGGAGTGGAGAGCATCTGATATAATAAAAACAGGTGTGGGTATGTGTGCATATATACTCGTATGTGAGTCTGTGTGTATGTATGTTTCTTCTCAATTTCTTGAAAGTATGACTATTTGTAAAAGCATTTATAATAACAACTGGAGATATCAATTTTAGTAACATGATTTATGAAAAAATACTAAGATGAAGAGGGCTGTAAACAGAATTTTATTGCTATAAGGTTTGGGGTTTTGTTTGTTTTTTGATTTTTAAGTGAAGTGCTACAATATTACATCCAGGTAGACTTTGATAAGTTAAAGACACATAAGATAGGTGGTGATCCCAAATGTCACTTTTAAAACTAAAAAGAAATATGATCATAAAACCGACAGGTACTAAAATGGCAGAAAAACAGGATTAAAGTAACAAAATGAAGATGTGACAAATAGCAAAATGGTCAACTTAAACAAAAACAAACTAGTAAAATGCAATTTACTATTTTTAAATATAGTTTTAAATATATGTGGATTAAGCATGCATATTAAAAACAATCATTGTCAAAATAGGTAAGTAGTAACACCCCAAACCTTGTCATCTACAAAGAACACACTTTAAATACAAATATCCAGATGGCCTGAAAAGTGCAAACCATAGTAAAAGATATATCTTGAAAGAGATAGGACAGGAAAGCTGGATTGGCTATATCATGATCATAAAAATATACTTCAGATATAATCATGGTATATTATCTGATATACAGAACTTTATTGTGTTATGACAAAATACTAATTCAGTAGGAATTAAATGTATCATGTCTAAGACATCTACCAACTGCACTTTAACATGTGGGGCAAAAACTGGCAACACTGAAGAATTAATTTAAAGAAATAACAATTTAGAGATAGACTTTAACAAGGTTTATCAACAAATGATAAATCACCTAGATAAAAATTCAGTAACAACACAGAAGAATTAAACAATGAGTAACATAAGGTGGTTGAATTGTTTGTTTCAAGTTTTTTTGTTTACATGCTTTTGCTATCATGTTACATTAAAAAGATAAGAAACCAGGAGCCATTGAGACCAACTCTTCTGTGTTTCATCTATAGTCCTTTAAAAGGTATTTTCTTTTGCTTCCTGAGATACCAATGTTGTCAATACTCTTGTCCTGCCATAGGGAATATTCCTTAATACCTTCACCCTGTCATTCAACTTATTATAAAGCAGACGGTAGGACAGTTTCTTGGGAAGATTTTATAGGTATTGATGTTAAATGATAGCAAGATCTTAAGTGATATTTATCGTACCTAATTTATAAGCTTTCTGACACAGTTTAGTAATTCGCTTGATATATCCAATTGTGTTCTTTTAAGAAAAGGATATATTCTTAAACCTAAGCAAATAATTACATGGTTAGAAAAAGTAAAGGAACATATCTTCTCCCATTCAGTAGGTTGCCTTTTTGTTTTATTGATGGTTTCCTTCACTATACAAAAGCTTTTTATTTTGATGTAATTCCAATAGTTTATTTTTGCTTTGTTTCTCTTGCTTCAGGAGACACATCTAGAAAAATATTGCTGCGGCTGATGTCAAAGTAATCACTGCCTATGTTCTCTTCTAGGATTTTTATGGTCTCACATATCATGTTTAGGTCTTTAATCCATTTGGGTCTATTTTTGTGTATGGTATAAGAAAGTGGTCTGAATTCATTTTTGTGCATGTAGCTGTTCCATTTTCCCAACACCATTTGTAGAAGAGAATGTCTCTTCCTCATTGTATATTGTTGCCTTCTTTGTAAAAAAACAACCTACTGAATGGGAGGAAATAATTGCAAATGATATATCCAATAAGGGGTTAATATCTAAAATATAAAAAGAACTTATACAACCCCAAAAAACAAACAATCCAAAAAAAAAAGAAAAAGGAAAAAATAAGCAGAAGACCTGAATAGACAATTATTTTAAAGAAGATATACACATGGTCAACAGACACATGAAAAGATGCTTAACATCACTAATCATCAGGGAAATACAAATCAAAACCACAATGAAATATGACCCTTATACCTTTCAGAATTGCTGAAATCAAAAATATAAGAAATAACAGTTGTTGACAAAAATGTGGAGAAAAAAGAAAATTCCTGAACTATTGATGGGAATGTAAATTGGTACAGCCACTGTGGAAAATGGTCTGGAAGTATCTCAAAAAATTAACAATAGAAATATGATATGATCCAATAATTCCACTATTGGGTATTACCAAAGGAAATAAAAAACACTAATTCAAAAAGATATATACATCACTAGATTTATTGCAGCACTGTTTACCATAGCTACAATATGTAAGCAATCTAAGTGTTCATTGATAGATGAATGGTTAAAGAAGATGTGGTATGCATGCACGCATACACACACACACACACACACACACACGCACACACACACACACACAGTGGAATATTACTTGCCCATAAAAAGATGAGGGTGTTGTAGTTGTTGTTTGCTTGTTTTTTGTCTTTTTTGTTTTGTTTTGTTTTTGTTTTGTTTGCCATTTACAACAACCTGAATTGACTTAGAAGGTATTAGGCTAAGTGAAATAAGTCAGACTGAGAAAGACAAATACCATATGATTTCACTCATATGTGGAATCTAAAAACAAAACAAATTAAAGTAATATAGTTAAGGTACTTTGGGAAAGATTTAAATATTGTTACTATTGTTTTGAGCTATTTTGTAAACAAAGTCAATTGATAGTCATCATTCTTATCTAAAGAATTAAGTGGTTTTTTTTCTTGAAAATTCATAAGCTTATTAACATCGATATTTTAGCAGCATAGTCTTGTTCAATTCTAAGTGTTAGCTGGAAAGAAATATTGTGTAAATAAATATTTAATGCCTGTTTGTATAATAATAATCTGATAAATTGTGGGTTACAGATAAAGGAAATATAAGTGGGTTTTCACATGCACTATTAATACAAATATTACAAGTATTTTTTTAGACCTTTTGGTCCTAGGTTATTAATTCTTGTTTTGTCAGTCTTGAATTATGCAGTCTGCTTTCACGTTATCTGTCTAGACTAAAAATTCTTGGGAACACTGTGTCTTTGTACTGCCTGAAAGAACTCAGTTTATGGTGATGCTATCACCTTAGACTAGAAAGCCTATATGAATGGTAGAGTGATTAAGGAGGAGAATACACTTAATATTAAGATACACATTTTGTGGAAATTGTGGTAAAGTGTTATGATGTTCCAACTTACTTCAAGTGATCCAGTAACAATAAAAAATATCTACTGTATTTATACAGTGAAATGAAATCAGTATATAAAAATATATATTGTAATCAAATATAGGTGAAACTTGGTAGAGGATATAGTAGTGTTTATTCTACTATTTTTTCAACTTTTGTGTATTTATACAAGTTTTTGTAATAAAATATTAGGCAAATAGTTGAGTATAATATCAAACTAAATTTGAATATTTAATTTAATTTACCATTGGTATTGCCTTATATTACATAAATACTCTTCAGTTTTAAAAATAAATTTTTTTTATTTTAGGGAGAGAAAGAGAGGATAACCATAGGAAAGGGGCAGAGGCAGAGACGAGAGAGAGAGATGATCCCAAGCAGGCACCATGCTCAGTGCAGAGCCCAACACAGAGTTCAATCTCACGACCCTGGGATCATGACCTGAGCTGAAATCAAGAATCAGATGCTTAACTGACTGACCCACCCAGGCGCCCCTACTCTTCACTTTTTAAATGTAACCTGGGTACACTGTGTCTTATGCACATAGAAGCTGGAGAATGTTGAGTTCTTAGATTAAGAGAAGACACAAAAAGATGATAGAAATGTAGGCTCTAGATATTCAAATTCTCTGTTTAAAGAAGTGGCTATCAAAATTCTACTAGGACTAGAGAATTCTAATGTGTTATATCTTGCTATCAAGGTTCTATATTTTTCTTTTTGATATTAGGAATTTATTCCATTAAAATGAGTTAAGATTTTCTTGTGCAATTGGGGACTTAAAGAAATAGAGGACTCCTTTTCAGTAGTTGTGGTTGTGGGGGAGATGAGGTTTAAACAACCACTTTTATAATATATAAGTACTATAACCCTATGCATATATATGCATTTATATTATTATATAATTAAATGTAATTTATCTTATTTAATATATATAAATACTATAAATGATTATTTAAGGATAAACCACAGAATAATTTTGCAATGAAAAAAACATTTAGGAATTAATTTTGCTGAGAAAAGAGGCACAAAATTATAGCTGTCTATACATAAGTTGTATTATACCAGGATATCCCATGCTTGCATGAGCATCATGAAAACAAAAGGTTGTGTCTTAGGTTTTAAACTCTTTGTGGCAAAGAGATCTGGCTGGTAATAGAATGATCTAGTAGTTTATGAAGACAATACTAACTAGAGAGATGAGTTCACCTGCTAGATGTAAAAAGGTTGGGTCTTTCTATCACATAATATACAAAATGTTTTATTATGATATTAGAAGTTGAGGTTTCATAATAAATCTATTTTCATGGGATGGTTTTTTTAAATTTTATTTTTTATCTCTTTAAATTTACATCCAAATTAGCATATAGTGCAACAATGATTTCAGGAGTAGATTCTTTAGTGCCCCTTACCCATTTGGCCCATCCCCCCTCCCACAACCCCTCCCGTAACCCTCAGTTTGTTCTCCATATTTATGAGTCTCTTCTGTTTTGTCCCCCTCCCTGATTTTATATTATTTTTGTTTCCCTTCCCTTATGTTCATCTGTTTTGTCTCTTAAAGTCCTCATATGAGTGAGGTCATATGATTTTTGTCTTTCTCTGACTAATTTCACTTAGCGTAATACCCTCCAGTTCCATCCACATAGTTGCAAATGGCAAGATTTCATTCTTTTTGATTGCTGAGTAAAACACTATTGTATATATATACCACATCTTTATCCATTCATCCATCGATGGACATTTGGGCTCTTTTATTTTCATGGGATGATTTACTCTTACCTGAAATTAATTAAATGTTCGTATTTCTGAATTGAACACAATGTTTCTATAGTACCAGACTTGAAATCTAAAATAAAACTCAATTATTTTTGTTTACAATTTAACTTTTAAAGAAAATGAAAATGTTGCTTTTCATCATGTATTAAGGTTCATATATTTGGTACTTTTCGTTTCATGGTTTGCTTAACACAAAATTTCATTATTACTGTCTACTCTCTAACCACACACTTGAGTGCTAATTTTATTTATCAATATATATTTAGGAAAACTATATCTAATTCCTGTCCTAAACTTTCTAATACTATAGAATTAAAACTTATGCTTTCTCTATACATAGATATTTTTAGTATAAACAGGTAATAATCTTATTATATGAGTGTACAAAAATAATAAATAAAAGTAATTTTTCATCTACTCTACTCTCTCACATTCCCTAACAGTAAAATAATAAAAACAGCTGACAGTTTGGAGTTTATTCTTCCAGATATTTTATATGTGTGTACACATATATAATGTATATATATATATTTAGTATATTATACTTTATTATGTAATATTAAATAGAACTTAATATTACTCTATATTAAATTTACACATAGCAGTATTTTTTGGGCCTCATTCCATTTCTGTGAATGAAAATTTAGCTCATTCTTTTAAGAAGTTTTATAGTATGACATAATATAGAGAAGGATATGACTTCTGTCTGAGATTTGTTAGATTATTATGGATAAACTGGTTATTATAACTGAACATGCCAAAGACACATCAGTGTCTGTTAACTACCTCAGAGACAAGTAGTCTGACTTTAATTTACAAAGGTGAATGAGAAATGATCAGTAAAATTATGACCTAAAATAAAGTTTTCATGTCAAATGAAGCCTTAATCATGTTATGTGTACAAATGAAGCTTCTGCAATATTTCAAATTTTATAAAAAGGCAGAAAAATCAAAGCATCACATGTCACTCATAATTCTAGATATGGAAAATTTGAAAAAAAAAAAACCTTGTGCTGTAGATATCGATATACTAGTTCAGCTTCTTTGAAGAATGTGGTATGTTCATGGGAGTCTGGGTAGCTGGGTCATTTAAGCGACTGGCTCTTGATTTTGGCTCAGGTCATGTTCTTGTGGTTCATGGGATAGAGCACTGAGTCAGGCTCTGTGCTGAATGTGGAGCCTGCTTGGGATTCTCTCTCTGTCTTTCTCTTTCTCTCTCTTTTTCTGCCCCTCCTCAACTCCTCTGTGTGTGTGTGTGTGTGTGTGTGTGCACCCTCTGCTTTTTTTCAAAATAAATAAACATTAAAAAAAGAATGGTTTCAGCACATAATTCATAACATTAAATTAATGAACTAATTAAATGTAATTGATTCTATAGTTACATTAGTATTTAATTTGTAAAGGTTTTGGTTTTGTATCTGCAGAGAAACCATAGCATAAGAGTTTACATGTAACTTATTAGTATATTTAATATTTCAATAACTCTCTTAGTGAGAGTGAGTGTTCACAATAATTTGATTATTCTTTGAAACAGTCCATACCTTATTCAACTTTAAGAGATATTGACATAGGAAACAGCCTCAACAAAGATTACATATTATTTGTTTGCTATATAGTGAACGTTTAGTTTTTGAGAATATATAACTTTTACATTTTAGACTTCTTTAATATCAAAAGTGAAAATGAAGGCATACCTGGATGTTTCTATGAAATGAAAAACAGAAATTAAGGAAAAGAAGAATTTTCCAGCATCATTGATGATCTACTTGACAGTATAGAATATAAAATTCACTGGGGCAATGACAGCTGGTTTGACCAGTGTCGAGAATATTTTGGTTGCTCAATAAATATTTGCTTAGGGGCGCCTGGGTGGCGCAGTCGGTTAAACGTCCGACTTCAGCCAGGTCACGATCTCGCGGTCTGTGAGTTCGAGCCCCGTGTCAGGCTCTGGGCTGATGGCTCGGAGCCTGGAGCCTGTTTCTGATTCTGTGTCTCCCTCTCTCTCTGCCCCTCCCCCGTTCATGCTCTGTCTCTCTCTGTCCCAAAAATAAATAAACGTTGAAAAAAAATTTTTTTAAATAAATATTTGCTTAAAATACATATATGTGAGAATACATACATAAGCATGTAACAGATTATTTAATATTGCATATAAATGTGTTATTTTGCCTGCATAAAAAGTGTATGTTGATGAAGAACAATATGGGTCGGCACCTAGTGAATTATTCTTAAAACTAAAGCATTAAATTTTCTGGAAAAAATCTGTCTACATTTTAAGATGGAGAGAAATGTTAAAGCATTTAATTGCGTGGTTTTCAACAAACAGAAATTATTCAGGCAACATGCACAGATAAAAGATTCAGGAGAAAGGCAATACTTTCAGAATAGCAGAAGAAGGCCCTTCCAAAATCTACATCTCAAAAAAGAAATCTTCATCTCCATAAAAGCCATGAGAAAACTGGCGAAACGTGTCAAAAGCAACTCAAAACTCTGGATTTAACCAAAGGCTTGTAACCATCTAAGGAGTGACTATTCAGTAATAACAGCTAAATCTCTGTAAGAACAGCCAGTTTTTGACATATCCTATTTCCAACCTTGTGTCCCCAGGTTCATGGTAGCCTTTTAAATGACAGCCTCACAACCTGAAAGGTGTGAAAACTAACAACATTATAGTAATTGGAGAGGAGAAGCCCAGTGTGCAGCTCATCCAAAGTCCCCCATCGCCAAAGAGTTGGCACTATTTGACATGTTTGTCACCACTCTGTAAAAGTCCCATTCCCAGATCTGATTGTCTGATTCTGAGCTTGCTCAATGGAAAAAGTCTCTTTCTTAGGGAGTTGGTAAAAAACTTAGTGACAATTATTTAACATCATAGTAGACTAAAGCAATGATACTGGTTGAGACAAACAAGAGGAAAGTAAAATATTAAAAGGAAGATTTGAGGAATTAAGATGTCCATAGTGGTTTTAAAAAATCTCCTCATTTTTTATAAATATAAAAGACCATATGCATGTGCAAAGATGTTTCATGCCGAGAAAACCCCAGATACATGAATGCTTCACTTGTGGCTAATTTTGAGGTTCTATGCAAGCAAGAAGTGAAAGGTAAAGCAGAGATGCAATCTGCATATAGAAACGTTGAATGTGACCCCAAGTCAGAACTACAGAATCCTGACGAAGTGTAAGAGACTTACTGATTCCAAGTATTTAAGGAAAACTATCCAATCTTTATCTAACCACTAAGCTAAATGAACAGAGACTTTGGTAGCCACAAATGTCAGGGAATGCAGACTTTATAGAATCAGTTCAGGAAGATCACTAAACTAACAAACAGCAAAAAACCCCAACATAGTAAACACCACCAACAATACATGGGAAAGAGAGGGAATCTACTACCCATACTTGTCAAATATATTGTCTGTGACATTCGTTTTTTAAAAAATAATTTTCAAAAATGCTAACAACCATTAGTTTTTTTCTTCATATCAAGTGAACAAAAGTAATCAATAGAAACTCTTTAAGAAAGGACAGATGTTGGACTTACTAGACAGATTTTAAGGAATTAAAAATGTTCAAAGAACTAAAAATAATCATGTCTAAATGATTAAAGGAAGGTGTGGATTGATATGTTACTAAATAGAGAATATCACAAAAAAGAGAGAAATCCTAGGGTTGCCTGTGTGGCTCAGTTGCTTGAGTGGCCGACTTCAGCTTAGGTCATTATCTCATGGTTTGTGAGTCCAAGCCCCATGTCAGGATCTGTACTGATAGCTGAGAACCTGGAGCCTGTGTCTCCCTCTCTCTTTCTGCCCCTGCCCGACTTGTGCTCTTTCTCTCAAAAATAAATAATAAAACATCAAAAAGAGAGAGGGAAAAATTCTATAAAAATATCCTGGGGTGAAAGTACATTGTTATAGACTAAATATTTTTTTTTCCTACAAAATGTATGTATTGAAATGTATTCCCGCCATGTGATGGTATTTGGAAGTGAGAGTCTTTGGGAAATAATTGTCTCATGATGGTGAAGCCCTCATGAACAGGATAAGTGCTCTTATAAAAGAGGCCCCACGAGTTCCCTCATCCCCTCCACTATATGAAGACACAGCAAAAAGATGGCTATTTATCTATGAACCAGATAGGAGACCATATATGATAGCACGTTGATCTTGGACTTCCCATTCTCCAGAATTGTGAGAAATAAATGTTTGTTGTTTTGAGCCATACTGGTGTTCGTCAAATTTGGCCCAAATGGATTAAGACATACATTAACTGAAATTTAAAATAATCACGAGAGTTCAACAGAAGATTTGAATTGGCTTAAGAAAGAATAAGCATACTTGAAAATAGGTCAAAAGAAATTACCCAGTCTTAAGAGCAGATAGAAAAAAGGGATGAAGAAGAAGTGGTCAGAGCTTCATATGTCTAGGGGATATCACAATGTGTACCAACATGCAAATAAATGTGACAAAGGAAAGCAGAGAGAAAGAGGCAGAACGTGTATTTGAAGAAAAATGGTCCAAAACCTCTGAAATTAAATAAAAAGCACTATTTATACATCCAAGAAATTCAGACTACTAATAGTATGTACAATAGCATGATATTAATATCATGAAAAATTATATAGTTAGGTTGTCAAGAGTAAAAAAAACAAATAGAGACTCTTTTTAAAGTTTTTATTTATTTTTTTTAAATTTTTAAAAATTTTTTTTAACGTTTTATTTATTTTTGAGACAGAGAGAGACAGAGCATGAACAGGGGAGGGGCAGAGAGAGAGGGAGACACAGAATCTGAAACAGGCTCCAGGCTCTGAGCCGTCAGCACAGAACCCGACGCGGGGCTCGAACCCACGGACCGTGAGATCATAACCTGAGGCGAAGTCGGACGCTCAACCTACCCAGCCACCCAGGCGCCCCTAAAGTTTTTATTTAAATTCCAGTTAGTTAACATACAGTGTAATACTAGTTTTAGGTGTACAATATAGTGATTGAACATTTCCATAGATCACCTTGTGTTCGTCACAACAAGCACACTACTTAATCCCCATCACCCAGTTAACCCATCCCTTTACCTCCTCCCTTCTTGTAACCATTAGTTTCTTGGTTTGCCTCTCTCTCACGAAGAGAGTTAAGGGTCTCTTTCTTAGTTTTCCTCTTTCTCACAAAAAGAGACTCTTAAAAGCAGCATGAAATAACTCATCACACACAAAGGATTCTCAGTAAGATTAATAGCAGATTTCTCATAAGAGCCATGGAAGTCAAAAAGCAGTGGGATGACATTCAAATTGCTGAAAGAAAAGGACCATCATCAAATAATTCTATATCCTTCAAAAATAAAAATAAAGATAAAGCTTTTAAAAATAAATGAATTTATTGCCAGGATATGTGCATTATAAGCAATTCTAAAGGAAGTGGAATAATACATGAAAGTAATTTAAATCTATCTGAAAAATAAAGATTACTGATAAAGATAGTTATATAAGTAAACAGGAAAGGCAATATGTATGCGTTTAGACTTTTTATTTTTCTTCAACGATCTGACTTAACAACAACTGCATAAAGTAATAATTATAAAAGTTAAACTGTATAAATATGTAACTGTATGACAGATAACACGAAGAAGGAGGATAGAGCATGGATCTATTTTGGAGAAAACATTTTATATATTATTGAAATTAAGTTAATATTAATGTGAATGATATAGATTTATGTAAAGATGTAATTATAAACCTCAAGGCAACCACTAAGAAAATATCTGAAAGTGTATACTGGAATAAATAACAAAGGGATGAAATGGAAGACTAGGAAATGTTTATTTAACATGAAAGAAGGCTATAATGTATAAATAGAGGAATATAAAAGAACAGAAGACATATAAAAATAGCAAAATATCCTATAGGATTTAAGAGAACAGAAGACATAAAAATAGCAAAGTATCCTAAATTACTTTATCAGTAATTTCATTAAACTTAAATTGTTTAAACATCCAACGAAGAGTCAGATGTTGATAGCATGAAAAAAAAAATGTTATCCAACTATGTTTTATGCATGGGGACACACTTTAAATTAAAACTCACAAGTAGACTGAATTAAGAGTAGAAAAAGATATACCATACAAATAATAACTAAAAGAGAGCTTGAATGGCTCTGTTAATAAGAAATTAAAAAGAATTTAAGAAACAAAATTGTTATTAGCATCAAAGAATGGCATTTTAAATGATAAAAGGATCGAAAGATCAGGGAGATATAGCAACTTTAAGCATGTGTGCAGCTACTAACAAGGTTCTAAAATGTATAGTGGAAACCAATAACATCAATAGTTAGAGCTTTGAATAGATCAACATTGACAAAATTTTAGCTCGGCAGAACAATGAAAAAGACATAAATTACTCACATCAGGAATAAAAGAGTAAACTCTTTACTACTTGACAAAAATAAAAAAAATAAGAGGAAATACTATGAACAATTATCTGCCAAATACATATACAATATATACATACATTGCATATGTAATGTGTATATATATATATATATATATATATATATAAAATATACCTATATATATAAAACCAAGATAAAGTGGAAAAATTCCTAGAAGGATACAAAGTATCATAACTGAATCAAGAAGAAATAGAAAATCTGGATAGATCTATAAAATTAAAAAAAATTCAATTAATAATTTTGAAAATTTCCACAAAGAAGAAAACAGGCCTACACTGCTTCAATGGTATACTCTACTAAACATTCAAAGAATATTTAATACCATTCCTTTACAGACTCTCCCCAAAATATTAAATCAGTAAACAGTTTTCCACAAATTTTATTGGACTAGAATTACCCTGATGCCAAAACAAGACAAAGGTATCAAAAGAAAAGGATAGTACAGAGCAACATATTTTAAGAATATAGCTAGAATAATCCTCAACAAAATACCAGCAATCAAATCTAGCAATATATCAAATGGATTATACTTCTTGACCAAGTGGGATTTACTATAAAAATGCAAGGCTAACCTACTCGAAAATCAATCACTGTAATACACCATACTATACAATAAAGGACAAGATCCTCATGACTATCTCAAGAGATGTAGAAAAAAAGCCTTTGACAAAATACAACACCTTTTACTGATAAACACTTAACAAACTAAGAATAGGTGACCTCCTTTACCCAGTAAAGCCATCTATAGATTACCCACACATAACACATTTAAAAAAAAAATGTTTATTTATTTTTGAGAGCAAAGAGAGAGAGTGTGTGAGAAGGGGAGGGGCAGAGAGAGAGGGAGACAGAATCTGAAGCAGGATACAGGCTCTGAGCTGTCAGCACAGAGCCTGATAGGCACACATGAACCCAGGAACTATGATCTCATGACCTGAGCTGAAGTCAGACACCCAACAGACTGAGCCACGCTCCCCACAGCTAACATGTTTAATGTTTGAAGACTGAAATTTTTCCCTCTAAGTAGAGGGCAAGACAAAGACTTCTACTCTCATCTCTTCTGTTTAACATTGTACTCGAAATTCTATACAGGGAAATTGGGCAGGAAAAAAGTTTTAAAAGACCTCCAGATTAGAAGGGAAGAAGTAAAACTATCTCTATTCACCTATAATGTGATGCGTATAGTCTTGAATATAGAAAATCCTAAGAAAGCCACAAAAAAAACACTATTAGGACTAGTAAATTCATAAGTTTACCAAAGAGTAAGTTCAATATCCAAAAATTATTTGTATTTAGATTAACTAGCAATGAAAAATCCAAAAATGAAAAACATTCCACTTATAATAGTATCAAAAATACAATGCTTGGAAAGAAGTTTAGCAAATAGTGAAAATCTTGTCCATTGAAAATTACCAAATATTTTCATTGAAATCTTTAAATTTTTAATATTTTTCAAAAATGATTTTTAAATATCAAACTAATGGAAAACCATTACATGTTTATGAATCAGAAGACTAAGTATTATTACTATTATTACTATGGCAAAATTCCCTAAATTGATCTACAATTTCAATATAATCTTTATTAAATAATAATACCAACATTAACAATAATAAATATTCAGGATGAAATCATCCTCTGGAAAATTTTGATGATTCTTTTTTACCCTAATAGATGAATTTCAGGATATTTTACCTGTTAATGCCAAAATATTGCTATATCTTTACAGATGATATGTTACCAGCATTTCAATGCTCAAATTTGGAATCCAGGAGCAGAATAGAAGTTCAACGTATTATTTCCTCACTCTGATTTTACTAGTGTATCCATGATTCTACAGCAAAGAAGGTAAGATTCAGAATCATAAAGTCATTCATCTATGCAGAGCAAATTTAGTTTGCCTCTGTGTGAAAACAATTTAAAATCACTGCTTGAAATTTTTTTTGTTTTAAAATGTTGCTCAAAATGTAATGATCCATGATAAAAGCTACAAATTCTTTCAAACCAGTTGGTGCTGAGGATAAATTTCCATAGCTAAAGCAAATTTATAAACCACATCTATTATTTTAAAAATCTTAACAAAAAAGAAATACAAATGATAAGGTGTTTGATTCCTCTTCAACAAAGAGGTTCTTGTAACTTTCTTCGAATTGGTACAATTTAGTCATGATTACATCATATGCTGATATCTAATGATGTTGCTTATGAGACTAATTTTTTTCTCTTTCTTTTCAATAAGAGGAAATATCAGTAGTAATAACCCCTGGAGCATCTACTGATGCAGATTTTGAAAGAAAAATTAAGTCTGTTTCTTAATTAGCCGTAATAGCTTCTAATAGAAGTAAGGTGTGTAAACAGACTTGCTAGGAGGGCAGCCTAGAAGCAATTTACATCAGTGTCAAACACAAATTATACCTAAAGGTTTTGCATTCAAATAACTCAAGCTAAGTTAGGAAGAGTTAGTATAATTAAACCTGCATATAAAACCAGGTCTAGTTTAAAAACAACACTTTTTAACATCAAAGAACATGCAAGTCTCACATCTGAGAATGGTTGCTTTCAAAAATATGTTTAAGTGAATTTTATTTTAATAACCACAGTATCAAATACTTTATTTTATTAATACATAAAACAGAGTAAGCTTGTTAAAAATAATAGTATGTTTTGAATTATAGGTGCAAGAATTCCAGTTTAGCTTGGAGACATTGCTTGATGCACACATGGTATTTTGTTCTTGACCCTTTGATGCTCTTTGATTTTGAACTCTTAATAGATTGATTTATAAAATGGAAATTTGGGGTCTAATTTCAAATGTTGTCTTTTAGTGGAAATTTACATTTGCTTCTCTTAGTAGTCAAATGTCATTCTTAACCAGGACCACAATTGGCCCCTTACAGCCCCCCTGGATGAATCTGAGGGTTTCCGGTGCTGCTCCTCTGCTTTATCCACTGGCCAAATGCTTAGTCTTTTAACTGATAACAGCATTCTTTTCTTCTTGATGCCTTGTTTTAGCATTTGCTTACTCCTGTCTTTTCAGTGGCTATGACTTCTTTGCAGATTTCATTTTTCACCGCAAGTCAGCTTTTCTGTCTCTCTCTCCTTAGATAGTCTCTTAATTTCCTGTTAGCTCAGGAATACAATGAAAATTATGTTTTTAGCAGAATGTATTCTTTTGCATTACAAATGACTATTACCAACATCTATTTTAAAAACATTATTTTGTCACTATTTTTAAATTTTTTTTAATGTTTATTTATTTTTGAGACAGAGACAGATTGTGAGCTGGAGAGGGGCAGAGAGAGAGGGAGACACAGAATCTGAAACAGGCTCCAGGCTCCAAGCCGTCATCAAAGGGCCTGACATGGGGCTTGAACTCACAAGCCATGAGATCATGATCTGAGCCGAAGTCAGACGCTCAACCTACTGAGCCACTCAGGCACCCCTGTCACTACTTCTAAGAGAGAAAGGATAGTAAACCTCATATACTTGCTTTAAATACATAGGGGACAGAAAAAAAAAAAAAAGCAAATGACATGGCAATTCTGCCGATTAACCCAGCATATAGCTTAAGAGGGATGGTGGATATTCTC
Organism: Prionailurus viverrinus; assembly: GCF_022837055.1. NCBI lineage: Eukaryota > Metazoa > Chordata > Mammalia > Carnivora > Felidae > Prionailurus > Prionailurus viverrinus. The sequence continues at coordinate 67,037,704 of NC_062564.1, read as the reverse complement.
AGCTGACAGCCAGTCATGTCATCATCACTTTCTTGCTTACTTACTCTGTAAAATTAATTGGTTCACATTCTTCTCTAAAACCTTAGTTTCAGAACTCTGAAGTGGGAAAAATAGTAATACACAATTGAGATTATTTCATGTATATTCTTACCTGTTTTATGCCTAATTCGATATGTGGCAGCTATTATCTATCAGTGTTATCATTACTTTATTAGATAATGCAGAGACAAGAAACAGGAGAGGATAAGGAAAACACAAAAATAATAAGAAAAGTAATCAGAGATAAAAATGCAGTTGTCTATTGAGTAAGAAACAGAGAGAATAGGAAGTTGAGAGAAATAGATAAAAAAGAAAGATACATAGGCATAGACTGGGAATAAGATATATAGGTATTTAGGTTCATATAAATAAAATCAGATAAAAACAAGGAAAGTAGAATTTTGGAGAAACAAATTCAGAGAAACATACAGAGGCAGTGAATGACTGTAGATACTGATTTGAATTACATTTGTAAAGATTTGTACTTTAGTCATTGAGCTTTAAAAAATCAATATCACTGGGGTGTCTGGGTGGGTCAGTCAGTTAAGCGTCTGACTCTTGATTTTAGCTCAGGTCATGATCTCACAGTTCCATGAGTTCGAGCCCAGCATCGGAATCTGCACTGACAGTATGGAGCCTGCTTGGGATTCTCTCTCTCTCTCTCTCTCTCTCTCTCTCTCTCTCTCTTTCCCCTTCTTCCCTGCTCATGATCTCTCTCTCTCTAAAAATAAGTAAATAAACATTTAAAAAATCAAATATCACTGATTATAAAAATTCCTTAGTGCAGTTTATTTCTTAAGTATTTTCAGTTATTATGAATGTTATTACAGTCTCCCGTCTTTCCAAAATCCACTCCAAATTCATTCGCTTCTAAAATTCACAATTATATAAAATATTATTTGAGGGGCACCAGTGTGGCTCAGTGGTTTAAGCATCCGACTCTTGATTTTGTCTCAGGTTCATGATCTCACAGTTCCATGAGTTCGAGCCTGGCATCGGAATCTGCACTGACAGTATGGAGCCTGCTTGGGATTCTCTCTCTCTGCCCCTCACCTACTCACACTCACATGTGCATGCACATTCTCTTTCTCTCTCTCTCAAAATAAATAAACATTTTTAAAAAATAGAAAGGATTATTTTTTAAGCTGAAATTTACCTGTTTGTATTCTTTTTATTCAAATTAGAATTGAATGTAGTACACAGAAAATTATGCAGGCAGCCCAGAAAACAAGTTTCTTGTCCCATTTATAGCATCAAATAGCAAGATAACGTTGGGCAAGTTAATAAACTTCATTAAAGTTAACTCTTTTATCAAACGAGATTTGGATTAAATAAAAAAATATATTTATTTATTTTTGAGAGAGATTGAGAGCATGAGTAGGGAAGGGGCAGAGCGAGAGAGAGACAGAATCCCAAGCAGGCCCCACACTGTCAGCATGGACCTTGATGTAGGGTTCAAACTCACAAACCATGAGATCATGACCTGAGCAAGAGTCAGAGGCTTAACTGACTAAGCCACTCAGGCACCCAGCAGCATTTTCACCTTTATATCCAAATGTAAATCATAGCATGTTGTAAGTTACCATCTGAGTATCAGATGTCTTCTTTTTCATTTACACTGTATTTAACATGGTGTGTGTAATTCCAAAATTAATTGGTTTTATAGTTTTAACACACTTGGAGCAAGAACCTTTAAAAATAAAACTATTTCATTATAAAAGTTAAGAATCTTTGCTGTAGAAGCCTGCTTAAGATTCTCTCTCTCCCCCTCTGCCCTTCTTCCCTACCGGTGCTCTCTCTTTCTCTAAAAAAATTACAAAAAAAAACCCCACAAAACCTTCAAATATATGTTTAAATCAGAAACACTTAAATATTCTTCATTCTTGGAATGTTTGAGAATGTTATGCTACAGCCATAGGCTGGATCACATACATTCATGATTACTATAGTTAATAATTTTAAATAACTTTGAACATAGGTGCTTTTAAATGTTATGTAAAAATATCCAGCATGAAAGATAAACTATATGATATGTATTTGACTATAAAAAATACATATGCTTAGAATAAAGCCTAGGAAGAAAGACAAATAATAATATAATTTGTATCTAGATTATAAGATTAAGTTATTTCTATTTTTCCTTTTTATAAGTTTATTTTACTAATTTTTAAAAATATTTATTATTTTAAGAGACACAGAGAGAGCATGAGTGGAGGAGGGGCATAGAGAGAGCCAGATTGAAAATCCCAAGCAGGGTCTGTGATATCAGTGCAGAGCCTGATGTAGGGCTCAATTCTATGACCCTGGGCTCATGACCTGCACTGAAATCAAGGGTAGGACGCTCAACTGACTGAGCTACCCAGGTGCCTCAATACTATAAGGTATTTTAAATACAGAGCACCAGATGAAGTAAAAACAAAGAAGTACCACAATCCTGTGCACACTGCTATTGTCACCTGAGAGCTGTCTTCATTCTTTCTTTAATTCCAAAGGAGAGAGAATAAATTATTAAATGTGACTGTGTGAATGAGGCCTAATCCTTTTATTGATGCAGAAAACTGTAACTTATTTTCTAACAGTACAAAGGGAAACAAAATGCTTTGAAAATTTGGGAGACTACAAATTCTAGAATTGGCAGGTTGGTGAGGTACAATTACACTGAGAAAGTGATAATGGCAAGGTAGAGTGAAGAGAAACATTCTGAGGAAACTTCTGGAAGCATTCTATTTTTCTCATATACTACTAGGTCATTTAGGAAAAGTCCTTGGTCTATATTAAAGTAATATTTTTAAGGCAAAATATGATATATGAGTATATTTAAAGATTACATTTTCTTTTAAAGTTTATTTTCTTTTATTCAGCTAATCTGAAGATAGTTTGGGATATTTCAATAATCGGCACATGTTTATAATTTTACTTTTTAAGCTCAGGTGTCTATGTCATTAAAAATAAAATTACTTTAGTTTGTAGTATTTAGCTAGAGTAGTCATGACTTCCCTCCCAATATTTTTGCAGCTTGTGAAAAATAGTAGCTTCCCCAACATCCACTCATGATCATGCATCTTTGATCAATCTGTTCTTTACTTGGTACAGAAGGAAAGGCATACACTACAGTGACCTCGGAGGGAGATAAGTACCACTGCAGTACATATACACACTCCTTTTTGTGCCTACAGATAAATCTCTGCCAAGGTGAAGTAGGAAGGAAATAGGAAAGGAAGAAAAAGGCAGGAGAGACCCATTTTTCTTATCAATTCCATTAACAAAATAAAGATTCAGAATCTGAAGTCGGTAGACAGTAAATCACTTCCTAGCTGACTTCACACTCACAGAAGCCCTATGAAAGATTAACATACAAGAATTACTTTTACTGCACATACACAGACTAGAGATAAGGACAAGGGTTTTTCTAACCCGTTGCTGAAAAATTAATGAGCATTCAGATAATAAGCCCGTTTTTATTTCCCCAGTCCGAATCAGGAAGTTATTTTCTTTCTGGCACAGACCTCCCAAAACCCTTGTAATTTCTTGCGTAAGAGCACTAGGAGCCTCTTGTTTATTAAGGTGACTCCGAGTGAGCTCCTGGATGGCTCCTGGAAGGGGGCTGATCACCAGAAAGACCCAGCCATGATAAGAAGCTTGGAACTTTCAGCACCCTGCCGCCTCTTCCTCCAGAGAAGGGAGGAATTGGAAATAGAGTTAATTGGTCATGCATTTGTGAGGAAGTCTCTCTAAAATCCCAATAGTAGGGAATTGGATTCAAAGAGTTTCCAGTTTGGTAAACACATACACACCAGGAGGGTCAAACATCTCAACTCCATGCGAACAGAAGCTTCTGCACTCAGGAAACTTCTGGATCTCATCCTATGTATCTCTTCATCTGGGTGTTTATCTGTATTCTTTATCATCTCCTGTAATAAACTGTGAATATAAGTACTTGATTCCCCAAGTTCTGTGAGTCACTGTAGCAAATTTATCAAACCCGAGGAGGCGGTCATTGGAAACTCTATTTTCTAGCTGTCTGGTCATCGTGACTGGCATCTGAAGTAAGAGGGAAGGTGGCATAGTCTTGTGGGACTGGGTTTTAACATGTGAGATCTGATGCTATCTTCTGGTACATGGTGTCAGAATTGAGTTGACACCCTACTGGTGTCCAAAAACTGCTTGTTCTTGTGGGAACCACCATCCCCGCCCCCAACCCCATCTCCACACACACACACATTTGGTGGCCAGAAGTGTGTTTTGTGTAAGTAGTAAAGGAGACACAGGGATAAAGACCCACGGCAGGGAAGAACTGTGTTTTTCCCAATATAGAAAGTAGAGAACTGGGGAGCCTGGGTGGCTCAGTCGGTTGGGTTCGACTCAGGTCATGATCTCCCAGATCGTGGGTTCAAGCCCCACGTCACGCTCTGTGCTGAATGCTTGTTCAGAGCCTGGAGCCTGCTTTGGATTCTGTGTCTCCTTCTCTCTCTACCCCTCTCCCACCTGTGCTCTGTCTCACTTTGTCTCTCAAAAATAAATAAATGTAAAAAAAATTTTTTTTAAAGAAAGTAGAAAACTGAGGTGTTTTTTTTTTCAGTTTTAGTAAATGCCTTTTTTTTTCATCCATTCTGAGAGAGGAAAACAAACAAACAAAGAATCTAATTCATATAATGCTTTGAAAGAACTATTGAATAATAGACTTTAATTTATTTCTGGTCGTTATATTGAAATGGTTGTTACAGGAAGATCAGTAACACTAAACATTGGAGAACTGACAGGCCTAGATTTCTTAGGAAACAAACAAAAAAGTAAGGTCAAGTGATATTTAAATAATTTCAAGGAAATCTGAAAATAATCTTAAATTTTTTCCCCATAGAAATTTTCCATGGGAGTAAAGAAATTCATTGCCTTAAAAAGGTTCAGAAGTGAAAAAAGGTAGTATGCATTCCCACATATAAAGTGGTATGCATATTCCACATCTGATCTGTGCTTTTCTCAGAAACCACTTAATATTTTAATTACACATTAAACTTGTATAATATTATAATCTTATTTACTCTTTTTATACTATCCATTCTTTATTGTGTAGCTCCTCTTTGCAACATTTGTACTTTAGATATTTTAAATACTGCATTGCTTATGGTAAAAGCAAAAATGTGTATTTTAACAACTCTTAAGAAAGTTCTTTTTTTTAAGTTTGTTTCTCTGAGAGAGAGAGAGAGAGAGAGAGAGAGAGAGAGAGAGAGGAAGTCAGGAAGGGGCAGAGAGAGAGGGAGAGAGAGAATCTGAAGCAGAGTCCACAGTACCAAGACGGAGCCCTATGTGGGACTCGAACTAACAAACCGTGAGATTATAACCTGTGCCGAAACGAAGAGTCAGACGCTTAACTGACTGAGCCACTCAGGTGCCCCAAAAGCAAAATGTTTTAAAAGAGATTGTGTTCTAATTTGTTTAAGCACTGGTAATCAAAGTCTAGATTCTTTTCAAGAGATGTTGTGCAGTTGAATGGATTCTGTCCCTTGCCCCAGAGGTAAGTACATGATGCAGAATGCGCCTATTTATACCCTTGGTCACAGTAGTTGTTTCAGGGATAAGAATGAGAGTGGGTCAAGGCACAAAATAATTCTTTGTTCCTTGGCTACTTTTGGAAAGAGGTCCTCTCTTTATGATCAAAGATATGGACAGAAAGAGAAATAGAGACCTAATGCCAATATTTTGACCAAAGTTCATGTGTATTTGATCCAGAAGATGCCTGGGGTTTTCAGTTTACCTAGGTCAATATATACTCTATTTGGGTAAACAAGATTGACTCTGGGTTCTGTCTGTTATAAATGAAAATTAACAGGAATTAAATTTAAGTGTATAATTTCAGGAACATCATCTGAGAAGTAAGAAAAGTTAGATTTCCTGATTTGTTTGATTTTTTTTAAAAATGGGTGCCCCTCACCCTAATCAGTCTTAGTTAAGTCATCTTTATGTCAATTAAGGATTTTAAAACTTAGGTTACTTTCTAAAAAATTGGTTATGCAATTATCACCCCTCTTAGGTATCATCTATATTCCTAAATGGAGAATGCCATTGTAACATTTTGGTAAGAACAGCTTGTGACTTACAGAGAAAAGCGAGAATATGGCTCAAAGAGATAACCACTGTGTTTGCACATCTTGGCCTTTGTGCGAATGTGCTCTTTTTAAAAGTAGCACATAGGGGTGCCTGACAGCTCAGTCAGTTGAGCATCTGACTCTTGATCTCAGCTCAGGACATGATCTCATCGTTCCTGGGATGGAGACCCCTTTCAGCACAGAGCCGGCTTGGGATTCTTTCTCTCCCTCTCCCTCTTTCTCTGCCTCTCTCTTTCTCTCTCTCTCTCTCAAAATATAAATATATAAACTTTAAAAAAATCACGTGTAAAAAACAAGTTGTATATCTGTCTGATTCCTCTGATCAAGAATCTTCCAAAGCATTCTTCTCAGTTGGTGATAAAGATAGTGAACACGTATCTTCTTTAACCTCCTGTCAGTGGCTTTGCCAAGGCACATGAAATATGGCAGATTTACAGTGTATCAGTAAATGAGTGTAAACAACCATCAGACATTTTGTCTTTATGGTGGTTGGAGTAGTTTGATATCAAAATATAACAGAGGCTCTTGATTGATTTCTTAATATTCATTTAGTACCAGTATTAGCTTGGCTATATACATTATTACTAAGCTCAGAGATCTCTATGTTACACTTGAGCAGGACATACCCTATTTATATTGCTTCTACTCTGTTAGAGAAAAAGGACATGGTATCTGGATCAAATGTAGTCTTAAAATATTTGTTGTTAATTTCAGCTAGCAAATGCAGCACATAGCACTTTAATATTGTTAGAAAAAAAGGTTAAACATATGGATAATAGTCTCTTGCTATACTCTTAAGCTTATCTGGGTGCAAAAACTTGAGGCAGTAAAACAAAAAAGAGTTAAGTGTTTTTATTAACTAGAAATATTTAGGCTGTGTCAATAACAATAGGAATCAAGCTATGTATATTTAGAATTTTTAAAGATGCCATTGTGTTTTCTAGATGCTTTTGTATATAATTATTTCTTATTCTACGTTCTTAGAAAGAGTGAATTAAAAAGGGAGAGAGAGAAAATACATTTAAAAATAAAGAGGAAGTGATCTGATTTTTCTAGAATGACTAGTCTTACTAGAAGTTTTCTTACCATACTTAATTGTGACATAAGAATAAATTGACTTTCTAAAAATATTGAGAGTTAAGATGAAATAAGTCACTGGACTTAAGCATCTGTATATTCAAGAAAGCCTCTGTCAATGGCCATCTGAAGTCATTAAAATGAGGCCTGTATAGTCAAGAATCTAAACTGGTAAAAATAGTTCATGTGTATGATTTGGGGAGAAAATAAAATATATTAAGCATTAGCACTATTTATACAGCCTGGCTTTTCAGTCTGTATTCAGTGAGGCAAGCAGAGAGTCACTATGGGTGTAATGGGATAAGGGATTTACTATTCTAGTTTGACCTTTTACATTTGTGGATGAAGCTTGGACAGCCAAAGCCTGGAAGGGGAAATTAGAGGAAAAAGAGGTCAGTCACTAACCAGTCAGTCTGAAAAGACAAGCACTTCTACCCTCAGATGTGGGCTTGAGGAGGAGAAACCTATGGGAGGCTCCATGCAAAGCTGCTGTCTCTGAGCGGCTTTATCTCTGACAGCTGAGCATACAGTGAACTTGGGGTCTCTGTTGGTCAGCAAGTTCAAAAATCTGAGAGAAGACCTAAAGAGATCAAAGAGAGGTTGGAACCCATGGGTGTGTGACAGTTCAGTAATGACCCCATCCTTTATTTCTGTTTTCCAAATCTTTTGTCCAACTCTCACCTCAAACTGTACAAGAGAGGGGATTCTGGGAAAACATTGTTCCAGCTTAACCAAGTCAAGAGAACACAAAACATGACCAATGTCTGGCCCCTTAGAATATCAAGTTGTCTAAAACCAGCCTTTAGAAGAAGGAGTTTTACATAAAGAATGTACAACCTTGAGAAATGTATTCAGAATGACCCCTATTCAGTAGATGCAATAGGCAACACCTTATCTTGACTAAATAAAACCAAATTTGACCAAAATCTTGGTATTTATATAGGTACAGCATTTTATTGTTACTGTAAAAGGATGACCCATATAAACTGACTCCAGTATAGAACAGTATAACATGACAAGAGCAAATTACAAATAATTAAAGAGCGATTTCCTAACTAGACAAAGGAAGTGTCTTGCATTTAGCAGGGAAACATAAAGAATGAATAAACAAATGTAAGAGGACTGAAACAGATGAAAGATACAACCAGCTGTAATAGTAGGAACTACAGAAAAGTAGCAGCCATTACAGTTTAAAGACATTAGTGTGTAGGGAATCTGAGAGAACCTGGGACCAATAAACTTTTAAACACCACTGTCTCAGGAGAAAATTACTAGTTTAGGAGGACAATAGAGATTCCAAGGACATTGTGACAAAACAGAAAACTGGGACAGAGTAGGACATTGCCTTTGGCTATTTTCTGCTAAAATACTTGAACAATACTTAATAAAGAGAAATGAGCAACTAAACAAGAAAAGGACTATTAATAGACCATAAAATAAATACACATATTAATGAATATACATATTAACATATTAGTTAATTTATGATCATTTCCTTGTAGTGGTATTACAATTATTTTTTAATTTGAATTTAATTCCTAAAAAACAATTTGAAGTAATCCATTTGTTGCTAAAATAGAAATCTTTCATCCAAGTGAAATCAACTAACCATTTGGAAATAATCTTGACCTACCTATTGGTGATTGGTAAACGAGTGGCACATTTATAGTTTATTGAGGTGACTTTTAAATGTGAACTGGCCATAACAGGTGTATCTCCTAGAAAACAGTCTTGTATGTGGTGCTGCATAACCTGATTGGAATTTGTCAGACATTTTCAACACTTCCACCCCCACCCCTTTTTATCACAGTGATTGGGAAGCAGAAGCTACATTTGTTATTCTTCCTTGAAGCTAGAGTTCTGTATCCATTTAAATTATAGAAATAAATAACACTCTCATGGGATTTGAAAGAAATTTTAACTTAGACCATTTTATTGCACTTTTAAAGCAGGGAGAGCAAGACCTGACACATATAAATATTTGTAGCAGATTCCATATTTTTGTGTTTAACTATAAGTTTCATAGAGATGAGACAAGCATAGAGGATGTGTACCTGAAGATTCCTTACATTCTGTGTCTCTACCCCTTCAATCATTATTGTAACCACAAAATTCCCTGTATTAAATTTCTTGCTGGTTGGAATACTTTAAGTGGATTCTTACACTATTTCTTATATTATGGCCTGACAGATACACAGCTACCTCTAACAATCCTTATCTGATCATGCACACACTGAAATCCCGATAAAACACCACAGTAGAAATTGAATTTCAACATTGTAATATAATATCTATTTGGTTTGGAAAACAAAACATGCCCAGTTGGATTGTGAGATGGTGAATGTGTGGTTTCAAATATCAAAGTAACATGAGAGCATGGACAGTAGGACTTGTCTTAAACCTTAGGAATTTTGTGATCTTGCTCCATTGTCCCGAATCATCGGCACTTAGAAATAAGATGAGTCACATGCAAACATTGGAATATGCCTAAACAGCACTAATGAGTTACTTTCAATAATTATATTTGATGTTATACCAAGGTAATGTGATAGTACTTCTTACTAATGCAGCCATTTTGACTCTACAATTTTTGTTTTATTTATTTTGTTATTTGTGTATTTATTTATTATTTATTATTATTTTTTTGATGTTTAGTTTTGAGGGAGAATAACAGAGAGACAGAGCATGAGCAGGGGAGGGGCAGAGAGAGAGGGAGACACAGAATCTGAAGCAGGCTCCAGGCCCTAAGTTGTCAGTACAGACAACAGCGGACCTCAAAATTGTGAACCAGGAGATCATGACCTGAGCTGAAGTCAGACACTCAACCGACTGAGCCACCCAGGCTCCCCTGACTCTACAATTAAAAAAAAAAAAAAAAAGGAAACAAATAGGGAAAATGTATTTAAAATAAATCATTTTATTTTTATTATTAAAAGAAAGAAATTTGTGGAAAACTGGTCTATTTTCTGGCATCCAAACATGGTTTATTCCCTGGATTTTCACACTTTAAATTAATAATGTTTATTCACTGAATGCTCAATCTGCCCATATCCTGAGCAATGAGTCAATACATTGGCAGTCTCATAATGAGCAGCTGATAGGCTCTTCAATTAGTCTTGTTGAAGACCTGGTATTTAGTGTGCAGAAAAGCCTTAATTACATGTAAATCCACTGTCTTGTCTTTTTCTTTTTCATCACTACTCCTCCCACTGCCTTGTTGCTACCTCAGTATAACTAAACTTCATCTAGCCTTGATATCCTTGCTTAGTACTTGTATGTTCAAATCTGGTTCTACACCAATCAAAAGCAAGCTGATTGGAGCCTTTACACACAATCTTCCTTTTGTCAATCTCCCCCAAATTGTGTTCCTTCAGCAGTGACATTGTTCTTAGGAGGCTGGTCCACTATCTCCTGACTGATTCCAAGCATTGCCTGTCACCTATTTTCTCACTGAATCATACCTCTACCATCTTAATGGGTCTTTTCAGTTCTCCAGGCCTACCAACCAAGCCAGAGTTAAGTACAACCTCTTGGAAATAGCACAGCTCGGAAGTGCCATATTGCTTTGCCAAACATGGCCTCTTTAGAAAAGTTACCTTCCTCTGTCCTTTTGCTACTGGATCCAATTTGCTTCAATGCCTTTTTTTCCCCTTCTGCTAACATTGCAGTCTGAAAGCCAACTTTTTCTCTGCTGGGCATGATGAAAGCATTTCAGTTTTCCTTTTCTGTCACACTCCATAGATCTCATAAATCTTACACTCCTCGAGAGCAAGATAAACGGCTCTCAAGCATATAAAACTTACTTAGGCATGTTTTTCTGGATGTGTAGCTTTTTATTCTGAACAATTAGAAGTTTATATGAAGCTAAATAATTATCAACAGATAGTATCAGACTATTTCATATGCTAGGAGTAAAAGAAATATTGATTAAAAGGACTTTCAAGCTGTTCTACACCACACAAACTCTTTATAGTTTTCGATTTCTCAACAAATCTTCCTGACCTACAATTTCAATGAAAGCAGCTTCTCCAGAAGTTTACATAGATGAGAAACATGGGATAAAGAAATGTTATATGCCCTTGTCTATAACACATACTTGCTTCACATATTTTTTCTTAAGACAAGAAAATCTCCTTATGATGTCTTAATTACTTTCAATTATAATGAGAACTAATTGTGTTTAGGATACATTTTGTATACTTGGAGTTAATTTTGCTGACACATCAATAATAAGTAAAAAAAATTAACATAGGAAAACAGGCAAAACAAAGGGATGCTTAATAGTTGGATATGCATGTCCATTACCACAGATATATTTGTATAATTTAAAAACAATACTATGTGAATTGTACTTTCTTAATCTTCTTTTAACATTTTTAATAATGCAATAAACTAAGAAAATAATTTATATGGTTGCATATAAGCCCTGAAATTCTGTAGTTCTAAGAGTCCAGATCTCATATACTTAACTGAGTAAGTATGTCTCAAAAGATAGTGCCTCATTAAATGATAAATGGCTCTCATCATTTCATTTAATTGTAAAACTGTTTTATCCTGAAGATCAACATAAGGGTACCTGTGTGGCTCAGTCAGTTAAGCACCTGACTCTTGATTTCAGCTCAGGTCATGATCTCCTAGGTTTGCAAGTTTGAGCCCTGCATCAGGCTCTGTGCTGACAGTGCAAAGCCTACTTAGGATTCTCTCTCTCCTTCTCTCTCGCTGCCCCTCACTAGCTTGTGCTCACCCTCTCTCTTTCAAAATAAATAAATATTTTTTTTAAAAAAATGAAAAAATAAAATCAACATAATATAAAAGTCTCATAAAATTCTTAGAAAACCAAATAAAACATCACACTATCTTTAAAGAAAATAAAATTGTTTGAAAGTTAAGCATCCTTCCAAAAGGCTGAGCACACTCTGAATATATTTTTAATGGAAAATTTCCAAAAATAATTGATCTTTATACTGATATGTGATAAAAATTATATATTCTGAATTGGGACTCTAAAATCTAAACTCCACTTAGTTTAAACTTGAAGTTAAAATTCATAGAGCATATTTATTCTTTATTATTTATTACCATTATAGCTAGCTACCCATATATTTTATCCCTATTCAATCCATACTTTAATGTCCAATAAAGAACTGTACTGATAATATAATGTAATCATTTATAACTTGAATTCTTTAGCGATCTAAAAATAAGTTTAGTCAACAAAAGTTGGGGACTACATCGAATGAAAAACCTGCATGGCAAAGGAAACCATCAACAAAGTGAAAAAGCAACCTACTGAATAGTAATTTTTGCAAATTATTTGTCTGATCAGAGGTTAATACCTAAAAATATAAAGAACTCCTACAACTCAGTGGTAAAAAGATCTGACTAAAAAACCAGCAGAGAATATGAATAGACATTTTCCCAAAGAAGACATACAGATGGCCGACAGGTACATGAAAAGATGTTCAACATTACTAGTCATCAGAGAAATGAAAATTAAAACCAAAATGAGATATCAACTCACACTTGTTAGAATAGATAGTATTAAAAATAAAAGACAAAAATAACAAGTGTTTGGAAGGATGTGGAGAAAGAGAAACCTTGTGCACTGTTGGTGGAAATCTAAATTGGTGCAGCCACTATGGGAATAAGTATGGAGGCTCCTGAAAATATTTAAAAAAATAGAACTACCATAGCTAATATCATTCTCAATGGGGAAAAACTGAGAGCTTCCCCACTAAAATCAGGAACATGCCAGGGATGTCCACTCTTACCACTGTTGTTCAATGTAGTACTGGAAGTTTTAGCCTCAGCAATCAGGCAACAAAAAGAAATACATAGCATAAAATTGGCAAAGAAAAAGTCAAACTTTCACTCTTCACAGATGACATGATACTCTACATGGAGAACACAAAAGACTCCACTAAAGAAACTACTAGAACTGACACATGAATTTTGCAAAGTTGCAGGATATAAAAACAACATACAGAAATTGGTTGTATGCTGTATGAATTGGTTGTATGTTGTATGTATGTATGAAGCAACATAAAGAGAAATCAAGGAATGGATCCCATTTACAATTGCACCAATGACCATAAGATAGGGAGAAATAAACCTAACCAAAGAGTAAAAGATCTGCATGCTGAAAACTATAGAAACCTTATGAACGAAATGTAAAAAGACACAAAGAAATGGAAAAACATTCCATGCTTGTGGATTGGGAGAACAAATGTTAACATGTCAATACCACCCAAAGCATCTACACATTCAATGCAATCCCTATCAAAATAACACCAACATTCTTCACAGAGCTAGAACAAACAATCTTAAATTTTTATGGAACCAAATAGCCAAAGTAATGTTGAAAAAGAAAACCAAAGCTAGAGGCATCACAATTCCAGACATTAAGCTATATTACAAAACTGTAACCATCAAGATAGTATGGTACTAGCACAAAAACAAACACATTGATCAATGGAACAGAATTGAGAACACATAAATGGAACCACAAATATAAGGCCAATGAATCTTCGACAAAGCAGGAAAGAGTATCCAATGGAAAAAAAAAAAAAACAAAAACAAATCCTACATTCCTACATTCCTAAAACAAGCAGCAATTTCTTTGACTTTGGCTACAGCAACTTCTTACTTGGCATGTCTTTGGAGGCATGGGAAATAAAAACAAAAATGAAATATTGGGACCTTATCAAAATAAAAACCTTCTGCACAGTGAAGAAAACAATGAAAGGCAACCGACAGAATGGCAGAAATTTGCAAATGACATATCAAATAAAGGGTTATTAACCAAACTCTATATACATATAAAAAAAATTTATCAAAGTCAAGACACAAAAAACAAATAATCCAGTGGCAGAAATGGGCAAAAGACAAGAATAGACACTTTTCCAAATAAGACATCCAGATGACTAACAGACAAATGAAAAGGTGCTCAACATCACTCATCGTCAGAGAAATACAAATCAAAACTACAGTGTGATATCAGAATGGCTACAATGAACAACTCAGGAAACAATAGATGTTGGTGAGGATGTGGAAGTAGGGGAACACTTTTGCACTGTTGGTGGGGAAGCAGACTGGCGCAGCCACTCTGGGAAAATGGAGGATTCTCAAAAAAAAAAATAAAAAAAAATAGAACTACCCTAAGACCCAACAAATGCACTATTAGGTATTTCTCCAAAGTATACAAAATTGCTGATTTGAAGGTGCACGTGAACCAGTGTTTATAGCAGCACTATCAATAATGGCCAAATTATGGCAAGAACCAAAAAGTCCATTGACTGATGAATGGATAAAAAAGAAGTAGATAGGGGCGCCTGGGTGGCGCAGTCGGTTAAGCGTCCGACTTCAGCCAGGTCACGATCTCGCGGTCCGTGAGTTCGAGCCCCGCGTCGGGCTCTGGGCTGATGGCTCAGAGCCTGGAGCCTGTTTCCGATTCTGTGTCTCCCTCTCTCTCTGCCCCTCCCCCGTTCATGCTCTGTCTCTCTCTGTCCCAAAAATAATAAATAAATAAAAAAAAAAGAAGTAGATAAAGAAGTGTATATATACATATACATATACATATACATATACATATACATATATATGTATAAGTATATATATGTAAACAAGGAATATTAGTCGTTGATGAAAAAAATAAAGTCTGCCCTTTGCAACAATGTGGATGAAACTAGAGTGTAGTATACTATATGAAATAAGTCAGTCAGAGAAAGACTTATGATTTCAGCCATATGTGGAATTTAAGGAACAAAACAGATGAACATAGAGGAAAGGAAGGAAATATAAGATAAAAAGAGAGAGGGAAGCAACCTTAAGAGACTCTTAAATACACAGAAAACTGAGGGTTACTGGAGGGGAAATGGGTGGGAGATGGGCTAAATGGATAATGGCCTCTAAGGAGGGCCCTTGTTGGGATGAGCACTGGGTGTTATATGTAAATGATGAATCACTGGGTTCTACTCCTGAAACCAGTACTACACTGTATGTTAACTAACTTGAATTTAAATAAGTAAATTTAAAAAAGAAAAAGAAAACATATCATCAATGAAATGTATTAGTGTTTACTTATATCCATTAAAAAAAAAAAAAGAACTATCATATGATCCAGCAATTCCACTTCTGGGTATTTATTTGAATAAAATTAAAACACTAACTTAAAAGATATGCACCCCCATGTTCATTGCAGCATTATGTACAATACCCAAGACTTAGAAACAATCTACATGTCCATCAGTGGATGAATAAAGAAACTGTGGAATATATATACACAGTGGAATAGTACTCAGCCACAAAAAAAAAAAAAAAAAAAGAAATTTTGCCATTTCAACAACATGGATGGACCTTGAGGGCATTATACTAAGTGAAAAAGTGAGATGGAATAAAATAAATACCATATGATCTCATTTTCATGAGATCTAAAAACAAACAAACAAATACACAAATAAAAACCAAGCTTATAGACCTAGAGAACAGATTAGTGATTGCCTGAGGCAAGGAGTTGAGTTGGGCACAATGGGTGAAGAGGGTCAAAAGATACAAATTCCCAGATATAAAATGAAAAAGTTAAGGGAATATAATATACAACATAGTGACTATAATTAATAATACTTTATTGTATATTGGAAAGTAGGTAAGAGAATGGATCTTAAAAGTGTTCATCACAGGAAGAAAAGATTTTTTTAACTATGTATGGTGAATGATGTTAGCTGTACTTTTTGTAGTGATCATTTTGCAAGATATATACACATTTTGAATCATTTCACTGTATACCTGAAACTAATATAATATTACATAAATCATACCTCGAGAAAAAAATAAGTAGTGAATGCAACATGCTATACTGTTCATACATCTTACAATAAGCATTAATTTATGATACAACATGTCGAATGCAATGTAATAAGCAGTTTTAGAAAAATGCAGAAAATAATATACAATTAAAAAAATTAGCTGGTGTGGTGGAGGGGATATGAGAATTGGGATAAGTAGCCAAAAGTCTGGTTTTGGTACCATCCCTAATTATCTGCACTACATTGATTTTTTTTTTTTAATCTTTATTTTGAGAGAGAGAGCATGTGCGAGCAGGGGATGAGCAGAGAGAGACAGAGAGAGAGAATCCCAAGCATGGTCCATGCTGTCAGTGCAGAGTCCAGCTCTATCCCATGATCCTGGGATCAAGGCCTGAGCCATAATCAAGAGTCCATCACCTAACCTACTGAGCCACCCAGGTACCCCACCCTGACTATTCTTTAAAGAAGTCTGACATAAAATCTTTCATTAAGTGGGTAAGCCAGACTGAAAAACCTATTTGGACCCTTGCAATTCTAGGATCCTGAATTCTTATGAGTTTTAGTTCTATAGATGGATTGACATTTCTTTCTAGACCAAAAATCTGGGTATATAATTCTATGATTAAATTCTGTATTCCCTGCTTTGTGAGAGGGCAGTCTAGGCAATGTGGTCAAGATGCAAAATGATAAGGCCAGAAAAGTGGTAGCACAATGCCTGGAGCTTAATAATCATAGGGTAACTATTAGCTGCTCTTATTTTTACTCTCTATACACACTATAGCTACATGATTTCTTAATAGTACATTTTGATGGGTAGGGCATGTGCTAGAGTGATCCTGGAGAAAAGAAGGCATTGTAAGAGGAAAATATACAAACTTGTCTCTACCTTGTATGTGACGTTAGTCCTTGATCTTTTCAGCTAACATCTAAGTGTCTTGGTCTCTTTGTTGTGTATGCCTGTTGTTTTTTTTTTTTTTATTTTTTATTTTAAATTTACAAATCTATGTGCTGCTTAACCACAAAATTGCACTGAGGGCAGCAGAGGATTGCTTCCCAGACAGGCATCCTAAGTAACATTGACTTGATCTTGCTCAGAGGAAAGACTCTTAAAAAAAACATAAGTCATCTGAGCAAAACAAAAACTCATGAAACTCATTGTGTTCTACCCAGAGAAGACATTCTCCACAAAATCGCTTCCTATCACGATACCTTGTGGAGCCTTTTTCAAACTACAAGTACACCCTCAACCTGTCTGGTATGTACGGCACATTGCAAGTTCTTGTCCCTTCGGATAATTACTGCTGTCTTACTGCTGTTGTAGTGCAGTGAGACTATGATGTAACCTTCGAATGAGGATAAATGATAGTACAAATGGTTGAAAATGCAGTGTACTGCTACCTTTATTGATTTTTCCAAGCGACCTGTTGGTCTTACGTAACCCTTCCCATTTTTATAGTTTATCACCTTTTCCAACATATATCATTACAGTAGATGCTATATGGTTTCTTGCTTTGATGCATTTGCTAATGAGATGGCACTAAAAGTTGAATGAAGTGACCATTTTTTAAATCCCACTATTTTCTAACTGTGTGAACTTGCGCATGCAATAGTCAAGAGCCCGAGGTAGACGTGTACAGGCATACATCATTTTATTGCTGATATTGTGTGTTTTTTTGTTTGTTTGTTCGTTTTTTTACAAATTGAAAGTTTGCAGGAGCCTGCATCTAGCAAGTCTATTGGTGCTGTTTTTCCAACAGCACTTGCTCACTTTATATCTGTGTCACATTTTGGTAAATCTTGCAATATTTCAAATTTTTTCTTCATTATTGTATTTGTTACAGTGATCTTTGATTGGTGACTTGCTGCTGAAAGCTCAGATGATAACATTTTTTAGCAATAATGTATTTTTAAATTAAGTTTAAATAGCATTTACACATGATGCTATTATCACTTAATAGACTATAGTATAGTTTAAACATTTATAAACTTGTACATGAACTGGGAAACCAAAAAAAAAATAATTTGACTCCCTTTCCTGCAACATTTGCTTTATTATGGTGATCTGGAACCAAACCCACAATATCCCCTAGGTATGCCTATGTATCAAATAACTGTTGCATATATCACAAGCTTAGTTAGAGCCATGTCAGGGATACTAATAGGGGCAAGCAGTTGTTTAAAACTACTTGTACTTGGCACCTGGGTGACTCAGTCAGTTAAGAATCCAACTCTTGATTCGGCTCAGGTCATGATCTCACTGTTTGTGCCTTTGAGCCCTGCATCAGGCTCTGCCTGCTTGGTATTCTTTCTCTCCTTCTCTCTCTGCCCCTCCCCCACTTGCTCTCTATTTCTCTCTCAAAACAAATAAATCAACAAAAAAATAAAATGAAATTACTTGTACTAACTAAACTTATTTTTTTTAGATTCTTTAGATTCAAATTTAATGTTCAAGGAAGGTTGGCTGAGAAATAAGAGATAAGATACTTTGAAGATATAGATGTACATTGAAGGGAAGGGATGACAGTTAAAGATATTTTCCAAGAGTGAGTACAGATGGTAAAGTATAGAAGAGAGATAAAACAGGTAGTAATCACAAGAAATTTGTTAGAGAATTCCAGGGTCACAAAACCAAGGGCCACACAAACAAGCCAGTTTGTCTTCAAAATTAACCAGATAAATCACCTACTAAACACCATGAATTTTCACTTGTGGAATGTTTATGGAATGGATGAATAAATACATATATAAAATGAAAGTTATGACTAATACTTTGGCCTCTAAAGTACTTGAACCACAAATGGAATAAAATGCTTTAAAAGGGAGATACTAAAGATATAAAGTATTTAAAGTTGTTCAGTGTATAGACAAAAAAATATATTTGTCATATTTCTACACTTTACAAGTCATGACTGATTAATAATTTACTGAATGAAAAGAAGCTCTAAATTATGATCCTCAAAATTCCTGATATCAAGGGATTTCCCTTCCCTGAAAAGAAACCAAAATGAGTTCTAAAATAAATAGCATTCTCATTCCTAGTATGTCTAATATTTGGGCAAAGGTGATTATTGTGCAAGATATTTTAATCATATACTTATTAAAAGAAATGACTTTATTCTATGAAGTGATAAATTAAAATTCCTGAAGTAAATTGCAAATTGTGGATGCTTCCATATTTTCAAATTCATTATAATCTTCTTGTTTTTGTTTCACTCCACCCCCTGCCCCAGCACACACACCATCTTTGGGAGACTTAGCTAATGAGAGAAAAACTGTTCTGGTTTTTTGGGTTTTTGTTTGTTTGTTCTTAATTTTTCCAGATTCTTTCCTGTTTATCAGTTAACCTCAGTATACACAGTTACTCATCCTCTCGAATGATATGAGACTGCAAGTCTCTTTGAAAGTACAGCCAATGCAGAAGGCAACGTAGGTGTTCCAATCTTGCTGTATCCTTCTTTGGGTCAGCAAGCTCCAACAGATGTGACTTTCAGTTCTATTAGCCTCATTAAGAAAAAAAATAAAAAATAATATTTTTCTAAATAGTTGTTATTTTTTAAAACAGATTCAAATTTGCAGAAAAATTTATGTAATAGTGCAGAGACAAAAATGTCAGCTGATATTTTGTTAGGGATTGCATTGAATCCATAGATTAATTTGGAAGTATTGTCATTTTAACAAATGTTAAGTTTACCAGCCCATGAATAGGAAATATTCTTCCATTTATTTTGAATATTTTAAATTTCTTTCAACGTTGTTTTTTAGTGCAAAGAATAAATTTTGTGTTTCTTTTATTAAATTTTCTCCTCTGTACTTTATTCTTTTTGATACTTTTCTAAGGGGAAATTTTGTCTTAATTTCCTCTTTGGAATGTTCACTCCAAATGTATACATATACTACTGATTTTTGCATATTGACATTCTTCAATCTTGCTGAATCTGTTATTCTAATAATTCATTTAGTAGGTTTCTTAGAATTTTTTATATACAATATTATGTTATCTGCAAGTAGGGATGGTTTTACTTGTATTTCAAATATGAATGCCTTTTATTTATTTTCCATTTCTAATTGCCCTGGCTAAAAGTTTTATCAGTCAACCAAGATCATTTCGTTATCATGGGGCACAAAACCAGCAGAAAACAAAATGTGTGTGTGTGTGTGTGTGTGTGTGTGTGTGTGTGTGCGCACGCGCACATATGTAAGATGTTTATTTCAAAGAATTGGCTTATGTGATTGTGATGTCTGGCAAGTTCAAAATCTGTATGGCAGGCCAGAAGACTGGAAACTCTCAAGTAGGAGCTAATGTTGTGGTTTTGAAGCAAATTTTTTCTTTGAGGAATTCTTTTTTACTCTTAATCCATTTCAGTTGATTGGATGAAGTCTACCCACATTACAGATAGTAATCACCTTTACTGAAAATTTGCTGATTATAAATGTTAACCACATCTACAAACCTTCATAGCAAAGCATAAACTAATGTGTGATCAAATCACTGGGTGCTACAGCCTAGTCAAGTTGGCAAATCAAAATAATCATTACCTTCCAACTCTTGTTAACCTGATACCCATGCACGTCTCCTTAAACCATAATTATCTATTAATGATGTCCATAGAAAAGTTACATTTCCAGGCTTGAGGGAAGACGGCGGCGTAGGAGGACGCTGGGCTCACCGCGCGTCCTGCTGATCACTTAGATTCCACCTACACCTGCCTAAATAACCCAGAAAACCGCCAGAGGATTAGCAGAATGGAGTCCCCGGAGCCAAGCGCAGACGAGAGGCCCACGGAAGAGGGTAAGAAGGGTGGCAAGGCGGTGCCGGCTCCACGGACTGGCGGGAGGGAGCCGGGGTAGAGGGGCGGCTCGCCAGCCAAGCAGAGCCCCGGAGTTTGGCTTGCAAAAGCAGAGGGGCCTGACGGACTGTGTTCCGACAGCAAACGCGACTTAGCGCGTCTGGGAGGTCATAAGTTAACAGCTCTGCTGGGAAAGCGGGAAGGCTGGAGGACAAAGGGAGGGAGAGCTGTTGAGCCCCCGGACGACAGAGCTCAGTTTGGTGGGGAACAAAGGCGCTAGCCAGCGCCATCTCCCCCGCCCATCCCCCAGCCAAAATCCCAAAGAGAACCAGTTCCTGCCAGGGAACTTGCTTGCTCAGTGCAAACACCCAACTCTGTGCTTCTGCGGAGCCAAACCTCCGGCAGCGGATCTGACTCCCTCCCGCTGCCACAGGGCCCCTCCTGAAGTGGATCACCTAAGGAGAAGCGAGCTAAGCCTGCCCCTCCTGCCCCCGTGCACCTTGCCTACCCACCCCAGCTAATACGCCAGATCCCCAGCATCACAAGCCTGGCAGTGTGCAAGTAGCCCAGATGGGCCACGCCACCCCACAGTGAATCCCGCCCCTAGGAGAGGGGAAGAGAAGGCACACACCAGTCTGACTGTGGCCCCAGAGGTGGGCTGGGGGCAGACATCAGGTCGGACTGTGGCCCCGCCCACCAACTCCAGTTATATACCACAGCACAGGGGAAGTGCCCTGCAGTCCCTCACCACGCCAGGGACTATCCAAAATGACCAAGCAGAAGAATTCCCCTCAGAAGAATCTCCAGGAAATAACAACAGCTAATGAGCTGATCAAAAAGGATTTAAATAATATAACAGAAAGTGAATTTAGAATAATAGTCATAAAATTATTTGCTGGGCTTGAAAACAGTATAGAGGACAGCAGAGAATCTCTTGCTACAGAGATCAAGGGACTAAGGAACAGTCATGAGGAGCTGAAAAACGCTTTAAACGAAATGCAAAACAAAATGGAAACGACGACAGCTCGGATTGAAGAGGCAGAGGAGAGAATGGGTGAACTAGAAGATAAAGTTATGGAAAAAGAGGAAGCTGAGAAAAAGAGAGATAAAAAAATCCAAGAGTATGAGGGGAAAATTAGAGAACTAAGTGATACACTAAAAAGAAATAATATACGCATAATTGGTATCCCAGAGGAGGAAGAGAGAGGGAAAGGTGCTGAAGGGGTACTTGAAGAAATCATAGCTGAGAACTTCCCTGAACTGGGGAAGGAAAAAGGCATTGAAATCCAAGAGGCACAGAGAACTCCCTTTAGACGTAACTTGAATCGATCTTCTGCACGACATATCATAGTGAAACTGGCAAAATACAAGGATAAAGAGAAAATTCTGAAAGCAGCAAGGGGTAAACGTGCCCTCACATATAAAGGGAGACCTATAAGACTCGTGACTGATCTCTCTTTTGAAACTTGGCAGGCCAGAAAGAATTGGCACGAGATTTTCAGGGTGCTAGACAGAAAAAATATGCAGCCAAGAATCCTTTATCCAGCAAGTCTGTCATTTAGAATAGAAGGAGAGATAAAGGTCTTCCCAAACACACAAAAACTGAAGGAATTTGTCACCACTAAACCAGCCCTACAAGAGATCCTAAGGGGGACCCTGTGAGACAAAGTACCAGAGACATCACTACAAGCTTAAAACATACAGACATCACAATGACTCTAAACCCGTATCTTTCTATAATAACACTGAATGTAAATGGATTAAATGCGCCAACGAAAAGACATAGGGTATCAGAATGGATAAAAAAACAAGACCCATCTATTTGCTGTCTACAAGAGACTCATTTTAGAGCTGAGGACACCTTTAGATTGAGAGTGAGGAGATGGAGAACTATTTATCATGCTACTGGAAGCCAAAAGAAAGCTGGAGTATCCATACTTGTATCAGACAAACTAGACTTTAAATTAAAGGCTGTAACAAGAGATGAAGAAGGACATTATATAATGGTTACAGGGTCTATCCATCAGGAAGAGCTAACAATTATAAATGTCTATGCACCGAATACCAGAGCCCCCAAATATATAAAACAATTACTCATAAACATAAGCAACCTTATTGATAAGAATGTGGTAATTGCAGGGGACTTTAACACCCCACTTACAGAAATGGATAGATCATCTAGACACACGGTCAATAAAGAAACAAGGGCCTTGAATGAGACATTGGATCAGATGGACTTGACAGATATATTTAGAACTCTGCATCCCAAAGCAACAGAATATACTTTCTTCTCGAGTGCACATGGAACATTCTCTAAGATAGATCATATACTGGGTCACAAAACAGCCCTTCATAAGTTTACAAGAATCGAAATTATACCATGCATACTTTCAGACCACAATGCTATGAAGCTTGAAATCAACCACAGGAAAAAGTCTGGAAAACCTCCAAAAGCATGGAGATTAAAGAACACCCTACTAACGAATGAGTGGGTCAACCAGGCAATTAGAGAAGAAATTAAAAAATATATGGAAACAAATGAAAATGAAAATACAACAATCCAAACGCTTTGGGATGCAGCGAAGGCAGTCCTGAGAGGAAAATACATTGCCATCCAGGCCTATCTCAAGAAACAAGAAAAATCCCAAATACAAAATCTAACAGCACACCTAAAGGAAATAGAAGCAGAACAGCAAAGACAGCCTTAACCCAGCAGAAGAAGAGAAATAATAAAGATCAGAGCAGAAATAAACAATATAGAATCTAAAAAAACTGTAGAGCAGATCAACGAAACCAAGAGTTGGTTTTTTGAAAAAATAAACAAAATTGACAAACCTCTAGCCAGGCTTCTCAAAAAGAAAAGGGAGACGACCCAAATAGATAAAATCATGAATGAAAATGGAATTATTACAACCAATCCCTCAGAGATACAAACAATTATCAGGGAATACTATGAAAAATTATATGCCAACAAATTGGACAACCTGGAAGAAATGGACAAATTCCTAAACACCCACACTCTTCCAAAACTCAATCAGGAGGAAATAGAAAGCTTGAACAGACCCATAACCAGTGAAGAAATTGAATCGGTTATCAAAAATCTCCCAACAAATAAGAGTCCAGGACCAGATGGCTTCCCAGGGGAGTTCTACCAGACGTTTAAAGCAGAGATAATACCTATCCTTCTCAAGCTATTCCAAGAAATAGAAAGAGAAGGAAAACTTCCAGACTCATTCTATGAAGCCAGTATTACTTTGATTCCTAAACCAGACAGAGACCCAGTAAAAAAAGAGAACTACAGGCCAATATCCCTGATGAATATGGATGCAAAAATTCTCAATAAGATACTAGCAAATCAAATTCAACGGCATATAAAAAGAATTATTCACCATGATCAAGTGGGATTCATTCCTGGGATGCAGGGCTGGTTCAACATTTGCAAATCAATCAACGTGATACATCACATTAACAAAAAAAGAGAGAAGAACCATATGATCCTGTCAATCGATGCAGAAAAGGCCTTTGACAAAATCCAGCACCCTTTCTTAATAAAAACCCTTGAGAAAGTCGGGATAGAAGGAACATACTTAAAGATCATAAAAGCCATTTATGAAAAGCCCACAGCTAACATCATCCTCAATGGGGAAAAACTGAGAGCTTTTTCCCTGAGATCAGGAACACGACAGGGATGCCCACTCTCACCGCTGTTGTTTAACATAGTGCTGGAAGTTCTAGGGTCAGCAATCAGACAACAAAAGGAAATCAAAGGCATCAAAATTGGCAAAGATGAAGTCAAGCTTTCGCTTTTTGCAGATGACATGATATTATACATGGAAAATCCGATAGACTCCACCAAAAGTCTGCTAGAACTGATACATGAATTCAGCAAAGTGGCAGGATACAAAATCAATGTACAGAAATCAGTTGCATTCTTCTACACTAACAATGAAGCAACAGAAAGACAAATAAAGAAACTGATCCCATTCACAATTGCACCAAGAAGCATAAAATACCTAGGAATAAATCTAACCAAAGATGTAAAAGATCTGTATGCTGAAAACTATAGAAAGCTTATGAAGGTAATTGAAGAAGATTTAAAGAAATGGAAAGACATTCCCTGATCATGGATTGGAAGAATAAATATTGTCAAAATGTCAATACTACCCAAAGCTATCTACACATTCAATGCAATCCCAATCAAAATTGCACAGGCATTCTTCTCGAAACTAGAACAAGCAATCCTAAAATTCATATGGAACCACAAAAGGCCCCGAATAGCCAAAGGAATTTTGAAGAAGAAGACCAAAGCAGGAGGCATCACAATCCCAGACTTTAGCCTCTACTACAAAGCTGTCATCATCAAGACAGCATGGTATTGGCACAAAGACAGACACATAGACCAATGGAATACAACAGAAACCCCAGAACTAGACCCACAAACGTATGGCCAACTCATCTTTGACAAAGCAGGAAAGAACATACAATGGAAAAAAGACAGTCTCTTTAACAAATGGTGCTGGGAGAACTGGACAGCAACATGCAGAAGGTTGAAACTAGACCACTTTCTCACACCATTCACAAAAATAAACTCAAAATGGATAAAGGACCTGAATGTGAGACATGAAACCATCAAAACCTTAGAGGAGAAAGCAGGAAAAGACCTCTCTGACCTCAGCCGTAGCAATCTCTTACTCGACACATCCCCAAAGGCAAGGGAATTAAAAGCAAAAGTGAATTACTGGGACCTTATGAAGATAAAAAGCTTCTGCACAGCAAAGGAAACAACCAACAAAACTAAAAGGCAACCAACGGAATGGGAAAAGATACTTGCAAATGACATATCGGACAAAGGGCTAGTATCCAAAATCTATAAAGAGCTCACCAAACTCCACACCGGAAAAACAAATAACCCAGTGAAGAAATGGGCAGAAAACATGAATAGACACTTCTCTAAAGAAGACATCCGGATGGCCAACAGGCACATGAAAAGATGCTCAACGTCGCTCCTTATCAGGGAAATACAAACCAAAACCACACTCAGGTATCACCTCACGCCAGTCAGAGTGGCCAAAATGAACAAATCAGGAGACTATAGATGCTGGCGAGGATGTGGAGAAACGGGAACCCTCTTGCACTGTTGGTGGGAATGCAAATTAGTGCAGCCGCTCTGGAAAGCAGTGTGGAGGTTCCTCAGAAAATTAAAAATAGACCTACCCTATGACCCAGCAATAGCACTGCTAGGAGTTTATCCAAGGGATACAGGAGTACTGATGCATAGGGGTACTTGTACCTCAATGTTTATAGCAGCACTCTCAACAATAGCCAAATTATGGAAAGAGCCTAAATGTCCATCAACTGATGAATGGATAAAGAAATTGTGGTTTATATACACAATGGAATACTACGTGGCAATGAGAAAAGATGAAACATGGCCTTTTGTAGCAACGTGGATGGAACTGGAGAGTGTGATGCTAAGTGAAATAAGCCATACAGAGAAAGACAGATACCATATGGTTTCACTCTTATGTGGATCCTCAGAAACTTAACAGAAGACCATGGGAGAGGGGAAGGAAAAAAAAAAGAGGTTAGAGTGGGAGAGAGCCAAAGCATAAGAGACTGTTAAAAACTGAGAACAAACTGAGGGTTGATGGGGGGTGGGAGGGAGGAGAGGGTGGGTAATGGGTATTGAGGAGGGCACCTTTTGGGATGAGCACTGGGTGTTGTATGGAAACCAATTTGACAATAAATTTCATATATTAAAAAAAAAGGTGACAAAAAATGGCAGCTTAAAAAAAATAAATAAATGTTAAAAAAAGTTACATTTCCACCTAACATGGTAAAATTATCCTATATACAACCAAAAATATATTAACCCTTTTCTCTAAATAGGATTCAAATTCTTGCATAATGTTCACTCTTCCCAAAGATATAACCAATATTGTGATGTTAACTGTTAACAATACATCTTATGTTATATGATAAAGGAATAAGAAGAAAGTATATATATCTGAAGTATATAACATACACACATAAATGTATTCATAACAAAATAAGGAAAAAATACTCAATAATTATAGTCCTAGTTTATACAACTTGGCATGTGGTCATAGCTGGAATTTAAAACTGTATTTTTCAACTATCCATTTGATATTCCATTTTATCTCATCAACTACTTAAGTTAGTTGTGGTACTTTGCTTGCTGGGTGGCTTTAACTTTCACTCCTTAAGTAGCTGGGCCATAAGTAGTCCTGAGTGGTTTTGGGTTGTGGTTATTTCCCATTGATTTTAATCACAGAGCATGGTAGTACTAAGAGAGATCTCAGGGAATCTCCTATATTCCAGACATACTCTTTCTTGCCTCCATTGTAGAGTAGCAGCCCTGTATCCCCTTGGTAATCAGAATCTGCAGTATAGGAAATCCTTTCTCTGCCTATTGGTGCAGAGACAGGTGAGTCAAAATAGCTGAATGGCAGTTCTAGCTTGCAGTTCAAAGAATCATTGTGTTTCCTAGTGCAAGCACTCTTCCTTTGGAACTAATGCCTCTCAACTCACAAAGCATAAGGTCGTAAGGATAGGAAATAAAAATTTTGTCAGTGGATCACCAAGAGTAATAATGAGTTGTACCACACTCATTTCTGCCACTTGATTCCTGGACCTATAAATCTTGGCTACATGAGAAACGACACCATATATTAGACACAAATTCAAAACTTCTAGAGAACCTTGTCACAGTTCTACAAGGTATTGCCACCTAGCTGGTTTATTCTACATATTCAAAAGGTGATATCCCACCATCGGATTGACTGGATCATATGGCCTAAGTTGAAGAGGAGCTTGCATAGAATCCTGGATCTGTTACAATGCCTTCTTTTGGCCTGGGAACCACACGAAAGTAGCAGCTCTTTGAGTAACTTAAATAAGCCAGAGTAGCACGTCCAGATGAGGAATATGTTGCCTTCAAAATCCAGAGAGGCCTAGTAGTTGTGGCTCTTTTTAGGTTATGGGAAATGCCAAATGCAATTATCCTTCACCTCAGAAGAGATATCTCAACATATCCCACACCACTGGTGCCCTAGAAATTTTACCGAGGTATAAGGCACTGAATTTTTGTCATATTTATTTCTTAACCTTTGGCATGTAAATGTCTTACCAATAAGTTTAGAGCAGTGGCTACTTCTCAGTCACTGGGTTCAAACAGCATGATGTCCTCTTAGTGTAGTAAGACAATGGGATATCTTGTGGGAGGAAAAAGTTATCAAGGTCTCTGTAGAGTAGATTATGATATATGACTACTGATTTGATATACTCAAGAGGTAAGTAGCAGACATTCTTGTCTTATTTCTGATCTTAGGAGGAAACTATGTAGTCTTTCACCATTAATTTATTGTTAGCTGTGGGTTTTTTTGTAAATGCTATTCACCAGGTTGATGAACTTTATCTATTATTAGTTTGTTAATTATTTCCTTATGAAAGGATTTGGATTTTGTCAAATGTTTTTCTACATCTATGGAGACAATCGTGAGATTTTTGGTTTTTTGTCTGTTATTATTATTACATTAATCCATTTATTGTAATCAATTAGTATATGTATCTATAGTAACCTCTGTGTATGGATATATCGCTACAAATGTCTATATGCAACCACTGTATTTATATTAAGCTAAATATGAGTTCATAATATCTCCAACTTTATTCCATTGCCAGATGGATCATTTCAGTCTCACTCCTTATTTACACATAAACTCATGCTTTGGCAGTGAGAAATCCGGTTCCCAATATCAACTGTTTATTTACTTAATTGGACGTTTCCAATATGCATGTATAACAATATGCATGTAAAAGTATATCAGAATACTTAACCTGTACTCCTGGAGGAGCCAACTTTAGCAAATAAAATACAGTGGCTCTATGCAGTTTGGCTTTCAGTCTTACGGATGCCACTGTTTCTAAAGTTACTTAGGTCAGCACCTCCCTCTTCCTTCACTGAGGGTGTTTCGTGTATTTGGTATTCCAAATTTGGTATTTCAAATAGATTCTCTTGACAGATTCTGAATTCCTTTCTATGATTCTCAGTCTCCTAAATGATATTTTAGAATTTGCATATAAAAGGTCCTCTCTTCTGATGTAAATGTCTATGGATTTTCACAAATGCAAAATGTCATGGACCCACAATTACACTCTCAGTAGAAGGGTTTCACCACTCTAAAAATCCCCAAGTTTACCCATGTAAAGTTTCCCTACTGCCCTTCCAAACTCTTGGAAACCACTGATCATTTCACTGACTATAATTTTGCTTTTTCAAGAATTCCATATAATTGGAATCACAAAGTGTTTAGCCTTTGTAGACTGCCTTCTTTCACTTAGCAATACGATTTTAAGGTTTATCTATGTATATAAATGGATTGATAGCACATTTCTTTTCATTGTTGACTAGTATTCCATTATATGGTTGTACCAAAGTTTGTTTATCTACTTGTCTGTTGAAGGACATCTTGGTTGCATTCAAACTTTGGCAATTATGAATAACGCTGTTATAAACACACTTTGAGGTTTTTGTGTAGGCAAGTGTTTTCAAATCAGGTAAGTAGCTAGGAGTGCGAATGCTGGATTGTGTAGTAATACCATGTTTAGCTTTATAATGAACTTCCAGCCATCCTTGAAAGTTGTGTACAAGTTAGCATTCCTACCCACAATGCATGAGAGGTCCTGCAGTTTCAGCATTTGTTACTGTCAGTTTTTTTTAGATTTTAGTAATTCTAATAAATGTAAGTATCTTATTATTTAATTTTTTAACGTTTATTTATTATTGACAGACAGAGAGACACAGAGCATGAGCAGGGGAGCTGTAGAGAGAGGGGGAGACACAGAATCTGAAGTAGGCTCCGGGCTCTGAGCTGTCAGCACAGAGCCTGACGCAGGTCTTGAACTCACAAACCGCGAGATCATGACTTGAGCCGAAGTCGGTCGCCTAACCAACTAAGCCACCCAGGCACCCCAGTATCTTATTGTTTAATCTGCAATTACCTAATGACAAAATATTTTAGTAGCTTTTTATATATTCATTCTCTGTACATCTGCTTGATGAAGTGTTTATTCAGATCTTTGCCCATTTTATTTGTGTTTGTTTTCTTATTATAGAGTATTAAGAATTTTTGTATATTTTGGATACAAGCCCTTAATGAGAATAATATTTATTTTAATAATATATTTTATATAAAACAATGTATATATTAAAATGTTTATACTAAGGAACTGGGTCATGATGGTAACCATCGGTAAGTCTGAAATCTTTGAGAAATGTTGGCAGGCTGAAAACTCAAACATGAGTAGATGTTACAGTCTTGAGGCAGAATTTATTCTTCTCTGAAACACCTGGTTCTGGCTCTTAAAGCCTTTAGCTTTATTGGATATAGCTCATCCACATTATAGAAGGTAATTTCCTTTACTTAGGAGTCAATAGATTGTAGATATTTACTACATCCACAAAATACTTTCATATCTATCCCTAGATTATTGTTTGATTAAATAATGTTAAATAATCTTTAATGTCTAGAAACATTTTTTATAGACTGGGTAATCTAGTCTGAAAAAGTTGACACATAAAACTTAACCATCACAGAAGTCATCAAATTTACTATCGAAAAAATAAACTTAGCACCAGAGTTAGCATATATGTAATGATTTTTCAATACCTGAATGAAATATCAGTTTTTAATTTAAGTTTAGATTAATTAAAATGAACAAAATTAACAATTCAGTTCTTCAGACTCACTACGTTTGAAGGACTCCATGGCCACATTTGATTATTTGCTTTTATTGGACAACACAGCTCTAGACATCTTATGTGTTTTCTTGCCATCAAGCATCCATTTATTCGGGCAATTCTTAAACATAGTTTTCCATCTTAACATTTCTCAACATTGCTGTATATGTCCAAAGAAATTCTATGAGACAGGCTTATTTATTCTTAACAATTTATTTGAAAACTGAACCCAAGCACCACTTTTATACTCCTTAGTCTTCATTATTAGAACTGCCTTATTTGTCTACATTCTATAATCATACTGTATTAGGGAGTAGAAAGTATCTGAACTTAGGAACAAGGCCCAGGTGTGAATACATGTGTTAGCACTTTCTAGCTAACCATTTCATATCTATGGACCTTAATTTATTTTTTAATTTTGAAATTGGCATAATAATACCTTCCAAAATTACTTGATATGATAAGTAAGATTATTAACAAAATAGGTGTATAGTAGCTGCTCAATAAATATTACTTACCTTATTTCCTATTTATGTTTTTCTGTATTTTGTTACTTTAGTTATTTTATCATTTACATGTCAAATAGGTTTTCCCCAGGTCAGTTCTTAACTGTATTTCTACACTGATTTTATATCTCCAGGTCTGTATAGCCATACTTATATCTTTTGATCAGATAAATCATCACAAAAATCTAACTCTGCTTGCATGCCTATCTTATTTTTTTTAAGCCAAGTATCTATCCATTCCCAACCAAAATATGATACTTATTTAGTTGAGAATAAAATAGTCATAGCATTTACAATACAGACCCTTTCCAAACTCGTCACAGTCTTAACTCATACTTAAAAAGAATATATGCCATTTCCAGAGAGGACCTATATTAATTGCATTACTTGATTCTCTTTTTAGATGCTGATTTGCCACAACTGAAATACTTTCCATTTCAATCCCACCATTTAATCTCATTTCAGAACAAGGTTTATTACATTTAGATATGTACATTGTAATTCCTATTCATTATATCATGAATAAAAACTACACTCTGGTAAATTCTGTCTACTCAGTTTGGATAAAGTATTCTCATTAGAATGATAATTTCTCTTGAAGTAAACATGACCTGTTCTCTTTCTGTCAGTTAAGTTAGATGATCTTTGATTTTTTTTTTCCATAAAGAAGATATGACCCTTTACAGCTTATTTCTCTACCTTGTTTGACTATCTGTCTGTGTTCATTTGAACTGAGATTTTTTGGGTCAACTAAATATATGACTGTGTGAAACTCTCAGATGTGCGAATTATAAATTGTGTATTACAAGACATTGGTAATATTAAAATAGCACATTAAAACAGAGGTGAGGTCAATGTACATTGATATAGCAAACATTGAAACTCTAGTTTGAATTGAATTTTGACTGAATTGAAGGTTACTATACCAGAACATGCATTTTCACTACATTTTGAATGTAAATGATGTTGAAGGGATGAATACAGAAGGAAATCTGAAGTGTAAACACCACAGTGAGGTTATATACTGCACTTTAGATTTGTGCATAGATTATAGTATTTCTAGTATCACAGTTTCACAAAAGCTAAAATATTTATGCCCATATCCGTAGAGAGAATATGAAAAAAAACTTATTCAAAGCAAATTCAAATGACTATCAGAGCTAGATTTTAATACTATAAAGCTTGCATGTGATTCATGCATTTGTGAAAGGTTTTAATGCTAAAAATTTCAAGCAACACATCTTTAACTGAAAAACTCAAAATATATTTAAAAAAATTATTCTTGGGGCATCTTGGTGGCTCAGTTGGTTAAGCATCTGACTTTGGCTCAGGTCATCATCCCATGGGTTCGTGAGTCTGAGCCCTGGATCGGGCACTGTGCTGACAGCTCAGAGCCTGGAGCTTGCTTCAGATTCTGTGTCTCCCTCTCTCCCTGTCCACCCCTCCCTGCTCTCTCTCTCTCTCTCTCTCTCTCAAAAATAAGTAAACATTAAAAAAATAATAAAATAAAAAATAAAAAAAATCATTCTTGAACTAGAAATTTAGAGATGATCTCTTCATGTTTTTAAATCATGTTGTTCCTTTCTAAGTTCCATAGGAACCACATACTTTGAATTTTCTGGAGTTAATCTATCTCAATTCTGCCAATATATACACATATACTATAAATATGTATTTATATGCAATAGCTTTTATTATACTTATTTTACATTAATGTATTTAAATTATGGATGAAAAATCTCTAGATCCATGAAACTTCCTCAGATCAATGCAGTGTGATTAAAATCTCAAGAAGCAAGCAGTAAGCAAGTAAATAAAATAGGTAGGTAAATACTGCCACAAATATATAAATGGCAATCTTATATTTTGGAACTCTGCACTAGGAAACAAAGGCCTTTTGATTCCTTCATTTCAAGGACATGCCCCTCATGGGCCTCATTGTTTTATTTCATTCTTAAGACCTTAAACTGGACACATATTGCCTCTAAATACAAATCCTTGTCTCCTTTCTGTATCACCTACTGACCAAGTGCTCACAAAATGCCCTAAATTTGTCCACTGAACTTTGGCTTGACCAAACAGTAGTCAGGCTTCTCTTCTCCCCACAGGCCCCTAAACGTTGGCTTGCCTCCAAGTTTGAGCAAGCACTAAAGCTCTAGGTGCAGAACATCCCCTCTGACCAGCTCATTCATCTTTTCTTAAGTTGATTTTTAGAGAGAAGGTGTACACGTGAGCAGAAGAGGGGAAGAGAGAGAGGGAGAGGAGAGAATCCCAAGCAGACTCCGCACCATCAGCACAGAGCTCAGTGCAGGGCTCAAACCCACAAACAGTGAGATCATGACCTGAGCAGAAACCAAGAGTTGAAGTTCAACTGACTGAGCTACCCAAGTACATCATGACCAGCTCATTCTGAGAATCAGCCAGCCACACAGAGAAACATTTCTTGCTGATGCATACTGATTTACCACCTGCACATTCACACTTATTGACCCACTCACTCTCTCACAGAGTCCTGCTAGTCCTTCTTATAAAAGAAAAGCTTTTCCTGTTTGTTTTTGGGATGTTTGCAAATTACTAAGATCAGAGCCTCCTCTGCATCTCAATAATCTTTTAAAAATAAAGTTTCTACTTATCTAGGTCCTGATTGATTTTTATTTTCAATATGTTCAGGATATTTCTCTCACCAGGATAGCTAATCACCAGTCATTTATGTCCTTTATAGAAAACTCTGTACCCTACCTAGATGTAGTTAGACCAGTTATTAGTTCCTTTTCTAAAACACAGAGGATTTTTAAGGCAGTGAAAACATTCTGCATGATACTATAATGGTGGATATATGTCTTAATACATTTGTTCAAACAAATAGGATGTACAACTCCAACAGTAAACCCTCATGTAAACTATAGACTCTGAGTAATTATAATGATAATATAGATTCATTACCTGTAACAGCGTCCTCTCTGGTATAGGATATTGATAATGGGAGATTCGTTTGTATATGTATAGGGGCAGGTGGTACATGGAAAAACCTCTGTACTTTCCTCTCAGTGTTGATGTGAACCTAACATGGCTCTAAAAACCAAAGTCTGTTCTGTTCTTTTCAGAGTTTGTTTTCTTTGCTTTTCAGTTTTGAAGGTTTCTATTGCTATATCTCCCAGCTTAGAGATTCTTTCCTCAACTGTATTCAGTTTACCATCAAAGGCACCCATTTCTGTTGCTGTATCTCTACCATTAATTCTCCCCCCACCCCTTTAGGGTTTCCATCTCTGCTTACATTTCCTATTTTTCTTACGATCTGTCCACTTGATTGGTTAGAGCCCTCAGCATGTTGACCTTAGTAGTTTTGAATTCCCAATCTGGTCATTCCCTCATCTCTGCCATGTCTAGTTTTGATGCTCTCTCTCTCTCTCTCTCTCTCTCTCTCTCTTTTAAAGCAGACTTCACACTCGTTGTGGAACCCAATGCAGGGCCTGAACTCATGACCCCAGGATCAAGACCCGAGCTGAGATCAAGAGTCTTTTTAAAAAAAATTTTTTTAACATTTATTCATTTTTGAGAGACAGAGTGTGAGCAGGGGAGGGGCAGAGAGAGAGGGAGACACAGAATCCGGAGCAAGCTCCAAGCTCTGAGCTGTCAGCACAGAGCCTTACGCAAGGCTCCTGACTCGTGAACCGTGAGATCATGACCTGAGCTGAAGTCTGAGGCTTAACCCACAGACCCACCCAGGTGTCCCTGAGATCAAGAGTTTTAACCAACTGAACCACCCAGGCACCCCTGACTTTGTCTCTTCTAATTGTGATTTTTGTATTTTAGTATGCTTTGTGGTTTTTTTCTTCGTAGCTGAAAATGGTGTGTTGGGTAAAAGAAACAACTGTAAGTAGGCCTTTAGTAATGTGATACTAAGGTAGAAGGGAAGGAGAGCATTGTACTGTTCAATGATCAGGTCTAGGTCTTAGTGATCCTTTGCCTCTGGACGTTGAGCTTCATAGTTCTCTTCAACCCTTACCTTAGGCGGGACGGAATTGCTGGAGTAGGTTGAAGTGAGGTTCGGATAATACTCCAGCCGGTTAAGCTCTAGTTAACTATTTTCTCCCGAGGGCAGAAGGTTTTAAGAATAACAATGCTATGGCATATTTCAAAGTGCTTCCTTTTCCCCTCCCTCTGCTGCAAGTATGAGGGGATTTTTCTCCAACATTTACTGTGAGACTAGTCAAAGTTTTGGAAGTAAAGCTTACAAGAGGAAGAGGGCCTCCATAACTGAGTTCCACTGGAGTTTTTAATGTTCACACTTGTCCTCTCTCAGCCTCCAGTAATTTGTCAGTTGTAATTCAGATTTTCCTATCCCATCTGCTTGTGAATCTCTGCTCTGGTAAACTGTAGTTTCCTGTTTGTGTCACCAATCTTGAGGCTGACATTTGCCCTGTTTCCTCACCTCCATTAGAAATTTAAGAAGCATTGTTAATTATTCAGTCTGTTCAACTTTTCACTCCTTAGAACAGAATGACAACTTTCAAGCTCCTTACATGCAGAAGTGTAAACCAGAAGTTTGTATCAGCTCTTTTTTTTTAATTCTTGCTTTTAGTCATTAAGACAATCAAATTTATGTTCCAAAAAATTAATATTTTCTTATTAATGTTCTATAACAAATGGTTCACATAGATTTGAGGAATGTTGCTTATAACCTTGCTGTAGATATGTCTGTTAGAGACCTCACTACAGAAGTTTCTGCTTGAACTTTGCTACATTGACCACTATTAGTATAGCTTTAAACTCTTCATATAGTTTAGAATTGGCCTCTAAATTTTTCAAGGAAAAAAGAAAGATAATCACTACACAGATATTTAAAGTTTTATCAAGGTCTTACATTGGGTTGTAAATGCTATTCAACACTGATGGTATTTATCTTTAGTTAACTCCCTACCATGCTTTCTTCACCCTCCTTTTTCTCTTAATATTAGCCACAAACCACTTCAGGCAAATCTCCTTGCCCCTTATTTAATTGAGCTTCTATTCCTCTGTTCACATGGTCTGTACACCTAGTAAATAGATTTTATGTTTTCTTATCACAATTATATAATCGTTTATCACTTTATAGTTTCTTAAAAATTGCTTCCGTGTTTAATTTACCTTTTCTTTTTTGCTATCCAATTTCACTGCCAATATCTTTTCTTCTGAATTTTAGAACATCCCTTTGATTGGTTTTAATTTAGTTGTATTCAAGTTAAACTTGCAGAAGTTTATTCAATTATCCTTCCTGGAGGACTATATTAATTATCATATGGTTTATTCAAAACTTTCAAAAACACCATGTTTTGTGCTATTTCATGCTGTAAAAAGTTATATTTCTCCATCCCATATTAAAGATCACTACTATATGTTACTACTTATCTTTCTGGTGCATTTTTGAAGTCTCTTAAAATAACCATTAACTTAGTCCAAATAACCCACTCACTGTTTCTCAGTAGACCTTATTCATTCTTTTCCCATTTTGTGTGTGTGTGTGTGTGTGTGTGTGTGTGTGTGCGTGCGCGCACGCACACATATGCTTAAATCCTTCCTCCTAATTCAATTCTATCTCACACATAATAAAAATATTCAGTAACTTCCAGGTGGATTAAAAACTTAAATAAGAAAAAATTTTTTTTGAAATTTCCTGGAATGAGAATATCTTTAAATGACATTGGGCCTGGGAAGGAATTTCTTGGCGTTACCATACAAATCATGAAAATAAAGACTAATGCATTTGACTACATGTAGCCTTTTTGTTATGATAACAACACACAAGAGATGAAAAGACAGGACATAAACTGGGAGACAATATTAGCTTTATATCATTTCAAAAGTCTTAATATTCAGAATACATTGTTTCCTATCTGTTGATAAGAGAAACACAAGCACCACAACAGAATATTGGGCTAAAGTAATTTTCACATATTTCACAATAGAAAAAGTATAACTCAATGATAAAGATAAGAAACAATTTTGAGTTTATAATTAATCTAAAAATACAAACAATGTTATTGAATTGAATACCATTTCCTTTTTAACAGGTCAAAAAACAAACACTAAAAAATTTTTTTTTATAAATAACAGTAAAGAATAGAGCGATAGCTAGTTTAAGCAGAATATAAATTGATAGACATACTTTTGAAAAATAATTTGGTATTACCAGTTGCAGATATGTAATTTTATTCTTAGAAATATTCTTGCATATGTGTGCCAATGAACATGTACAAGAATGCACATGCCAGTATTAGTTCTAAAAACAAAACACGACAAAGAAACAAATGTCTATTCATATTTAAAGTATAAATACAATTTTTATAGAGTTATACAACAAAATCCTACTCAACAGTGTAAAATAATTTTTTTCAGTGTTTATTTATTTTTGAGAGAGAGAGAGACAGAGACAGAGCATGAGCCGGGGAGGGGCAGAGAGAGAGGGAGACACAGAATCTGAAGCAGGCTCCAGGCCCTGAGCTGTCAGCACAGAGCTCAACATGGGGCTAGAACTCATGAAGTGAGATCATGACCTGAGCTGAAGTCAGACAATCAAATGACTGAGCCACCCAGGAGCCCCTCAACTGTGTAAAATAATAAAGTAACTTCATATTGATCAACATATATGAATCTTAAAAAATATTTAATGAAAAATATCAAGTCACAGAAGAGTACACATGCATATTACATTGAAGTAAAAACCAAATGTGCAAAACTTAAAATTAATTAAAAATGCATACCTATGCCATAACATGATGAAACAATATAAAAGGATAAATAATAGCATTTTGGATGATTTTCTTGGGCAGGGAGAAGAAAGAAGATCCTTTCAAAACAGAACCATTGAGAAATTTGATTGCAATGGCAATATTGTATTCATTAAGTTTGGTGGTGTCCATGGGTTTTCATCTTATTATTAAGCTTTGAAATATTATAGATTTTTTTTACATTTTTATGTATATTCACAAAAAGGGATGAGGGAAAAAGGAAAGGGAAGGAAAACAAGGAGAATAAGAAACATTGGAGTTGGATGGGCTGTGTTCAAAATCTTCATTTACCACTCGCAATGGTACTCTGGGCAAGTTATTGAACTCTCTTGGGGATTTTTTCTTATGTGTAAAGTGAATAATGACAACAGCTATCTCTCAGTCATGAATAATAAATAAATTAAAACATGTAAAACAACCTAGGACTGTGTCTAGCAGCTAGTATATACTGAATAAATGCCAGTTTTCATTTTTAATTATGGAAGAGTAAAATCTCACTTATGTTTTGTATCATTTATGTAGATAAATAGTTATTTGAACATAACAGAAACACTAAAATCAATAAATATTGTTGATTTTTAATAACATTGTGTGTTATAAGAAAACAAACTCTTGCTACACACACACATGCACACACACTCACGTGCGCGCGCACACACACACACACACACACACACACACCATGAATGTTCTGGCTTCTGTCAACTTCTCCAGCCTTCAGAATAGTACATGACCTTCGGTTCGTTCTTCAGATGCATCCTCTCTGCTTTTTTATGTACTTTTTATGTACTATTTCATCTATATAGCAGTCTCTTCACTTAGTTCTTTATATATTTGGCTCACCCTCATAGATTAATTCTAGACAAAATTTCGCTTCCTAAGGTAGGCCTGCATAACATCCCTAACCAAACATGTAAATATGTATGAGTTTGATTATATTCTTTTCATAGGATTTCTCACAAAAATTCATACTAATACTTGTTGTTTTCTCCTTCCTCCCAACGCAAAACTAAATTTTAGGGAGTCAGGAGCTCCTCAGTCTTTCTCTCCACTGTATCCCCAACACTAAGAGATGTGTCTAGTACAGAGTAGGTGTTTAATATGTATGCATTAAATAAAAGAATGAATATATAACAGAATAAGTGAATAAATGAATACATTCTGCTCTTGAATATTGTTGGTTATTTAACTAATACTTTGTAATTTCATTACTTTAATTGTGTGATTATTTTCCTTCAGTTATCTAAATCATGTGCAAGTCATGACCTTTTATAAGGGAGCAAGGCAGGGTGAGCAAAAGATTGTTATTTGAAAAAAGATTTTCCCAAATAGCACAGTGATTGTGTTAGCAGAAGGTTTTAATAGAATAGATCCAAAAGTCCACATTGGTCTCCTGAAATATGTGAGCTTTTCTCTTTAGTTGAGGAAAAACCATTCAGAAAAGTAAAAATAATTGCCACAGTGTTGCTTGAAGAGTGGTGCCCTACCCCAGTTATAAAATTGTTTAGATAGAGAGGTGGCTTGATGCAAGCAATACTAAAACTTTTTTCAGTCATATTAAAGATATCTATGAAATGAAAACTAGCAGGAATAAGCCTTTTGAGAAGCAGTTATTAAACACAAAATTTACACTTTGAAACTATTTTTATATGATAAACCAATTTTCACATGGCCAATGATTTTGAAACAGTTATACACTTAATAGGAAGTTGTGGATCTTTGTTCTAACTGTAAAATTGGAGTTTAGAGCTACTTAAAGCAGGCAGATTTGCCTTGATGACATGAAATCAGGCTGGAAAGCGGGAAATTTTTACAAGTTGATGCAAACTGTTTATTACTTACAAATTTTGCTGTCTATGTTTTCACATCTTCCCCTCATTCTCAGGGAAGCTATAACTGCATTTCCCCCATCAGTGTCATGAAACAATTTGGATTGCAAGAATATGAAGCATCTTCATTGTACATCTTCAATGTACAAATACCTTACCCCAAAGGGAAACATAATGTAATAAAGAGGTTGAATGTAAGTAGGTGAGGTATATATATGAAAACTAAATTAAAATGCCACACACCAAAAAGTATAAGCAAGTGAACAAATAAGACAACCACTTTGAAATTAAATGTTTCTTTATTTATTTGAGAGAGAGAGAGAGAGAGAGAGAGAGAGCACAAGTACAAGCAGCAGAGGGGTGAGAAACAGATAGGGAGAGACTCCCAAGCAGGCTCCACACTATTAGCACAGAGCCTGGCACATGATCGGGAGATCATGACCTGAACCTAAATCAAGAGTCGGTCACTTAACTGACCGAGCCACCCAGGAGCCTCTGAAATTAAAGAATCCAATAAAAATAAAGCTATTCACTGATCAGTTCAGGCTGTTAGTGATTTTATTATTTTTAAAGACACACTTTATGGATTCTAAATAAAAATCTTCTATAGGAAACTTAGTGTTTAAAAAACAAAAGTGATGTAATGAATCAAATTCCTAAGAGTTTCAACAATCAATATAAGAAATCTTCCACACACAGTGACTCTGTAGTTTAGTCAGCTGTTTCAAATGGTCTTCAAGAGAGTCTGACAGCAGGACCCTCAGTAGGGAGCTACATCAATCGCGGGCAAATCATTTTAGCTCATCTAGTGATAAGAGGTAGTAAAAGGAATCACAGACTTTAAACTGATTTAAACTTGGTGTAACAAACTTGAAAAACTATACTTTTTAAGGGTTATGTAACAATTGCAAATATTCTGAACTATCTAAAAAATAACTTGATGTGATTGGATTTCTTTTATTCAAAAAAAAAAATTTAACGTTTATTTATTATTGAAAGACAGAGAGAAACCGAGCATGATCAGGGAAGGGGAAGAGAGAGAGGGAGACACAGAATCTGAAGCAGGCTCTAGGCTCTGAACTGTCAGCATGGAGCCCAATGCGGGGCGCAAACTCACAAACCGCAAGATCATGACCTGAGCCAAAGTCAGATGCTCAACCGACTGAGCCACCCAGGCGCCCCTGGATTTCTAATATTCTATGATTTTGTACAAATCATTACGTTTAACAAAGTCTTTGCTTATGGATGGCAGCAATGTAGGGTGCTTATCTTTTGATTCATATTTCTTTTTTATAAGAACGGCATATGAATTCTACACTTACAATTGGGGAATAGGCATGTCATAGCAAATTAATTTAAGGGTTACACTGTGATGGTAAATAAGTTGTGAATATTAAAACTCATGAAACGTTTCTATAAAAATTTGCTGATTTAAAAAAATTCACTGTCTTTGAGAATTTAAAGAGAAATTTAAAAAAATAAATAGGGATGACCTACCAAATACTTGTTTTGTTCTATTTTATTTATTTTATTTTATTTTATTTTATTTTATTTTATTTTATTTTATTTTATTTTATTTTTTTAGAGAGAGAGAGCAAGAGTGAGGGAGAGGAGCAGAGGGAGAGAATTTTAAGCAGACTTTACATTCAGCATGGAGCCCAATGTGGGGCTTGATCTCATGACCATGACCTGAGCCAAAGTCAAGAGTCGGACACTTAACCCAGGACACTGAGGTGCCCCCAAATATTTTATTATTTATAAAACAAAGTTTGTGAACTTAATAACACTGATACTATTAATGAAATCAGATTACAAAACAGTATTTGACTGATTCATCCATCTTACTTATAAAGCCTATGACCAGGGAAATAGAAATGATTCGTTTTCTTTCCTTAACACATGTTCTAAAGTGAAGAACAGTTACAAAGTCTTTGTTTTGGAAACTATTAAATTTTTAGCACAACTTGGTCTCTGCTTTTCTTTCAACATTGTATGCGATACTGATAAAACATTGGACATAAATTAAAATTATTGGAAATGCTAGTTTTAGGTTCTCTTGTAATGAGAGGCAACATAGTACAGTGGATAATATTCAAAAAGTCCAAACAACTTTAATTTAAGATCAGGTGCAATACTGATAAACTTTGATCTTTTAACCAGAAAACCTTATTTAACCTCTCTCTGTGCCTTCATTTTCCCTGGTTAAAAACATAAAAGAATAACTTACAGGACCTACTTCAAAGTGTTATTTATTTAATACTATACAAAGCACTTTGAAGTGAGACTGGTACCACTGTAGAATACATGTGTACGTGTATGTACATATACATATGTTTCTAGATTATTTTGAACTTTTATAATTTTGATCTTATTTAGAAGAACTTTATTTTATTTAGAAACTTAGTATAAAATATTACATATTATCACCATTGCCATATTTATTAGATTTTCCAGGATTTTCTGTATTTAAAATATCATTTTCCATTGCATCACCTATTGTTACCATTACATTCATACTTGTGATATGTGTAAGTTTTGATTATTACAAATACGAATGTCATGAAGGAATGAAAATGAAAATTCAATCAGGAAATGACCATAATTGATAACTATAATTGTGTGTTTGAAAGTTGCTAAGAGTGTAGAACTTAAAAGTTCTTATCACGAGGAAGAAAATTGTATTACTATGCATAGTAATGGATGTTAAATAAACTTACTGTGGTGATCATTTCATAACATATACAAATATCAAATCATTTTTTTGTACACTGAAACTAATATGTTATATGCCCATTATATATCAATTAAAAATAATCTAAAGCTCTTTTCTAATAAAAATTAATGAACTATATGGTGAAACAAACAAAAAATCCTAATAGAAAAAAATAATATGTAAATAAAAGCAATTTGACGACACTCTCACACTACATTTTTTTGTACTACAATTCATAAATGGTAATATTTTGTTTTCACAAAACATAGAAGCAGCCAATACAAGGTTTTTCTAAGGGCTTTCATATAAAACAAAAAGAGTTCTGTCTATCGCAGTTCTAGTGTCTAAAAAAGGATTACTGGGATGAAATGAAGTCAAACACCTTGCTCCATTGAGTATTTAAGAATGTCTATCATAACACCAATAAGGTAAGTATGAGTAGGGAAAGAAAATCTCTCAGGTAGTTTTTAGAATAAACAAGAAGTAGAGTTCTCAAACTGTCAGGCTGTTTTCCTAAGGGGATTTTATTTTTACTCAGGGCTTAACTGTCTGAAACACTTCTTTTCTGTACATCTGGTAAGTCAAATTTAATATCACTCTTTCTATGAGAAAACCTAGAGAGTGAATTAAAATAAAACATGAAAAGTATCTGTGCTTAACTTGCAGTATAAGACAACAAAAGGAATATCCAAATGTTTTTCTGGGTCCTCTAAGTCTGTAAGCTTGGCAGAACATCATATACAAATATAAATAAATATTTAGAGGTGCCTGGGTGTCTTAGTAAGTTAAGTGTCCAACTTCGCTCGGGTCATGATGTCACTGTTTGTGAGTTCAAGCCCTGAGTCAGGCTCAGTGAGCCTGGAGCCTGCTTCAGATTCTGTGTCTCCCTTTCTCTTTGCCCCTCTCCTGCTCGCACTCTGTCTCTCTTTCTCAAAAATAAACCTAAAAATTAGA
Source organism: Prionailurus viverrinus (assembly GCF_022837055.1). Classification (NCBI taxonomy): domain Eukaryota; kingdom Metazoa; phylum Chordata; class Mammalia; order Carnivora; family Felidae; genus Prionailurus; species Prionailurus viverrinus. The sequence goes on along the minus strand of NC_062564.1, from coordinate 66,994,361 downwards.
AAAAAAATACAAATGAATATTTAAATCAAATCCTAGATTATGAACTTTTAATGTATTTGCTGTCATACTTGTCTCTGAAAACACATGGGATGAAAGTATTCTCTATAATTCAATACAATTAATTATTATAAAGTTTTTTCATGGAACATGTTCTTCTAATTATCAGTAATCATCTTAAAGTATATACTATAAAACATTAAACTTCCACTTGAGTTTTTATTTTTATTGAGAATGATATCTTTTTATCTCTGCTTCCTAATTATCTATAGTTTGAAAGACAGTTTCCTACTTCTATTTTGGTTCATAATTGAGCACTCTATGATACAACAGACATTCAAACAGCAGAAAATTATTCTTCATTGAGGATTACCAATTTGAGAAAAAAAAGGCAAAATCCTATTGAATAAATACATAAATATTAAATAAGGCCAGGAAATTAAATAACAAATTTATTTAACATATTTTTATGATAAAATATATGAGAAATTCTACCGACCTAATTTAATTGCTTTTAAGTATTTAAAAATATTTTATGATAAAATTATATATACTTATGTAAAAATTAATGTAAGTGTTTGGAATATTAAAATAGGATCAGAAACAAGAATTTTTTTTACATTTTCTTTAACACACAACCTGGAAAAAAACTGTCTAAACATTCCATGCACATACTTTTTCTTTAATTTTTCTATGAATATGGTGTATAAGAAAAATATGTTTCAAATGGTCAGGCTACAGTTAGGTTGTTAGTATCACTAAGGTTCTCTCCAAAAATAGATGTGTATTTGTTTTTCAAAATAACCCTAGGGGTTCCCGGATGACTTAGTTAAGCTTCTGACTTCCACTCAGTCGTGATCTCATGGTCTGTGGGTTAGCCCTGCGTGGGGCTCTGTGCTGACAGCTTAGGGCCTGGAGGCTGCTTCCGATTCTGTGTCTCCTTCTCTCTTTGCCCCTCCTCTGCTTGTGCTCTGTCTCTCTCTCTCTGTCTCTCAAAAAAAAAAAAAAACAAACCTGAAATAAACATTAAAAAAAGTAAAAAAAAATAGCCCTTATGATAAAGGTAAATTCTTTAAAAGAAGTATAAAATGATGAAAATACGAAAATCTCAGTAAATAAGAAAATTGAAGTCAAATAAATATATATATATTTTTTTAATTTTTTTTTTCAACGTTTATTTATTTTTGGGACGGAGAAAGACAGAGCATGAACGGGGGAGGGGCAGAGAGAGAGGCAGACACAGAATCGGAAACAGGCTCCAGGCTCTGAGCCATCAGCCCAGAGCCCGACGCGGGGCTCAAACTCCCGGACCGCGAGATCGTGACCTGGCTGAAGTCGGACGCTTAACCGACTGCGCCACCCAGGCGCCCCTAAATAAATATATTTTTAACACCACTCAACTTTTTAAGAAAACAAAAAAAAAGAGACATGAGCATGAAGTCCACTTTCCTTCTGTCCCACTGAAACTATGTAATGAAAAGATTAATCACTCCTACTGGATTTCTCGGAGTATCTAAGTTGATAAAATACATTAGAGTCCTTTGAGACTTGCTGGGGGTATTGTTAAAGTATTTAGCTTAAAGCCTTTTCCTTTATGAGTAAAATGAAGTATTGTAAAGAACACTGAACTACAGAGAAAAATAGGAAGATAAAACACCAGAAGTGGAAATAGAGGGCTGATGTAAGGGTTCATATTAGATTTGTTAATTGTTCCCAAGCCTCCACTACCTCTCTGTAATTATTACATAACCACCTAATTTTGCCATTTGCCTTTGTAATGGTTATCAGTACAAGTAGGCAGAGTATATATTACCACCCCATTGACTATGTAACTCGCTGGGACAATAAAATGTTAGTAGATGTGATGTAAACAGATGATTAAAATGGGCTTTTGTTGTTTGGCTCAGTCCTTTGGGCTTCTACTATGGCCACAAAAAGAGCACAACCTGGGTAACTGTTGGTCCCCAGAATGGTGAAGATAAATGAGTTAAGAATTCCAGAGTCTCAGCTGAGCTCTGTGAGAACCAAATATGTCTAGTTAAGACCAACCAAACTGTATCCAACCTAAAGATCCATAAGCCAGAAAAATCAGTATGTGTTGCTGCAATCCATTGAGCTTTGGGGATTATTTGTTATATATTTGCACAACAATAGCTGAGTAATAGCCTTACTGTGTGTAAGGCTTTGTTGAGTAGGTCACACTCTGCAGCCAGACTGTGTTTTAATTCTAACCACACTACTTTTTAATTGAATGATCTTGGTTAAATTGCTGACATTGTGCTGTAAGCTGTGTGTGCTGACAGCTCAGAGCCTGGAACCTGCTTCAGATTCTGTCTGCCTCTCTTTCTGCTCCTCCCTCACTCATGGTCTGTCTCTCTCTCTCTCTCTCTCTCAAAAATAAATAAACATTAAAAAAATTTTTTTTAAAAAGATCCTCTTTTAAGAAAGAAGTGTAAATAAACTTAGAGGATTGCTGTGAGAATTACATAAGTTGAAGTATATATGTTTAGAACAACAGCTAGAATGTAATAAGTGCTTGTTACATGTAAATAAGTTACAATTCTTAATCAAGTCTAAAATTCATATTATTTCACCTAGAAGCGTGATGTTTATGTAAAAAAAGAAAATATATATTAATCCTGAGTGTCTAAACATAAATAGAAAGGCTAACTAAAAGTTTATAGATTGGAAACTTGAGTGCATGTGTGTGTTTCTAAATCTCAAGTGTAACTGGTAAGTAATTGAATTACCTGCAATTGTTCAACATTTTAATTTTTTCTGACATTATAATATTATGGAGAAAATTAAATTGGATGAATTTTTGGATAAATATTTGGATAAGGTAGGATTTTGAAAATTCTGAATAGAAAGCTATCCAAATCTGTATGTTTCTGAATGTAATGAATTACCACAAATTTAGTGGCCTAAACAATACAAATTTATTATCTTATAATCAGGAGGTTAGACCCAAAATGGGTCTCACAAGACTGAAGTCAAGGTATCCTCAGGGTTGGACTGCGTCTAGAGGTTCCAAGGCAGAACCCAACCCATTGCTTTTCCATCTTTTAGAGGTGGCCTGATTTCTTGGCTTGTGGCCCATTTTCCATCTTAAAAACCAGCACAGTTGCTGTATCTCTTGTTCTTTCTTCCAATTCCTTTCCACCCTAAGGACCCTGGTGATTACACAGAGGTCATCCAGATAATGCAGAATAAGCTCTCTATTCTGAGGTCATTCATTAGCAAATTTAATTCCATCTGCACCTGATTCTTCTTTGCAATGTAATCTAGTATTCACAGGTTCTGGAGATTGGATATGGATATCTTTGGAGGGGGACACTATTCTACCTAGCACAAATACTCAATTTAATTTCTGTAGATAAAATAAGAATATATCCAATTGTACCTATTATAGTGAAAGGCAGGAGCATATTGACACAATAAAGTGTTCATCTTGTCATATTATGATATTTCTGTGTGTTGTTCTGTATTTAAATCTTCATTCGGTAATTTGAATGTTTTCATGTCTTATTTTCCATTTGCATGTATGTACATATTGGACTGAAAGAGATTGTTTCAGGGTGCAAATCTGCATATCTTATTTATATCAATAAGTTTATTGATCCATTACTTTTTTAACCCCTACTCAAATACTAGCCATGCTATAGTATTATAAGACCCATTTTTTATGAAACTAAGTAAAATTCCACTGGGTAACGTTTGTCTCATTATGTCGTAGAATAAACCATATGAACTTCAAATGAAACATGAACTCTAAAAAGCCTGTATTTTATTCTTTTATGACTTAATATTAGCCAAGTTTGTATTTTCCTATTGCTTTTGTTTTTCCTCTTGAATTCTAGATGATGAGCAAGAGGTGAAATATTTTATAATTTGTTTTTAGAACATGCTTAAACATGAAAATAAGATATAGGTATTTTTATATAGATGTGGTCTGCAGTCTATCAACATACAAAGAATCAAGAAAAAAAAACCTTAATTCAGGACATAAATCTTATTTCTTTCAATCCCTTAATTTTTTTTCTGGAAATATGGGGAGAAAAAAGTTATTGAAATTTGAAGAGATCTAATACTTTTATAATCACTATTATACTGTTGAGTTCTGGGTATCCCTTAACAGTGAAATTTTATGGTTCAAAATAGTTCTCTTCTACCTCATGAAGACATTTTGCAGTATGTCATACAACTATTATATTTAATATGGCATCCACTGTGTCATTTAATTCTTAAATGCTGAGAGCATAGTTGACTAAAAATTGTTTATTGGTGTGACCATTCTAAACAATTTCAGGATAAATCCTGCTGACAGAAAGACTTTGCTAAAGAAAATTAACATCAGCCATGTAACCTTCTAATGTGAGAGACAAAGACATATTGCTGTGAACTCTGAAGAATGCCACAAAACGCCAGTTATACTGAGCTTCTAAAAGCCTGCAGGCCTGAAAACAGCAAAAACTACATGATTTAAAAAGAATGCTAAAATCACTAAGGGGTAGAGTAGAGCAATTTTGAGGTCAATAGGGTTTTAGTGACTAGCCTGGAAAAATTGGAAACATTATTCCATATTTCTAATCTTAAGGTCATTTCACTTTTTTTTTTAAGACCAAGAATAAATTTTAGGGAAGTTGAAGACAAAATTCTACTCTAAAGTTGTTATCTTCAAGTTTCAGAATCACATATCCATTTAAAAACCATCATTATTCCTCAAATTGTTCCCCCCAAATACTATAATTCTTTAGGGGACTTTGCACATATTATCTTCATCTTGTTTATGTGTTTATGCATTTGTTTTCGTTTGATTTTAAGATCCTCTAAGGGAGAGTTTCCCTCTTCTGTTCTCAGCTAGTTCTGATCTATCATGCTATTTTCAAGTGTTCTCAACTCTATAGGGCTTTCACTTATGGCTTTAATTTTCAGTGTCATGTTCTTCCCAAATGCCAATAAAAACTAAATTTAAAAACACACAAGTAGGAAATGGTTGGCTATGTTGATTTCATTGGCCTGTCCAAAATGGAAATAAACAACTTACCAATAATTGGTCATTTTTCTGACAATGAATACGAGAGAAACAGTTATAAAGGCAAGGTGTTCATTCTACCTCCTAATTAAATCCAAACTACACTTTAATTCCAAATGTATCTAAAGGAAATTTAAACTTTAAAAACAATGACTGCACACTAATTATATTTATTCTAATGAGAAGTGCTTAGATGAAAAAGAATTTAAAATACAGCACATATGAAAAGGAATATTCACAACACAAACTAATTTTCTCTTACTCCCTTGGGCAACCTGAAGTTAATTATAGCCAGAATTATTCCCCTTTATACATTATTTTTGAGAATCTGAAAACACAATTGCTTGCCATTGAATTTTTTTTAATTTAAAAAGCTTTATTAGATCATACAATTTGAAAATAATAATGAGTTATAATAATAGTAAGTGAAAAGCCTCAGAGCATAAAAATATTTCTGTACATTTTAGATGTGCATAGTCATGACATTATCCAGATGAACAGTGGGATGAATGTTATTTTGAAAAAATAAATTTAATTAAATGTCTTTGCCTTAAAATATCCTTCAGAATAATACCTCCCATGCCATGCCACCTTGGCATTTTGGGGAAACATATAAAGAATAAAAGTTTAAATTTTGCATAATTTACATCACAATATCCACACACTTTTTCCATCACTCATTTACTCCAGTTCAAGTCCAGAACCACTCATTCCATCTTTGATTCAACAAAACAGATATATGCATAGTGCAATGATGAATCTATGTTCCCTTTATCCAAAAATATGTTTATTTTTTCCAGTTAATACTTTAAATTTTTTCTAAAATAAAAAATGCAGACCAATCAATATGTTTTAATGTAATACTATATCTGGAAAGATTATTCTTTGTGCTTTTCCTAAACATTCACTTTCATTTTTCAAGAACTATATATTGATTCTCCTGGAAAACTTTTGTGGATAAGATTGTAATTTATATGCCCATCAAATTCCTCAAATATGCTTCCTCAAATTTTCCTAGTTGCCAGTTTCCTCCTCAGAATACAGCTGTATGCAATGGCCTAAAAATATCTTTCCAAACTTACAAGCTTTGATTCCCAATATTATACAAATGATATGTTAGAAAAGCATAAATACCTCTCTGAAGGAAATGGAAACCATATTCATTTATCTAAGTATATGCTGATGTGAAAATGGATACAAAACTATTTATTCTTAAAATGTCTATACTACCCAAAGCAATCTACACATTTAATGCAATCTCAATCAAAATACCACCAGAATTTTTCACAGAATTAGAACAATTTTAAAGTTTGTATGGGACCACAAAAAAACCCAGATTAACCAAGGCAATCCTGAAAAAGAAAAGAAAAGCTGGAGGCATTATGAATCTAGAATTCCAGCTATATTACAAAGCTTTTGTCATCAAGACAGTATGGTACTGGCACAAAAACAGACATATGGATCAATGGAACAGAAAAAAGAACCCAGAAATGAAACCCACAACTATATGGTGAACTCTTATTCAACAAAGCAGAAAAGAATATCCAATGGAAGAAAGATAACCTCTTCAAAAAATGGTGTTGAGAAACATGGACAGCAACATGCAGAGGAATGAAACTGGACCACTTTTTTATACCATATACAAAAATAAATTCAAAATGGATGAAAGACCTAAATGTGAGACAGGAAACCATCAAAATCCTATAGGAGAACACAGCAATAACTTCATTGACCTTGGCTGGAGCAAATTCTTACCAGACACATCTCTGAGAGGCAAGGGAAACAAAAGCAAAAATGAAATATTGGGATTTCATCAAGATAAAAATCTTCTATACAGTGAAGGAAACAATCAACAAAACTAAAAGATAGCCTATGGAGAAGATATTTGTAAATTACATATCTGATAAAGAGTTTCCAAATTCTATAAAGAACTTCTCAAACTCAACACCCAAAACACAAATAACCCAGAGTGCCTGGGTGGCCCAATTGGTTAAGCATCCAACTGCAGCTCAGGTCATAATCTCATGATTCTTGAGTTCAAACCCCACATCGGGCTCTCCTCTGTCAGCATGGAGCCTGCTTAGGATCCTTTGTCCCCTCCCCTCTCTGCCTCTCCCCCATTCATGCTCTTTCTGTCTCTCACAAATAAATAAACATTAAAAAAAAACAGTTAAGAAATAGAAGACATGAATAGACAGATTTTTCCAAAGAACACATGTAGATGGTTAACAGAAACATGAAAATATGCTCAACATCACTCATCATCAGGGAAATACAAATCAAAACCATGGTGAGATACAACCTCACACCTGTCAGAGTAATTAAAATCAACAACACAATAAACAAATGTTGGTGAGGATGTGGAGAAAGGAGAAATCCCTTGCACTGTTTTGGGAAAGCAAACTGATGCAACCACTCTGGAAAACAGTATGGAGTTTCCTCAGAAAGTTAAAAATAGAACTACTCTACAATCCAGCAATTGCACTACTAAGTATTTACTCAAAGGATACAAGAACAAGAATGCAGATTCGAGGGGTACATGTACCCTGATGTTTATAGGCACATTACCAACAATAGCCAAGTTATGGAAAGAGACAAATACCCATTGACTGATGGATTGATAAAGATATAAATACACACACACACACACACACACACACACACACAGCCATCAAAAGGAATGAAATCTTACCATTTGCAATGATGTGGCTGGAGCTAGAGTGCATTATGTTAAGTGAAATAAGTCAGGCAGAGAAAGACAAATGCCATATGATTTCACTCATGTGGATTTAGGAAACAAAACAGATGAGGGGTACCTGGGTGGGTCAGTCATTTAAGCAAACAACTTTTGGTTTCAGCTCAGGTCATGATCTCACAACTTGGTCTCACAGACCCCAAGTTGGGGTCTGTACTGACAACATGGAGCCTTCTTGGGATTCTCTCTCTCTGCCCCTTTCCTATGTGTGTGTACAAGCACTCTCTCTCAAATAAATAAATAAACTAAAAAAAAAAGAACATATGGGAAGAGGAAAAAGAAGAGAAAGAAACAAACCATAAGAGACTCTTTTCAGTAGAAAACATACAGTGTTGATGGAGGGACATGTGTAGGGGATGGGTTAAATGGGTGATGGGTATTAAAGAGGGCATTTGTCCTGGTGAGTACTGGGTGTTATATGTAAGTGATAAATCAATAAATTCTACTCTTGAAAACAATATTACATTATATGTTAACTAACTAGAATTTAAATTAAAATTTGAAAGAGAAAAAAAGCCAAAGCAAAACAAAAACAAAGATAAAAATAAATAAAACTATTTATTTTTCTCACCACATAAATAGCTAGATTGCGTTGATTTTTGACATGGTCATTCACTGTGATGCACTGTGAGCAACAGCATATGAGTTTAGGTGTTAAAAACTTTCTAGGCTTGTAGGCTTGACTCATGTCACTTCCCATGTAGCATAACCCATACTTTTTTTTTCCTTTCTTTGGGCATGATCCAATGTACATGAATGCCCAAGGGTTGTAAAACACACGGATTCAAGATAAAATAAATCCAGGTTTGTAACTTACTATTAATAAGAAAGACACAGACCAGTTAGGGACACTAGTTTTGGAATTTACTAAAATGATAAATAGACTTCGCTCATGTGTGAGTCCTTATATTTATTTATTAGAGCATCTGTCATTATGTCAGTTTATACCAAAACTGGTAACCAGAAATGGATCGCTGCCTTTATAGTCACATGAAGTATGTGACATTGGCTTGGTGGTTGGATGACAGGTGGTAAATATATATATATATATATATATATATATATACACACACACACACATATTACAAATTGTAAAGTTGTGTTAATTGAAGACCTGTACTATATAATTGAAAAGTATTCAATAAAATTATTTCCTATAAAATTGTTGAAAATTTTCAAAATAGACTATGTGCCCACTGAGCCTGACTTAAGGGAAATGGAGTTAAAAAAATATACTGTATATTCGCTATGATTGGCAGATTTTAGCAAGGTATTATAAGATATGACATCAAACAAGAATTGCCTGGTTTCAAATACAGATATAAATAGAGAAGATATAGAAATGAAGTTATGGGGTTGGAAAAACCACCAACCCCTTCTCGATCCAAGTAAAAAGATATGAATAAAGAGCCAATAATACTCCCTAAAGAGACAAAGATCCAGTCCAGAGACAAAGATCATTGACACTAATACTGACACACTTGAATCTTCTCTTTCATTTTACTTCACATTAGCCAAAATTAAGAGGGGAAAGGAGCATAAGATAAACCAAATAAACAAAGAGTACCTGAGAACTATGCACTAAGACGACTTTCTCTGAATGTATTGCACATTTGAAATGGCTCCAAGAAAACAGATTCAAAACCTACTACATTTTGAGGGAATTGTTTTGTCAAAGAAACAACACATCTAGAACTAAAAAACAAACAAACAAGCAAAACCCTTTGACTTTTTTTTTTTTTTGCTTCAAATCTGTTCAGAGTTGCACATGTAGGAACACTGTGAAACTGCACATGACCAAATAGGTTATTCTCTCCAGATTACACACACTTCAGATGTAGCTTTGGAGAGTAACAAACAAGGAGAAATTTGTCAGAGAGAAGAAGAATTAAAAAAACAAACAGCAATTATGAAAACAATGTATAAGAGGAAAATTAGGGAGGGTCTTATTAAGGTGATTCTCCAACAGTCAAAGTGGTTCTTACAATACCTGAACTTTAGGATTTTATTATTTCTCTGGAAAAGTGATTTCATTGTGTCTTTCATTCTCCACTCTTCCAGATGATAATTTTTATTATGATTATTCAACCCCTGCTTCTCAGTTATATAAACTGAGATAAAACATCTTTTGGTTTATAGGTTATCAGACAATTAGGAACTCACCAAAACCAAATGATCTTGATTGAAAATAATTATGCACCAAAAATGAGCACACCAGAGACACAGAAAACGTAACATAAAAAGTTTGCAGTATGTTATCCTGTAATGTAGTATTCGTGACATCATCAAAATCAACATTGTCAATGGGTACAACTAAGATGATTTGGTTTTATTTTTTATTTTTTTAATGTTTTATTTATTTATTTTGAGAGAGAGAGCATGAGTGAGGGAGGAGCAGAGAAAGGAGGAGGAGAGATAATCCGAAGCAGGCTCCGCATTGTCAGTGCAAAGTCCGACATGGGGCTCTATCTCACACTGTGAGATCATTACCTGAGCCTAAACCAAGAGCCAGACGCTTAACTGAATGAACCAACCAGGTTCCCTGATTTACTTTTAAATTTAATACTTTATTCCTTATTCTTCTGACCTTAATTCCATGAAAATGCCAAAGTCAAACAGAAGATTTTTTTAAGTGAACAATAAAATTACGTATGTATATCTGTTTGCCACTGTGTACTACATGAGACGTTAAATACCCTCAGTAATCAGTTTACTACTCTCAGGCCTGAAATTTGCTGGCCTTGGAGTTCACATTGCTCTCTCTTATTCTGGCATCTCATCTTCTTTATCTCTGGACCTCTAGTTCTAGATGATGCACCAAAAGTGTGAGGTAGATTTGTCTATTTTTACATATAATAGCATCTGAGGGAAAATCAATGGAAGTACAGTTTTTCTATCTTGTGAGAGAATTGCTAAAATTAACAAGGACACTGATCAGATACACTTGGTAAATTTAATAGTGGCACAATGTGTATGTAGCATTCACAAAATGCTAATATTAAGTGACATTAAGGGAAAGGAGAAAATCATAGTTTTGTTTGTAGCAAATGCTAACAAGTGCACTTTGACTTGAAATCCAGTATTGAAAAAATGGAGAAATAGTTCAATGTATATTTAAACTGCGCATCATGAAAGAAACTGTCTGTGCATACACAGCACAAGCGATAACTAAAAAAAGCTTAATGCGTTACTTTTGTCATATGCATAGGTCCATTTAATATTACTGTGAAACCATTACTAGTTTAAGTAGAATGAATCCTAGATAATGTAACATTTGTGGCTGTATTAATACTCTCAGATACAGAGTGCTGACTCTCCTATTGTTTTATTACTCCTTCCAAACACAGGGGAATGATTTTACTGTTAAGATTTATTTATTTTATGTGGCTTGAATGTATTTCATCACTTATTTACTGTTTTGGTGCACATCATTATACATTATTATCATCAAAATATGCTTTTGTAAGTACTTTATTTTTATGTCCGGGGATATTCCATATATAACATGTACTTAACTAATGAAATTTCTCAGTTCCATCATTTGTAGAAATATCTATAACCTATCTATCATGAATGTCAAGAAATCTCTATATGGAAAGTAGAGGACTAGTTTATTTATACCTTGCCTATAAGTTGCAATGTTGTTCTGACAAGTCCAATTTTTCAAAATAATAGAATGTAAACTCACACTGTATTTGTGTAATTGCAGGATTCTAGAAGACTCCTGAAAAAAGTATTATACTTTTGAAAGCCAATGAGATATGAAAATTATAAATGTCTACAGCTTTTAAAATTGAGAATAATGGAGAGTTGTTTATCACACTCCATACTTTATTCATATCTGACTTCACTTTGAAATATATTAATTGAAACTTACTACTTTGAAAGCTATGTCAATATAGTGTTGTGGGTTTTTTTCACTACCAAATCTGTTTCCAGTTCTGTCTTTAAATTATACAACCTGAACAATATTATGAACTTAAAAATGACTATTAAACTTAGAACAATAGTCCATTGATTTTTGTGTTGTGACTATAAATTTTGTACTTTTGAGATTTGGCGTAATATTCTGTAATGATGCTGAACCCAGAAGTTATAACACTGTCCAAATAGCTCAATTATAAATTAATAAGTTACTATTGAATACTCATCTAGTAATGTTCCCCTTACCAATATTGTAAACATGCATTATTCTTTAAGTAGAAGTTATTACTCAGTCGGTTATGTGGCCGACTTCGGCTCAGGTCATGATCTCGCAGAGTGTGAGTTCGAGCCCCGCGTCTGGCTCTGTGCTGACAGCTCAGAGCCTGGAGCCTGTTTCAGATTCTGTGTCTCCCTCTCTCTGACCCTCCCCCGTTCATGCTCTGTCTCTCTCTGTCTCAAAAATAAATAAACGTTAAAAATATAAATAAAATAAATTATAGAGTGATAATTCTTATATGTTGTCTTCTCTCAGTCTTGATTCTGTCTAATGGAATGAAAAATCAATGCGGTATCAAAGGCATAGATCCAAGTGCTAACTATGTTGAGTAATTCAGTTGTGAACTTTCTTCTTTGCTGAGTCTTTCTTTGTCAGGAAACAGGAGAGATTCTGGAGCTGAGTGAAACAATATCATCACAAAGATTCCCTGCAATTCTAAAGTATCTTTATTTCAAATGTAACTCTCCATACATTTGTTTTGTAATCTTCCAATTTATGGATAACACTCATTATTTTCATAATTATGGTTACTTTTTATTTTCATAGTCTGTTTCATTTTCATTAGATGGTATGTATCAGTATTACCATAGATGAGGATTCATATTATTCTGTACTGAATAAGGTATTAATTGTTTTGTTTCTCTATAAATGTACCTTTATGAGAAACTGTGAGAGTTACACCTGTACAAGAAGCTTCCATGGTAACAGAAGATAGATGTGGAAACAGCACACTGGATAAAACATATTTATGCTGAGAGCATTGGTAGTCTACAGCATCCTCTATAATTTGTACTGATAACACAGAAAAATGAGATCAAATACGGCTGAAATCTAAACATTTTACAGAAAAGATAACGTTTGTGCTGTAACTTATCAATAGATAAACTTCTGACCCACAGTAATCTTTAGGGGAACATTTTAATGAAAGGAAATGACTGTGCTCAACCTTTATTTCATCGTCCAGTGCCAAAAATACAGTGGCAGATCTCAAAAGTGAAGTCTTGAATGACTTTTACATGTTTGTGATAATCCCCAAACATTAATAAGCTTGAGAATATTTACTAAGATCTGACAAGCTCTTCCTAAGTGAATAAAGTTGTTAGACAATTTTCAGTGTTAGAAAATAGAACAAATTTACTGGGGAAAGGTAATTCTGAAAGTGGAAGCATGAATTGTTGGAATCACAAGGAACCAGAGAAATCACCTAGTTTAAAACTCTGTTCTTTAGAAAAGTATTCTCTGCAATATTTCTTATAAGTCATCCTCATACTCTTTCAGTACTTCCAGTGATACAATTTTCATTTTCTTTAAAAATATGAGTAAGATATTACTTTTGCCGTATGCAAACTGGGAGAGTTAAAATAAGCTAGTAAAAATACTATTCAATAGAGAAAGAACAATAAAAACCTTTTTTTTCCTTTTTTTTCTTTTTTGTGCCTATCCCATTTTACGACTGTCTTGAAATTACCATATGGCATTATGATTGCTATTTCCTTTCTCCTTTAGAACACGGTCTTTGTCATTTGTATTTGTAACTTCAAAATGTATCATTTGCTTATCACATAGGAGATGACCCATAAATATAAGTTTCATGACCAAATCAACCTCCTCTTTATGTATTAGCAACTTAAAGCTGAGGAGACATGATCTGTCAAAGCCCCAATAGTAATCATAAGATGGCTGGTATTCCAACATAATTGGAATAAATTTAACCACAGAAAACACAATCTTTGTGTTTATTCTCAGCTTGTTTAATACAATGTTTTCTTAAGAATTTTAATGTCCTTTTTCCCTTAAACAACTTTATTGAAATATCTTTGACACATATAAATGCTCTATATTCAAGGTGTACAATTTGATGTTTTGATATATGTGTATCTTGTAGAAAGATCACCACAGTCAAGCTAATTAACATACCTATCACCTCTACATAGTTACCATTTTGCATGTGTGTGTGAGAGAAAGAGAACACTATTTTCTTGAGGTATTATATAATATGTCAAATGACAGTTATGATTTGTTTACTCCTGTTGTATTAAAATTGTATTCCAAAAATATAAGAATTCCTTTTATAGTGACAGAAAGGTTTTTTTTTTAAGTTTATTTATTTATTTTGAGAGAGAGACAGACAGCACGAGTGGGGGTGGGGCAGAGAGAGAGAGAGGGAGAGAGAAAATCCCAAGCAGGCTCCACACTGAAAGCACAGAGACCAGTGTGAGGCTTTAACTCACAAAACCGTGAAATCATGACCTGAGCGGAAACCAACAGGCAGAGGTTTACCCGATTGAGCCACCCAGGTGCCCCTTAGATTTTTTTTTAAGTTTATTTATCTATTTTGAGAGGAGAAAAAGTGCTCCTCGGGGGAGGAGCAGAGAGAGAGAGAGAATCCCAAGCAGGCTCCACACTGTCAGCACAGAGCCCTATGCAGGGCTGGAACCCACAAACTGTGAGATCATGTCCTGAGCTGAAGTTGGTTGCTTAACTTAATGAGCCACACAGGCACCCCCAGAAAGCTTTTTAATGGGGAGTCAAATTAGAACATAAAACTGTTTATTCTTTAGAAAATAGATTTTTCAGAAAATTGCAAGTTCACCTCAAATGAGTTGCATTTACTGGGGAAAAAAGAAAAAAGCCTAAGGTGAGAAGAGTAACAGTATAATCCTGAAGTGTCGAAGGCTTCGTTGATGTGTTACAGATGGATGTGCTATGCCAAGGCATTTTGGCATTGACGCCTCAGTATTGAGTAGGAGTTTTTCAGGTAAGAAGGAAAAGGCAAGTGGTATAGAGAAGTTACTAGGAAGGGGGCTAGAGGCAAGAGAAATCTAGATTTTCTTCTAGGAATTACATTGCATACTGTATAGTCAAATGGTAAAGTGTTCCAAGAAGTTAAATAAATAATATGAAATAGTCTTCCATTAAATCTCCCGAGATTCTATTATGATTTCAGTTGGAAGAATGCTTACATTAATTTTATTCTCAAGGTAGCACTAAAATTAGTATGTATATTTTGGAGACAAATAGTCTCCAAAATGTAAGCTCACATATCTTTCTCAATTGCTAATAATTGCAGATACACTAAAAACTAAAATTTGAAAAAAACCTGTAGAATATTTTGTTACTATTAAATCTTTCTCTAGAAGAGTGTAAGTTCATTGAGGGCATAAACTCCATCTATAGCTGTTTGCCCTTGGCCTGGCATAATATGTAATATATACTAGGTACATATATATTAATATTTAAGTGAATAAAAATAAAGTTATTCAATGGAGAATTAAAGAGAATATGACAAAGGTCAATAGTGTACATATTGGCTGTACTTCAAAACATATTTTTTTGTCATTTATATTCTTAGACCCAGCCACTTGTAATTAACCTTACCTCTGCATTTATAATTCCTTATTGGAATGATTGGTTTGTTCACTTTTCTTCTATTTTAGAATTCAGACTACTTGAGGAAGCCACTATGCATCGTTCGCTGTTGTATTTCTAAAGAAGAAAACTGACACTTAGTTTTGAGGTAAATTAATTATAACAAAGCAAAAGTAGCTTAAATTATAAATAAGTAATAGAATAATGATGGTGAAAAGAAAATGGTTTTGGGGGTGGGTGCCTGGGTGGCTAAGTTGGTTAAGTGTCCCGCTCTTGATTTTGGCTCAGGTCATGATCTTGTGGTTTGTGAATTCGAGCCCCATGTCGAGCTCCCTGCTGACAATGCAGAACCTGCTTGAGATTCTCTCTTTCCTCTCTCTCTCTATGCCTCTCCCTGCTCTCTCTCTCTCCCAAAATACAGAAATAAACATTAAAAAAAGAAAAATTTTTTTAAAGTACTCTTAAGCTAAGCAACTTTTTTTTTTATTTGGAAACACATGAATTAATCAGGAAATAGTTTTAGGGATCTAAAGGTCAGGATGTTAAATAGTTTGAGAGTTGACATGTGGTGATCATCTACACTCATATATCCGAGTCAATGAGGGTCCAAGAGTATTAGAGAAATTAGAGGTTTTGTTTTGTGTTGTTACATTTCCTAGCAAAAAATCCAAACCAAAAAAATCATTACAGGGAAGACATTACAGCAAAACATGTCATTAATTCATATAATATGTGTAATCTTACTCCTGTGTATATAAGAACACATGCACATGTACACATGCACACACAATAAGATGTTTAATGAATCAGGGATGGTTGGGTAGCTCAGTTGGTTAAGCATCCGACTTCAGCTCAGGTCACGATTTCACATGAGTTTGAGCCCCACACCAGGCTCTGTGCTGACAGCTCCGTGCCTGGAGCCTGCTTCAGATTCTGTGTCTCCCTCTCTCTCTGCCCCTCCCCTGATCATGCTCTCTCTGTGTCTCTCAAAAATAATAATAATAAAAACAATAATAATAAAAACATTAAAAAAAGAAGTTTAATGAATCAGATTTCAACTGACCCAAAGGCAGTTGGTTTTAGAAGAAATATGAAACTTGGAGTCAGAACTTGATTTAAATTCTGGTTATACCATTTTCCACTTTTATTGAGGTAGACATTACATACAAAAAATCCACATATTTATTGTATACATTTTGATGATGGTTCTACTGTGGTATTATTAAGATATTTAATTATCTTGAGCCCCATTTTTTTCTGTAAAATGGAAATGATAATATCCTCTAGGTTATCTGTGAGGATAAACTATAGTAATATTAAAAAGTTCTAACACAGTGACTGAGTTAAAGAAGGAACTCACTAAGTATTAATTCCAGTGTCTATTATCAAGTAGATATTTCCATTAGCTTTTCTAGATCAAATAACTTATTGTACAGAATTTGACAACAGCAAAACTGAAAATTTGGTGACAAATATGTATGGGAAAATGTATGCTGATGGATCTCTTGGAATAGAGTGTAGGTATTTGTGCCATGTACAAATGACCACCAAAGCACATCCACTCTGGAGGAGAGTGTCAATAATCATAGACACAATGACTGATCATATAACATAGCTTTGGTGCAGGATGAAGGCTTTCTCTGGGATTAATAACAAATTCTCCTTACTGAGGCTGTTTTGTCTGCCAGAGCTGTTGAATGAATGCATAATCTTCCAAGAGCAAAGTCCAACACTGAACTCCTAATATGGTATCAGAGGGCAAGTTGGTATCTAGGTGATTATAGTGAACCTCTCTTATCACCAAGGAACACTACTGTGCTCTCAGAGAGATAGACAAATATTCCAGATAAGAAAGAATATGCCTCTCCGTTCCACAGAGCTTCTGTCAAAACTGTGATCCCTTATCCTTTCTTTATACTGTCTGACACAGTATTCTTTGGGTTCAGGAAGCATGTTGTGTAGCAAAAGAATATGGCAATTACCCTGAACTCATGAATTTCATTGATTATAAACACATGCTTCATCATCCAGAAGCAGTAGCCTTGTTCTCATCAGTCAAATCTCCAGTTTAATGTCATGCTATCTAATAGGTCATGATGAATATATGTAATTTTTGTTTCAAGAACCTCACAACCACTAGATGTCAAATTATAGAGGTGCCTGGATGGCTCAGTAGATGGAATTTCCAATACTTGATTTCAGCTCAGGTCATGATTCCAGGGTCATGGGATTGGTCCTGTGCAATTGACTCGAAGCTGGGTGTGGAGTCTAAGATTCTCTCTCTCTCTCTCTCTTTCTCTCTGCCCCTCTCCCCTGCTCATTCATCTGTTATCTGTCTCTCTCCAAAATGTACCCTAATATTTATAGCAGCACTTTCAACAATAGTCAAATTATGGAAAAAGCCTAAATGTCCATGAACTGACAAATGGATAAAGAAGATGTGGTTTATATGTACAATGGAATACTACTTGGCAATGAGAAAGAATGGAATCTGGCCATTTGTAGCACTGTGGATGGAACTGGAGGGTATTATGCTAAGTGAAATAAGTCAGACAGAGAAAGATACCATATGTTTTCACTCATATGTGGATCCTGAGAAACTTAACAGAAGACCATGGGGAAGGGAAAGGGGGGGGGAAGTTACAGAGAGGGAGGGAGGGAAACCATAGGAGTCTTTTAAATACTGAGAACAAACTGAGGGTTGATGGGGGGTGGGAAGAAGGGGAAAGCAGGTGATGGGTGTTGAGGAGGGCAATCGTTGGGATGAGCACTGGGTGTTGTATGGAAACCAATTTGACAATAAATTATATTTAATATAAAAAATTAAAAATTAAAAATAAATAAAGTCCAGGTCAATAAACCCAATATTTTTATTAAAAAATAAAATAAAATAAAATAAATAAAATTATAAGCCCAAATGAAGGATTCTAATTGTGTGTGTGTGTGTGTGTACTTTTTCTTTTTTCTTTTTTTCTTTTTCTTTCTTTTTTTTTTTTTTTTGTAGACAGAGATAGCATGCAAGCAGGGGGAGAGAGGCAGGGAAGGGGAGAGAGAGACAATCTTAAGCAGGCTCCTAGCTCAGTGCAGAGCCCCACAATATGAGGCTCAGTCCCACAATATGAGGATCATGACCTGAGTCAAAATCAAGAGTCAGACACTCAATGACTGAGCCTGCGAGGTGCCCTCTCTAATTGTATATCTTAAGTCCTACTGTTTCTTAAAACTGCAGGGTGACATTTACAATACCTAGTTGACACTTAAACAGTTATACTGGACTGTCTCACCCACAGCAGCCCACATTCACTGTTTTCAAATCTGATAGCCCAAGACATGGTAGAGCCATCAGGCCAGAGTCGTCAGCACAAACATGGACCCTCTTACTCCTAGTCTTATATTTGCATGTCCCCTGCTATCTCTTCTTTCCCTCCACTGACAACCTCAATGGAGTAAATGAATAGAATATCAATTGAATAGACAAATTCCAGTCTTGTATTACAGGATCTTTTGATTCAAAGGGTCTCTTCTACCTAAAATGCTTTCCAGTTTCTTCTAGCCAATTCAACTGCTATTTTGGGAAATAACACTCCATCCAAATGGTCTGCTTCTCTGAGCAAAAGATACTAAAAATCTTCCCTGGAAACTAGAGATAGTACCTCTCTTCAGGTCAAAGGGCATTTGTTTCCTGACCAATATAATAAAGATAGAGAATTTTATTATATTTTCTTCCAGGAAACATTCCAGGAAAGTAAAGTCTCCTTTTCATCCCCAGAGAAGATTTGTTTACCTTCCAGAGTAAAGATAAGGGCTTTTGTTTTTCCTCATAAATGAGGAGAGAGTGGGTAGGTCACCAGCAGCCCTAGATAAGATCAGTATTCCTTAATTCCTGAGTTCCTCCTCCTTATGTCCTCTGTATTCCCCCACTATGTGTCAGGTATCATCTGTCCCTCACTCTGTATGGAGATCTGAGTTAGGACACTAATACAAAATATTGCTGGGGCTGCTGCTTTTATCATGAGTTATAACTGGTCTTTGTCTTTGATAGCGGATTCTCATATTTTCTTATAACACTGAGGCAGACTCACTTGTTAACTTGCAAATAAGACAAAACCTCACCCCCTTCCCAGTTTCTGATTATACATACCTTCAGGAGGATTTGCAGATCCTTCTAGATGTAATCTTTAAACCCTTTAGGATTTCTCTTTCTTAAATCTCTTAACATCTTTTTGTTGTTGTTGTTGTTGTTACTATTCTTACTACACTCATCCTGAACTTCTTTCCCAGTAGTATGCTACTGGAAGGCAGAATTATACTGCTGGTAAGAGATAACTCCTTTCTTTTGCCCCACATATGTTGTCTGGCCCTTAAGAAACATTCAGTAAATATGGAGTGTTATTAATAAAACCTGAACTAGGTTTCAAAACATTCTTTACAAGTCTGGCATTTTCTCCTGCTTTGATATTTGCATTAGTTTCACTCTTCTTTGAATTTTGAACATTCCAATGTCATATTTCTTTATGTGCAGTACATTTCCTCCCTACATTACAAATTGCAAGAACCAGGAGTTTTCTTAGTAACAGTTGTTCCAGGACCATCATGTCTGCCACAGCTGTTCTTGTTTTAAATCAGAGTGGGTGGTTTTTCATCCTAATCAATGTTTTGTGAAATAACTGTAATATGAAACTATTTTATCATGTTTTATTACCTAAATGGGCTATATATTTGTTTCTAATTTTTTTGTGCACTGTTCATGTAGTTTTTAAAGGTAGGCTAAGAATAAAAAATTATCTTATAAACAAATTTTTTTTTATGAATGGGATTGAATGAAGTGTCTGTCTGGAGGGATGAATACAGTATTTACTGACTTTAAAGTTTTAGTGGTAACAATTGACTCATACAGTTTTCCTTAAATAAAAGATTATATCATGATGTACATCAGTATGCCCCTGCTTAGATGCACATTATGCTGAAAAGCCTCTGAAAAAATTAATATGTGTACTTAAAGGTATTATAATTCTCTCTCAAGATACTTGTTCTTCTGTTTCATTTTTAAAGGAACCATTCTTTGGATGTTTGACCTCCTGCTGTTTTAAATAGGCTGCCTAATCAAAAATTTAAACCATAGTACATGTATTGAAAACAACTCTAATAAATCTTTGAACTTCATTCCATCTATGAAATTCTATTTGTGCTGTAGCTTTTTCATACAAAAAAAGAATGTCAATATTCTATAAATATACATGTTTTCAATAATAATCCAGTTTTCCATAAGTAACATTTCAGTCTTGCTTTTCAGCAAACGCACAACAAATATGCATGCATAAACACAAATGCCTATCCGTTTTCATTGTGGCAAGATGAGATGCTCATGAGAAAGCACAGCATTTGTGTTTAGGCATGCACATTTGGCTGTGAGTTGTATGGCTGTGGGTATTTTAGAGTGTATATGTGGATGTGAGTGTGATGGGTGTGTGTGAATGCGTGTTTTACCTCTTGAACTAGCAAGAACTGAGTTTCATGTAGAGTTTGTTGTTCTTATTTTATATATGAGAAATATATTTTACTTTAAGAACAAGTCAGAAAACATCCTCACATAATTTGAGAAGCAATTATCTTTACTGGTTCAACAAAAATGTCACATTTACTAATGAAATTTTAATAATAATGTTAACCCTTAATCTGGTTGGTTATGCCCCATGCCCTAATAAAAAACCCTTTTTTTCTCAGACATTTAGTCTGTTGCTCTCTCAAGCGTCCCCTGTGTCTACTCTAGTGCAAGTACTTTCTTTACTAAATTCACTCAAGCTCAGATGTCTACTACTTCATTCCCAGAAAGAGAAATAACTTATTCTTTTTTAAAATGCTCTCTAACGTTTATTTATTTGAGAGAGAGAGAGACAGAGACAGAGACAGAGGCAGAGAGAAATGAAGACACAGAATCCAAAGCAGGCTACAAGCTCTGAGCTGTCAACACAGAGCGGGATGCAGGGCTTGAGCTCAAGAACCAGTAGATCATGACCTGAACTGAAGTCAATCGCATAACCAACTGAGCCACCCAGGCGTCCCACTAATAACTTACACCTAAAGTTCAAGCTACAAGCATATCATTAACATCTCAGGTGTTTCAACTAATAGAAAATAATAATCAGATATGAATTATTAAATTGGGGTAACAACATAGTCATACACAATTTAATGTGATTTAAATTACCTAATTACAATAATAATTTACTAAAATTCTTTTGAAGTGAAAAATTATTATCCCATCTGCTATCATTTCTACTATCACTCTGTGTTTTCATTTGATGATAGAATACATATTTGAATCTTTGCTAAATTCATTGTTCCAAGGGCTACCGTGGTCTTGGACTGTTTTGTTCTGTTTCACTAGAGCATCACTCCACCCCAGCATGCATTCCTTTTGCTGGTCAATCATGTTGTACCCACAGGCTCCCATATCCTTAACCCAAGCCCATTCTCTCCCTGTTGAAACTTCCTGTCTCTATCAATGACTGTTTTCTTAATATTCCAACATATTTTAGGTTTGAAACCTTAACTACATCCTTATACTCATTTTCCTTATTGAAACTTGTCTTTTACTAAGGGCAGTCTTTGCCTTCCTTGTGAGTGCACCTCTTTATTCAGTCACCAATTATAAGACCCAATGCTTATCACAGAAGCTGCTAGCATTGTGTTAAGCTCCTGATCCATGATCAGAGTGTAAAGGAAAGCTCTTCTGTTTCTCCCTAACCTCAAGATGTCTCTTCTGAAACTAGATGTGAATTTTCCCATACATCAAACAATTCTCTCACACCAGCTGGGTGTCCTGCAATTCAACTCAATTCTGACACTGTCTACCTGGAGTTATCCTCAGGTGCCACATTGGTTAAGGGCCACATAACTGCCCCACCTCAGATAGTGATCACAAGTCCAGGTTGTCACCTGTGCCTTTGACTGGTCAGCTCTAAATGGGACTTCTCTGTGACTCCCTATTCTGATTCATTAATTTGCTAGAGGAGCTCACAGACCTCAGGTAAACAGTTTACTTACTGACTTATCAGTTTATTATATAAGGATATAATTCAAGAACAGAGAGATGGAAGAGATGCATAGACCATGTATGTGGGAGAGGGCATGAGGGCATGGAGTTTCCATGCCCTCTCTCTAGGTGTACTGCCATTCCAGCACCTCCACATGTTTGCTCACCAATCCAGAAGTCCTCTAAGCCCATCCTTTTGGGGTTTTACAGCAGCTTAATTATATAGGCAAGATTAATTAAATCATTGGCCATTGAGTGATTGTACTCAATCTCCAGCCCCCTTAGCTCCCCAAAGGTTGGAAGTCAGGAGTAGGACTGAGAGTTCTAATCCTCTAATCATATTATTGGTTCCCTTGGCAATGAGCTCCCATCCTAAGGGGCTTTACAAAAGTCACCTTATTAATAGAATCTCAGGTGTTGTTGAAACAGGCTTGTTATGAATAACAAAATGCATCTTTATCAAAACCCCAAGGGTTTTATTTTAGGAGCTCTGTGCCAGTAACAAGAACAAAGATTGAATATATATTTCTTATTATAAATCGCAATATCACAAATGGGGGCGCCTGGGTGGCTCAGTCGGTTGAGCCACCATCTTCAGCTCAGGTCATGATCTCACGGTTTGCGAGTTTGAGCCCCATGTCAGGCTCTGTGCTGACAGCTCTGTGCTCCAGCTCTGTGGTGGAACCTGCTTCTGATTCTGTGTGTATGTCTCTCTCTGCCCCCCCCCCCCCATGCTCTGTCTCTCTCTGTCTCAGAAATAAACATTAAATTTTTTTTAAATGGTTTGTTTGTTTGTTTGTTTTAATTTTTATTTCTCCCAGCAGTGTTGAGTAAGTTTCAGGATAGATGGTCCTCAAGTTATGATGGTTTGACTTAACGATTTTTCAGCTTTGCAACGATGCAAAAGTCATACACATTCAGTAGAAACCATACTTTAAATTTGGGATTTGATCTTTTCCCAGGCTGGCAATATTCAGTATGAACCTCTCTCATGATGTTGGGCAGTGGCAGCCACAGTTCTCTGTCAGCCACACGATCCTGAGGGTAAACCACCCACACACTTACAACCATTCTGTACCCACACAACCATTCTGGTTTGTTTTGTTTTGTTTTGTTTTACTTTCCTTACAGTATTCAATTAAATACACAAAATATTCAACACTTTGTTATCAAATAGGCTTCGTGTTAGATGATTTGTAGAACTGTAAGCTAATGTAAATGTTCTGAGCACCTGTAAGGCAGGCTAAGCTAACTTATGATGTTTGGTAAGTCATCTGTCTTGAGTGCATTTTCAACCTATAATTGACTTATCAGGACACAATTCCATTGTAAATCAAGGAAGATCTGTACTGATCTTGTACATCTTTTGTCGAATGCATTTAGTATTTCATATTTTTTGAAGCTACTGTAAATGGTATTAGCTCTTAATTTAATTACTGATTATTGTTAGTTTATAGAAATACAACTGAGGGTCTTGATTAGTCATGTGTCCTGCAATCTTGCTAAATTCACTTTGTTAGATTAGCATTTTTTTGGTAGATTCTGTACATTTTCTGCATAGATAATCATGTTGATTACAAATGAAAAAAATTTTCTTTCTCCTTTCCAATTGGATAACATTACTTTCTTTGTTATTCCTACTGCACTGACAAGAATCTCCAATATATTGGAAAATAGAAATGGTGAATGCAGAGACCCTTTCTTTTTCCTGGTCTCAACACAAAGTATTCAGTCTCTGATCATTTAGGAGCATAATAGCTGTAGATGTTTAGATGATGCCTTTTATCAGGTTGGGAAAATTCCATTACACTGTTAATTTATTTTCCTTCAGCTTTGACATAACCATAGAGTTTATCTTTACAAGTTTTTTTTTTTTTAATGGTAAAATGCATTGATTGATTTTCAAATGTTAAACCAACTTGGTATTCTTTGGATAAGCTCCATTTGTAAACTGATCTGTATTTTTATTTCTGGCATGCATTGACCTAATTTTAAAGTCAATGTAATAACCTCAAAGAATGAATTTAAAATTACTTACTCCTTTTCAGTTTTCTACAAGAGTTTATATGAATTTTTTTTCTTCTTTAAATATTTGCCAGAATTTATCAGTGAAGCCGTCAGGGTGTGGAGTTTTCTGGTGGGTAGTTTTTAACTGTAATTTTACCTTATTTAGTAGATGTAAACTATCATTTCTTCTGCGAACTTTGGTAGTTTATATTTTTCAAAGAATTTGTACATTAAATTTTTTTTTAATTTTTTTTAACGTTTATTTATTTTTGAGACAGAGAGAGACAGAGCATGAACGGGGAAGGGTCAGAGAGAGGGAGGCACAGAATCCGAAACAGGCTCCAGGCTCTGAGCTGTCAGCACAGAGCCTGACGCGGGGCTCGAACTCACGGACCTCGAGATCGTGACCTGAACCGAAGTCGGCCGCTTAACCGACTGAGCCACCCAGGCGCCCCTGTACATTAAATTTTTAATATACTTACATAATCTTGTTCATAATAATTTCTTATTGACCTTTCACTCTCTACACAATTTGTATTGAGGTCTTCTCTCTAACTGTAAATATTGGTCATTTATGTCTTCCCTCTTCTTTCCCTGAATGGTCAGACTTAGGGTTAATCAATTTAATCTTTTTTGCCCAGTGGGCTAGTTTTTGGTTTCATTTTATTTCTCCCATTTTGTTTGTTGTCTAATTATTCTACTTACCTCTTATTTTTATTAATTCACTTCTTTTGTTTTATTGCTTGCTCTTTGTTTCTAGTTGTTTAATTTAGAAACTGAGGCCATTGACCTGAGACTTCTTTCTAATGTATTTATTTCTAATGCATTATTCTAATAAATTTACTCTATAATTATTGGTCTAAGTTCCACTTTAGCTGAATACTGTAAATTTTGATATGCTGTGTTTTTATTTTCATTCAGCTTAAAATACTTTCTAATTCAGCCATTGATTCCTTTATTGACCCATGGATTATTTAGAAGCATGCTATTTGGTTCCCATCTGCTTGAGGATTTATTAGAGACTTCTCTGTTATTGACTGCTAATTTAAATATGTTGTAGTCAGGGTAACTCTATGTAACTTTAACTTTTGTAAATATGTGGAGGTTTTTTTTTTATGGCTTATAATATGGTCCATCTTTAAATGTTTCCTGTGCAGTTGAAAAGAATGTGTATGTTATTTAGTGAAATACTGTATAAATGTCATGTAGGTCTACTTGATTGGTAGTGTTGTTCACGTTTTCTATATCTTTACTATGTACCAATAATTTCTTTCAATTACTGAAATGGGGTGTCTAAATCTCTGACTGTAACTGTTGAATTTTACTATATTTACTTTAAGTTTTATCAACTTTTCTTAGTTTATCTTAAAGTTGTCTATTAGGCACATAGACATTTAGGATTATTATATCCTTTCAGTGAATTTTCACTTTTATTATGAAATGACCTCTTCATACCTGGTAATATTCTTTACTCTAAATTCTAAACTTTTAATTACTAAAATAGCCACCTTAGCTTGTTCTTTCTTTCTTTCTTTCTTTCTTTCTTTCTTTCTTTCTTTCTTTCTTCTTTTCTTTCAAGAGAACTAATATGAGCAGAGGAAGGGCAGAGAGTGAGGGAGAGAGAATCTTAAGCAGGTTCTGCATATGCAGAACCCGACATGAAGCTCAATCTCACAACCATGAGATCATGACCTGAGCCAAAATCAAGAGTCAGATGCTTAACTGACTGAAACACACAAGCACCCCCCCTAGCTCTCTTTTGATTAATATTATCATAATATAACTTCTTCCAGCCTTTTACTTCCAGCCTTTTAAACTATTTTTTCCTATATAGAAACACATAGTTCCATCTTGCTTTATTATCAGCAGTATTCACTTAATTTGGTTTTAATATCACTTACAGTTTTATGATTATTGATATCACTGGGTATAAATTTATCATCTTTCTATTTATTTTCTATTTGTCCTATCTCTTTTTGGTTCATCCCCCCCTTTTTTTTCTGCTTTGCTTTGAATTATTTTTACTAATTAGTAATTTTATCTCCTTTGTTGCCTTATTAGCTTAACTGTTGTGTGCATATTTACTGTTCACTTTAGAATTTATGAAATTTACTTTAACTTATTACCCACAACCTTCAACTTTTGTTATGCCACAGCATAAGAGTCTTATAACTACATGTTTCCATTTTCCTCCCCTATGCTTTTTTTGTTATGGTTGTCAATATGTTACCTTCCATATATGATATAATTTCCAGAAATATCTTTTTTTTACATTAAGTAGCCAATTTTCACTTAATAAGATTTAAGTTTTAACAGAAATATATCTTATATTTATATACTTATATATATCATTTCATTCATTTATATTTGAAATATAGTTTTGATCTGATGTATTTTTCTTTTGCCTTCATGATTTACTTTAGCATTTCCCAAAGTGCAGTCTGATGTTGATGAATTTCAATTTAGTATGTCTGAAAAATGTTATCTATATTAAAAGATACTTTTTGCTGGATATAGAATACAAGATTAACAGTCTTGTTCATTTTGTACAAAAGAACAAGGCAAAAACCAAAATATGCTGCAGATGTTTCTCTGCAACTAATGTCTTTTTTTCTTGCCATGCCTGTAAGATTTTTTTCTTTATGACTTGTCTTAAGCAATTAATGAGGATGTGCCTCAATGCAGTTTTATTCATGTTTCTTTTGTTTGGGATACTTTAATCTTCTTGGAATTATTTTGACAAATGTGAAACATCTATATTATTTCTTTAAATGTTTTTGTGCCCTATGAATTTTCTGGGTTTTTACTATGGCTGATGAGACATATCTGCTTCTAGTCCTGTTTGAGTACAGGAGTTGGCACTGTCTAATCCATGTGGATGATTCCTTCTCCAGCCTTGAGTTATCACCTTATACGTATGCACTGATCAGTACTCAGTTTAAGAAGAAGATCCTCAGGGTGCCTAGGTGGCTCAGTCGATTGTGTATCCAACTTTGGCTCAGGTCATGATCTCACGGTTGGTGAGTTTGAGCTCCGTGTCAGGCTCTGTGCTGATAGCTGGGAGCCTGGAGCCTGGAGCCTGCTTCAGATTCTGTGTCTCCCTCTCTCTGCCCCTCCCCTGCTTGTGCTCTGTCTCTCAAAAATGAATAAATGTAAAAAAAAATTTTTTTTAAGAATAAGATCCTCTGCAGATCTCTGAGTTTCTTTTTTTTTTAATATGAAATTTGTCAAATTGGTTTCCATACAATACCCAGTGCTCATTCCAACAGGTGCCCTCCTCAGTGCCCATCACCCATTTTCCCCTCCCTCCCACCCCCTACCAACCCTCAGATTATTCTCAGTTTTTAAGAGTCTCTTATGGTTTGGCTCCCTCCCTAACTTTTTTTCTTCCTTCCCCTCCCCCATGGTCTTCTGTTAAGTTTCTCAGGATCCACATTAGAGTGAAAACGTGTGGTATCTGTGTTTCTCTGTATGACTTATTTCACTTAGCATAACACTCTCCAGTTCCATCCATGTTGCTACAAAAGGATGTCTGGGTCTCTTGATGCAGGTTTCCCTCCTCTGATAATCTGTCCTGCAAAAACTATCCACTTTTGCTTCTCAGATCTCTCAGCTTTATCTCTCAATTCCCTGGGGTCCTGATCCCTGTGATGCGGAACTGTGCCATAAACTAAAGCGGTCAAGTCTTCCCTCAGTTGTTTCCTATCTTTCATGGATCTGTTGCCTGATGTCCATGTCTTGAAAAGTGTTTTATATGTTTTATCTGTTTTGAGTTTTTCCGTGGGGTGGCAATCAGATCGCTACTAATAAACAATATTTTCAATGTTTTTTTCTTTATTTCGTTTTCATCTTTATATATATAATATTTTATATATATATATAAATATATATATATATATATAAAATAAATATATATATATATTTTAGCCCAGCAGAATACTGCATTAGGGTTAGGGTTAGGGGTTAGGGTGAGGGTGAGGGTGAGGGTTAGGGTTAGGGTTAGGGTTAGAAAGCTCTCAATGACAGCTTTTCTCCTTAGTGTATGCCAAATGCTATTTATTCTTTAAGCCAAATTCTTCTTCATACACCAAGTACCTACTCAAATATTTTAGTAACAACTTATATCTGAGATTTTCTGAAAAATACTTTATATATTTATCTACATTAATAATTAAAAAGTTTTGTTAAAAGTTTTCTTACCTTGTGGTGCCTGAGTAGGTCTGTTGGTTGCACCATTCTTGGTTTCAGCTCAGGTCATGCTCCCATTGTTCATGAGTTCGAGTCCTGCATTTTTCTCTGCACTGACAATGTGGAGCCTGCCTTAGTTTCTCTCTGTCCCTCTCTCTCTCTGCCCCTCCCCATACTCACATGCACTCTTTCTCTCTCTGTCTCTCAACATAAACAATACATAAACATTTAAGTTTTTATTTCTTACCTCTAATCATATCATATGTTATATTTTCCAAAAAACAGATGTGTCTTCCAGAAGAGTGAAGCTTAATTTTTTTGTCTTTAGCATATTAATTCATAGAAAATTAATAAGTAAACATTAATATTTATTGAAGAATATGTAAAATATAGTAAAATATGAACTAACAAAGAACATGGTTAACTTGTAGGATTATCCAACTTCGTTTATAAATGTTTTTAATCACTTAAGAATAATTATCTTCGGCAAGTTTCTCAAATTATTTTCTCATCTATGAAATGGAATAACACTAATTAAATGCAGTAATTTATATAAAGTGTAAGACTTAATAAATGTCAGTTCTCTCCCTGCTTGTTCGAGGGACTAAATAACCACTTTAAAATAAACACAGCTTAATGTGCTTAATAAAACCATTTGACTAATCTGCTCATAAATTGTGACTTATAACCCATGTGTTCATTCCAAATATATGCGATAGTACACAGATTGTCATGTTTTGTTTTGTTGTTCTCCAGGATCCTAGAACAATGATACATACAGAGAAGTTACTATTTTTCTAATAAGTAAACAATGTTGAGATTAAGTACAAAATTTTTATCCATGCTTATTTTTTTATTCATATAATGTCAGTTCCCACATTTAGTAAATCCTTTAATAAACAGGATTTTCAGGGGCACAAATCAGTGAGCTATCACTCGAATAGGCATGTTACATAAGCATTCTTCCTTGAGTCTAACAGAATCTTCTTCAATGAGTAATATCTTATATAGCTTATAAATGTCTGCTTAACAGATTTAAGACATCTGATTTGTCTTCTAGCTTTGCTTACTACTTACACACAAGGAAGATGGCTGATTACCACGCTATAGACATTGTCAGTTCAAAGATATTTGTGAATTTGCTTAGAACTTTAATCCTAGTCTATTCATTCTCTACAGGTTAAATTTCGTTTTTAAGGTTTTCCTCTTTCTTGTTTCCCTCCCACAGGCTTTCATGTATTTTAGAGAACTCTATGAATAAATATTATTTTACTAGCTAACATTTATTGAGCATTTACTACATACCATTTTTAAATTTATATTTAAATTTATTACATATATACTTCCTATTTGTAACATCATTTTGAGGCAGATACTACTATATTCAGAAGTTCATAAATGAGAAAACGGATCACAAAGAGGTTAGGTATCTATTAGCACACTTTCCGGGTTATTAAGGTATTGTCTCATTGCATCCATTTTACCTCGCTGATCTCTACTTGATGGTGCTGAGTTTGAAAATCTGCAAACCACATTTATCATTGCAACTGCCTTCTTGTAACATTCTGACAATAGCGAGCAACACAGTTAAGAAATTACAGGGTGCCTGGGTGGCTCAGTCAGTTAAGCATCAGATTTCGGCTCAGGTCATGATCTCAGTTTGTGGATTCCAGCCCCATGTCTGGCTCTGTGCTGACAGCTCAGAGCCTGGAGCCTATTCAGATTCTGTGTCTACCTCTCTCTCTCTCTCTTTCTCTGCCCCTCCCCTGCTCACGTTCTCTCTCTCTCTCTCAAAAGTGATAGGCATTAAAAAAAATTATAAAAAAAGAAAGAAATTACAAAATTACAAACTAAACAAAGGGGAGACTGTCTCCCTTCTTCCAACTGCTTGCTATTTATGTCACCACCACCTCCATCACTGGACTTCACTTCAGAAGCAGCAGGTGATTCCAGCCTCCGGATCCTTTGTGCTCTCCTAGCACCTGGGTCCTTTAAACCCCTCCTGGTACCTGCAGCAGCACTCTCACACCTCTTCTCGGAGTCCTGATTTCTGTTCTGCAGAACCGTTCTTAACAGTCTATATTACGATAATCCCACCCTTTCTCCTTTATTCCCCCAAAGGTAAGAATGATTCTTCTTGTAGTTATCTCTGACTTATCTCAGTGTTCCTGTTTTTGTTCCTTAATCATTCAGTTATTCAATATCTACATAACCAATTCTCTGTTAAACTCCTTTGTTTCAAATTCCTAGTTTGATTTCTGATTTTCCTGCCATATCCCTGATTGATCAATTCTATTGGCTCATTTATTTGCATTGTGAGATCTCTTAATTTAGGTCCCTTGTGGGGTGAAAATAAAATTGTTCATTTTAAAACATTTTCAAATAATTATTGGTATAAATAAACAAATATAACTACTTCTTACATCCTGGATGAAAATAATGCTCATCTAAGGAAAGCTGTCATATGCTCATAACTGCTCTGAATGCTGAAAGTGTCTAAGCCATGCCAGCTAGAATTGTGAGGTAGCATGCCTTTATGCTCATGTCCGTGTGGTTCTCCGTCTCCCAGGTTCTGAGCCAACACAGTGTGGGCCCAGAACCTGCCAATAATTTTCAGCTATCCATCAGTCAAGATCAAAATCATGCCAATATCGGGGCGCCTGGGTAGCGCAGTCGGTTAAGCGTCCGACTTCAGCCAGGTCACGATCTCGCGGTCCGGGAGTTCGAGCCCCACGTCAGGCTCTGGGCTGATGGCTCAGAGCCTGGAACCAGTTTCCGATTCTGTGTCTCCCTCTCTCTCTGCCCCTCCCCCGTTCATGCTCTGTCTCTCTCTGTCCCAAAAATAAATAAACGTTGAAAAAAAAAATTTAAAAAAAAATCATGCCAATATCTAAATTTCCCTCATCAACAGCCTTCCCTTTCACTCTACTCCATTTAAAAAATTTGAATTCATATCCAAGATTTAAAAGAAAATTAGGCATTACTAAACAAACTAACTTATACAAACAGCATGTGTATTTGCATGTGCGTGCGTGCGTGTGTGTGTGTGTGTGTGTGTGTGTGTGTTGGAGAGGAAATGGTGATTCCAGATGCCTACTAATCTTTCTGTTTTAACCAGTCCAGCTGAACCATCTGTCTTAACCACACTGAACAGAATTGACTTTGCCATTTACCAGTTCTGGAATTTACTCAAACTCCACACACCTCAGTTTCTTCACCTCTAAACTGAGGAATTCTAAAGTATCTGAATCAAGGATTATATGAAGTTAAGTGAGCTAATAAATATTAAATTCTTTGAATGGCATCGTCACATGGCAATTGTTGAATGAATGCTAACTACTTTTACTGGTATTATTCTCGTAACATCCTAGGATGGCATAGCCTGGAGAAACATGTACTGGCAAAAAAATTAATGTATTCTAAAACATGTATAGGAAATTTCCATAAACTAGAAATAGTTTGCTCAAAACTACGGAAAGCATAAATTTATCAGACAATTTCTCTTGTGAACAGAAATATCTGAAATGAAGTCAGGAATGTCAATGGAGTGGCAGGTCCTTGGGGAGGTTAGTCTTACACATGTCCACACTTGGATGGAATGTGAACGTTTTTTAGACTGTGCCAACCACAAACTACCACATCCTGTTGCACTTCTCAGAAAGACTTATTTCACTAAACTCCAACCTAGCAACTAGCATAGTCACCTATAGTATAATATAGACCAATGTTAATTATTTTTGCCTACACTAATCATGTGTCTTCCACAACAACTTACATAAGCCCACTCTTTTTGCCTTTATAAACTCTTTCTCCTCGCCTCTCAGAACACATTTCAGGTTCCTCCTGCATCTGTGCCTCCTGGATTTGCCTTCCTAAAGACCCCAAATAAACTTTTTGTTGGCTTTGCAGCCTCATTTCTTTCTTGTTCGACACTCCCTTATACTTGGTTTATTAATTGGGTGGAACTGTTTCACATTTCTGGAGAAGAGAGCCCCTCAGGTAAAAAGAAGTGTGAAAACACTTTCTTCACCTGCCTACCCCTCATTTCTCCCTTACCATATGTTCTTAGAAGAAATGTGAAGGCAGATGTGGCATGCAAAATTTTGATACTACTTGTAGAAAACAATTAAAGATTAAGTAAATTGAATATGAAGTAAGGTTGCTATATTGTTTGTTTCATTTAGACAAATTTTCTCAATCCTGTAGAGAACATTTTTCTAGTTCTTTGGCAGGAAATTAAGCACTGCCCTCTCCACCAGCTCCCACCCTGTATATATGTATCTATCTATCTATCTATCTATCTCATTATTAACCAGATATTTTCTTTCCTATCTTCAATTTCTCTGACTTCCAAGTTCCATATATAAAAAGCTGCTATTTGGTTTCAGAAGTATTTTTTATACTTTATTCAAATTGATCTTGGTTATCCTTCTCCCTAATGAACAATAAAGTTGAGTCCTAGAAGCTAAATGCCTGAATATAGTGTTTGAGTCAAGTCTAAATTAGATTTCCTGATCCTTGGCCTGGCATCTTTTGTTAATGTCTGGATTAGAAGTACGTGTTTGTCCTTTTCTAGGGCAAGAGTCCACAGCTTTTATTAGATTCATGTATGGATACATACAGTGAAAATTTTGTAATAACCAGGATTTTAAATATTACAAGAAGCTGAGTTTTGGATAGTGAAATGTACTGAGATCTTTACTAGTAGATCTGGTGAACACATTTTAGGTCTATTGCACTGTTCCCATTTACTTGTGAGTGAGAGGGATCCAAGTAATTCAGACTAAAGAGGATTTTCATTTCTCCTTATCTTCTGTGCTGATCCTGCCTAGCTGAGACTTCTCTGACAATAAAAGGACTAAATATTTAGTTCAGAATAAAATGTTTCTGTAATTTTTCACTATAGTAGAAAGAGATTGGAGAAAATATATCACAAAACCTTAACTTAGCCAGTTGAGTTCCATCATAAGATATAGCAAAAAAAAACTTTTTTATTTTAATTAAAACACATTTCTACTAAAAATATGGGAAATAGTTATCCGAATGTGCTACATTTTCCTTGGAGTATGTAACATTTTGCAGAGAAATATAAAACATGCAGGACTAGGTCCATTTATATCTAGTCCTGGAGATTCTTGGACTCTATTTCTATTTCAGAAGAAAACTCCCTGGAGCAGGCAGCCAAGACAACATGGCAGGCAGGATATAAAGAGAGAGTGTCTGACTTTTCATCTATTCTACAAAAAATATAAGTGCAAAGATGTATGGAGTCTACATCCATAAAGTCTCCCAATGTGATACATTCATAACTGCAATACCTACACTTTTTATCTAGTGAGAAATGTAATCATCTCGAGTTAATACGCCTTTCCTTTCTCATACTGAAACTCGGTGCGTGTGGGCCTAGAAATCTCTGTTTCTTTCCCTCTGTGTCTCTTTCTCTTTCTCTCCTTCATTTCCTCTCTTTCACTTATTCCCTCTCCCCATATCTGAAGTTTCTTCTGTAATTTAAAGCATCTTTGTTTCACAAAATTTAATATTTTAATTGACAAAACAGCATGCTCTCTCAAGTCATAAAATTTTTATATGCTTACTTATTCCTTAACACCCTCAAAAGAAATACAAATAAACAAAAACACCCAGTTGGAGGAGGAAGTTACAGGGACACTACATTTCCTTAATGATACTTATGTTCTTGTTTGTTACTAATTCCTGAATTCGCCTCAATCCATCCCGGTTGAATCCTCATTTCTAGAGACTTTGCCACGAAAACTTCTGCTCCTCTGAAACCTTGTTTCCGTTAAAACCAAGCAAACTCTACGAGTTAGGTTTAAAAGAAACAGAAGAAATCGTCTTGCTTCATTGTGTTGCATTTTCTTGTATTTTTTAAACAAAACTCAATTTATCAATTCGGGAGAGGATAGAACATAAAAGTAAAGGATGTTGCCATAAAAGTTGGAAATCTATCCTCTGTAACAGCTTCTGGGGCCGATCTGCATAGCAAGCTCTTGGTTGTTTATTCAGTGCGAAAGCTAATAAATCTATTTGTGAGAACTCCTAAAAGGCAATCATTTTCAGCAAGAGTGAATTCTGGCAAAAGCTATTGTTTCAGCAAACCCAAATGACAAGTGCTTTAATATGACAACATTTGCAGTTCCGGGGGCACAGTACATTTTGGAATCATAAAAGTAGCAACACGTTCTGTGTGGCAAAACATACTGTGTTTAAATCTGTCCCACTGAAACGTGCTGCTAATGGTTATGTACAATACGTGAGGGAGAGGAAGGATGACAAATTATACACCTACACAGATCCAGTCATTACAAGAAAATCTTTCTTTTCTTTATTTATTTTGTTCTTTTCATCCATCTGTTTTAGTTATACACACCCTCCAAGTTTAGCTAGAAATCTGTCTCTCAAGAGCTTTCTCACACCACATTTCTACTTTTCTTTAAAGGATATGCATTAGAATTTCCAGTAACAATAACTTTCTACTTTGTAGATAGCAGCAAATAAAATGTAATTATTTTAGATTAATGAATTAAAAGAAACAACGGTTTTTGCTATGTGTAAAATGTAATGATCCTCACGAATGCTTAGGAAGGTGAAATTCAGTTCTCATTTAACTTACTTTTTCAGTTGCTATTTTGTTTGTTACTGGGACACAGGACACCAAACATTGTGGAAAATGAAAAGTTGATAGTCTTTGCCCCGAAGCTTACAATCTGCGAATAAAAACCTGAGACAGGCAGAGTCAAAATAGGAAAGCTGTACCAAAGTGAAGTGAACACTGTTAGAGGTAAGGCAGTAAGAAAACAATAAACTCTGAACTTGGAAGTAGAGGAAAAAAATCGTGTTTGTTTAAGAATTGTCAATTTCTCTAACTTCATGCTGGGAGATGACCCCTGTGATAGCGGGCTTAGATATTTCTCTTAAGGATTCATGGAGGTAGCTTCTTATTTGGATTTTCTGATTGGGGCTCAAAACCACACTGCACAGAATTGTCAGGAAAACATACCAAATTTTTGAAGATATTCCAACTCCCCCTCCACCCCCCTTTTTTTTTCTGTTGCATTTGATCTAAACCTGTTGCACAGTCTTTCAAAGCTCTCTATTATATGACTCTGCCATTCCTAAAGAGTTCACCCTTCCTAGTCAATGATCAGGCCAGGTTTCATGTGATCCAGTTTCCCAACGTGCTCAGTTTTCTCTGTTCTGCCTATTCAAATCTTGTCATTTAAGTCCAGATGAACACTCAGCTCTTCCACCATCCTGACACTATTCTTTTTTACAGGTCTCAGTTTCTAGGTTATATACGAAGGTGTGACTTGTAGATTGTCAGCTCCTGTTTCCGGTGCTCCCTCGGTCAGAAAATGTGCTGCTTTAGGGGCGCCTGGGTGGCTCAGGCAGTTGAGCTTCCGACTTGGGCACAGGTCATGATCTCACGGCTTGTGAGTTCAAGCCCCGCGTCGGGCTCTGTCCGGGCCTGGATGGAGCCTGCTTTGGATTCTGTGTCTCCCTCTCTGCCTCTCTCTGCCGCTAACCCACTTGCATTCTGTCTCTGTCTTTCTCAAAAATAAACATTAAAAAAAAATTTAGAAAATGTGCTGCTTGAGGAAATCTGTGGTGTATTGGCCAGTTTTTCATTAATAATTACGTTATTACTGCTTCTTATATTAAGTATAATAACTATGTGATGGGTTAATAAAAGTGTTATTTTAGCTACTTTCAGTTTTCAATTTTATTCTTAAAAATGTTTTTTTCTTTATTTTTATTTTTAACATTTATTCATTTTTGAGAGTGAGAGAGACAGAGCATGAGCAGGGGAGGGACAGAGAGAGAGGGAGACACAGAATCGGAAGCAGGCTCCAGGCTCCGAGCTGTCAGCACAGAGCCCCACGCGGGGCTCGAACTCACAGAGTGTGAGATCATGACCTGAGCCAAAGTCGGACACTCAACCTCCTGAGCCACCCAGGTGCCCCTAAAAATCTTTTTGAATACATTTGGCTCTAAGATAAATTTTCATTATAATATTTTTTTCTCAATTTTCCTCCACTCAATTCCACCCTAATTAACGTGAAGAGAGCAATGGGTTTATTCTCCTAATTTTCAACTGAAATTATGCAAGTGAGGATAGCATATATTGATTGTCCTGAATACACACACACACACTGAATTTGGCTAAAATATTTTAATTATTTATAAGTTCTCATTGCTTTATAAGTACAACACCACATCATCAAGCTCATCAAACCTTTTTTTTTTCTTCATAAAGGACTCTCATATGGAAGCAAGTAAGCGTATTTATTTTGTATAAACTTACATTATTTCAAGTAATATTAACTTCATTTTGGTGTAAATTCAGTAATATTACAGGGTAAATAATACAATATAGGTTCATGAACAGTTTCCTGAAATTGTTCCAATAGCCAGCACTGTTTCAGATATCAACACTAGTTTGCAATATCAAAGGAAATCGTCACAATAGATTCTTTGCATCTACCTTTCAGTTTTTACGGGCTCAAAGTGGTGAAGTGATGGTAAGAATGAAGAGCTCTCTCTCCCCCACAACTCTCTCTGTCTATGTGTATATATATATATATATATATATATATATATATATGCCTACCTGAATTATACTTCTATAGCAATTCTCACATTTTATTTAGGATAAAAGTCAAACTCATTAGCTGTCTTTCATCTATCTTTTCTACTGCTATCATCACACTGCTCTGGACCCAACTCAAATTTTTCA
This sequence comes from Prionailurus viverrinus, assembly GCF_022837055.1. Classification (NCBI taxonomy): domain Eukaryota; kingdom Metazoa; phylum Chordata; class Mammalia; order Carnivora; family Felidae; genus Prionailurus; species Prionailurus viverrinus. The sequence goes on along the minus strand of NC_062564.1, from coordinate 66,957,018 downwards.
GTTTGAAATACGTGACCCGATCTTTCTCATCAGTCTCACCTGTACTGTTCTTTCCACCTGGCATTCTTTCTATTTTCCTCTTAATTGCTAACTTCAAAGCTCTTGTCAAGAATCACCTTCTCCTTGATGATGCCATGATGCACTCCTTCATTCCATCTAGTTTCCATCTCCTCCCCTTGTCCTGAAGTCCCTAAGTACTCTCTGTCACCTCTTCACAAAAGCTGTTCTCCTTGAGATCACCAGTATTATCCACACTGACCGTCCACATTATTAGTTCTCAATGAAATACTTGACACAGAATATCAGCCGAGTTTGACGTATGTAATACCATTGATAGACATTCTTCACATGGTTTTGAGAACACTATATTACATTATTTTTACTAACTCACTTTTCTGATTCACTCTATTTCTGTCAACATTCCTTAGTGTTAATTCTTGGTCTTCCTTCGTTTTTCTTTTTATTTTATAAATAATCTCTTGATGATCTTATTGATCCCATGGTTTTAAATAGGGCAAAAACTGACAACTTACAAATTTCTTTTCACGAGAACTTCATTCTCTCAGTTGCTCAGTTAGAAAAATCCTAAAGTCACTTTTTCTCTCACTCCCACAGCCATCAGAAAATCTTCTTATAATTTAAATTTTAGCCATTTCTCTCAGTCTCTTCACCTCTTAATCTCTTAACTCTATCTAAGCTGTTTCTGTTGTCATGTTGAGTTTCAATTGTTGCTGTAACCAACAGATCTCAAATTCTTCTAGTGCTCTCTCTAATCTGTTCTTAAAATAGATGCCGCAGTGATCCTGTAAAATGTGCTGTAATTCTTACTTTTTCCCTGGCCAGAGCCAGGCAATGATTCTCCATTTCAGTCAGAGTAAAAGCCAAAGACCTTCCCATGACCTAGAATACCTCACAAGATCTGACCCTGCTATGGACTGAATTGCATCTCCCCATAATTTATATGTTGAATCCCTACCCTACAATATTAAGAGATTTGGAAATGGGGCTTTTGGGAGATAATTAGGTTTAGATGATATCATGAGGGTGGAGCTCTTGTGATGGGATTAGTGCCCTTATAAGAAGAGATATCAGAAAATGTGTTTTTATTCTTTCTGCTATGTGAGGCACAGACTTCTGTCATATGAAAGCCAGGAAGGAAGCCCTCACTGGAACTTAACAGTGCTAGCATCTTCATGTTGGACTTTCACCCTGAAAAACTGTGAGAAAATAAATTTCTGGTGTTTAAACCACCTAATCGATGGTATTTGGTTCTGGCTGCCCAAACTGAGTACCTCAGACCTCTGTTAGCTTTCTGAATTTTTATTCTATTAGCTTCTTTACTTGAGTCAGAGCCTCCTCTCCTTTCTAGAACTACTAAGTATAATCCTGTGTTAGAAACAAGTTCTACCCATACCCTTTGCTTGAGATAGTCTTTTGGAAGACATTCTTCAAAAGATTTCATCTCTTTCGAGTTATTGCTCGAAATCCCACTTTGGAAGCAAAGCCAATCCTGCCTGCCCAATTAGCCACCACTTGTACACCTGACCCAAGGACTTCTCACCCTCTTTACTCTGCCCTATTTTTTTTAGGTTTTTTTTTTTTTTAATTCCAATTAGTTAAAAGTGTAATGTTAGTTTCAGGTGTACTATGTAGTGAGTGATTCAGCACTTCCATACAGCGCCTGGTTGTATCACAACAAGTGCACTCCTTAATACACATAACCTATTTAACCTATGCCCCCAACCACCTCCCTTCTGTCAACCCTGAGTTTGTTCTCTATAGTTAAGAGTCTGTTTCTTGGTTTGCTTCTCTCTCTTCCCCCCACCTTTACTCATTTGTTTTGTTTCTTAAATCCACATATGAGTGAAAACATATGGCATTTGTCTTTATCTGACTGACTTATTTCACTTAGCATAATACTGCCTCGCTCTACTCATGCCATTGCAAATGGCAACATTTTATTCTTCTTTGTGGCTGAGTAATATTCCATTATATATATATCACTTCTTAATCCATTCATTAGTTGATTGCCACTTGGGCTGTTTCCATAATTTGGCTATTGTAGATAATGTTGCTATAAACATCAAGGTGAATGTATCCATTTGAATTAGTATTTTTGTATTCTTGGGGTAAATACCTAGTAGTGCTATTGTTGGATCATAGGATTGTTCTATTTTTAACTTTTTGAGGAATCTCCACACTGTTTTCAAGAGTGCTTACACCAGGATGCATTCCCACCAACAGTATAAAAGGGTTCCTCTTTCTCCACACCCTTGCCAACACGTGTTGTTTCTTTTGTTGTCTATTTGACCTATTCTGACAGGTGGGAGGTGACCTAATTGTAGTTTTGCTTTGCATTTCCCTGATGATCAGTGATGTTGAGCATCTTTTCATGTGTCTGTTGGCCATCTGTGTGCCTTTTTTGGAGAAATGTCTGTGTATGTTTTCTGCCCATTTATTTATTTTTATTTTTTAAAGATTTTTTAATGTTTATTTATTTTTGAGAGAGAGACAGAGTGTGAGCAGGGGAGGGGCAGAAAAGAGAGACACACAGAATACGAAGCAGGCTCTAGGCTCTGAGCTGTCAGCACAGAGCCCAATGAGGGGCTCGAACTTACAAACCGTGAGGTTTGTGAGATCATGACCTGAGCCGAAGTTGGACATTTAACCTACTGAGCCATCCAAGTGCCCCTTTCTGCCCATTTTTTAATTGGATTATTCATTTTTGGGTATTGAGTTTTCTGCATCTAGTTCTTATCCTCTGATTAATGTGATGTCTCACATTGATAGATTTGCAAATGTTAAACTACCTTGCAGCCCAGGAATAAATTCCACTTGATTGTGGTGAATTATTTTTTAAAATATATTAGTAAGTTCAGTTTCTTAGTACTTTATTGAAAAATTTTGCATTTATGTTTATCAGGGATATTGGCCTTTAGTTCTCTTTTTTAGTGGTGTCTTTATCTGCTCGGTGTTCTTTAATATAAAATATCATCTTGTAATCATAAGGTGTCATTTACTGATTATGTGTATTATTAAATGCTGTTCTCTGCCTGCTAAACTGAGAGCCTCACAAAGACAGGGATATTTTTCTCTACACTTTTTTCCTGATGAATACCAAATATCTATAGAGAATACATAGTATTTTAACTTAAAGTTTAATTTTAATGTATTTTATCCTATCAACAGTATTTTTTTCCTGAGAGCTCAGAACATTCATATAATAATTATTTTATTGTGCTGATTTCATATTTTTAATCTTAAAATATTTTAATAAAGTTTATTTTTAATTTTTGCTATTAACGTTTAAATCTTTGTCTATAACTAGCTTCTTTTTTATTGACGTATAATTGATTTACAATATATTAATTTCAAGTGTAAAACAAAGTGATTTTAACTTTATATACATTGTGACATGATTATCTCAATAAGTCCACTACCCTATGTCATCATACAAAGTTAATAAAAAGTTGTTAATTATATTCCCCCTACTGTACATTACATCCCCATGACTTACTCATTTTATGACTAGAAAGTTGTACTTTTTGATTCCCTTCATCCATTTTGCACTACAACCCCCATCCCACTAGCAACTCTCAATCTGTTCTCTTCAGCTATGAGTCTGGGTTTTATTTTGTTTGTTTTGTTTTGTTTTGTAAGATTCCACATATGACTAAAATCATCCAATATTTGCCTTTCTTTTCTGACTTATCTCATATAACGTAATACCCTGAAGGTCCTTCCATATTGTTGCAAATGCAGCATTGCTTTCTTTTTTTATGGCTATGCAGTATTCCATTGTGTGTGTATATATACCACATCTTATCTGTTTATCCATCATGGACATTTAGGCTCTTTCCATATTTTGGCTATTGTAAATGATGCTGCAATGAATTTAGAAGTACACATATCTTTTGAAATTAGTGTTTTCTATTTTCTTTGGATAGATATCCAAAAGTAGAATTGCTGGGTCATGTGATAGTTTTATTTATTTATTTATTTATTTATTTATAGGAATTGTAATACAGTTTTCCATAGTGGCTGCACCTATTTACATTCCCAACAACAGTGTGCCAGTGTTTCCTTTTCTCAATATCCTTGTCAACGTTGTTATTTTTTTTGTCCTTTTCATAATAGTCATTCTGACATGTGTAAGATGATATCTCCTTGTGGTTTTGATTTGCATTTCTCTGATGATGAGTGATGTTGAACATTTTTTCATGTGCCTTTTACCCATCTGTGCGTCTTCTTTGGGAAAATGCTTATTCAGATCCTCTGCCCATTTTTTAATCAGATTTTTAATTTTTTTGTTGTTGTGATTGAGTTGTATAGATTCTTTATATATATTTAATATTAACCCTTTATCAAATATATCATTTGCAAATAACTTGTCCCATTCAGTAGGTTGTGTTTTGATTTTGTTGATCTTTTTTTTTTCCCTGTATAGAAGTTTTTGAGTAGGTCCCTTTTGCTTATTTTGCTTTTGTTGCCCTGGCCTTTGGAGTCAGATCCAAAAAAATCGCTGAGACTAATGGGAAGGAGTTTATTGCCTTTGTTTTCTTCTAGAATCGTTACGATTTTAGTCTCACATTCAAGCCTTTAATCCACTCTGAGTTAATGTTTCTGTGTTTGGTATAAGACAGTGGTCCAATTTCAGTCTTTCACATGTGTCTGTCCAGTTTTCCCAGCACCTTTTATCGAAGAGACTATACTTTCCTCTTGTCTATTGTCTTTTTTTGTCATAAATTAATTGACTCTACATGTTTAGGTTTCTTTCTGGGCTCTGTATTCTGTTCCACTGATCTATGTATGTTTTTATGCCAACGACATACTCTTTTGATTACTACAGCTTTGTATTACAGTTTGATATTTGGGAGTATCTCTGACTTTGTTCCTATTTCTCAAGATTGCTTTGGCTATTCAGGGTCTTTTGTGGTTTCATACAAACTTGAGGATTCTTTGTGCTAGTTCTGTGAAAAAAAATGCCATTAAAATATTGGATAAGGATTGCATTGAATCTGTAGATTGCTTTGGGAGATACAGGCATTTTAACAATATTAATTATTCCAATCCATGAGCATAGAATATCCTTCCATTTATTAGGGTCTTCAATTTCTTTCTTCAGTGTTTTATAGTTTTTAGTGTAAAATACTTTTTCCTTATTGGTTAAATGTATTCCTAGGTATTTTATTCGTTTTGATGTAATTGTAGGTGGGATTGTTTTCTCAGTTTCTCTCACTGATTGTTCATTATTAATGTATATAAACAAAACATATGTTTGTATATTAGTTTTGTATCCTGCAGCTTTAGGGTCTTTAGGGTTTTCTATATATTATTGTGTCATTGCAAATGGTGACAGTTTTGCCTTTTTCTTTCTAATTTGGATGACTTATTTATTTTTCTCTTCTGATTACTATAGCTAGGATTTTCAATACTATTTTCAATAAAAGTGGCAAGAATGGGCATCCTTGTCTTGTTACTGATCCTAAAGAAAAATCTTTTAGCTCTTCACCATTGAATATGATATTAACTGTAGGTTTGTCATATATGACTATTACATTGGGGTACCTTCCCTATATACTCGCTTTGTTGAGGGTTTCTATTATAAATTGATGTTGATTTTTGACAAATGCTTTTCCCATTTCTTTTGAAATGATAGTGTAATTTTTACCTTTTATTTTGTTAACATAGTGTATCATGATGTTTGATTTGCATACATTGAGCCATTTTTGCATCCATGGAATAAATCCCACTTGATCATAGTGTATGATCCTTTCAGTCTATTGCTAAATTTGATTTGAGAATATTTTGTTGAGGGTTTTTGCATCTATGTTCATTAAGAATATTGACCTGTGAATTCTTTTTTTCTTTCTTTCTTTCTTTTTCTTTTTCTTTTTTTTTTTTTTTTGGTAGTCCTTGTCTTGTTTTGGTATTAGAATAGTGCTGGCCTCATAAAATGAGTTTGGAAGTGTTCTTTTTTTCTCCATTTTTTTGAAGAGTTTTAAAAAGATGGATATTAAATATTCTTTCAGTGTTTGCTAGAATTCATTAGTGAAGTCATTGGGTCTAAGATTTTTGTTTGTTGGGAGGTTTTTATTATTGACTCAACCTCCTTACTACTATTCAGTTTATTCAGATTTTATATTTCTTCCAGATTCAATCTTGGAAGATTGTATTTTTTTAAGAATTTATCCATTTCTTCTAAGTTGTCCAATTTGCTAGTATATAATTGTTCATAATTGTATAACATAAAAATTCACATTTACAGCATCCAAAATACAACCTTAGAAAATTCTAAAGCATATGCAATTAGATTTTAGCAGTAAGATAGTCCTTTTGTTCATTATAGCACATCACTTAAAAAGTCAAGAGTATTATTGATAAAGTACTGTTCTGTCAAGAACTAGAAATGAACTCCATGTGCATAATATCACTGAAAGCAAAGTAACTTCTTCTGTGGATGAATTTCAGTGACAAATATTATTGACTTCCAAGAAGCAGATACTAAAGGAATTTCCAATCAAAATACAAGTGCAGTGGCTTTCATCCAGTATAAAACTATGATAATTCTATAGAGACTCTGAATCCTTAAGTACTTGTAATATGATTTTATGCTGTGACACTAGCACAAAACACTTCAACTCTAATGCAGATTCTGACAGACTATAACAACAGAACACTAGAGATAGCCCTTTTTCTATATCAGAAAATACCGAACATATTTCTGTGGTATCAGTTGTAATATCCCTACTTTCATTTCTGATTTTACTTATTTGAATTTTTTTTTCTTGTTGAGTCTAGTTAAAGATTTGCTGATTTTATTTATTCTTTCAAAGAACTGGCTCTTAGTATCATGTATCTTTTCTACTGTTTTTTTTTAATTTTCTATTTCATTTATTTCCTCTATAATCTTTATTATTTCCTTCCTTCTATTACCTTTGAGCTTTATTTGTTTTATTTTGTTTTATTTTACTAATTCCTTGAGGTATAGATTTAGATTGTTTATTTGATGTTTTTCTTATTTCTTTAGGTAGGCTTGTATCGCTATAAACCTCCTTCTTAGAACCACTTTTGCCAGATCCCATAAATTGTTGTATGTTGTATTTCTGTTTCCATTTGTCTCTATGTATTTTTTTTATTTCTCCTTTGATTTCTTCAATCATGCAGTAGTTGTTCAGTAACATGCTTAATCTGTATTTTTCCCACTATTTTTCTTGTAATTCATTTCTAATTTCACACCTTGTAGTTGGAAAGATGCTTAATATGATATCAATATTCTTGAATTTATTGAGACTTGTTTTATAAACTAACATGTTATCTATCCTAGATAATATTCCATGTGCACTTGAGAAGAATGTATATTTTGCTGCTTTTGGATGGAATATTCTATATATATCTATTAAGTCTATCTGGTCTCATGTGTCATTTAAGGCCAATGTTTTCTTATTGATTTTTCTGTCTGAGTGATCTATCCATTGATCTAAGTGGGAAGTTCAAGTCCCTTACTATTATTGCATGGCTGTCAATTTTCTCATTAAGTCTCTTAATATTTGCTTTATATATTTTGGTGCTCATATGTAGGGTGCATATATATTTATAAATGTTATATCTTCTTGCTGAATTGACTCCTTTATCATTATGTCATTTTCCTCTTATTACATTTTTTGTTTTAAAGTCTATTTTGTCTTATATGAGTATATATATATGTATACATATATGTATATATGTATACATATATATATATATGCCAGCTTTCTTTCCATTTCTACTTCCATAAAATACCTTCTTCTATCACTTCTCTTTCAGTCCCTATGTGATGCTACTTTTGAAGTGGGTCTTTGATAGGCAGTATATAGATGACTCTTGAATTTTTATCCATTGAGCCACTCTCTGCTTTTTGATTGGAGAATTTAGTCCATTTATATTTAAAGTAATTATTGATAGGTATGTACTTATTGCCATTTCTTTAATTGTTTTCTGGTTGTTTTTGTAGTTACTCTCTATGTCCTTTTTTTTTCTCTCTCCCCTGTGGTATAATGTCTTTCTTTAGTGTTATGTTTAGATTCCTTTTTGCATTTGCTATAAGTTTTTGCTTTGTGGTTACCATGAAGCTCATGTATAATATCCTGTATATATAACAGTTAATTTTAGGTTGATAAAAACTTACATTCAAACACATTCTAGAACTTAAACTTTACTTACCCTCCCATTTTATGTTTTTTGATGTCACATTTTACTTCTTTTTATTTTATGTATTCTTTAATTATTGTGGTTTTAGTTAATTTTGCCACTTTTTTATTAAGGTATAATTAACATATAATTATATTAGTTTCAAGCGTAAAACATATTGTTTCAACAATTCTATACATTACTCAGTGCTTACCACAATAAGTGTAGTGACCATCTGTCACCGTACATTATTACAATATTATTGACTATATTCCCTGTTTTACTACTTTTGTCTTTTAAACTTCATGTTAGCTTATATATACTACCTTTACTGTATGATTACTTTTCCAAGTGATGTTTTTACTTTCATATGTTTTCTGGTTTTTAAATAGTGCCATTTCTTTTCAGCTTGAATAGATCTCTTTAACATTTCTTGTAAAGTCAGTTTACTTATGATAAATGCCTTGAGCTTTTGCTTATGTGGAAAACTCACTATCTCTCCTTCAATTGTGACCAGGTAGAATATTTTTTTTGACAGTTTTATTTTTCCTTTCAGCACTTTAAATATCTCATGCCACTCCTTGCTGGCCTGTAAAGTTGTTGCTGAAAAGTGCTGAAAGCCTTATGGGGTTTTTCTTGCACATGACAAGTTGCCTGTCTCTTGATGATTTTAAGATTGTCTCTTTGGGGTGCATGGGTAACTCAGTCACTTGAGCATCTTGCTCTTGATTTTGGCTCAGGTCATGATCTCACAGTTCATGACCTTGAGCCCTTTGCCAGGCTCTGTTAGCACAGAGCCTACTTGTGTCAGCATGGAGTCTGCTTGGGATTCTCTCTCTCCCTTTCTCTCTCTGCCCCTCCCTCATTCACATGCTCTCTCTCTCTCTCTCAAAATAAATAAACATTAAAAATTATTTATTTATTTTTAACTTTTGCCATTTTAATTATGAGGTATCTTAGAGTGAATCTCTTTGGGTTCATTTTATTTGTGACTCTCCATAGATTTTGAAAACTTACATATCTCTTTCCTCTGTGGTTTAGGAAACTTTTAAGCTATTATTTCTTCAAATAAATTTTCTGTTCCTTTCTCTCTCTCTTCTTCTCTGGGACCCCTATAATACAAAAGTTATTCAGCTTGATATTTTCTCAGGTATCTTACATTATCTTCATATTATTATTATCATTTTCTTTTTGCTGCTCTGGATGAGTTCCAAAATCCTTTGTCTTCCAGCTCACTTATCCATGCTTCTGTTTCATCCAGTCTGCTGTTGAACCCCTCCAATGTATTTTTCAGTTCAATTTTTATATTCTTCAGTTCTATGACTCTGGTATTTTCTTAAATTTTCTAACTCATTGTTGAAGTTCTTGCTATATTAATTTACTCTTCTCCTGAGTTTGGTGAGCATCCTTATGACCATTACTTTAAATTTTTTATGAGGTAAATTGCTTACCTCCATATCATTAAGGTCTTCTCCTTAGATTTTGTCTTATTCTCTCATTTGGAACATATTTTTCTCTTTCCTCATTTTGTTTGACTTTATGTGTTTGTTTGTATGTATTATACAAAACAGCTACCTCCTTGAGTCTTGAAAGAGTAGCCTTATGTTTGTGATGAAGCTTTCATTTACCTTTGCCTTAGTTCACAGGTGTCTCTCAAACCTTTCTGTTTGTCTAAATACCCTGATTTATTCTTGATATGTCTTCATTGTTGATGGTGTGCCAAGACCTGTCAGAGTTCCAAGGGGAACAATCTCATTTTGCATCAGGTTGCAGGCTGATTGGAGTCGTACCCTCAGACAGAAACTTTTGAAGCACTCAAATATATACAGTCTTGTGAGGCCACAATTGTAACCTCTGCTAGCCTCCAGATCTCTCAGTCTGCAGGTATCCCCTGGGCAACAGTTGCAAAAATCAAGGCTTCAGATAAGCCCATTTCTGGGACATTTCATTGAGTTTTAGCAAGACAAAGGGGTACCCAAGAATGGTGTCTTCCTGCTTACATTCTCTGGGAACACTTGCATAACCTATAGAACCTGGAACCTCTTTCGCAAGCTGAAGCTCCAGGATAAGTAAATAGGCCTTTTTCACAGGAAGATTGGAGTATGTTTCAGTCTCTGTGTAGTGTCCTGGTTGTTTGATCTGCCAAGAACTGTCCTTCCGATTATTATAGTACTTTGAAGCTCCAGAATGCCAGCCCCTTTGGCTACCAGGGTCAGGCAAACACAAGGTATCCCCTGTTGTTCATATGTGCCCACTGGCTTCAATAGGGCAACCAGGAAGTATAGCAGGTAGCACACACCAGCTTCAGAAAGACGACAAGAAAATGTCTTGACTCTGCACTAGTGGGCTTCAGTGATGTTATGTGTAATTAGCTTCTTTTTTCTTAACACTTCTTTTGTGACTTAATAAAACATAATCTCATTAGGTTGTTCCAATGAAACACTGAATTTGATGTTTCCTAATGTGTCTTGCTTACAACAAACTATTTCTTACAAAGATCTAGAGTTCTCATCACAAACCCCTTTGTAACATACCTGAGGCACTTGGCATATATCTGTGATCAAGTTAAAAACATCCTTATCCTCTATTCTATTCTATTCTATCCTCTATTCTACATACCATATATATCATATATATATATATATATATATATATATATATATATATACCATATATATACCATATATATCCTGGGTTCAAATCCAGCTGTCTGAATTTCAAATACTATCATACACTTTGACCCCCTTTCACTTTAAAAGTTTCACTCCAAAAGACTTGCATTAAAACTTTTTCTCAAAGTCTCTGTTTAAACCATTCCCTTGGTACATATAATGTTTCTTCAAATTTATTAAGTTTAATATTTATCCTTTATGTTATGGTGTTTCTCTGAAAGTTCCATATGGTTTATTTAAAGCTTTTTCCTTATTTTGATGGATTATAAATGCCTTTCTCACAAATGGGTTGATATATATAAAATAACTTTAAAAGTAAATGCAAGTTTTTAATATTCATTCCCTCTTTTTTACTTCAAACATCATTTACCTTTACTCTTTTTCATCACCACTTTTAAAAACTCTAGACTACAATACAAACTGTAAACTTTTGTTAATATAATTTACTCCTTTCATTTCCATCATTATTTTGTACATATTTCTTTTAGTTTCTTCTTTTTTGTTGTTGTTGTTGTTTTTACATATTGTCATTCCATTAGTGAGAATTAATCTAAAAGGTTTTAGCCGTTTGAGTAAGTTTGTTCGGTGCACTTAAGTCCCTGCCTGAGAGTGAATTAGGCACTTAGAGAGGACCATTAGCACCTACAGTGCATGTATAATGTTCAAAACAGCACCCAAGTGGTCCAAAGAATTTATGTACCTGATGCCAAACATTCTTACAGAGCTTAACTTAGGTACTAGGGAGGAACAAATGAATAACAGGGTCCTAGAAGATTATCCGATCTAGCTCCTTGACTTTAAGCAGGCACTTGCTGACTTCAAGCAGGACAGATCTTTTCTAATTCTGGATATCTCATGTTCATATTTTTCTTCTCCTCAAATTACACAAAGCAGTTGTTACAATGTCATGTACTTGGTGCCTTCTGACATTGCCTGGTTTGAATGGTTGCCTTGGATCATTTTTTGTTGCTGTCATTTGTAGGTACCCATGTAGCAAGGGTTAATATATTTCACTACTCACTATTTTAAAAATTGAAATAATGTTAGTATTCTGGGGGTTTAAATTTAGATATGAAAGATAAACAAATAGGTAATATAAAAGTAAAAACAAATCCTTTATTATGAGTCAGAAGAGATTCCACCTGATTCTGCCATTGGAGAATTCTGGACATTTAACATTTTCTCCCTTTGTTAAGTGTTAAAAATAATATCTGCACTAACTACCTCATTGAATTATTGTAAGGATTAAATAAACTAGTGCATGGGACAGTGCCAAGAAATCTACAGGGTACTATTCAATTATAAGGCCTTTAATCACTATCCGTTCTATGTCCCTGGCAGAATTTGTTTACATAGTTATTATAACATTGGGGATATTGTTTCGTACTATTAAATGTGTCTCTTCTGTTTCCCAACAGCAAGGTTGTCAACTAGGAGAAATCAGAGGCTGTAATTTATTGCTATGCTCCCAGAATGTAAAACAAGCACGGTGCTATGGGTGTTAAGAGCCAATAAATAAATGTGGAATATATGATTAAATAAAATGTGTAGATTTCATTGCTGATTATTTGCAAAATTAACATTTTACTGAGCTAAGTTGGAAACAGAAAACAAAGACATAATGAAAATATTTCAATCTGTACATTGCTAGATTTCAGTGGTAAAAAAATATGATGTAAATCTGTATGAGAAATATTGCGGACACAAATTTAGAAGAGAACATCTATGTTTTAAAACTATTGGAAAGATTGGGGCATCTGGGTGGCTTAGTTGGTTAAGCATCTGACTCTTGGTTTCAGCTCAGGTCATGATCTCACAGTTGGGGAGTTCAGGCCCTACATCAGGCTCTGCAGAGACAGTACAAAGCAGGCTCTGGGATTCTCTCTCTCTCTCCCCCTCTCTTTCTGCCCCTCCATACCTCTCTCTCTCTCTCTCTCTCAAAATAAATAAACAATTTTTAAAAACTTAAAAACAAGTTAAAAAAATAAAACTATTGGAAAGAGATAACTCACTTGGAAAAAAAAAAGTCTGCATTACCGTGTGATTATGTCTACTTGTAATACCGGAACTTTACTCAAAAGAGAACACCAGAGGTCAATACCAGGTCAGCATATTCTAGCTATGTGGTCTTGGCAAGCTGGGAATTTTATGATTCATCTAGGAATGGGATGTCTATTATTTAATATTAAAGTATTAAGTGTTGTCCTGCTTTGTAACCATCTCAATCCATTATTTCAAAGTTTTATTCAAGCTTGATCTAAACGTTATTCAAAGCATTAGTTATTTAGGAAATTGGGGGCAGAAAATTCAGCAAAAGCAGTAACATAGAATCTGGTATAGGTAAAAGAAATATAAGAACACCAAACATTATGTAAAATATTTGAATAAACTGATTTTCTCACCATTCCTGAGAGAAGTACTTGTCAATATAACTTAATATTAATGAAGAAAAAATCATGAGGTATGGGAATACTCAAATGGTGACAAATTATGATATAGATCAGAGGGGGGAAACCAAATATGAAGAAGGATAAAACAGTCTACTACAAAGAAGTGAGATTTCACCTGATTTAAAATGCTTAGAAGTTTGCTGACATTAATAAATGGGACTTTAAGGTATGCCTGGGTGGCTCAGTTGGTTAAGCCTCTGACTCTTGGTTTCAGCTCAGGTCATGATCTCATGGTTCATGGGTTTGAGCCTCACATCAAGTTCTGCGCTGACAGTGCGGAGCCTTCTTGGGGTTTTGTCTCCCTCTCTCGCTGCCCATCCCCTGCTTTCTCTCTCTCTATCTTGAAAGAATAAATAAACATTTAAAATTTTTTTTAATAAATGGGATTTTAAAATATTTAATTCAGAACAATTTGCTTCTCAATGGTTAAGTCTACATTAAAATTCTGAAAGAGGATACTAAAATCAATAATATTACTGTTAAGAACACATAAGAAAAAGTTACTAAGCATATCTTTCCCTTATCCACCACTTAGAATTAAACATGTGTATTTTTTGACCTTACCAAAAGGCAATAATAACAATAATTAAATAATTAATGAAAACAAAATGCTGAGGAGTCTATTAATTCCAAATCACATGCTTATCTAACTTTCCTGAAATTAGAGGGGTGTTGGGGTGCTGGGAATACCAGTGTAATAGAAGAGTCTTATATTAAAGAAAATATAAAGGAAAAGGTTGTTCATTTATGTAGGAGCTACCAGTTTACAATGTTATTGCTCACAACATCCTTTACTCAATCTGGTGTTATATTAGTTGTCGTAAAATCAACCCAAGTTTGTACAGTTTTCTCTTTCCCTTTGATCTTTTAAAATGGCTCACTGTGTGGCATTTTTTTAATGTTTATTTATTTTTTGAGAGAGACAGAGTGTGAGCAGGAGAAAAGCAGAGAGAGTGGGAGATGCAGAATCTAAAGCAGGCTCACATTCTGAGCTGTTAGCACAGGACCTGATGCGGGTCTGTAATTCTCGGACTGCAAGACCATGACCTGAGCCGAAGTTGGACACTCAACCAACTAAGCCACCCAGGTGTCCCTATGGCATTTTGTATCAGAATATTTACATTTTCTTAGAAAATGATTGCAAAGATCTATGAATATTGTTTTGCTGAAAAAAAAATCAGAAAAATTTTGTATGTTCATCAGTGGTGGCTTTTGCTATTGTGAAATTCTGATTCTTTGGTTTGAGCGACAGGGAGATCAAATACCATTTATTAGAAAAACTGTTGCCAGCAAAGTAAGCAACGAGATAAACGCCAGTAACAAATAAAATACTCAAAAGATTGATATCTAAAAATGTATGGGAGAAGTAGTATCAAGCAGAGCCTTATGTATAAGGAGAGAAAGAAATGGGAAAAATTAATAAGTGAAAGAATATTCAAACCATAGAGTACAGTCCACTCTCACAAGTGAGAAGTCATTTCTTTACTGGCATGTACATTGTATCATCAATACAATTTCTTAGAATACTGGTGGTGACTATCATATATGTCATGACAGATCATATTTCTTCATGCAACATTGATATCATTAAAGTAGAATTCACCTATTGAGAGGGTAAAACATTACGGGTGTATTGAATTTTTTGCCAAGTAAATGCAAACTCTTCCTGACTGTGTTTTATAATAGAGTGGGAAAAACTAGCATGAACAAGATCAATAACAGTGTGCCATTTGCCTTCATCTAGCTGAGCTTCCACTCCTCCAGTGATTAAAAGCATGGACTCTGGAGCCAGACATCCTGGATTCATGGTCTAGTTCCACCTCTTATTAGCTGCATGACTTTGCCAAGTTACTTAATCTTTCTGTGTTTCGTTTTCTTTAGTAAAGTGCATTTTAATAGTACCTACTTCATAGAGCTGTCATGAGCATTAAAACAGTTAAAATACTTAAAGCTTATAGTAGAGTGTCTATAAATATAAAGAGCTATGTAAGATTTTGCTATTATTCTTATACTCAAATGTTTTACATATACCATTTCTTCAATTAGAAATCCTATTTCTTAAAATCTTCCTTAGAGCCAGTATGATTTCAAATTTCCCACTACTTTCAGCCTAGTAGATCAGAGGTTTCTACCGAGCATGTCCTCTTAAACCTGAGAGAAAAGCAGCACTCCATACATCAGAAAGGTTTTAGCATTTGGTTCTGATTCCCACACCACTGTGCTACACTGTGTCACTCAGAACAGAGATCATGCTAAATATATTTAACCTCCCTTTTCATTTTTCACATCTTTATCACTTCAACACCTACCTAAGGTTATAGCCAGCCTCTGGTGTTGCTGTTTAGAGCTAATGGCATAATCCACAGAACCTGGGAGTTTCCTCCATGTTATTTGTGCAAATCCTGCCATCTCAATCTTCTACAGAGCAGTTAACAATAACTAGGGAAATTCAATCATTGTTTTTCTTTTCAAAAATTCTAATGTAATCCAACGAGCCAGACCCCTAAGAGCTAAGTCTTCATACTCCACTGTGAATTCTATTTGCCATAATATATCATAATGTCTGAATCACAGGAGATACATTCAATCAATCAAGCATTATATGTTCTTCCCCAACTCCACTCCCTTTATCACCCTGGTATCTTTCCACTGAGATTTACCCTAATGGTCTATGGTTTCCATAGCAAATCATCTAAACTATTCTTAAGTAAGTCAGTACAGTCAGAATATGTCACAGAGAGAAGCACCATTTTTCGTAAGAGATAGTGGTACAAAGTTCTTAAAACTTAGAAATCCTCATCTGTTCCAGGGAAAAAATAATATGAAAAAATAATATGAGGATGAGAGTCACATCCTATCTCCAGGATTCTCATGTGAGCCATGAAAACTCAGCCTTCTATGTACAAGTGTAGAGACCTACTACATACGGTACATAGCAAGATTGGAAGCACATTGCATATGTCATCAGTATTGGGAAGCCCATATGGCTACAGAGTGAGAGTGAGTGAGGGAAGGCACAGAACACAGGCATGAACACGCTCTTCATTGGTCATCTGTAGCTTCCTAAGCTAATAAAACCCCATCCAAGTGTGTTCTTGAACTCAGAGCTGTAGAGTTAGAACAAGAGTTACACGACATACTCAAGTGTCTCTGAGCATCTGGCTAACAGTCCTTTAGGCAATCACACAGCCTATGTTTAGCACTCAACATGTTTAAATGAATTTGTTAAACATAAAACTTTTGAACCTATCATATCTGATCACGTTATTTGTAGTGATGCATTTGTGCTGTGATTTGTTAAAATCGAGTGTAAAGTGGAAAATCATACCATTGTTTAGTGATTTTCTTGAACTAGGTAAGATATTTGCATTTAGAAGATGCCCACTGACCCTTAAGTTGCATTGAGAGCAGTGCAAAAAGGGCAATGGTAGCTATGGATTAAAGTTCCAGGGGCAGCTTTATGAAACTTCATGCCTCCCCCTTGTTTTAACTGAGTCAGTATGTTTGTGTATAGTTGTGTCTCTGATTCATATCCTTTCCCCAGGGACTCCTGTACACCAATTAAAAGCTACAGTGATAAAAATGGAGAAGGGTGCCTGGCTGGTTGAGTCGGTAGAGCATACAACTCTTGATCTTGGGGTTGTGAGTTCAAGCCCCACTTTGGGTGTAGAGATTACTCATAACTAAAATCTTAAAAAAATAAAAATAAAATGGATAAATGAAAGAATCATCTGTAAAGGGATAAATAACAAAGCATAAAAAATAGAAATGGGAATCGACTGGAGCACAACTTTTGAAGCCACCATGAATAGCAGAAGGCACAGGCAAGGACTCAAACAGATAGAATTTTGTCCTCCTGGTTCCCTGCATCTCCCCTGACTAGACAAGCCCCCTTCAAGAAAAGTCTTTGTCTTTGTTGCTCTATAACCAGCACCTAGATCAAACCCTAGCAATAGTCAGTACTTACCAAATATTTTGTAAATGGATGAAGGAAAGAACAAAAGTAGCACAGAAAAAGCAGAATTTGAAGATTAGAAGATTGATGTAGTTAAGGACACAGTGAACTCTTTTCCTGAAAAAGTCAGGTTGCTAGTATAGATAATGTCCATTTGTTCCTAAAGTAAATATCTTCCAACTTGGGGGAAACTATGCTGTCATATAAAACATAATAACATCACACTCATATAGCACCTGGTGAGCAAGTGCCCAAACCAGCAGTGCTACAAAGCACAAATGCAAATGGTCAAACTGATAAAGTTAAAAGGCTGCCAAATAAAAATTTCAAAATATTTGTTCTATTTGGTTGTTTATTCCTCACTGGATTGAAAACTTCTATAGATGGTGATAGGATCTCATTCATCTTTGTTCCCTGGTACTACACAGTATCTGATTCAGAGTCAGCATGCATTTATTAATGTAATTGAACTAAATCCCAAGAAACTTTCTCAGTAAGCAGACATCCTGCCAGATCAAATAAAGCCTGCCCTAATCTCTGCAAGCCAAGATTACCAGTGTTCCTACTTTGTTAAATCTTCTGTAAAACAGGTAACTTTAGTCAATTCCTCCTCTAGCTTGAAAGAACCGTAGTATTGACACTAATTTGATTTTTTTTGTTTTGTTTTCTTTTCTATAATCGTGTCACTTGAGGTATGCACTGCCAATCGGTCTTGTCAGACAGCTAGTTGCCACCCATTGCCTCTCAGCCTCTCAGAAGGTGGTGGTTCAGTGAGAGAGAGCACAATTACACCTCTATGATTCCATCAATTGGTTTAGAAAAGCACTACTTCTAACAGCGTTCAGCTTCCACATGATGAGAGAGATTGTTCCCTTGTCCCTTAGGCTACAGTCTGATTTTGTTGAAAAGTATGATTTATGTGAACCATCTGATACAGGTAGTATAGGCAGATGTCAGTATTTTAAATAAAATGGTAACAGTGCAAGTGAGATAGATATGGAAACATGGGACCTTAAAGTGGTCTAATTCTTTCATCTCAGGCAGAAGTAAATTATTCCAAAGAGATTATGGCCTAATAAGGATTATACAGATAAGTGGTAAGAAAAACACTGTAAATTAGAAATGATGTATACTATGTGCTGATTAAAAGGATTCTTTCCAGACTAGAACTTTGAATGACTGTTTCTGTCAAATATGGTAGACACTAGCCATGTGTAGTTGTAACTGAAATTTAAAAAAATTAAAGATCCTGTTCCTCAGATTCTCTCTCTCCTGTTTCTGCCCTTTCACTGCTTACGCATGTGCCTCTCTCTCTCTCAAAATTAAAAAAAAAAAAAGGTGGGAAGATGGCAGCGTAGGAGGACTCTGGGCTCACTGCCTCCTGCAGGTCACTTAGATTCTACCCACACCTGCCTAAATACCCAGAAAACCACCAGAAGACTAGCAGAACGGATTCTCTGGAGCCAAGCACAGATGAGCAGCCCACGGAAGAGGGTAGGAAGGGCGGAGAGGCGGTGTGCGCTGCACGGACTGAAGGGAGGGAGCCGGGGCGGAGGGGCGGCCCGCAGGCCAAGCAGAGCCCTCAAGTCTGGCTTGCAAAAGCAGAGGGACCAGACGGAGTGTGTTCTGACAGTAAGCGGGACTTAACATCTGGAAGGTTATAAGCTAACAGCTCTGCTCGGAGAACGGGAGGGCTGGAGGACAACGGGAGGGAGAGTTGTTGAGCCCCGGATGACAGAGCTCAGCTTGGCAGGAACAAAGGCGCTTACCAGCACCATCTCCCTCGCCCATCCCCCAGCCAAAATCCCAAAGGGAACCAGTTTCTGCCAGGGAACTTGTTTGCACTGCGCAAATACCCAACTCTGTGCTTCTGCGGATCCATTCCTCCTGCGGCGGGTCTGACTCCCTCCCAGTGCCCCAGGTTCCCTCCCGAAGCGCATCACCAAAGGATAAGTGAGCTAAGCCTACCCCTCCTGCTCCTGTGCACCTTGCCGATCCACCCCAGCTACTGTACCAGATCCCCAGCACCACAAGCCTGGCAGTGTGCAAGTAGCCCAGACTGGCCATGCCACCCCACAGTAAATCCCGCCCCTAGGAGAGGGGAAGAGAAGGTACACAACAGTCTGACTATGGTCCCAGCGGTGGGCTGGGGGCAGACATCAGGTTTGACTGTGGCCCCCCCACCAAAGCAAGTTATTCAAGATAGCATAGGGGAAGTGCCCTGCAGTTCTGCACCACTCCAGGGACTATCCAATATGACCAAATGGAAGAATTCCCCTCAAAAAAACTTCCAGGAAATAATGACAGCTAACGAACTGATCAAAAACGATTTGAACAATATAACAGAAAGTGAATTTAGAATAATAGTCATAAAATTAATAGCTGGGCTTGAAAACAGTATAAAGGACAGCAGAGAATCTATTGCTACAGAGATGAAGGGACTAAGGAAAAGCTAGGAGGAGCTAAAAAATGCTATTAATGAGATGCAAAATAAAAAGGAGATGACCACAGCTTGGATTGAAGAGGAAGAGGAGAGAATAGGTGAACTAGAAGATAAAATTATGGAAAAAGAAGAAGCTGAGAAAAAGAGAGATAAAAAAATTCAGGAGTATGAGGGGAAAATTAGAGAACTAAGGGATGCACTAAAGAGAAATAATCTACGCATAATTGGTATTCCAGAGGAGGAAGAGAGAGGGAAAGGTGCTGAAGGTGTACTTGAAGAAATAATAGCTGAGAACTTCCCTGATCTGGAGAAGGAAAAAGGCATTGAAATCCAAGAGGCACAGAGAACTCCCTTCAGACGTAACTTAAATCGATCTTCTGCATGACATACCATAGTGAAACTGGCAAAATACAAGGATAAAGAGAAAATTCTGAAAGCAGCTAGGGATAAATGTGCTCTAACATATAAAGGGAGACCTATAAGACTCGTGACCGATCTCTCTACTGAAACTTGGCAGGCCAGAGGAATGGCAGGAGATCTTCAATGTGATGAACAGAAAAAATATGCAGCTGAGAATCCTTTATGCAGCAAATCTGTCATTTAGAATAGAAGGAGAGATAAAGGTCTCCCAAAAAAACAAAAACTTAAGGAATTCGTCACCACTAAACCAGCCCTACAGGAGATCCTAAGGGGGATCCTGTGAGACAAAATACCAGGGACATCGCTATAAGCATGAAACCTACAGACATCAAAATTACTCAAAACCCATATCTTTCAATAATAACACTGAATGTAAATGGACTAAATGCACCAACCAAAAGACATAGGGTATCAGAATGGATAAAAAAACAAGACCCATCTATTTGCAGTCTACAAGAGACTCATTTTAGACCTGAGGACACTTTCAGATTGAAAGTGAGGGGGTGGAGAACTATTTATCATGCTACTGGAAGTGAAAAGAAAGCTGGAGTAGCCATACTTATATCAAACGAACTAGACTTTAAATTAAAGGCTGTAACAAGAGATGAAGAAGGGCATTATATAATAATTACAGGGTCTACCCATCAAGAAGAACTAACAATTATAAATGCCGATGCGCCAAATACGGGAGCCCCCAAATATATAAAAAATTACAAACATAAGCAACCTTATTGACAAGAATGTGGTCATTGCAGGGGACTTTAATACCCCACTTACAACAATGGATGGATCATGTAGATATATGGTCAATAAAGAAACAAGGGCCCTGAATGATACATTGGATCAGATGGACTTGACAGATATATTTAGAACTCTACATCCCAAAACAACAGAATATACTTTCTTCTCAAGTGTACATGGAACATTCTCCAAGATAGGTCACATACGGGATCACAAAACAGCCCTTCATAAGTATACAAGAATTGAGATCACACCATGCATACTTTTGGACCACAATGCTATGAAGCTTGAAATCAACCACAGGAAAAATTCTGGAAAACCTCCAAAAGCATGGAGGTTAAAGAACACCCTACTAAAGAATGAGTGGGTCAACCAGGCAATTAGAGAAGAAATTAAAAAATATATGGAAACAAATGAAAATGAAAATACAACAATCCAAACGCTTTGGGACGCAGCGAAGGCAGTCCTGAGAGGAAAATACATTGCAATCCAGGCCTATCTCAAAAAACGAGAAAAATCCCAAATACAAAATCTAACAGCACACCGAAAGGAAATAGAAGCAGAGCAGCAAAGACACCCCAAACTCAGCAGAAGAAGAGAAATAATAAAGATCACAGCAGAAATAAAAAATATAGAAACTAAAAAAAATTGTAGAGCAGATCAATGAAACCAAGAGTTGTTTTTTTTGAAAAAATAAACAAAATTGATAAACCTCTAACCAGGCTTCTCAAAAAGAAAAGGGAGAAGACCCAAATAGATAAATCATGAATGAAAATGGAATTATTGCAACCAATCCCTCAGAAATACAGCAATTATCAGGGAATACTATGAAAAATTATGTGCCAACAACTGGACAACCTGGAAGAAATGGACAAATTCCTAAACACCCACACACTTCCAAAACTCAAACAGGAGGAAATAGAAAGCTTGAACAGACCCATAACCAGTGAAGAAATTGAATCAGTTACCAAAAATCTCCCAACAAATAAGACTCCAGGACCAGATGGCTTCCCTGGGGAATTCTACCAGACAATTTAAGGAGAGATAATACCTATCCTTCTCAAGCTATTCCAAAAAATAGAAAGGGAAGGAAAACTTCCAGAGAACTACAGGCCAATATCCCTTATGAGTATGGATGCAAAAATTCTCAATAAGATACTAGCAAATCGAATTCAACAGCTTATAAAAAGGATTATTCACCATGATCAAGTGGGATTAATTCCTGGGATGCAGGGCTGGTTCAACATTCGCAAATCAATCAATGTGATACATCACATTAATAAAAGAAAAGATAAGAACCATATGATCCTGTCAATCGATGCAGAAAAAGCATTTGACAAAATACAGCATCCTTTCTTAATAAAAACCCTTGAGAAAGTCAGGATAGAAGGAACATACTTAAACATCATAAAAGCCATTTATGAAAAGCCCACAGGTAATATCATCCTCAATGGGGAAAAACTGAGAGCTTTCCCCCTGAGATCAGGAACACAACAGGGATGCCCACTCTCACTGCTATTGTTTAACAGAGTGTTGGAAGTTCTAGCATAGGCAATCTGACAACAAAAGGAAATCAAAGGCATCGAAATTGGCAAAGATGAAGTCAAGCTTTCACTTTTTGCAGATGACTTGATATTATACATGGAAAATCCGATAGACTCCACCAAAAGTCTGCTAGAACTGATACATGAATTCAGCAAAGTCGCAGGATACAAAATCAATGTACAGAAATCAGTTGCATTCTTTTTTTTTTTCAACGTTTTTATTTGTTTTTGGGACAGAGAGAGACAGAGCATGAACGGGGGAGGGGCAGAGAGAGAGGGAGACACAGAATCAGAAACAGGCTCCAGGCTCCGAGCCATCAGCCCAGAGCCTGACGCGGGGCTCGAACTCCCAGATCCTGAGATCGTGACCTGGCTGAAGTCGGACGCTTAACCGACTGCCCCACCCAGGCGCCCCTCAGTTGCATTCTTATACACTAATAAAGAAGCAACAGAAAGACAAATAAAGAAACCGATCCCATTCACAATTGCACCAAGAAGCATAAAATACCTAGGGATAAATCTAACCAAAGATGTAACAGATCTGTATGCTGAAAACTATAGAAAGCTTATGAAGGAAATTGAAGAAGATATAAAGAAATGGAAAAACATTCAGTGTTAATGGGTTGGAAGAATAAATATTGTTCAAAATGTCAATACTACCCAAAGCTATCTACACATTCAATGCAGTCCCAATCAAAATTGCACCAGCATTCTTCTCAAAGCTAGAACAAGCAATCCTAAAGTTCATATGGAACCACAAAAGGGTCCGAATAGCCAAGGTAATTTTGAAGAAGACCAAAGCAGGAGGCATCACAATCCCAGACGTTAGCCTCTACTACAAAGCTGTAATCATCAAGACAGCATGGTATTGGCACAAAAACAGACACATAGACCAATGGAATACAATAGAAACCCCAGAACTAGACCCACAAACGTATGGGCAACTAATTTTTGAGAAAGCAGGAAAGAATATCCAATGGAAAAAGTCTCTTTAACAAATGGTGCTGGGAGAACTAGACAGCAACATGCAGAAGGTGAAACTAGGCCACTTTCTTACACCACTCACAAAAATAAACTCAAAATGGATAAAGGACCTGAATGTGAGACAGGAAACTAGCAAAACCCTAGAGGTGAAAGCAGGAAAAGACCCCTCTGACCTCAGCCGCAGCAATTTCTTACGTGACACATCCCCAAATCAAGGGAATTAAAAGCAAAAATGAACTATTGGGACCTTATGAAGATTAAAAGCTTCTGCACAGCAAAGGAAACAACCAACAAAACTAAAAGGCAACCAACGGAATGGGAAAAGATACTTGCAAATGACATATCGGACAAAGGGCTAGTATCCAAAATATATAAAGAACTCACCAAACTCAACACCCAAAAAACAAATAATCCAGTGAAGAAATGGGCAGAAAACATGAATAGACATTTCTCTAAAGACATCCGGATGGCCAACAGGCACATGAAAAGATGCTCAACGTCTCTCCTCATCAGGGAAATACAAATCAAAACCACACTCAGATATCACCTCACACCAGTCAGAGTGACCAAAATGAACAAAGCAGGAGACTATAGATGCTGGAGAGGATGTGGAGAAACGGGAACCCTCTTGCACTGTTGGTGGGAATGCAAACTGGTGCAGTCACTCTGGAACACAGTGTGGAGGTTTCTCAAAAAATTAAAAATAGACCTAGCCTATGACCCAGCAGTAGCACTGCTAGAAATTTACCCAAGGGATACAGGAGTAGTGATGCATAGGGGTACTTGTACCCCAATGTTTATAGCAGCACTCTCAACAATAGCCAAACTATGGAAAGAGCCTAAATGTCCATCAACTGATGAATGGATAAAAAAATTGTGGTTTATATACACAATGGAGTACTAGGTGGCAATGAGAAAGAATGAAATATGGCCCTTTGTAGCAATGTGGATGGAACTGGAGAGTGTGATGCTAAGTGAAATAAGCCATACAGAGAAAGACAGATACCATATGGTTTCACTCTTATGTGGATCCTGAGAAACTTAACAGAAACCCATGGGGGAGGGGAAGGAAAAAAAAGGGGGTTAGAGTGGAAGAGAGCCAAAGCATAAGAGACTCTTAAAAACTGAGAACAAACTGAGGGTTGATAGGGGGTGGGAGCGAGGGGAGGGTAGGTGATAGGTATTGAAGAGGGCATCTTTTGGGATGAGCACTGGGTGTTGTATGGAAACCAATTTGACAACAAATTTCATATATTAAAAAATGTGGTAAATATATACAATGGAGTATTACTCACCAATCAAAAAGAAGGAAATCTTGCCATTTGCAAGGACATGGATGGAACTGAAAGGGATTATGCTAAGCGAAATTAGAGAAAGACGAATATCATAGGACTTCACTCATAGGAGGACTTTAAGACACAGAACAGATGAACACAATGGAAGGGAAGCAAAAATAATATAAAAAGCAGGGAGGGGGACAAAACCTAAGAGACTCTTAAATATGGAGAACAAACAGAGTGTTCCTGGAGGGGTTGTGGGAGGGGGGATGGGCTAAATGGGTAAGGGGCACTAAGGAATCTACTCCTGAAATCACTGTTGCACTATATGCTAGCTAACTTGGATGTAAATTAAAAAAATAAAATAAATAAAAATAAATTAATTAAAAAAATAAAAAATATTAATGTTTATTTATTGTAGGGGAGGGGGAGGGGCAGAGAGAGAGGGTGACACAGAATCCAAGGCAGGCTCCAGGCTCTGAGCTGTCAGCACAGACCCAATGCAAGGCTTGAACCCATGAACTGTGAGATCATGACCTGAGCCAAAGTTGGTCGCCTAACCAAATGAGCCACCCAGGTGCCACCCCAAACTAAACATTTTAAAACAAATTCCATTCCTCAGTAATACTAGCTACCATAGATGATTAGTGGCTATATGTTGGACAGAGAAGATATGGAACTTTTCCATCAGAAAGAATGTTCTTTCTTTAGGGCATCATAGTTCTTTTTTTTTTTTTTAATTTTTTAAATGTTTATTTATTTTTGAAACAATGCAAGAGACAGAGTGTAAGCAGCTGAGGGACAGACAGAGGGAGACACAGAATCTGAAGCAGGCTCCAGGCTCTGAGCTGTCAGCACAGAGCCCGATGTGGGGCTTAAACTCACAAACCATGAGATCATGACCTGAGCCAAAGTCGGACGCTCAACCGACTGAGCCACCCAGGCGCCCCTAAATTTTCATGATTTTTATTTAAGAAAATTTTTTTAGTATTTATTTATTTTTCATGAGAGAGATAGAGACAGAGCATGAGTGGGTAGGAGCAGAGAGAGAGGGAGACACAGAATCTGAAACAGGCTCTGGGCTCTGAGCCGTCAGCACAGAGCCTGATGTGGGGTTTGAACTCACAGACCGCGAGATCATGACCTGAGCTGAAGTCAGATGCTTAACTGACTGAGCCACCGAGGCACCCCTAGGACATCATACTTTTTTTTTTTTTTTTTTTTGAGAGCGCGAGAGAGACACGGTGTGAGCAGAGTCAGGGGAGGGGCAGAGAAAAACGGAAAGACACAGAAATCGAAGTGTGCCGATAGCACAGAACCTGACGGAAGGCTTGAACTCACAAACTGTGAGATCATAACCTGAGCTCAAGTCGGACACTTAACCAACTGAGCCACCTAGGCGCCCTGAGGACATCATAGTTCTAAAGAGTATGTTTGCTGATGGCTGTACCTCATATCAAATTAAATATTTCTTTAAGTTCCTTCTACCTAACATATTTGGCTTCCTACACAGAATTTCATATAAAAATATGGTTTAAAACTAATATAAATATCACAGTAACTTCCTGCCTTTGTTTCTGTTTCTTCAGGAACATAGTGATACTTCATAGTGACATTTACTACCCAGGATACATCACATAATAAGAACTTGTGGATTATAAACCAAAGTTTCCATAACCAGCAAATATATAGCATCACATCCATAAAATTGACATTAATATAAATTTAGTACTCTATTTCAATAAAAAGTCAACTTTTAAAAATACTTAACTTTGAAATAATTACAGATTCACAGAAAGTTTCAAAAATACATACAGTAAGGTCCTGTGTACTCTTCACCTGCCTCTATCAATTTTGACATCTTGTACACTACAGGAAAATGTCAGAACTAAGAAATTGACCTGATTCAAGCTGTAGTTTATTCATATTTCAGCAGTTATATATGCAGCAGTGTATATATGTATGTACATATGCATGTTACTCTATGCAATTTTATACATGTGTGGCTTAGTGTAACCACCATCAATGAGGATAGTTAAGTGAACCATCGCATGACTTCCTTATGTTATGGCCAAGTCCATTTTACCCCACTCTCCACCATGGCAATGGATATTCTTCCCTATCTCTATAATTGCTACTTAACAGATGTCTACATACAAATGAAATTTTGTAATATGTGTTCTTTTGTGATTGGCTTTTTCCACTCAGCATAATTTTCTTGAAGGTCAACCCAAGTTCTTGTGTATATCCTTTTTATTGCTGAGTATTCCATGACATGGAAGTTCCACAGTTTGTTAAACTATTGACCCACTGAAGAACATTTAAAAAACAGTTTTTTTGTTTGTTTGTTTGTTTGGGGTGATTATAAATGAAGCTGCTGTGAACATTTATGGACAAGTTTCTTCATGAATCTCTGGAATAAATGCCCAAGAGTGTAATTCCTTGGTAATTTTTAAAGACCATTTTTAGTTTTAAAAGAATCTGCCAAATGCCACATTACTCTTCCATTTTACATTCAAACCAGGGAGGGCACCTGGGTGGTTCAATTAGTTGAGTGTCTGACTTTGGCTCAGGTCATGATCTCATGGCTTGGCTGGTGAGTTCACAGCCTGTGTAGGGCTCTATGCTAACAGTTAAGCTCAGAGCCTGAACCCTGCTTCAGATTCTATGTCTCCTTCTCTCTCTGCCCCTCACCCTCTCACGCTCTGTCTCTCTCTCCTTCAAAAATAGATAAACACTAAAAAAATTTACATTCGAACCAGCAATGTATGAGTTATCCAGTTTTGACACACCCTCACCAGCATTTGGGGTTATCATCATTTTTTAATTTAGCCATTTTGATAGTTATGTAGTGATATCTTATTGTGATTTTAATTTGTATTTTTGTAAAGGCTAATGATGTGAAAGATATTTCCATATGCTTATTTATCATCTGCCTGTTATCCTCTTCTGTGAAATGTCTTTTCACATCTTTTCTCATTATCTAATTGTATTGTTTATTTTATTAACATTGCATTTAAGAATTCTTTACATATTGTGTATATGAATTCTTTGTCAGACTTAGGATTTGGAAATATTTTTCCCGAATCAATAATTTGCTTTTTCATCTTAGAGTTTTTAACAGAACAACATTTTTAATTTTGATGGTTTCAATTTATCATTTTTTCCTTTGGATCATGGATCACCATCATATATGTAATTGATTTATATGGATCATGATTTCTGTGTTAAGTGTAAGATGCTTAGCCTAGTTTTATACCCCAAATATTTTCTACTGCCTTGTAAAAAAAAGTTTTATCATATTATGTTTCATATTTAATCCATTATCAACTTTAACTTAATTTAGTACAATGTGTCAGAGTTTCATTTTTTGCCTATAGTGGTCCAATTGCTCCAGCATCACTTGTTGAAAAGATTATCCTCCTTCTCAAGATCCCATAAGACTTTCTTGAATACAGAGAACAAACTGAGGGTTGATGGGGGGTGGGAGAGAGGGGAAAGTGGGTAATGGGCATGGCGGAGGGCACCTGTTGGGATGAGAACTGGGTGTTGTATGGAAACCAATTTGACAATAAATTGTATTTAAAAATAAAGTAAAATTAAATAAAAATCAAAAAAGAAGAAAAGATTATCCTTCTAAATTAAATTATTTTTCCCCTTTGTCAAAAATTAATTCTAGTTTCTGTATTCTGTTACATTTATCTATGTCATTCTCTCCAGCAGTACCACACTGTCTTGATTATTCTAGATATAAAATAAGCATTTATACTGGAAAGAATGGTTCCTCTCACTTCCTTTTGTAAAAAATTTTATGTATCTTAGGGAATTTTCATAAAAAATTTAGAATAATTTTTCTATATCTACAAAAATTGCTGAGAGTTTGATAATAATTGCATTAAATCGACACATCAATTAAGGACAATTGACATCTTTACTGTGTTGAATCTTCCAATCAATAAAAATAATATGCTTCTTCTAGTATTTATACCTTCTTTGACTTTTTTCTTCAATATTGTATTTTCATCATATAGATCATATAAATATGTTGCTAGATTTATCCTAACATTTCCTTTTCTCTGGAGCAGTTTTAAATGATATTGCATCTTTAATTTCAGTCTCCAGTTCTTCATTGTAAATACATAAAAATGCAGTTGATTTGTGTGTATTCATATTGTATTTCATGACCATACTGATTACACATATGAGTTCTAGGAAATTTTGTAGATTCCTTGGAATTTTCTACCAATAAATCATGTCATCTGAATATTTCTCCTTTTATCTCCATCATATTTTTATTTTTTTATATAATAGTTTAGTGAGATGAAATTCAAATGCTATAAATTCAGTCATTTAAGTGTATACTTCAATAGTTTTAGTATAGGGCTCCCAGGTGCTCATTTGGTTAAATGACCAACTCTTGGTATTGGCTCAGGTCATGATCTTGTGTCTCATGAGATCAAGCCCCCTGTCAGGTTCTGTGCTGACAACATGGAGCTTGCTTGGGATTCTCTCTCTTCCTCTCTCTCTCTCTCTTTGCCCTTCCTCCCCTCATTCTCTCTCTCTCTCTCCTTCTTTCTCAAATTAAGTAAACTTTAAAAGATGGTTTTAATATATCATGGAGTTGTGCAACTTCCATTGTAATGAACTGTAGAATGTTTTTACCATTCTAAAAAAAAGTCGATTCCCACTAGCAGTCATTCCTTCTGTCTCCTCTACTCCAACCACTAATATGCCTTTCTATCTCCATATATTTTCATTTTGGAAATTTCATATGAATGAAATTATTCAAGATACTGTCTTTTATGACTGACTTCACTTAATTTGCATAATGTTTTCAAGATTTATCCATGTTAAAGCATAAAATAATATTCATTCTTTTATGAATGATATTTAATTACTTGGAATATACCATATTAAAATTGTTCATTAACAAAGTGCTAGACATTTGATTGTTTTCACTTTTTGGTTAGTATGAATAATATTGCAGTGGACAATCATGTATATGATTTTGTGTGGACCTGTTTTAGATTATTTGGATATATATCTTGGAGTGGGATCCTTGAGTCATTTGCTAATTCTGAGATCAATACTTTAATAAAATACTTTATTTTCATCCTGTTTTCCAGTGTCTGTAACATTTTATATATCCCACCAGCAGTGTAAGACAGTTCTAATTTCTTCACATACATCCTAATACTTGTTATTTTCTTTTTATTATTCTAGTTGCTGTGAAGTAGAATCTCATTGTGTTTCTTTTAAATGTTTATTTATTTGGTTTAGAGAGAAAGAGGGAGGGAGGGAGAGAGAACATGAGCGGTGGAGGGACAGAGAGAGAAGGAGAGACAGAATCCCAAGCAGGCTCCACACTGACAGTGTGACAGCTTTTCATGGGCTTACAGGCCATATTTATATCTTGTTTTCTTATTTTTACAGCTTTATTGAGATATATTGACATACTACATTTTGTGAGTTTAAGGTTTAAAATGTAATGAGTTCATATATCTATATATTACAAAATATTTATCATAATAAAGTTAGTTAACACATCTTATACCTCATATAATTACCATTTTTTGTTGCTGCTGTTATGATGAGAACATTTAACATCTACCTTCATAGGAATGTTCTGGTGTATAATATAGGATTGTTAACCATAGTCACCAGGCTGTACATTAGATGCCTGGAATTTATTCATTTTATAATGGGGAGTTTGTTCCCTTTGATCAACATCTCTTCGTTTTCCCCCATTCCCCTACCTCCAGTCCCTGGCAATGACTGTACACTCTCTGTTTCTATAAACTCAGCTTTTTGGTTTCCACATATGTGTGAAATCATATAGTGTTTGTTTTTCTCTGACTTGTTTCACTTAGCATAATGCCCTAATCTATCCATGTTGTCACAAATGGCAGTATTTCCTCCTTTTTATGATCCAATAATATAATATTCCCATTATTCCATTTTGTGTGTTTGTGTGTGTGTGTGTGTGTGTGTGTGTGTGACTTTTCTTCATCCATTCATCCATTGATGAACACTTAAGTTTTTTCCCACATCTTGCCTATTGTAAATAGTGCTGCAGTGAACATGGGGATGCATTGTCTTTGAGATGGTGATTTTATTTTCTTTGATAAATACCCATAAGTGGATTTTCTGGGTCATGTGGTAGTTTTGTTTTAATTTTTTGAGTAAATTCTAATTCTTTCTCATAAACTTATTGGCATAGAATTTATCTTGTAAATTGTAAGTGGAGCTACCAACCTCCACTTAGTTGCTTATAATCCAGATCTTTATTGTTTGTAAGAGTGGTCTCTAACCTTAATTCTTCACATTCTGTTTCAAATAACATCAGTTATTTCGAAGGAAATTTTAGAGCTATTTATTCTTATGGTCTGCCTCTCCTCCTGTGCAAAATATCTGGTTTCTGATCTGACATTGGGAGTGGGAACAATGATTCAATTTTCTCTGTGTGACACTAGGCTGGTATTGTACTCTTTGGTCTTTTTGAATTCCTTCTCTTGTCCCGAAACTCCAACTTGCAAGTAAGTTGGGGCAAAGTCAAGCAAAGCCAGCGTTTCCAAGTTTTCTAGGCTGGCGTAGATTTTCTTTCTGCCCTATGAGTGGATTTTCATGGACATTCAGTTTTTTGGCTCAACATGTTAAGTAATATTCATCCCATAATGCATAATTTAAGTCATACAGTAACTTTGTCCAACATGGTCAAGTGTTTAGTCTCAGCCAGTAGTAAACAAGAAGCTACTTTTAACTTAATTTTTTTTTCTGAAAAATATAACATGGATATGCGCCAAAGCCCAGGAGGAAGGAGGATTTATTTGGGGCTTTTCCAATATAACGGAGACTATAGGCTTAATACAATGTGGCAGGACATTGTATATTGCAACCTGGACCTTTTATGAATCAAATTAATACCTTATACTATTGCCAATAATGCTATTTTTAAGGTTTTATAATATTAATAATTTATGAACTTTAAATTTGCTTACCTTAGGTCTATAGCTGACTCTCCCTCATACCTTACTTAATGTATGAATTCTATGCACCTTCCATAATATCACTTCTCCCACAATCCTTTGGGTTACATACATTTCTCCTAGGCTTAGACTGTTAAATTTATTTTTACTTGGTTTTACAAGTTAAGAGAATACATAATAATACTGGGTTTTATAGAAAAAAAATCTAGGAGGGTTTAAAAATGATAAATATTTTAGATAAATATTGGGACTACTTATTTATTTTCCTTGTATAAACTTCTCCTTAATTTTGTCTCTCTTCTCAGATTTTTAAAAAGCAAAAATTGATCCCAGTAATATTCTGAGAGACTTCAAAAATACAATTTATAAATAACATAGTTTAGTATTTCAAGTATAATGTGTACATTCACTTTTTTCCATTTACTTATTTTTTAACTATAATTTTCTTTAATCAGCATGCTCTTTCTGGATAGCACTACTTGGTTCAAATAGTCATAACTAATAGTATTAGCAAAAAATAAACACTGAGCTAATAATGGAAGGAGATATTGAACATAGTTGGATAACAGTGAAAAGTTTTATGCACGTACATGAGTAAGAGAAATCAGAGGCAAGTTATCTCAGGTTGGGTGTTGGGAAAGTATAAATTCATCAAACAATAAAGTTTAAATAAAATTTTATCTGCCTCCAGTAAGGAGTGGAATACTTTTGATTTCATAAGTAATCTTGAAACAGAAATACAATTATCATCCCCCAATATACTGATATTTCTTTAGGATACCAAGATGCAACATTCTTTATTTATTTTATGTAAGCATGCTTTTTTTGTGGCATGGCTAATATATACAGGACAATCTGCCTCTAGAAATAACTAAAACATGGTATATATTAATTTAGAGTTTAATAATACATGGAAGGGATTAATATTTAGCATAACAAATATCATGTTTACATAAGCAATTACATTTGAGATGACAAATGTTTAAAAAAGACATCATCTATTCAAATGTTCATTATATGTCTATTAGTTCTAATACTTTAGAGAATTATAGAATATTAAATAGAAAACTGCCTGAATGTTTCCACAGTTAATTATCACAGTTTAATAACATTCAAGGAATACATTTTTACGATAATGATTTGAGATTATCAAAAGTTAAATATATATTCTATAGAGACCAAAAATAGTTTGAGTCCAATTAAAATAACAATTCAGTTGTCTCACATACATTTATTGACTGCCTAATATGTACCTACCACATTCTAAGCCTTTTTCTGGGTATGATATAAACAAGACAGACAAAAGTCCCTGCTCTTATATGGTTGCATTATGTGAATGTGTTGGCTGGGGTTATGCAGGTAATAAACAAATACACAATAAATAATATAGTATGTTAGATGTTGATACATTTATGGAAATCCATAACAGCAAAGGTAGATGAGCATATTTTGGAAGATGATTTCAAATTTTAAATAGGGTAGTCAAGAAATCTCACTAGTAAACAGACATCTGAAGAAAGTAAAGAAAGAATTCATGAGAATATCTGGGGAATGTGTATTATAAGTTGTAAAAACAACATGTAAAGACCCAAGTCAAGAGTAGTTTTTCAAAAGAAAAGAAAGACAGCTATATGACTACAGTTGAATGATTGTGGGAGAAAGTGCTAGGGCATGATCAGGTGATTAGAGAGCTAATGGGATGTTACATCATGATGTTCCCTGCAGATAATTTTAAGACAGTTCCAGGATCAGAGAAGAAAGCTTAGAGGAACAGAAGCTACCATCTCCCACCCACTGCTTTGCTCATAAAGCTGGAGTATCAGTCCAAGAGTAGGGAGCAACTGTTTCCAACACCAGCTCCAAAGCTGTGGTTCAGATATTTTGCAGGTCACAGGAAAGAGGGAGAGGCAGATCACACATACACACACACACACACACACACACACACACACATTCACATACTCAAAAGCAGAGTATAGACCCTATAGTCATAAAAATCTGACTCGCAAAAGAGTGTGAAAGAATTCAAACCTAAGGGCTCTTCAAAACATTAGAGATTTTGGTGGTAATTAAGAAGAAGGTGGGGATACTTCCGTGGCTCAGTCGGTTAAGTGTCCGACTCTTGGTTTCATCTCAGGTCATGATCTCACAGTTTTCGGGTTAGAGCCCCATGTTGGTCTCTGGGTTGACCCTGCAGAGCCTGCTTGGGATTCTCTCTTTCTGGCTTTTTCTCCCCCTCCCCTGATCACATGCTCTCTGTCTTTTTCAAAAAAAATAAACTTAAAAAATGAAAATTATGCAAAATTTTAAGAAGCTGATTACTCTACCTGGGTAATATATTAAATCATAGGTCAGCTAATTTTCCAGAGATAACCAGGAAAGGAAACAGTAAAGGAGAGCTATGTTGAAATAATATGTGGGAGAAAGTGCTAGGGCATGATCAGATGCCTCAAAATTATCCCTGCATAGGAGTCTAGATTTAATTGGGGCAGACTGGAGCAATTTGGTTCTCAGGACATTGTTGAAAACAATAATAAGTTCTGCCAGCAATTAGTGATACAAAATGTGAATTCAAAAGTATACATGCACCATTATATTTATAGCAACATTATCTACAAAGTCAAATTATGGAAACAGCCCGTGTCCATTGACTGATGAATGGATAAAGCAATTAGTGGAGCTCAACAGCTGGGTATAATGCCAAAATAGAGAGATCAAGTAAAGAAATAGTATAAGCAAACCGACTAAAACAATGTCATCCTAGAGTTAATGTGCATATGCCACATAATGTGGTGTTCTCTGAGGAGTAACGTCAGAGTCTTCACATTGTGGGGTTTCTGTATTTTATTTCAATTGTCCAGTTAAATCAGTAATCAAATAAATGAAGAAACAAGGAGAGGAGAGAGAGGATCTAGAGTTGCTGTAGTATGCTATCTAAAAGATACTATTTTTGGAGCGCCTGGGTGGCTCAGTCGATTAAGCGTCTGACTTCGGCTCAGGTCATGATCTCACGGTTCGTGGGTTCGAGCCCCACGTCAGGCTCTGTGCTGACAGCTCAGAGCCTGGATCCTGGAGCCTGCTTCTGATTCTGATTCTGTGTCTCTGTCTCTCTCTGCCCCTCTCCTGCTCATGCTGTCTCTCTCTGTTGCTCAAAAATAAATAAATGCAGAAAAAATTTTTTAAAAAATCATAAAAGATATTATTTTCAGCTGCTAGAAACATAGATCCTAACCTGCCCCTAATGGGTGAGACAGATGACTGACCATATCTTAGCTCCTTAATGTTTTGGTTTCCAAGGCAGAGGAGTCAAGGCACGGGGGAAATGTCTTTCTCCCCACAACTGGACACCACTTACACACCATGCTTCCTGGGCAGCTCTCTTTGATCTCCTACCTGTTCTCTGATCCTTTTGCCTGCACATAGTAGAGGCCTGTGAAACAATATTGAAAGTGAATATGAACTCTTCATGTGCTTGAACCACCCCCTCTCCATTCTTGCAGCTGTCCCTAACTGATAAGCTAACTGACCCATAGCCTTTAAGAATTTGTCAAAATTTTAGCAGATATCTTGACACCTGCTCTTATGGAGGCCACCTCTTTCTTGTGCCATGCCAAGGGCTACTTGGGGAACTTGCAAATCCAAATGTATGATATGTTCAGGCGAAATTATAATTTTGTTGATTTGTCAGCTTTTTCTTTTTACTAGAGTGGCAGTAACTTTCTTTCCAGATCTCTACTTTCTAAGTAATGTCAGAATCTTCACATTATTGTTGAATTATATTGTTTCCATTTTTATTATTATATAAAGAATCTAGATTGGGCATATCTGAATTTAATTTTTTAAAGTGTTGTTTATAAATACTTGTATATATTTTTGCTTATTAATTTACATAGTTATAACTTCTTAAGTGATTGAAAAATGGTTATTTCTTAGTTTATTTCAAATGAATTGAGAATGTTTTCTATATCATCTTCTTTCTTTTTTTTCTTTTGTTTTAAAGTCTGTATTTAAATTTCAGTTAGTGAATATACAGTATAGTTAACATACTGTAATATTAGTTTCAAGTGTACAATATAGGGATTCAACACTTCCATATAACACCCATTGCTCATTACAGCAAGTGCCTTCCTTAATCCCCGTCACCTATTTAACCACCCTCCCTTCCCCTCTGGTAACAATCAGTTTGTTCTCTACAGTTAAGAGTATGTTTCTTGGTTTGCCTCTCTCTCTCTCTTATTTCCCCCCTTATGTTCATTTGCTTTATTTCTTAAATTCCACATATGAGTGACATCATATGGTATTTGTATTTCTCTGACTGACTTATTTCACTTAATGGAATATTCTCTAGCTTATCCAATTGAAAAAATGGGCAGAAGACATGAATAGATGCATTTCCAAAAAGACATACAGATGGCCAGACACATGAAAAGATGTTCATCAGAGAAATACAAATCAAAACTACAATGAGATATCACCTCACACCTGTCTGAATGGCTCCTATCAACAACACAAGAAACAACAGATATAGGTGAGGATGTGGAGAAAGGGGAACTCTCTTGCACTGTTCGTGGGAATGCAAACTGGTGCAACCACCTGGGAAAACAGAGGATTTTGAGGTTCCTCAAAAAGTTAAAAATAAAACTACCCTATGATTCAGCAATCACACTACTAGGTATTTATCCAAAGAATACAAAAATATTAATTCAAAGGTATACATGCACCCTGATATTTATAGCAACATTATCTACAAAATCAAATTATGGAAACAGCCCAGGTGACCATTGACTAATGAATGGACAAAGAAGAAGTGATATATATATATATATATATGCATATATATACACATACACAATGGAAAATGCTTGAGCCATAAAAAAGAATGAAATATATTATGTTCTTTATTAAATTTGTGTTTGTAATTGATTTTAAAATGTACTAGTAATTTTGAAAAAATCAAGGGAGTGATGTGTATAAGTGTGTGTGTATATACACACACATAGTCATTTGTTAAATCTTAATATTACATTATTCAGATCATATATATACTTAATTTACTTGATCTAATAGAATCTCCAGAATTAATACCCATTACTATTTGGTTTCTACGATTTTCTTTACTTCTATGTAGCTTATACTTTCATTATTTATTTATTTATTTTTAAAGTTTATTTATTTATTTTGAGAAAGGGAAAGAGAGAGAGAGAGGGAGGGACAGAGAGGTAAGGACAGGGAATCCCAAGCAGTCTCCATGTTGTCAGTGCAGAGCCTAATGTGGAACTCAAACCCACGAACCTTGTGATCATGACCTGAACCAAAATCAAGAGTTTGACACTTAACCAACTGAGCCACTCAGGTGCCTTTAGCTTATACTTTGAAATACTCTGACAATCTTGTCATTCTAGATTTAATAGACATTCTAAAATACTAATGGGTATGTTTGAATATTAAAATTTAATTATCCAATATTTCCAGATATGCTTCAATTTTTGCATATGCCCTAATTAACACACACACACGCACACACAAACACACACACACACAGTGAGTTGTCTAATTGCTGCAGTATCTAAAACTGCATGGCATATGGTGCAGTTGCACCAAAATTGACAAAATGGAATAATATAATATTTCTGTCAACAATCAAATTTTTAAATGATGCAAAACCAACATGCTATGTGTTAATATAATATCTTTAATCTAATCTATATATTTACTTTTTCCCAATTTATTATAATTATTTCCCTAAAGAACAATTAATGTATCAAAAGGATGTTTATTGATCTAGACAAAGTCATGGATTATATTTTATTCATAAGCTCAAATGTTGAATGCTTGCT
Source organism: Prionailurus viverrinus (assembly GCF_022837055.1). Taxonomy (NCBI): domain Eukaryota; kingdom Metazoa; phylum Chordata; class Mammalia; order Carnivora; family Felidae; genus Prionailurus; species Prionailurus viverrinus. Next base: position 66,919,540 of record NC_062564.1, on the reverse strand, counting down.
ACTCTTTGCTAATAGTTCTGACCACAGTGCATAATTTAAATTAAGGGCAAAACTGGTTTGAAAGTTGGTGGGTAAGCTGAGGCACAGAATGGTAATAAATGATTATTTGCTTCTAATAGCTATATATTTCATGTATGTTGAGTCCCTATCTTGATTATCATGAGACTGTCCTGTTGTAATTTGTAACACTGAACAAGTATGCAGATCCAGGTATAAAAGAACATTGTAATTTTTCATAGAAGTGTAAAAATAATTACACACAGGAATAACAGACTTTTTTTTTTTAATTTTTTTTTCAACGTTTATTTATTTTTGCGACACAGAGAGGCAGAGCATGAACGGGGGAGGGGCAGAGAGAGAGGGAGACACAGAATCGGAAACAGGCTCCAGGCTCTGAGCCATCAGCCCAGAGCCCGACGCGGGGCTCGAACTCACGGACCGCGAGATCGTGACCTGGCTGAAGTCGGACGCTTAACCGACTGCGCCACCCAGGCGCCCCCAGACTTTTTTTTTTAAATTCAAGTAACAGTCTATTCTTTTGACACTAAGGCAATTTTGATTCTTTTAAAAGTGTTGAAATGTGTCTTCAATACATTTATCAAACATTAAAACAGAATCATGTTTGGTATTTTAGTGTCAGTTTCATCCAAATTATACTATTTACAAAATTTAATTATGTATGTAAACATGAATCTGAAAACATTGAGAATTCTATCATTTCTCAGCTCTAGTATAAAAGAACAATTAAAACTTTTGTAAGTCACCAAGTGTAGCTGAAAATTACTGTAAAATAGCTGTGATGTACCCATTAAATACCACAGAGACAGCTACATTTTGCTGATGAATATTACTGAAAAGCTAAGTGCTTTTCCAATTACCAATAGGACTATAAATTTATTAAATACAAACAGACAAAAAAACAAAAATATGCTTGTATGCTCTGGTTAAGACTTAATCTCCTGGGAAATAGGAAAACTTACCAAGACTTAAGACTGCAGACAAGAACTTCCATAGCATAACTTTCAGAATGCATTGCTATGTATGAAGTTTCCCAGAAGAGGTAAATGATATTTGAGTGTTTTCGGAAGGATAGTGAAAATTGGCTTTGATAAGGTGCTGCTATAGTTCTTTTTTTTTCCATTCATACAGGAACAGATAAATGGTAGATATATGAACAAGTGGCATTAGAAGTAGCCCCTGATGACCTTTTAAGGCTGTAATGGTGGGTTGTCCATTTTCATCTTGTATTGATTTCCATGATAGTATTTATCCTTAGTATTTTTCTCACTTGAAAATTTATATAATATGATAAATTGTTACATATGATTAAACATATTGTTTCATCCTGTAAAATCTTTTACTACTGAATGTAAAATCCAGTCAAATTAACTTATTTCTCAAAAGAAAACCCTGTGAGGAATTTTTGAGTGGGAATCTGAAAGGCAATAAGGTTCTAAATTGCATTTTTTAAAAAATGCTTCAACTTTATGTAGATATAATTAAATGGAAGTTGGTTTGCCATACATGCTGACACTTCTCTGGGAATATATTCCATTGCCCAATATTTTCAGTTAATTTGCCTTTTATCTAGTTTCTTATTTTCTGACCCAAATCTGTTTCTCCCTCATGGCTTTCCTATTTCTATCAATGATGTCGTATTTAAAACCGGTCATGTTTACCTCTTTTTATGACCCATATTTATTCAGTTGGCATTTCATGTCTGGTTCCTTAATACACCTTGTTTCAAAATATATACTTTCAAATTATTCTCTTATATTAAAAACTATAAACTCACCTTATTGCAGCAGCCTCTCAACTGATACCTCTTCCTCTAATTTCCCTTTTCTTCAGTCAACGCTTCATTCCATTAAAAAATAATAAATTCTAGAGGCACCTGGGTGGTTCATTCATTTAAGCATCTGACTCCCAGTTTCGGCTCAGGTCATGATCTCACATGGTTCATGAGTTGGAGCCCCTACCTCAGGCTCTGCACTGATGTGTGGAGTCTCCTTGGGTTTCTCTCTCTCTCTGCCCCTCCCCCGTTCACTCTCTCTGTCTCTCTCAAAATAAATAAACTTACAATATTAAAAAATAATAATATTAAATTCTAAAAGTGCTGTTTTCACTGCCATTTCTGTTTTCAAAAATTATTGAGTCCCTATTGTCTGGATTAAGTCCAAACTCTTTACATTGGTTTCTTCTTCCTCTCCCACCCTCCCAAATCTGATCATAACCTACTTTTCTTACCTTATCAAATATCACCTTCTTTACATAAAACATTTACTTCTTCAGTTTCAGTCAAGGACCTCCCATATCATATTCCCATTCTTTGTTTCACACCTTTTCTCATTCCAGGGCCCTTCACTGCTATCACCTCACTTTTTACTCTGTTTAGTAGAAATATGCTATTTGATAGAGTTGTGTTTATTTGTTTGTTTGTTTGTTTGTTTGTTTAGTGCAGTTATCTCATAATTTTACCTTGGTTTTTCTAAACTTTCAGTGTTTACACATACCCACATTATCACTGACATCATTATTTGCAATACAACTTACATTTTCTATAAAAAGATAAACTAAATTACCTTTTTTTGATTGTTCTCACTTTACTTGCCCTCTACCTCATCCCATCAATTTTCAAAATAATGCAGAGTACCAGACTATGAGCACGTGAAGGAAAAACAAAGCAAAACACTGTTATGCGCATTAAAACATTGACTGAACTCAAGCGTTAAAATTTAAGAGGTTTATTCTCCTTTTATCAAGCAATGTCTACAGACAGAGCATCCACATGGTGTAAGCTACTGAAGAAGGATGTATGAGACAGACTTACATTAAATCATTAGACACTTTATATGGTTCATGTTCACAAGGGAGAAAATCGCTAAAAAGGAAAGCAGGTAAGTAGAAACATAAGCTGATCTTTGTTGTTTATTAAATCTACCTCCCATAATGTTTCCTTAAGCTAAGAAGAAATCTACTGTATCACACAGCTCAGGATGCTATATATACATAAGATATTACACACTATAAAATTTCAGGTTTCTAAGCAGTTTTATACAATTTAAACTTGAGTAAAATTTGTATTTAAAAAAGACCTTATTGGATTACCTTCAGTAAACGGAGGTCATTTCAACAGCCCACTAGCATTTTTAGCAACAATTAAAAAAAAATAAGTAAAAAGATTCTCCAAACATGTAAGCTATTATTTTAAGCCTAGATAATTATCTGCTTATTTCAGTAAACCAACTTTCTAGTTTTAATCCACATCTACTGGCCTTTTATTTGCCCTTAAAAAAAAAAGAAGCAATAATTTTTACTTCTATACAGTTTCTCAAATAAGAGGATTAGTTAGGTTTCAAACCATAGCACACAGTTAATGAGGGGGTCATTTAAGGATTATGTAGGAGTTGAGCAGAAGTTATTTAGGAAAGTTCTTAAGGAACGAAGTTCTTTGATGAGTTATATTTAAATTGCCAAGGCAATAGTGAAGTATGTCTTTACTCACCACTGTGGAGCTATCCCCTTATTTCCAATTTCTGCTACTAATTCTCCTAACCCACTAATATTCATCAGTTCTTGGTGTTAATTTCCCCATATGAGGTTTACTCTAAGCAGATACAAATGGTACTACTTTTTTAAAACTGAAAGTTCCTGCTGATTCAATTCTGGACTACATGAAAAGAAAGGAATCGATTCTGCTAATAGTAAACATTTGTAAGCAGTTGACATCCCAGACAAACTTGCATTAAAAATACAATGCACTCCAATGATTAAAAGCAAAATGAATAGAGAATACATTGAAAACATTTTTTCATAATTATTTTTCCTCCTTTCCTCCTCATTTTCCATAGCATGCTGCAGACCATATAGTAAGTATTAAATAGAGTTTGTCACTGGTGTACGACCTAAGGCCAACTTATGCCTTCAAATGATATTTCGTTGAGGTTTAAACCAATGCTGAAGACAGGATTTGGTGTAAGAGATGTTAAACTTTTCTCTTTTAATGACAAAAGATTTGTAGTTATGAGGGTGTTCAGTATGCAGCTTTCAGCCTACTTTTTCCTCTTGTGACATTCCCTTCAAGGCACAAAAGATTATAAACAGTGGATGGGACATAATATTTTGAAGTAAGAATTTTAAGGTTCCACAATACCTTTTGAGTTCTAGTTGAAGCATACCAAAAGACAGAGAAAAAATAATAGATAAATCACTTCCAAAATGAAATGCTTAAAGTCATCTGAAATTCCCTGCAGTTATTTTTTAATTGTTTAAATTTCTACTTTGTTGGCTTGAATGTAATTATAGATTTGAATCTTGTGATTGATCTAGTTTTTTTTATTAAATGTTGTGTTAAATATTTCCAGTCAACCAATATTACTAATTGTGTTCATCTTTGCAAAAGAAAAAATCTGTTTTATTTGGGTCTATCAAGTAACTTATGTTTGACTAGGGTGTGATCTTGAAAAGTTAAGCTGTAAATTTAAACAATGGGTTAAGTGCAATGTACTGGAAAACTCTTCATTCAATAATTATCTAATAGGGCTTCTAGGCATCTCCAACCCAAATGACTGTATTTCCTTTCTCAACTTCAGTGATCTCACAGTTTAACTTATTGAGTCGTCCATCTAGTATAAAGAGAGAGTCCTTGGAAGGTGTCATCAGGTACTGACCAAACAAGCCACTGTCCTGGATTTGCCTGTTCTTCTGGTTCCAAGGCCATTCTTCTGCCTTGAGTGGTTCCTTAAGACTCTTTATCATCTTAACCTTCCCAGAGGAGAGCTCCACAAAGAGCACATCAGTTTGTGTGCTTGAACTACCATAAATGTTGTATTGGTGAGCTTCAGTAAAGGATGGCTGAAATGCCAGATCAGATATGTGCAGATTTGTGTGAATATCAAAAGCCTCCTGTATTTCTCCTCGGATGGTAATGTACTGGACCCTTACAAGACCTCTCACATCATTAATGCTGACAAGATAGTGCCCATCTGGAGAGACATATGGAGTGCCCGTCACATCGCTATTGAATCCAATGACTGAGTCGGTTACACTGTCCACCATAAGCTGTGGTGGAATTGCCCCAGTGCTGTCAGATTTGCAGCCAATAAAGTAGTATCCTCCCAAGTGTGTATATGCCAATGACTGAGGAATGCACTTATAGTCCATCAAGTTAATTGTCTTGATGTATGACATGGTTTCAAGATCAATTTTTTGTAATGCAGCTTCATCTTTGTGAAGAATAAATCCAAACCTGAAAAGATGAAAACCAGAGTTAGACAGGAAACTACAGAGGGGTAATCCCATATGAAAATGTACTGTGGGCAGGTGGAAAGGGCCATTGCAAGTCCACACATTAATTGTCAGGCTATGCAGCAATTTGTGTCACCATCGTGTTAGAATTAAACTTTAAAATTTTGCCACCCTCCTCCTTTCTCTAGGTCATTCCTTCATTACAGCTAAACAATTGTAACTCATGGTGTAGAAAACAAAATAACTAAAAGTAATATATCTAGTTAATTGGAACAACAAATTTTACTTTTACCATACAGGGGGAGAAAAGTAAAAATCATCTTGTGTGCTTCTAATCCTGATATTGAACAAGTTTGGTTTACTGCTACTAAAGTCAGCAAGAATAAAATACTTGAATATATAGGTATTTCACTCACTTCATTTCCTTCTTGTCTCATGACCAACAGAAAAATGTGACAGTCATCTCTACTTAGACAGTTATCCACCACTTTCTACATTCTCATTTTAATAAACTTTACAGGACTACCTTAATAAATGAAGATTTTTTTTTTTTTGCTAGAAAACTATTAAACTTCTGTTTATTAGATTTTAGGATTACTTTGATTAACAACTTTTATGATTTTAACACTTATTATAAGTTTTAAATACAAGTTACATTTTTCAACCTTGCTATGCTTAAATTGTTATTGTTTCTGGTGGTATATCTAAGTTATATTGGTTATCTTATACTGAACAATGATAAACCTTAAAGATTTATGATATCTTCTGTTAAAGTTCATTTAAAAGTAAATATTTCTTATTTGTTTTGGTGTCCTCTTTAACTACTTCAGTATTTTTCACAGCATTTGTCTGGAATACTCGCTACAAATTATTATAAGTCCCTGTGATGAATGTAAATGTATTTTTAAACTGAGACCCATAAGACCAGTGGGTTCTTATGAAAAATAAGTAAGTTAAATAAGGTAAAATGAGATGGGGGCTACTATACGAAATTATATCTGAAAGGATACTGGTCAATGAAGAACTCTACTTTTTTTGCTAATAATATTGATTAAAACACAACCTAGTATTTGTTAATAATATTATTATTTTTTGTTAATAATATTGATTAAAACACATCCTAATATTTTCAAAAGCTCCTTAAATATAAAAAAAGGCATCTATTATTACACTGATTGTGCTTATAAATGAAAAAAAATAAGATGACTTGTGACAATGTAAAACAAACAAAAACTCTAATGATAACCAATTATGTTATTGTCACCTGCAGGAATCATTTTCAATATGCTAATATTTACACAAAATTTTATTTATGTAAAAATGACCATTTCCACACATAACACATACATATAGTGCATTTGGGGTAATAGTTCCTGAAAATTTCAAATATAAGCACATGGCAAGCTCAAAAATATAAATAAACTCATCTTTAATATCATAAAGAAGATAAGATGAATGTTGTCAAACATCAGTCCTGTGTTGTAATTGTAGAAAGCAGTAAGTGCATAAGCACAAATACTTTACTGAAATGGATATAAAGTTGTAACTGCTTCTATGTTCTCATATTATATATGGTTGGGAAACCATATTGTAATTTTCGCTATATTTGAACATTGGTGAAGAGACTATTTGTCCTTAGAGAGATTACAACTCCATCTATACAAAAGAAAAACTACAATGTATACCTAATCCTTTTTAAAAAAAAGTTTTAAGCATTTATTGAACATCTACCGAATACAAGGTGCTGGGAATATATTAAGGACCAACATATCTCTCCCTGCTTTTAATGAGTCTAGGAAATGATTAATAAAAAAATGACAACTTAGTGATTAATGTTTAATTATAGCATTCTGCTATACTATGACTTAATTTAGTAATTATCACTTATTCTATTTACACGAGATGGAATAAAGTAATCATTTTGAAAATAACATTTCTGGTGTATTTCAGAATGACATTCACCATTTCTGCTTATTTCCTGGATCCTTCTCTCTCCTGTGTCCTTAATAACTATGTGTCATTTCAGTAAAGACAGCTCATACCATACCTATTTAGGATAAAGTTTTAGTTTTAATTATAATGATATGAAGAAACATTAATATTATTAAAAACACTTCTTAGTTTTTCCACTAAAATATTAATAACCTAGCAAAGCTCTTAAATACTACTGAATATTAAAAAATAGAAAAGAAACCAAACCTCAAACTGAAAACTGAGTCCCATTGTTTTTTGTCAACATCAAAAACACTGTAAAATCCTAGATATCACTCTCCACTCTCCTACTTGTCTTAATAAATAATTAATTTTGATTATTGTAAAGGGATATTTTTCCATTAATGGATAATCATTAAGGATATGCAAGTGTATATATGATTGTATGTGCTATTATTTATGAAATTTTGAATAATAATGGAAGATATCGTCTTTTTTATGTTATGTGTTGTACATGTGCCCAGAGACAAAAGCAGTAACATTCACACTTAATAAAAGCAATAAGCCAATCAGGTTTTGGCATTTCAGCTCCTCTCTTAACCTTGAGTCTCCCAGTCCCTTGGCAATGGTTTTTGAATGCTAATGAAGAAGAATGAGAAAGCTCCAACTACTCATGAACTATTTTAACTCTAATACTAAAGAATGCACTCAAGTTTTCTGTGATACAATCCGGCCTCTTTTGGAGGTAATTAAAATTTTAAAAAATGGTCCCGTTAAAAATGCAAAAGCTCCATGTGGGGTGATAAAATTACATCTATTTTGGCATCCATGCTGCATGCTCCTTTAGGACTAGAGATCTAGCTACATAAGCAGATGCATGAGAATGCCTTCAATTTTTCACTACTGATTTATTGGGTAGGAAGTGGTGTCTCTAATTCAAAATTTCCCTCTAGTACAGATTGATATTCAGAAATCTCCCACTGTTCATTAGTCTGTGATTAATATTTACGAGGCTCTCAGCTTTCATGCCTGCTTAGTATAATAAAATCCTGCACAGTACTAGGCCTAACATAGTTTGTCTAATATTTGTCAGAATGTGTATAGGAAGTTCCAGACTGTAAGAAATGAGAGGTAAAACTTACTCTCGGAATCACTTCTTTTACTAGGAAATTAATAAACCTAGGAAAGTGTGACCTCCCAGCGCGGCATTGTGTGGATTTGTTGTTGGAGCCAGTGAGGAGAATTAGAAATGTGTTTTTCTTTCCCAAATTTCTGAAGTGTAATCAATCTAGTTCATTATACATGTTTTTAAAAAGTTCAACTTTAATTACTGCTTTTGTACTTTAAGGTGAGGTCCTGAACTGATTCATACAAGAGAACTTGTTTTGGACGATGTAAAGGTTTTCAGTCCAGGCTGATTTAGTCTCATGATCCAGTTTTTCAAGGTAATAGATAGGTGACTTTGCTTAAAGTCCTCGACTGCCATGAGTTTCAATGTTTTCATTAGCAGAAAAAGGATAAAAGTACTACCTTGCTTTGAGGATAAAAGTGAAATGTGTGTTCTTACCAGGCAAACAGTACATCCTTAATAAATAGAACTTGCTTATGCTTTACACTGTAACTAACATCATTTTCCTATTGTCAATCAAATAGGATATTTCCTGTGGGACAGCAGATTGTTATAATTCATAAATGGGGAAAAGAAAAACAAATTATTGATTTTTCTATATAGCCAGTATTCCCAGTTTTTAAAGATTTATTTATTTATTTTTTTTTTTAATTTGTTTTGAAAGAGAGAGAAGGAGAGAGAGTGGGGTAGGGGTAGAGAGAGAGGGGGAGAGAAAGAGATCTCACAAACCATGAGATCATTACCTGAGCAGAAATCAAGAGTCAGACACTTAACTGACTGAGCCACCCAGGTGCCCCAGTCTTCCCAGCTTTTAAAATAAGCACATCATGTTACTCAAATGTGGCAAGATTTTTCTACTTGTGAATGTAGCAGAGATCGCACTGACCATAGAAATTCACATTTTTATTCTTGCTCTCACTTGTGCCAACAGGATCTATGGCTGGAACACACCTCACCCAAAAACCAAGTCTCTCACATTGTTAGGAACGAAGGCGGTCAGCTCACTCCTTTGCTTGGAGGTGCTGTTTCAGTTGAGGGCCTGGAGCACTGAGTCATGGTGTGCTGGGTGATTTTGACGTCAGCATAGAAGATGGGATTTGAAACAGATACCTGTCTTACTCAAGAATTTTCACTAAAAGTGAAATTCACTAAAAGAAAATTTTGTAGGCAGCTTTAGGACACGGATGTCTAAAGACACAGAAAACTGCAGTCAGAGTTTATGTCATGGCAATTCAAGAGCCTTGCAAGGGAAGTTATTTGGCAGAGAAGGGGAAAGAACAGATATTTAGAAACAAACATGGCTGAAATACCATGAAGCCGAATAAAGAGCTGCTCAAAGACCTCCACATCCCACAAGACCAGGCTGCATTTTTTGCATTTGAGTAATGTTTGATTTCCCCAGATGTCTCACCCAGTTCCCAAATGAGTCTGATCACAGAGTCTCACAGAGCAATTTTCCAGTTATTGTCACCTCACATCATCTGCCGTGTTAGTTAGTCTGCCCCTATTCTGCTTTTTGAGATACTACTGAAGGAATTTCAGAATTACAATTAATAACCTGTATTACCTTTCATGGTCGGTGCCAAGAATGCTAATAATCCAAAGCTTGGGGTGAAAGAAACTCATAAGATTTGCAGAATAACAATTATTTTATCTCCTGAGTCTTAATACCACCTTTCCCCAGAGTCCTCATAGATTCTCACCTGAACAGCTCGCCCTACTGCTGACTTTTAGTATTTACCCAGTGAGATCACCCCCCCCCCCATACTACAAGCTGGGAAGTGTCCCTGATGCTCCCTCTCCATTCCTACATGACTTCTTTCCTCATACCCTACCATCTACACCTCCCCAGATTTTTTTTTTAACGTTTATTCATTTTTTGATAGAGAGAGACAGAGTATGAGTGGGGGAGGGGCAGAGAGAGAGGGAGACATAGAATCCAGAGCAAGGTCCAGGCTCTGAGGTGACAGCACAGAGCCTGATGTGGGGCTCCAACTCATAAACTGTGAGATCATGACCTCAGCTGAAGTCGGACGTTTAACCAACTGAGCCACCCAGGTGTCCCTACACCTCCTTAGATTTTAAAACAAGTATTTCTATGTATATCAATGAATGCAAAGGGGAAGTTGTAAGTACAGATTGGATGTATTTGGGCATCGGATTCATCAGACACTCTGTCCTGTTATAAAAACAGCACTGATGTCTATTACTGATGTCTCAGTAATAGAAACCATGTTCTTTGAAATAGAGCAGAATAATTTCAACAGCCCTAGGAATTAGTTGTATTGAGGCACAACATCCAAAACATATTATCATAATTAGTACTTCATAATAGTAGTGGGCAGGATTATTAATACCTTGTTTTTTTAATTGGATAATAAGTACCTTGTTTTTTTTTAAATTGGAAGGTAAGAGATGCTTAACGGATGATAAGAAACAAAAATTATAACTTCCTCTCCATATAATTAATATAGAAACTCACATATACAATGTGCTGTTGAAATGACATCTTCCATTGTGTAACAGCTGACAGAGAGTTTTCATGGGCACAAAGCATAAATCTGACATGAGCCATTATTCACTAGTTTATGAATTCCTTTATATTTAGTTGTTTTCTATTATCCCAGACTGACCCTTGTAAGAAAAGATTGAATGCTGTTCCTACTCAAGTACCAGAGGATTTAGTTTTTATCTGAACTTCACATAAATAGCTCAGTAAAACACACCTGTTCATAAATAGTAGTCACATTCATATTCGGGATATGGGAAGCACAGAGAAATAAAATTGACACATTTAGTAGAGATTTATAACTAGGGCAAGGACAGTTTTTGAATAGACCTAATGCTTTGATGCGTTTGAGAAATGGTACTACTTTGAAGTTTTCTGTTTTCAAAACATAGGTTGGAAAAGCTAGAATGAACCACAGGATGCCCCCTGCCTGCCTTTTTAAAGTATATTATAGAAATTCTATAGTAAAGATTTTAACATTACTTCACCTACTTTTACTTTTAGAAATTTTTCCTTTAAAAAGTGGAATGTGTTTTGGAATACTAAATTCCCTACTTTCTTCCCTCTCTGGTACCCTATTGTTCTGATCTATAGAAAGTTTGATTCTTCTAGGCCAAATCAAAACATAAATGCATAATTTGATTACAGTATATTCATGATGTCTAATTGCTTGATAGAATTAATACAGTGTCTAGAGGTCTATCACTTCTAGTGTCCAGAACATTAAAAAATAAATAAATAAACAAACAGATTTATTAAGAATTCTGTGCACACCATATATACTACAGAACATATTTCAAAAACCAAAGTCCTCAACCTCTTTTTGAAGAGCTTAAAAACTTAAGGAAAAAACAAAACAAACAAACAAAAACAAAACAAACAAAAACAAAAACAAAACACCCTGACACCGACACCTGTGCTTTCAGATGGCATTTTAAAAGTTTGGTTGCTCTTCTTAATTTGGTTTTGGAAAAACATGAAAATCTGAAAATAGGAGCCTCTTGAATCTTACCCATTTTTCTGATTAGGATATGTTTTAGGCAGGAGTTGACAAATGGAGCAGGGATGCCAGAGTGGAAATGGAGTTAGTAATTAGAAGAAAGAAATAATTTGTGAATATAAAGGTGGAAATACAAAAGGAAAGTAAAACAAAGGCAAGAGCAAAATCTGTTAATAAATAAAATACTACTGAAGTATCCATTGCATACTTACAAGAAAGAAATAATGGGTGAGAAAAAGATTCAGTAGGAACTAGGTCTGTCATGAGTTGGGTTCTAGATACTGTATGACCAAATTCAATATTATTCACGCCCTGCTATGTTCAGTACACTTTGTACAACCTTATAAAGGAAATGGAGAGGAAATAAATGATTCCTATCCTTAAGGTAATTATAGTCAAACAGTGGGGTGCTTATAATTGTATGCCCTGACTTTCAAAAAGTGTTTAGGGAGCCTCTTCAAAGATGAGAGAAGGGATGGATATAGTCATATCCCTGTTTCAGCTACTAATTTACATTTCTGTTATGCTAGGCTTTCACTTGAAGAGAGAGTTTATATTAGTCTGGATCCCAGAAGGAAAGGAATAAATTTCAATTAGAATAAATCAAGGAGGCTGCAATAAAGAGTCTGTTTACAGTGAAATAGAAATTGGTCACAAGAGACAGTGCAGTAATATGGGGAGAGTAATAATAAGGCTGTTGTCACTACTTTATCTGGGAAGGAAGGAGTTCTATAGAGAGGTGCCTCTTGTATCTGTCTCCTTTGATCTAAAGAAACAGCTGATTGCTTACAAAACAGCAGACATGGGGTGGGAGGAGTGGGGGAATAAGCAGTGGGAGGGTAGGGTGGGTTCTACACTCTGGTCTCATGCTCCTTCTTCATGCAATCTCCAGTCAGGCTTTTCATTGGCCCAAACAACCGGAAGCCATAGTATCCAGCCTTCTGGGATAGAAAACAAGATAGTGAAGGCTAGAGTGTGTACCGGGGGATAGAAATGCAAAGCAGCAGCCACAGATTCCCTTGGCCAAAGAGACTTGAAAAAAATGAATTCTAGTGAATATACAGAGCTACATCAAGTAAGGATTGTGACATGTGACATATACATTTAGTCTCTTTTTTATAAATTTATTTATTTTTGAGAGAGAGATACAGAGCACAAGTGGGAAGGGGGCAGCGAAAGAGGGAGACACAGAATCTGAAGCAGGCTCCAGGCTCTGAACTGTCAGCACAGAGCCTGATGTGGGGCTCAAACTCATGAACCGTTAGAGAACATGACCTGATCATGAGATTAACAGATTAACCGAATGAGCCACCCAGGTGCTCCTATATTTAGCTTCTAATTGGAATCATTTGACAACTGATAAAGAAAAATTGTGTAACTTTCCAAGCTGGGAGATGAAACATTATTTTTTAGGTGTATTTATTTATTTTGAGAGAGAGAGAGAGAGACAGAGAGAGGGAGAGAAAGGAGGGAACAGAGAGAGAGGGAGAGAGAGGAGGGTTTAAAGGGAGAGGGAGACAGAGAATCCCAAGCAGGTTCCATGCTCAGCCCAGAGCTGGATGCTAGACTAAATCTCAGGACCTCAGCAGAGATCAGATGCTAAAGAGTCAGATGCTTAACTGACTAAGCCACTCAGGCGCTGGGGAGAAGGAACATTCTTGATTTTTTTTTTCCACCTGAAATAAATGCTTCTTTAGATAGCACTTTCTTATTTCTGGTAAAGCTTTAGAAAATGTCTCTTACCTTTCGTTACTGGTTAAATATTTTCAGTAATTGTTGTGTAATAAATGTATCAAATTCATGTATTGAAGCCCTAATCCCCATTGTTTTTGGAGCTGGGGCCTTTTGGAAGAAATTAGGTTGTGAGGGTGAGCCTTCATGGATTAGATTCGTGCCCTTGTAAGAAGAGTCATAATAGAGAAGATTTCTTGCTATCTCTGCCACGTGAGGACACAGTAAGATGATGGCAGTCTACAAATTTGGAAGAGGGCTCTGCCCAGAACCCAAACATGTTGACATCCTGATCTCTGACTTCCTAGCCTCCTGAACTATGATAAATAGATTTCCATTGTTTAAGCCAGCCAGTCTGTGATATTTTGTTAAAGCAGCCTGAACTGGCTAAAGCAAACCTCTTATCAGAGAGGTGCTTCTACATTTCTTGAAATGGGGTTGAAGCATTGGAACTGGGTAAGGCATAGAGCCTTGAAAGGTTTTGAGGTGCATGCTAGAAAGAGTCAATACTCCTGTGTAGAGGCCACTAAAGACATTCCTGGTGAGGGCTCGGAAATAAAAGAGGAGGGCTGGAGAGAAAGCTTTCATCTTCTTAGAGAATTCATAAATAATCATGAACAGAATGTAGAAATATGGATGGTAAAGGCCACTCTGATGAGGTTTCAGATGGTAATGAGGAATATGTTATTGGAAACTGGAAGAAAGGCATTTCCTTACGGTAAATTGACAGAGAATTTAGTTAAACTACGGTAGTGTTCTAGCATTTTATGGAAAGTAGAACTTGAGAACGATGAAATTGGATAATCAGCTGAGATTTATAAGCCAAGTGTTGAAAGAGTGATTTGGTTTCTCCTGATACTTATAGTAAAGTGAGCAGAAATAAATGAATTAAAGAGAGAATTGTTAAGCAAAAAGGACCCAAAACATAAATATTTGGAAAAATTTTAGCCTGTCTATAATACAAAAAAAAAAAAAAAAGGAAATGCTTGTTCAGAAAAGAACATTAAGGGTGGGGAAGACCAGCCCCTTAATAAGGAGGTTAACATAGTGTGAACCACAGAAGTAATCAGCTACCCCTGCAGGGAGAGTGCCAGTTTGAACTGAAGGGGATGGAGACTGGATGGAATGAAGGAAAGCTCTTAGATGTCCTGAATTTTATGGGATGAGCCCACACAGCTATTTTTAAAACTTTTTTTTAACATTTATTTATTTTTGAGAGACAGAGAGAGGCAGAGCATGAGCAGGGGAAGGGGGGGGGGAGAGAGAGAGAGAGAGAGAGAGAGAGAGAAAGAGAGAGATACAGAATCTGAAACAGGCTCCAGGATCTGAGCTGTTTGTTAGCACAGAGCCAGACGTGAGGCTCGAACTCATGAACTGTGAGACCATGACCTGAGTTGAAGTCAGACGCTCAACCAACTGAGCCACTCAGGCGCCCCTCCCACACAGCTATTTATCTGTGAACATGCATTATTATTCAAGATAAAGGAAAAAAAATGACTCCAAGGTGATTCAGTGATCATGAGGGCTACAGTCTCAGTTTGAAAGAGACAAAACATTACCCAGAAGCTTGGGGGTGCAACCCTCACCCTACGGAGCTGCAGGGACATGGCCACCCACCGCAGTGGGTCTGGAAGTCAGAACATCAAGTCAAAAGGGGTTATTCTCAAGCCTTAAAATCTTAGGGAGTTTTGCTTTCCTAAATTTTAGACTTGTCTGGGACTACTCACCACTTCCTTCTTATTTCTCCCATGTGGAGTGGAATGTCTATCCTATGCCAGCACCATCATTTTATTTTGGAAGCATATAACATATTTGATTTCATAGGTTCACAGCTAGAGAACAATTTTGCCTCAGTGTGAATCAAAGTCTTTCCCATATCTAATTTAGATGACATTTAGTTAAGACTTTAGACTTTAGATTTGATGCTGGAACAAGTTAAGACCTTTGGGACTGTTGGAATAGAATGCGTGCATTTTGCATGTGAGAAAGACATGAATTTGAGGAATCAGGGGTGGAATGCTATGACTGAATTGTGTCTCCCCCACACCTCAAATTCGTATGTGGAAGGCCTAATCCCCAATGTGATATTATTTGGAGGTGGAGCTTTGGGGAGGAAATTTGGTCATGAGGGTAGAGCCCTCCTTAATGGGAATGGTGCCCTTAAGAGAAGAGACATGGAGATATGATCTCTCTCACTGTCAGCCATGGGAGGACACAGCTTAAGGCAGCTATCTGCAGATCAGGGAAAGGGCTCACGACCGAAACTCCAGCGTGTTGGCAGCCTGATATCTGACTTCCCAACCTCTAGAAATACGAGAAATAAACTTCTGTTGTTTGAGCCATCCAGTCCACGGTACTTTGTTAAATTAGCAGAACTAAGTTAGAAATCTGTGGTAAAAGTTATGCACATGATTAATACCAGTGGTCGTATTATTATTTTCCCATTACTTTTACATTTTCTTTAGGTAAAGCTGCATGAGTAATTTGTGTTTAACAGGCTAAAAGTTTATAAAATATGTTTAGAAATTTACCTGTATTTGGTAATTTTTAAAATTGTCTTAATCTGTGTATATGTTCTCAGTATGCAGAGTAAGGGAAAGGGGAGGACTTTGTTTTATTTTGTTTTGTTTGCATTTTTTATTCATATAAATGACGAAGTGGTGTATATCTCATACGGTGTGTTTTGTTCTTTCAGCACTACGTTTTAAAGATATATTCATGTTACTCTGCATGTTTACTATACTGCTTTATAGTCACTCATAGGAAATCTATAGTAATATCCACCATATTTTACTTAA
This sequence comes from Prionailurus viverrinus, assembly GCF_022837055.1. Classification (NCBI taxonomy): domain Eukaryota; kingdom Metazoa; phylum Chordata; class Mammalia; order Carnivora; family Felidae; genus Prionailurus; species Prionailurus viverrinus. The sequence goes on along the minus strand of NC_062564.1, from coordinate 66,903,194 downwards.
TCACTTCCTTAATAATAAGCGTACTCATGTGGCTTCATTAAATTGGTGGGTTGGTTGGTGGCTGAGCTTAGCAAGAAAGCCTGAGATGGATGAGCCTTCCTCTCTCCATGTGGTTTTCTGTCCTTCAAGGATGTTCACAAGACTTCCATCAAAGGTGACTGCAACATTCTAAGAGGGAAAGCTCCTGTCAAGCCTTTGCCTCACTTGTGTTTGCTTATGTTCCTGGAAAGAAATAACATGCTTAGGGGCAATGTGCAAGGAGAGTCACCAAAAGCATGGATACTGGGAGATAGGATTCACTGGAGATCATTATCATAAAAAATTATCATATAAGGTAATGGCTCAATTGTTTTTTTTATTCTTTTTCTTTATTTTTTTTAATGTTTATTTTTGAGAGAGAGAGAGAGAGAGAGAGAGAGAGAGAGAAAGAGAGAGAGAGTCAGTGGAGGAGGGGCAGAGAGAAATGGAGACACAGAATCTGAAGCAGGCTCCAGGCTCTGAGCTGTCAGCACAGAGCCTGACCCAGGGCTCAAACTCCCAAACCATGAGATCATGACCTGAGCGGAACTGACTGAGGCCCTCTTATTTTTTTTTTTATTCTTAAGATAGTTACCTATTAGCATTATTTTATTGAATAGTCCATCATTTCCCATTGATTTAGAGTGTCACTTGTTGGCCTACATGCATTTTGTCTATGTCTGAATGTTCTGTTTCTTTCAGCAGTCTTTCTCTTTCCTCATACTTTTTGCACTATTTTATTCATTGAGCCTATATAATATGTATAAATATCCAGGAGAATGAATCTAACAATTTTCTTTCTCAAAACTTATTGGCTATTTGAGTGAGTGCGTGTGTATGTGTCTGTGTGTGTGTGTGTATCTGTGTTTGTGTGCCTGTGTGTGATGTTACATAAACTTTTCAGTTTATCAGGTTAGAACACGATTAGAACTTTTATCTTATGGGGCACCTGGGGAGCTCAGTGGGTTAAGCATCTAACTTCTGACTTCAGCTCAGGTCATGATCTCAGGATTCTCTTGAGTTGGAGCCCCGCCTCTGGCTCTATGCTGACAGAGTGGCCTGCTTGGGATTCTCTCTTTGCCCTTCCTTCCCTACCCTTTTCCTCCCCCTTCTCCCCACACACTATCTCTCTTTCTCTCTCTCTCAAAATAAATAAATAAACTAAAAAAAATTAAAATGTTGATATATGAGGTGTTTATTAATTTACATAGTAACTGAGTTTTAACATTTTTAAAATAATATGATATGTATTTCTATTTATTTGATTGATTTTTTAATTTGATTCATTTTTAATTGCTGTATCAAGAAAAATTAATTTTTTCTTGGGTATATTCATAGATATTTTACCTTTTACTTGCTAATAATAATAGATTCTTTTTTCCATTATATCTCCTGATTGGTTTTGTTCATATGCAAAAAGTTATTAATTTCTGATATTAATTTTGTGCCCCTTAACATTTTGAATTACTTTATTTTAGGTCTCCAGACTGTATTCTACTGTTATTTATATTCAGTCATATCATTTTTAGAGATGAATAATTTTACCTCCTCTTTTCTAACCAAATTAAGTCTTCATTTTGATCATTGCAGTGGCTAGTACTTTCCTCTTATTTTTAAAATATATATTTCTCGGACGCCTGGGTGGCTCAGTCTGTTAAGCGTCCGACTTTGGCTCAGATCATGATCTCAGGGTCCATGAGTTCGAGTCCCGCGTCGGGCTCTGTGCTGACAGCTCAGAGCCTGGAGCCTGCTTTGGATTCTGTGTCTCCCTCTCTCTCTGACCCTCCCCCGTTCATTCTCTGTCTCTCTCTGTCTTAAAAAAATAAATAAGCATTAAAAAAATTAAAAACAAAATAAAATAAAACATATATTTCAAAATTGGCCTTAATCTAGTGGTGTTTCAACAATACATAAAAATATTGATGGAAAGAATAAAAATTTCAGAAGCAGACATATGTGTTATGTGAAAGTTAAAATATAATAATAATAATAATAATGGTTTATTAAAACTGTAGAGAAGATATAGGCTACATTGTATGTTGAGATAATCACCTATCTAATAAGAAAAATGTATATATAACTCATTTTCTGTGTAAAATAATACCTAGATAGGTGAAGGAGTTAAAATTACACTAATACTAAATAGTATTAAAAGATTGGTATTAAACAACAGTATAATAACAGCATTAAATGCATCAACAATTTAAATATTGGGGAAGATGATACCTTTTAAAGAAAAACCTTACATTTTTAAAGTCTAGAAGTGAAGCTTGATAAAGGTGATTATATTTTAAAAATGAACAATGGTTAATGCAATCCATAAAATGAGCAAAATATAAAAGAAGAATTCAATATTCTGACTATAAAATGAATTACTAAAATCAAAAAAGCAAGAAGTTAAAAAAATTTAGCAAACAAATAGCTATTCCTCATGTGAGGGGGGGAGAATTAATTTAACCCCCCCCCCCAAATGTGGTATTTATTTTCACCAATCCACTGGTAACAAAAATAAAGTATGTTTACAACCAGCACTGATTCTGGGGTGCCTGGGTGGCTCAGTCAGTTAAGCGCCTAACTCTTGATTTCAGCTCAGGTCATGATCTCACAGTTTCTGAGTTTGGGTCCTGAGTCAGTGTCTTCACTGACAAAGCGGAGGCTGCTTGGGATTCTGTCTCCCTCATTCTCTGCCCCTTACCCTCTGGCGCGCTCCTTCTCTCTCTCTCTCTTAAAAAAAATTAAACAGGGAACCTGAGTGGATCCTTCCATTAAGCATCCGACTTCAGCTCAGGTCATGATCTCACAGTTTGTGTGTTTGAGCCCCGTGCCCCGCTTTGTAATCAGTTCTGTGCTGACAGCTCAGAGCCTGGAGCTTGCTTCAGTTTCTGCCCCTCCCTTGTTTCTCTCTGTCTCTCAAAAATAAATAAACGTTAAAAAAATAAAAATAAAAAAGGAAATAAACATTATAAATCCAACATTGGTAAAGATCTGATCAAATAGGTGTTCTCACTTACTGCTGTTAGAAGCATAGATAATTTAGGCTTTTTGGAGAATGATTTGATGTTACCTTTTAAAATTAAAATATGACTCTGCTTTAATGAAGCAATAACATCTCTCAGTATCTCCTCTTAATTAATGCTCATAAATGACCACAAAGTAACATTCGTAAGGATATTCACTGCAGCTTTGGTTGCAATAAAGAAATTTAAAAATAATTTAAATGTCAAACAGTAGAGGAATGCTTAAATACACTATGAACAACCAAAAAAAGAAATCTCACACTATACAAAATCTTGCAGCTATACAAATGATAGGTTATTGACAAATGACATAGAGGTCTCTCCAAAATGGTTAATTTTTAAAGACATACCAGATTTAAAGGAATACTAGATATTTTAATGCATTTATGTGTAATTGTTTCAAGAAATGGATTGAAAGTTTATTCAGCAATATGTCTCGTCTTCTAAAGAGAAAAGTTCTAAGAGTGCTTATAAAAGGAGTACTTATTATTATATAAACTTCTTGATGGTTTCAATATTGCATATATATTTCAAAATATATAAAAAAAACAAGCAGCTACATAAGTTTTCAACTAAAGAAAATTAGAGACATTTTAGTCTCTAATCATCATTTTCATTTCACAAATTAGGAATATATAATGGTAAAGAGTGTTCAATGAAATTGGCATTTATATTGCTAATAACAGTGGAATTGCATGTGGAAAATATTTAGTAATTAGCATGAAGGATCTTTCACATATTTCTACCCTTTTTAGTAGTAATTCACTTTCTAGTTGACTATCCTGAGAAAACAATAATAAACAGGAATGAAGCTTTGTGTATAAATACACTCATAATATTATTATGTATTGTAGTAAATATATGTAAGCAACCAAAAAGACCATATATGAATGAATATGTAAATGGTAATAGAGACACTTGATGCAATAGAGTACACATGTTGAAAATATAAAACACTAATTTAGGATTAATGTTCATTCAGTGAAGTTATAACAAAAAAGCACAATATTGTATGGATGATATGATTAAACCATTAATAAGAAACTAAACAAAGCCCATGCTTGCACTGACGGTAAATATACCCAAAGTTTCACTTTTTGATCAAGTTTAGAGACTGAATTAGCTCATTTTTTAAAGTCTGCCATCTTTGTTCAAAGAGAATAGTCTACTTTTGTAACAAAAAATATATCATATATTTCTATGTGCTGATAGAAATAAAAGAGTATGTATTAAGTTTGGATAAAAAGCCCAGGTAGCACTCATTATAACTGCTCAATGTTTCAATCTTGAATATGCACTTATTAAGTGGCTAAATAAATGAACAGACTGTGAACCCACAATTATATAGTCAATTAACCTTCAAGAAAAAGAGGCAAGAATATATAATGGGAAAAAGATAGTCTCCTCAACAAATAGTCTTGGAATAACTGGACAGCTACATGTAAAAGAATGAAATTTGATCACTTTCTTATACCATACACAAAAATAAACTCAAAATTCACTAAGGACCTAAATATCAGACATGAAACCATAAACATCCTAGAAGAGAGCACAGGCAGTAATTTCTCTGACATTGGCCATAGCAACATCTTTCTAGATATGTCTCCTGAAACAAGAAAAACAAAAGCAAAAATATACTATTGGAACTACATCAAAATAAAAACCTGTGCAGCAAATGAAATAACCAACAAAACTAAAAGACAGCCTACTGAATGGGAGAAGATATTTGCAAATGACATATCTGAGAAAAGGTTAGTATCCAAAATACATAAAGAACTTATACAAGTCAACATCAAAAACAAATAATTCAATTAAAAATAGGCAGAAGAAATGAACAGACACCTCTCCAAAGAAGACATACAGGTAGCCAACAGACACATGAAAAGATGTTCAAGATCAGTCATCGTCAGGGAAATACAAATTAAAATACAATGAGATATCACCTCACACCTGTTGCAATGGCTCAAAGAAAGAACGCAAGAAACAAGTATTGGGGAGGATGTGGAGTAAAGGAACCCTTTACTGCACTGTTGGTGGGAATGCAAACTGGTGCAACCACTGTGCAAGAGTATAGAGATTCCTCAAAAAATTAAAAATAGAACTACCATATGATCCAGTAATTGCAAGAGTGGGTTTTTACCCAAAGAATATAAAAACACTGTTTCAAAGGGATATATGCAGTCTTTTATTTATTACAGCATTATATACAGCAGCGAAACTATGGAAGCAATACAGTGTCCATTGATAGATGAATGGATAAGGAAGATATAATGGAATATTCTTCAGGCATAATAAAAAGTGAAATCTTGCCATTTGCAACAACATGATGGATCTAGAAAGTATAATGTTAAGCAAAATAAGTCATTCAGAGAAAGAATAATACCATATGATATTTCACTCATATGTGGAATTTAAGAAACAAAACAAAGAAAAAAATAAGAGACAAACCAAAAAATGGACTCTTAACTACAGAGAACAAACAGATGGTTACCAGAAGGATGGTGAGTTGGCGGGGGGGTGGGTATGGGTGAAATAGGTGAAGGAAACTAAAACTACACTTCTCTTGATGACCACTTAATAATATATGGAACTGCTGAATCGTTATGTTGTACACTTGAAACTAATATAACAAAGTATGTTAATTATACTGGAATTTAAATAAATAAATAAATAAATAAATAAACAAATAAATAAATGTACAGACTATGCTTCATGCTTCAGTAAAAATTCATCCATGTAAAGACTTATCTGCAAAGAACGATAGACTTACTGGAAAAAACATTTTGAAAATACCAGAGTAGGGGTGCCTGGGTGGCTCAGTCAGTTGAACATCCAGCTTTGACTCAGGTCATGATCTCATGGTTCATGAGTTTGAGCCCCACCTCCGGCCCTGTGTTGACAGCTCGAAGCCTGGAGCCAGTTTCTGATTCTGTGTCTCCCTCTCTCCTCCCTTCCCCTGCTCATGCTCTGTCTCTCTTTCTCTCTCAAAAATAAATAAACATTAAAAAAAAAAAATACCAGAATATGTTTTGATGTTAAATTAAATGAAAAACATGTAAATACAAATAATACCTGCACTGAAGATAATGAAACAATAAATTCATAGTATAAATAAGAATATAATAGTTGAATATTAGAGGACCAATGGAAAATGTTATGATTTGTAATACTAATAAATAATTTGCATAGTAAAATGAAATTAAAATTTTGCTTGAAGAAAATGGTTTGCAGCTGTAATTTTGTTTTATTTTATCTTCAAATTATTTTTTTTTTTTTACCATTTATTTACTTTTAAGAGACAGAGACAGATTGTGAGTGGGGGAAGGGTAGAGAGAGAAGGAGGCACAGAATCCCCAGCAGGCTCCAGGCTCTGAGCTGTCAGCACAGACCCCGACGCAGGGCCCAAACCCACAAACTAAGTTTTCGCAGCTGTGATTTTAATAGATAGAAGAATGCAGCAGAAAACAATGGAATGGAAAAATTGGAAACAGGAAAGTTTTCTCCTCTCAAGACATCATACCACAGTGTTAATCACAGATTATTTTTTTTATATTTCTCTAAACTATACTGTCTTTGAATATCTGCTTTGAAATTCATATATATATATATATATATATATATATATATATACAAATTCTATATTCAAAAGAGCACCTTTGATAATTGTCTTAACTCTCATTTCAACAATTTTGGAAGGTTTTCCATTTTTAAGTCTGTTATGGGCAATTTGGTGACTGAACATCAGACTTTAAAAATGAATGTGATTTATTACAAATCTCTGAAAAGGCATATTCATTTCAAAGATTGAACCAGGCATACATACTATAGAAATGAAGATAAACAAGTCAAAAGTAGTTGAATTTGTATAACTACTTCATCAGTTCTGCTTGAAATTTTAATATTATTAGCTTTAGTAGTTTTTCCCTGGTAACTTCTTTTAATTGGCACCATGCTGCTATAGAGAAACATGTAGTGAAGTTTTATGAGGAAGAAAGTAGAAATAGAAAAACCAAAGTGTGTCTGATACTTACGTTGTAAGCCTGCCCCAAAACTATAATTTTGTTGGTTTTATCTATGTTTGAACAATGGTGATTATGCTAGTTACTTCCCAGAACACTATAAGAATAAGTTAGTTTTAAGAATATCAGTGTTTTAAGTCATGAAATTCTTATATAGGGCAGAAGCAACATACATATAGCTAGAATGTTTATAACAATGAATTGAAAAATGGTGCTTTTTCACTTGGATGGAAATTAGATGGTTGCTGTCTATTTATTTACTTATTTGTTTGTGTATCTGTTTATTTATTTATTTATTTATAATTTATTGTCAAATTGGCTTACATACAACACCCAGTGCTCATCCCAACAACTGCCCTCCTCAATGCCTATCACCCACTTTCCCCTCTCTCCCCCCACCATCAACCCTCAATTTGTTCTCTGTGTTTAAGAGTCTCTTATGGTTTGCCTCCCTCCCTCTCTGTAACTATTTTTTTCCCCTTTCTCTCCCCCATGGTCTTCTGTTAAGTTTCTCAAGATTCACATATAAGTGAAACATATGATATTTGTCTTTCTCTGACTTATTTTACTTAGCATAGTACCCTCCATTTCCATCCACATTGCTGCAAATGGCCAATTTCATTCTTTCTCATTGCCAAGTAGTATTCCATTGTATATATACACCACATCTTCTTTATCCATTCATCAGTTGATGGAAATTTAGGCTCTTTCCATAATTTAGTTGCTGTCTTTTTGAACACTTAATTAATGTCAATTAACTTAGAGCTCAATAATGACATTTTTTTCTTATTTTACTACAGTGATTTTAAATTTATTATAATTATTTGACATTCTCTTACTTTTCAATAAATAATAGGATCTTTAAAAGTGACTTTTTTATATCTCTGTATAACAGTCAATTAAGAGTAGATAAAAAACACAAAGGAACTGTTACTGAAAGGATCTGAGTATAGCTAACATTTCTGATGATAGTCAGGATAATGGCAACTTATTGTTTAGTGGGTACAGGTTCTCCCTTAGAGGTGATGACAACACTTTGGGATATTTAAGTTTATTTATTTATTTTGAGAGAACAAGTGGGAGAGAGGCAGAGAGAGAGGGAGAGAGAGAATCCCAAGCAGGCTCCTCACTGTCAGCATGGAGCCCAATACAGGGCTTTAACTCATGAACCATGAGATCATGACCTGAACTGAAACCAAGAGTCCATCACTTAGTCTAAGTCACTCAGGCACTCCTGGAATATTTTTAAACTTGAGTTGATGGTCATACAATATTCTGAATATATTAATACTATGAATGATACATTTTGAAATGTTTAATATTGTGTTATGCGAGTTTCACCTAAAATATTAGAAAACAAACAATGTAAATCAAAGTATTAATTGATGGCTAAACTAAATCTAACAGCAAAAGAGGAGTAGGAGTTGCTGACTGAGTATAACTCAGGACAACACCGAAGATATTAAACAATGCTGTCCCTGCTTTGGGGCACAGTGAACAGCAGTTTTATCACATCCTCAGTTCCATCCTTAATTTTACTTAATGGTTCCAGAGAAAAGAAACAAACAATGAAAACATAAACATCCAACAGAAGGCCATTAGATATAGTCAATTAGATATAGAAAAAAATTAGATATAAAAACAAAGCAAAACAAAAATATCTATACGATTTAGGTTATTCACCTGAAGGAAGTAAAAAGCAATACATTTTTAATATTTTCATTTAGAGATTCTCTGAGTCCACCATACTTCTAGAATCTTTGGTGTAATTTTAGCATTTAGTTCAAAACGGTCATTTACTTATCATGGAATATCAGTCAGGTATCTTAAATCTTTTCATCCCTTGGGGTGCCCAGGTGGCTCTGTCAGGTGACTGGCTCTTGATTTCGGCTCAGGTCACGATATCACGGTTCATGAGTTCGAGCCCTGCCTTGGGCTCTGCAACGACAGTGTGGAGCCTGCTTGGGATTCTCTCTCTCTTTGCCGCTCCCCACACCACTTCTTTCTCAGGATAAATGAACTTAAAAAAATCTTTTCATCCCTTATATTTTATATAGGGAGACAACCTAGATAGTTGTCTAATATTCATTAGTTAAACTCATCAAAAAAGGAGAAAAAATAAAAAATAAAAACAATATTACAGGAAAGGAAGCAACAAAAGCAAGAAAGGATTCAAAAAATAAATAGAAAAGACGACAATAATAACAACATACCAGCAATCCCAGAAGTATATTAACTGAACATTTTTTTCCTGCATGTGGAAAATAATAACATACCTATTATTTCCTTCCTTTAAATACTGGTATGAATTTTAACATTAAACAATATTCCAATTCAAGTTCATCATGATTGTTTGTATAGGGTGTTGTGGAGTTACCTGAATTTCAGTACTGTTATTGCGACATTTTGAATAAGTTACTTTATTTGAGCTTTGGTTCTTCTATTTTTTATATATTCTAACAATGCAAACCAGTGAATATTAGAGAAATACATGTACAAAGTCTGATATATTGTAGGAGCTTAGTAATTACAGCTATTACCATTAATGATAATTGCAAAATATCAAGAAAATATATTAAAATTACAAATAATGCAGTTTCTTTTCTAGAATTTAGATAATTGCCCTGAAAAGGGAAGATAAATACATCTAAGAGCTCTGATTTTATTTTCCCCCCTCAGCAGGCTTTCTTGTCTGCTCACTTTCTTTTGAGGTTCACTTAGCTATTTTGGCTTTAAAATAATTTATCATCTTCTACCTACTCAAGAAGATACATGTTGTATTATGGGGGTTAACTCTCTAGCATTTCATAGTAACAGCTGCTAATTTGCTTTGATGTTATTCTTTAATTTATGTCTACAATGGGTGGGTGAGTGATGGATGGCCTGCACAGATCATTTCTCTATTCAGAGAACTTAGCGCTTGGATACTTGGAAGTGCCATATGGAGAAATATTTCTGTTTAGCACATTCAAGCGTATGAGCTTATGCTTACATTAAGCCTGATTCTATATCTTTATTTATTGATGAGTTTTTCAATGCCAATCCATCAACATTAAAATATGGAATGACAAGAGATTTTCCCTAAAGCACAATGATCTAGTGTGATACATAATTTCATTATTATTTTTCCAAGAGAAAATGTGAAAAGTTCATCTGAGAGGAAGGTCATTGCATCCCACTTTTTTCTTCTGATGACTGCAAATGATTAAGTGTTGTCCAGTTGTCATGGCTGGTTATAATAAACAATTTGGTTTAGAGAACTGACAGAGCCAGTGATCTTTCATTTAACTCTTTTAATTTATTGGTGCGACTGACAAAGTTTAAATCACTAGAATATATTTTACACAAGCTTTTTCTGTTTGTTTCTAGTGAAGATTTTATTCCCCCATTATTTGGTCATTTTATTTTAAAGATGATTGAAATCATTTCTTGTTTTCACACTATGTCATGCTTTAGTCACACAAGAAGTGTGGGTTCATCAGCACTTTTTTTCTCAATTCATTTCTGCAGGATTTAAAAATATTCTACATAAAATCATACCCAACAGTGGTATCCTTTCTGGTCTGTGTAAATTGCCCATTTCCCAAAGGACTCCAGGCTTGCCTTCAATATTCAGTGCATTATACTAAAGTCTATGCATTGGACAGCATCTCTTTATATGTGGTCTATTTTAACAAACATAAATAATGCTACTTTATACTTCAACAGTAGCCTAATTTTGAAGCAGCATATCTAGTAGATATTTTACTGGTTTGTTTGTTTTCAATCTAGAAAAATTTGCTCAAAAATCCAGAATTCTTTTATTATTTTTTAAATTTTAATGTTTATTTATGTTTGAGAGAGAGAGAGAGAGATCGATCAGGGAAAGGACAGAGAGAGGGAGACACAGAATCTGAAACAGGCTCCAGACTCTGAACTGTCAGTACAGAGCCAATGTGGGGTTTGAACTTACAGACCGTGAGATCATGACCTGAGCTGAAGTCAGAGGCTTAACCAACTGAGCCACCCAGGTACCCCCCAAAAAATCCACATCTGTTAATGGTGATGCAAACTGAGTGAACATTTATCGCTCTCTCTCTTATCATCAAAGTCACTCATAAAATAATGTGTGCCCCATTTCTTACTAATTTTCAATAATGACATTCTATACTACAGCTAATTTATAGTTATAATTTGTCTAGTATGTTTAATACTTTTCCAACCTTTTGATCTCCTCTTCTCATGTTGTCCTATTCAGAAAGTTGCTGGGTACTAGAAATACATCATAGACTGTGGAACAGTCACTATTCTTTAGGGGTGTGTAGTCTAGGATTAATAATGTGGGTCTGGACACTAGGCTTTCTAGCTTCAAATCCCACTACATAATGACTGTGTAGCCATCAGGGACCTGTTTTTATCACCTCTATGATGGGAATAGCAATAACATCTATGTGTAAGGGTTTTGTGAGGGCTGAATTAATTCATGTAACACAAAATCATGGCTTGCACATATTTACTCCCATATATGTTTGTTCAATAATATTTAAAAAGAGACACTAATGAATACACAAATTATTTTAATACAATGCATTAAGGGTTATAATTAGCCATGAAATTCCATTAGAAAATGGGCAATTTACACAGACTGATAGAGATTATGAATGTCTTACTGGAGGAAATAAAATAAATGTTGGAGAACGGTGGTCAAATGGAGGAGGGGGAAAACACATTTCAAGTATAGGGAACAAAATAAGCCACGCAGTCTAAAACAGCACGTATAAGCTGCCTTGTGTCACACAACTGAAATGTGTAAAGCAGAGATATCTATTTCATTCTGTTCCTAAGCTCCCGGAGAGGGAAGTCCTGGGCTGGCATAAGTGCAGCACTTGTAGTCTCTAACCCAGAGCTTTACACAAAAGAGACCCTCATCATGTCATGCATTATTCTTGTGATGGCTTTCTAAACTTCTCTCAAATACTCTTCTCAATCACATTTCAACCTACTTCCTGTAGAGCTTCCAGAATAACCTATGGTACACACATAATCCCTCAGAAGAAGAGGCTGAACAACACTAGTTTCTGCTTGTTGTCAATGGCATTAAAGACACATTCCTGTTCTAGTACCAGACGTGTTTTTCACAACTTAAGGCCTCTTTGCTTTTTATTCAGCCTCCTCTTTTCTTCCATCTAAATCATACATGTTTACCTACACATATGAAACAAAAATAATTGTTCTAACTATAACACCTCTGTTTTTGTATAGCACACATTAAATCTAGAAATTTAAAACAAATGCAGTGGGAAGAGCAGAGAGAACACAAAAGAAAATACTCTTAAAGGGAAGAGATTTCCTGAACACTGATCAGTTCTTAGTATCATGTTCTTGAGGACTCACTGTCTGGAAGATCCTGCCCTTTGATTTGTACTTCTACATTAGCTTCTTAACTGATCTCCACACCTGTCTTCTTAAAACATAATCTCCACAACTGTGCACTTTCCCAGTGAAAATCAGATTTCATCTCATCTCTGATCAAAACTTTTAATGGCTTTTATCACACTCAGAGTAATATGCCAATGGCTCTACTTATTCAAACTCATCTCCTACCACCGGAACTGCAGAGGTTTCCAAGCTGCTCCTCAAATATGCCCAAAGATTTCTATTCAGTATGTTTGCACCCAGCTGCCTCTACCTTAAATACTTGGTTTGATTGTTCTCTCACTTTTTTTTTTTTGTCAATCCATATCATCTTTTCAGAAGCATACCCTGCTTATTACCAATCAGTTTACATTCTAATGTCTTATTTGACCTTCTATGTATTTTAGTGGGCTAGAGGTCGTGCTGAGATTCTGGTCACCCCTGCGTACTTCAAAGTATTAGTCTCCTCGGGGCACCTGGGTGGCTCAGTCGGTTAAGCATCCGACTTCGGCTCAGGTCATGATCTCACTGTTCGTGGGGTCGAGCCCCACGTCAGGCTCTGTGCTGACAGCTCAGAGCCTGAGACTGCTTCTGATTCTGTGTCTCCCACTCTCTGCCTCTCCCCTGCTTACTCTCTGTCTCTTTCTGTCGCTCAAAAATAAATAAATGTAAAAAAAAAAGTATTAGTCTCCAGGCCTTGAAATTAGAGTCTAACTCCTGAATTTTGCTATCAAATCTAAGAATCATTTAGTAAGGCTCTGCTCAGCCTCCAGCAGGCTGTTCTTTGGTTAGCATTATATGATTTCCACATTTCATTCTCTGTTAATATCTATAAATCCCTCATTTGAAGGGTTATTGAGAACACTGTAAATGTTATACGGAAAGTACTTAATAGACTGCCTGGCACAAAATAATGAAGAGGCTCTACTATTACTATGATTGCTGGTCTAATGAGATGCATGAGGTTTCTGAACAGGAAAACTAGTTTTTCCTGCTGAGCTAATGAGAATTTTATTAGGAGTCCAGAACCAATTTTCTTGTTTAGATTTCCTGGACTAATCCAGAAATTACTTGGGTTTAAAATTATCCCACAGAAAGTGAAGCTAGGGATCCCAGGGGCTGAGGTAAAAGTGTGGAGGTCCAGCATAGCTGAGGGCATTTGAGCATCTGGACTGGGTCTTAAGACTGCCTATCCTTGCCTGTCCTTGACTTCCTCTGACTGACTGTGTAACCACAAAAAAAAAAAAAAAAAAAAAAAAAGGAAGGGATTTTAATATTCCTTACAGGATGCCTAAATGCTAGTCTTCAAAGTGCCCTGGGGAATGTATTTTATTTTTAAAAAATAAATCAACCATAATGCGACACATTTCTTTTTTAGAAAAAGAGAGTATGAAAGAGGCCAGAGTGTTGCCTTGGAAAGGACCTATGGCCTGAAAGCACATTTACAGCATATTACAATCCAATCACAGCTTTGCTTATCTATTTGGAAAGGCATTTATATTGCACTTATTACCTAGTCCCTGTTAAAGCTGTTTATGGAGACCACAAGGAAGAAATAATTTTTATGCTCCTTTTAGTTTGCTATAAATTCAGAAACAATTTTGCTTGAACAGCTGATCTGTGAATTAATAATGAGGGACTATAACTTTTTTTCACTACAGTATGTCAAGTACTTCTTTGTGTTTAAAAATTGATGAGACTCAAAACTCCATTTCTTTACACGAAACAGATTTCAAAGGCATATGGGACAATCACCACTTCCCTCATAAGGAAAGTTCTTTCCAAGATCATGTCTTGGCTAGTAAAAAAATAAATAAACAGTGTTTAGCTTTAAATTCAGCATGAAATAAAATACTATGTTCTTTCATTAAGTACTTCCTGAAAGTATCCTGACAAATGATGTAAAGAATCATTTCTGGTAAAATATGTCATGATTTATCTCAGAAATTCTACCCTAAGGGGCAACTGGGTAGCTCAGTCGGTTTAGTATCTGACTTCGCGTCAGGTCATGATCTCATGGTTCATGAGTTCAAACCCCTTGTCAGGCTCTGTGCTAACGCTTGGATCCTGGAGCCTGCTTCGGATTCGGTGATTCCTTCTCTCTTTTCTGCCCCTCCCATACTTATGTTCTGTGTCTCTCTCAAAAATAAACATAAAAGAAAAAAAAAGAGCTTTAAAAAAATTCTACCTTAAGAAACAATTAACTGAGTCTTTTCATAATGTAAATAACTCTCTTAATTGCTTTCATTGGCCTTATATATTTATTTTTATGTCTACTGTTTTTAAAGAAGCAGTATCTTCTCTAGATTATTTTTCATTCACTATTAGATTGAATTTACCAAGACTAAGACGTTAGTGAAATGAGAATCCTATCATTCGTATAAATGGACAGGTATAGGTCAATATGAAAATACTCTCTTCTCCAGATATGATGCCTTAGTCCTGAGCATGGACACATTAGCAGCTGAACCAAAGTCAACCTGAAAGTGACCTGAAGCAGTGGACAGGGTTTGACCTTTCTAGTATTTTATATGGTTTATCATCAGTTGGAGGATAGAGAGGAGATAAAGCTTTACTGATGTTGAAAGATTGCCCAGATTATCCATGTAGTAAGAATAATTCTTAAGGTAACTTTAATATATTTTATCATTGGAAATAGGGTGTTGATTTAATCAAAACATTTCCTGGATGTTTACTGGGATATAGGGGATGACAGTAAATGATATAGTGTCTTCAAGGCAAATAGTCTACCCTGCTTAATGTTTTAATTTTTGCGTGGCAGGGAGAAAATTTTCTAAGTAGTTTCTGCAGAAGACTTTCATTTTCATTTGAAGAAAAGCTTATACATTTTTTTCCCCTTTATCTAAATTTTTAAACACTTTATTGGTTTTCTTTTGTGTTTTTTCCCATTCTATCTCTTTATTCATGTGTGTGTGTGTGTATATATATATATATATACACTATATATGACTATATATATATGACTATGTATACTTATATAAATATATGTATTATATATTTATATATGCATATGAAGGAAATCCTTTCTTTTTCCTGTTTTCTCTAGGACTCAGTATGCTAATAAGATTTTGTAAATGTATAGTCTCTAAGTGTGGAGACTGGAAGTTTAAGTCAGAAAATGGCAGAACATGACTTTGAATCTTTGCAGATATGCACTCTGCACATGAGCTTCAATTTTAAAAATTTTAAAAGGAAAAAAAAGGTTATATAATGTTGGAAATTTTTTTAGAGGCAGACACTAAAGTGAGAAAGAAACTGTAGCTAGGAAAGAAAATCATTTATATTTCATAAAATGTTGGTATCTTGACTTAATGTTCAAATTTTCCTTATTTAGATATTAGTTACATCAAAGTATGTCAAATACCAATCCAAAGATTCTGGGGATGTGTCTTCTTCCTGTACAATGCCACAAGAATAGGCTGAGCCTAGCAAGGATTTATCTGTAGTTCAGGCTATATTTGACAATACGGCGAGCTGGGCTGTGTTATAGATCTCATAGATCTTTGAATAATCATGTATTGTATTTTAACAGGTATTAATTGCCCAGGAAATTCATATTCCAAAGACTGTTGGCCTCCTTTGGGAGAATGATTAATATTTTGTAATTCTTATATACTACCACAAGGCATTAGAGAGAAAAAAGCAGAAAGCCAGATGTTCTGGTCTGAGACAATCTTAAGACCTTGGCGTTTGCTTTGGAACTGGAGAGACTTTAGAGATGATCTGGTTCAATCCCTTCATTTTACAGATGAAAATCTTGAAGCCCAGTGAGATTAAAGGATATACCTGAAGTCACACAGCTTGCTTACTGAGGATCTTGGATTAGGTCTTATGTTCTTAAATTCTATTCCTCTCTCAGGAGTGAGATGGTCATGAGTAGAGCTTAAAACTACTGTGGGAAATATATATATATATATATATATATATATATATTTTTTTTTTTTAATTAGTGCATAGAAAGAAGGAAAGAGTGATTAAGAATGATTGAAGATTGTAAACCAACAGAAAATTCCAGAAAACAAATACTTTCAAAATCTACCATTTTCTAGGTAGTATCTCAATCTATACTATTTGCACAATATTATTTGTTTTGTGTAATTTATAAACATTTTTGTATCTACATATTCTTTACTATAGGCAGATATTAAATTTACTAAAATTGATTAACATATATAGATATGATATATATGTTATATATTATATATACTTATATATATGTTATGATATGTATTTTGTATGTATGCATGTCTGTATATATGTGTATTTTAATTGTACATATATGTACATATATAAATTCTACCCAAATGATATTTATTTAACACATTGTCTGTTAGGTACTGCAATAAGTGAGTAAGTGAACAGTTTAACAAAATTCTATTACCTTACTTCCAGCAACATAATGTCTAGAATGCAAAGATAAAAAAAACCTCTCTGATATAAAGTACAATATGATAAATGCTACAGTAGCTATAATCATAATCAGTTTGAAGAACACAGGAAATGGACAGAGTAATATAGATGCAGCTACAGAATGATACTGAAAAAAATATGGAAAAAAATCCTTAAAAATAACAGACACAATTTGATGTGAGTTTTAAATGAGAGACAGTCCCTGTAGGCATGTGTATGAAGGTGGGTGTTTTTAGTACAGGAATTATTCCAAGTTCACTTCTACCACATTCCACTTTCCCTTTCCAAGCTTGAGGGCACAAATCTTTCAATAGAAGAAGGTAAATTTTTATTCTACTTATTGGGAGGACTAAAACAACCATATTTTCTCTGATCTGTAGCTATGAGGACCTTGAAAATAATTTCACATAAAATTTACTAATTAGGTAGTAATTAGTTACCTAATGGTCTCTAGCCACACTTAAAATGATTGCCAACTGTCTCAGAGAATTCAACAAAAGATTTTTTTATATGTTTATTTATTTTTGAGAGAGAGAGACACACACACACACACAAAATGTGAGCAGGGTAAAGGCAGAGAGAGAGGGAGCCAGAACCTGAAGCAGGCTCCAGGCTCTGAGCTATTGGCACAGAGCCTGACACAGGGCTCGAACCCCATGAACTGTGAGTTCCTGACCTAAACTGAAGTCACAAGTTTAACTGAGCTACCCAGGTGCCCCTGCCAAAGGTGGTTTTTGAAAGGACTTGTATTCTCTACCAAATATCATGTTAAGTATAAATTATGTCAAAGATTCAGACAATAGATTTAAAGATCTAAATCTATTGTTCAGATTAAAATATAAACAATACTGTATCTACTGTAGAAAACCAAATCACTAATATGCAGGCATTGTAAACATATAAAATAAAGATTGGCTAAAAATTACAAAACTCCCAACTTGGAAACTAAATACTCTAGAGTAGAAGTTAACTTTAAATTTTTGCCTAGATCTCAATATGCTTCCTTAGGAAAATATCGCCCTCATTTTTATTGTTACTTGTAATTTAACTTAATTCAATTAATTTTACTAAACTCTTGCTGACTATTGATTTCTGTAGGATCCATGTTACATGCTGTGTCAGCCATGAAAATAAGATCATCTGTTCTTCTCCTGTGGGGACCCTAATTGACTGAGGGTCTTGGCTGCTGTGCTTTGAAATCTATAGACGCATTTGTGACCTGACCATGTTTTCAACAGCCTTCTCTGAGCCAGTGCTCCAGTCCAGTACTGATAGTAAAGCAGACCCATTCCTTCTAGAGGCGAGGCTTCTCTGAATGAGGATTTTGGCTCTAGGACTTCCGAGAGCACTATTAAATCTTCCAGATCTCTGGCAGTCTAGGATGTTTCATCCAAACTGACTTCCTTTTCTTTTCATTGTTCTTCACTCAGGGTCTGACATCCACAGGGTCAGGTAACACCCCCAGCCTTGCCTGTCTCCCTCCCCATTTGTTTTCACAGGTGTTCCTCCTAATAAATTTCTGCTTAGTGTCTGCCTTACAAAAGACCCAGAATAAGACACGTGGATATAAATGATATGTAAAAATAACGCCCAGTTATAATAAGCCATATTGTGAAGGTGACAAAACTTCAATAGAAGCAATAAATTTTTATTAAACCAGAAGGTCAGCCCTCATAGTAAACTGTCAAAACTAGACTGTTCCTTGGCAACTCTCAAAAAACTTACTCATGTTGGTCAATGAATGCAGCACTTTATGCTTCTACAATTCAGAAACAATTGGACTTCCCCAAAGGAATCAAAATAGTTTTTTTAAGTGCACTTTATTTTCTGATCATAAAAGTTAGCATGCCATTTTAATTTTTTTTTAATTTACATGATATTTCCTCTATCTGTAATAAGTCCTCATGTTTCTCCCCTTGTTTAGTATGACTAGCCATGGAACTTTTTGTAGTTGTCTTAGATTGATTAATAGAAATTCTCCAACAGACATAAGCAAAAAGCCACTTATTTTTTAATGAAGTCAAAGATTTAAGAACATGTCTGTATTGGTCAGCACTTCATGCAGAAGATACAACAGACGGCTCTCAGTTGGAGGAACAATTTTATCAGCCCACTAGTCCCCATAAGAGAACTGCTGATGATAACCCTGAAGAGAGAATGAAGATCTAGAAAAGTCCCTTCTTTTGTTTCTTCCATTGACTCTCAAGGGATTTATATACCCTCCTAGATTCTTCCAACTCTTTGGGGGATTTTGGCTATTGATGGCCCACTTGCCTGATGTAAGAAACTAAGCATTCCTCAGTGTTTACTTAAGGGGTGAGCTGATGTTCAAATTTCTGTGCAAACTCTGCTAGCGTTTTCACGTTACAAGCTTTGCCTTCTTTATTTCTTTAAAACTGACTGTACACATCACTGCTACTGCCACTTGTCTGACTTGACCCAAATGGTTGTGTCCTTCACTTCTAATAGAAACGTGTTGGCATTACCTCTGTGATAGCACTTACCATAATGAATTAAACAATGTTTATATACTAAGCTATTTCACTCAGTTATGAAGAACTTGGTTGAAACACATGAGTTAATGATTTCTGTATCAGAATCTTCCACCTATGCCTATGTTTATCTTCAAGGGTCGGATTACATCCATCAAAAAATTGGGACATTTCATTTACTAAGAATAATAAGAATTACCGGCTCTTATAGAGATAGAAGAAAGTAAAACCTTCCCCTAACTGGTTTCAAGATTGCAGAAGAAACTTTCTGAAATATGTGCAAGTGGCTTCCAATTACATTCAATCATTCCCTTACTGAGCATTCCTGTGCCAGACAAGGAGCTGTGGGCTAGGGATAACAGTACAACGATTATGATTCTGTTTGTTACTAGGAACCTTACTCTCATGGGGAAGATAAATATGTGAACAAATAATTTTTGAAAACTGAGTTCTACTGTCACATACACTTGCATAGAATTCTATGAAAATGCAATTATCAAGGGCTGAAATGCTTCAACAGATGAGATTAGGCACGGAGACCCTGCAGCATAAGAGAGCCTGGAATAGTAGAGGCACTGTGAACAGTCTGTGTGAAACACAAGATAAATATTAGGAAGTAGCAGATGGTGAGGATGAAGAAAAAAATGAAAAACCTAGGTCACAAATGTCTTTAATGCCATGAAAAACATTCTGGTATTTCTTTTAAAGGTAATGTATGTTACTGTCCTATTTGAAGCATTGGTTTGATTCTAAATGCAATATGAGTAATAGGGTCAATTAGACGAATTAGGGTATATTTTTGAGTAGAATCAATAGCACTGGTTGATCTTGTGAAAGCGTGAAGTGAGATGGTGGATGAGAAGTCCACATATAAGCAGAAGTCACATGGCAAGAAGTGGGATGGGGAGAAAAGTACCAACTGAAGTTTTGTTTTGTTTTGTTTTTAAATTTATATTCGTTTCTTTTTTTTTTTTAATGTTTATTTATTTTGAGATAGAGACAGCAAGTGTGAGTGGTGGAGGGACAGAGAGAGAGGGAGAGAGAATCCCAGGCAGGCTCCACACTGCCAGCATGGAGCCCAATGTGGGCCTCAATCCCACAAACCGTGAGATCATGACCTGAGCTGAAATGAAATCAAAAGTTGGATGCTTAATCAGCTGAGCCACCCAGGCACCCTAAGGGGATTATACATTTCTGAAGGGGAGCACTTGCCTTTTTGTCTTGGTGATGGAGGACCAATTGTCTATAAATGACTGTGTGGGCAAAAATGGCAAAGGCAAACAACTCGCTCCCTCAGCCCCACGCACATCAAGGCTGTTTAGAATAAGGCATGTGTGCAAAAATAGCCTACAATAGGGGGAATGGAGTTTCATTAAAATCAAGGAGGGTGAAGAAAAATGCTTTTAAAAGTCTGTGGGTGTAGGGAAATTTAACTCAAATAGCTGTCTATAAAAATAAGATAACGTTGAGGCATCTGAAGTGATTTTCTGCCTATGAGCTCCATCTGTCCGTTTGAAGTTTTTTACATTTATCTCTAAGTGGGCCAAAGTCTATACTTGTTTTTTTTCTTTTATGTTTACAATGTACCAGCAAGAAAATAACAACTGTTACATACAAATAAATGAGCAGCTTATTGTACTGGATGTGTTCATGGTGAAAATGAATATACCATTCAACAAAAGCATTTCATCTAAAATCACTCATATGTTGCCTTTAAATTATCCTTTATCTCTTGCTGATGATTAAAAAAATAGGTTGCCCAGTTACCATCTTATATGGCTACAGAATCGTATTTTTCCAATATCTCATGGAAAAAAAGATTCTAAAAGTCTAAAGAACACCCAGAATTATATTTCAATTCTACAATTCATGAACTAAATGAACAAAAGATAACTGAATTGAATTAAAGTATATCACTACTGAACAAGGGTTCAAAAGTAAAATTAAATTGAGGAATCTAATATAATGAATCACTATCTTAAAGATACTTAAATGTTTTTACAGAGTACTTAATTATCACATAAGAAGTAACATTTTGGAAAAGACAAGCAATCAACTCTGATATAATAGATTAGAAATGAAAATCCATATTATAGTAGTTCCTGTCTCATACTTGAAACTGAAATATATATTGTATCCTTTCTAAAGCCTGTGCCTGTAATATTTTATAGTGAGTGTAAATAATGTTTTTAGAGTATATAACACACTGTCAGCCATGAAGGAAGCTCATAGATGATGGTATTAACCTGATAAGAACAGATACTACACTTGATCTTAGCCAAAAGGCCTAGAAGCGATCATAGATGATGATAAAAATGAGGAATGAGCTTGCTTGTTTTCCACCAGAAGAAATTTTTAAGCATTGAAAGCACCAGAACATAGCACCACCCAATTATTATAAAACATACATTATAATCAATATAATTTAATTGATTTGATGTTATAACACAATAAGCCATTGTTTATACATTAGCAATGAACATCTCTCAAAAAACATCCCATAAAACAAATTTCAGAAATATGTCTGACCAAACAATAGATTGTGCAAAATCTCTCCACAAAACAAACACACACAAGGGGAAATGTTAAATGGAAGTAAGTGTGTATGTACTTGTATTGAGGAATTGGGTCAGATGGGTGTCTTCAACAGAGCAAAGTTTTTAAGAGCATTCACACACAGCACTCCAACCAGACTATGCAGGTTTGTGTCCAGCTCCATGATGTAATAACTTGTGTGACGTTGAGCAAGCCATTGGAATTTTCTGTGAATCTGTTTCTTTTTTTTTTTAATATATGAAATTTATTGTCAAATTGGTTTCCATACAACAGGTGCTCATCCCAACAGGTGCTCTCCTAAGTGCCCATCACCCACCCTCCCATCCCTCCCACCCCCCATCAGCCCTCAGTTTGTTCTTAGTTTTTAAGAGTCTCTTATGCTTTGGCTCTCTCCCACTCTAACCTCTTTATTTTTTCCTTCCCTCCCCCATGGGTTCCTGTTAAGTTTCTCAGGATCCACATAAGAGTGAACACATATGGAACCCTGTGAATCTGTTTCTTAATGCATGAGATGGAATTCGTATGGTTGTTATGATTAATAAGCTAAACATGCACAAGATACATTCCGTTGCACAGATTAAGTAGTTAATAAACGCCAGTTACTTTGAAGTGATATTAAAAATATCTGACAACTTATAGGTCATAGGCACCAACCAATTAGAATGCATGGCAACCTGGTATACACCTCCTCAATACAAACCCTGATTATTTAATACACACTTATATGTGCATGTGTAAAATATATGTGCATAAAGAGTGATTTGTAACCAACTGACACTTTTCAGTTGTTATTAACGCAAAGTTAAGTTATTCACATAACAAGTTATAGAGATATCCTTTAGTGTATCTAAAGATTATGTCAGGAAAGTTCTCCAGGTAGTGGCCAAAATGAGTTGGCTCTTTGAGAGGCATTTATTGATGCCATGGTCTGGCATATTTTCTATAAATGATTGAAAATGGATAAGTGCCATTTTCAGAAGCTTCAGGTCCTGTCAGAAATAGATAATGCCTAACAATACAATATATGCTAATATTAGAGTCATAGAGAAAACAAGATGACTTTGCAGTTCATCTCACAATGACAAGGCTATGTTTGATTTTCCTTTTTTTTAAACCATAATAAAAAAAAGAATAACCGTAATGTTCCTAGGGGGTACCTAAAACAAACATTTCATCATTGAACATGTAAGGGATGTATCAACATACAGATTTTTGTTCCATTTTTTATCCATATATCATCTATCTAACATCTGTCTAGCATGTATCTATCTATCTATCATCTATCTATCTATCACCTATCATCTATCTATCATCTATCTATCTATCTATCTATAGCAGCTAACACAATGAGTGTAATCACATATCTGGACTTGTTGATGAAATATTTTATTTTCTCTCCTCCTACCCCTACAGAAAGTCTCTGGCAGTCTCAGTCTCCAAAAGAATCGGGATTTGTCTTGTTCTTTTCATGCTGTTCCGAGTGTCCTAATGAACATCTACTATGCTGGTGGTTGTTGATTCTGTTCAAAATACTGATGTGCCTCTGGACCGGCCAGATAACATATCTAGATTTTATTTTGGAGATCCTTGTTTTTGCCACGTTTTCATCTCACTCTTGTGTGAAGGTCTCTATCATGGCTGTGATTTCAACAACTAATGGTGTTTTACTTCAAAAATTACACTATAGGATTAATGTTTACAGTGGCACATATTGAACATAATAGAAATAACTGTGAACAATTCTTTATTAATTCATTTTGAGTATGTACTGATATTCCTAGTAAACTGAACAATAAATTTTGAGAATGTTCAAACATTTACCTATATAATGCTCGTCAGGTAATAAGCATATAGATTTATGATTTGATTACTCTGATAGTGACACTAAAAAATTCTCCAGTATTCCATTTGATAGATATTTATTTAGATTTCTTCTATGCCATCTTTGTTACAGGATGTTTTTACTCAAACTATTTCTCACCAGAGAGAGATAAGGCACTCAATACAGCTACCCACAGTTTTGTGAATCATCAGTCCTCATGATTGACAACAAAACAAATCAAGACAAAACCACACTATCCTTGGTTTTGAACTTTTTCCTATATCTTGTTTGCAGAAGACTATGATTTGCTTTCTCTATAGCACCAATATTAAAACTTAAAATTAAGGGGTGCCTGGGTGGCTCAGTCGGTTAAGTGTCTTACTCCAGCTCAGGTCATGATCTCACAGTTTGTGGGTTCGAGCCCTGCACTGGGCTCTGTGATGACAGCTCAGAGCCTGGAGCCTGCTTTGCATTCTGTGTCTCCCTCTCTCTCTGCCCCCCAAAAAACTAAATAAACCTTAAAAAATTTAGAAATAAACCTCAAAATTAAAATGAACAAAAAACCAAAGCTTCCTGAGCTTTATAAGTTATTTAATAAATATACTGAATATCAACTACAGATGAAGCTCTTCTTTGCTGTGTTATAATTTGATAAATTCAATTTAAAAAATTACACTCTTTGGAGAAATATTAGCCATGGGGTGGGTAGGGTTCTAACTTACTTATAAACCTTACTAATTAGTCAATAGTGCTATAAACTAGGTTAGTAGTAAATTGAAACTGAGACACCTAGGGGCTCCTGGGTGTCTCAGTCAGTTAAGCATCCCAATCTACTCAGGTCATGATCTTCTGGTTTGTGAGTTGGAGCCCCATGTGGTCTCTGTCTTGAAAGCTCAGAAGCTGGAGTCTGCTTCAGATTTTGTGTCTCCCTCTCTCTCTGCCCCTCCTCTCTCATACTCTGTCTCTGTCTCTGTCTCTCTCTCAAAAAATGAATAAAACATTAAAAAAAAACCCCTGAGACATTTAATGAAATGTCCACTCCAATACACATTGCTTTAAACCAGAAAAAAAATCACTGAGTAAATGTCTCTAGAACATTTTCAGAATTTCATGAAAGATATAAATTTCAAACAAACATTCTAGGAGATTTATAAAGAAATCCACCTGAGAAAGGAAAAAAACAAACTAGATTCCCTAAATCTTAGAAGAATTATAATATTCCCAGGGTTCAAGGTTTTGTTCAGTCACAAGTTTTAGTCTAATCCTAAATGAAATAACAAGTTTCTCTCTGAGGAAAGTCCTAGTGAATTTTCTTTTCTTAGCACTTAGAAGAAATGTGGATTCGTGCAAACCATAGAGATAGATGCCCAGATTGAATAAACCAATGGCCTCGTCTGTAACCATTGTAATTTAAAGGATGCTGAGAAAACCTTGACAAATGAAGCCCTATAGTCTCAGTGTTACTCTTGAGCTGCCTCAAGTGATCCAAATATCTTCAAACTGAGTCATCTTCTTAGGATGTTACACAAGTGGTTGATAAATAGCAGCTCCTTATCTCCATAGCACTAAAGCCATGGAGAAGTTTTCAGTAAGCTACAAACTGGGACTTGACTCATTGCCCTTTGCTCTTTTATGCAGAATCACCATGCCAGACAGGCATTCAGAGAAACATTACTAAGTACACGACTTTTTAACAAATATTTACTGAGTGCTAATTTGTAAAACTGCTATAGTTATAGTAACTATACCATGACAAGAAATTTGTCAACCCAAAGCGGTAGGAAAATAGCATTTGTTAAACACCTATAGTGTGCCCAGAACTGCACAAGATCTTGCAACCAACTCAAAATACTGTGAAGTGAATGTCCTTTACAATAGGTATATTTTAGACATGAGGAAGCCTCCTCTTAGACTCTTTATTTTGTGAGTAATAGGATATGCACTCCAGACCTTTTAAAAGGAAAAGAATATGGGGATTCATACAGATAGAAATTCTAGAACCAGATCAAGCATAGCTGAAATTTGGCCTACAGTCATATTAATATAGACCATATTTTTTCTTTGCATATTGGCTCTGCCATCTTCTATCTTGATTTCAGGTCTGGGCTTCACATGGTATGAAAAGAACTGCTGATGCTTTAGATCTCCCAGACCAGCCTACACAGAAAAACAGAAGCTGCTTTCTAGAAAGTCCCAGAAAAATTTTTCATTGTAACATATGGGTTCTGAGTGGGTTACACGCCTATGTCTGAACTAATTATTATAGTCAGAGAGAATTTGGGGACGTATTTGTCTATCTCTCTGTACAGGTGCTCTTCCTCTTCAGTTAGTAAGTGAATAAACATTTGCAAAAGACATGGACCTAAGAAGAGGGAGGGAGAATCTGTAGCAGACAGTTTTCTTTTTAAAAAATTTATCTTGAGAAAGTTTATTTAAAAGATTTTGAAGAATCACACCCCATTGGAGTCTGCAGAGAAAAGCAGGGAAGAAATGAAAGTGAAGGTGAGTGGGTAGGGCTTTCCCCTCCTGCCACCCCCACCTATCTCTGTTAAATTAACCTGGGTTGACATTTATTTCTTTTACATAAAGACTTCAACTTCGACATAGGGTTCCATTGCTTTAGTAAGAGAAAAAGAAAGAACACTAATATTTTAAAACTAGGTGTCAGTTGACCTGAATATGGACATAAATTGTGTGTAGTTGTAGGTGAGGAAGGGGGAGGAGTAAGCGAACAAAATCATTCCAGCGAATTAAAGATAAACTAATATTTGAAACAAGCAACATTTCTGGATGAGACACATATCCCTAGCAGACAAATTTTTTAAATGTCCTTTACAAAGTTTAATTTGCTTAAAATTGCACTGTAGTGAGTGGTAGCATCTGAATTTGAATCTATATTATTATCATCCCAAATTGTGAGTTCTTTTTAAAAAATATATCTTTTAATTTTTATTAACTGTTGTGATATTCACATTGTACTATAGGAAAATAAGATAAAGTTTGTATTCCCTTTCCTATTGGAATCTAGAATAATGTCTGGCATGTGAACACTTCAGCTGTGTTGAAAGAATAAATTAAATAAACTAACAATTGAGGTGAGGTTGGTGCACTTAACAAGAAGTAAGTTCTGAGGAGAGTGCTAGCATAAATGACAGAGGAATAGAAAATGTTGCATGAATTGGAGTGTTTTTTTTAATTATTTTTTTATTTTTTTTATTTTTTTTATTTTAAAAATTTTTTTTTTCAACGTTTATTTATTTTTGGACAGAGAGAGACAGAGCATGAACGGGGGAGGGGCAGAGAGAGAGGGAGACACAGAATCGGAAACAGGCTCCAGGCTCCGAGCCATCAGCCCAGAGCCATCAGCCCAGAGCCCGACGCGGGGCTCGAACTCACGGACCGCGAGATCGTGACCTGGCTGAAGTCGGACGCTTAACCGACTGCGCCACCCAGGCGCCCCGAATTGGAGTGTTTTGAGTTTGGCCAGAAGATGGACATATATTAGGAGGGTCTATATCAGAATCAGAGAGAGCCCCTTAGATAAAATGAATGGTTAAGTGGGAACAGGAAAGTATGGTCCATTTCCTGGACCATAAGGTATGTGCAGATCAGTTCTAGGAGTTCAGATCACTAAGGAAGTGGGTTCAACGTAGTTTGGACTTAACCTATATGCAAAAGGAAATATTTTAACATTTTTTTTCTCCCCAGTGCAGAACTATATCATCACAGCTAGGAATTCAGGAAGAGGGATGTAGTGGTTCTCTGTTTAGTGAACTGAAGTAGGGAGAAAAAGCAGTAAAGAGAAACAGTGAAGACCTCATTGTGTTAGCAAGGTGCGAGATAAGGAAGCTCAGCTTAGGGCTGTGTCATGAGAGTGGAGAGGAGCAGATTAATAAATAGACATTATGAAGTTAGACATGAGCAGACAGCAAAAAATTACTGTGGGGTCTGTAGGGACTGTAGACACCACATCATATTTTTTTCCTCTATCCCTTCTGAAATCATTTACCTTTGGAAGAGGAAAATCAAACTTATTTAAGCAAAATTAAAAACTGTGTTAAAGGCCCCAAAGGATCTGAAGAGCTACTTTCCAACCTAGGTCTTGTGCGAGTCTCAACACAAATGAGAGAGAACGAAAATTCAGAATGCCAAGGGGACTCCAATTAGGGAAATTATAAAAAATTTTATCAAAGGTGGCTTTGAGATGAGCTCTGAAGGGTTAATTGGGCAGATGATGAAGAAACAAGGCATTCTGCAAATAAATGCAGATAGGTGAGAAAATAAGGTGTAGGTTTGCTGTGAAGAGGAGAGTTTAGTTGTAGCACAGGTGCATACGAGAGAGAGGGAATGTTTTAAAGGTAAGTTTAAGATAATTTGTAGAGGACATCAGTCATTAAGGTTTACCTGAAAAGTGAAAAAAGGACTTGAACACTAAAATGTATTAAGTGTTAAGAAACTAAATTTAGACACAACTGAGTTTATAGCTGGTTCCAACACTTATTAGTTAAGTGATTCACCATATGTAGACTAGGGATAAAAATTTATGTAGCTGCTAGTTTTAAATGAGGCAGTGCATAAAAATTCTGAGCTCACTGTCTGGCATAGAATAAGTGCTCAATGTTTCCTCATTACTCTTAACACATTATATAATAACCATAGTAATAAGAACAAAACTATAACCAAGCAATGCAACCTGAGGGTAGATTAATGATAAAGTAAACTCACACTTGACTTCAGAAAATCAGACTTTGCTACTATATTAAAATAAAATTGTAGAAAACCACTTTAAATGATTATTATACATAGGACCAGAGGAAAGTTGGACATTAATCATGAAGCTGCTAGGCAATATGAATAAGTGGTAGTCAGGTATTTCCTGTATTTCTAATAAATTTCCCATGTACCTGGGCTTCTTTTTTCTTAATATTTTCATTCCTTTTTTTCCTGATAAAATCCAAATTCTTGATTTATTTATTCGCATACTTTTAGGAAATCATTATGAGTTTATCATAATAAAAAAAGTGAATCTCTTTAAATTATTTACCTGAATGGCTTACATTTTAATTTAATGATATTGTTTATATTTAACTAGTATAAATACAATAAAGAAAAATATTTCCCTGGTAAATTTGAAATTTTAATAATGACTTCATAATAGGAAGATTAAATATAACGTATCTGCCTTCTGTAAAGCCACATATTATGGTTATCCAAAAGTGTTTTCAAGTATTTAAAAGTTTTAAAAGATGGTAAATAGATCAACTTGAATTCAGATAAGTGGTAAAAGTATCAAAAAGATTATCAATACATCTTTATATGATGTTGTCAAGGCACAGACTTGAGTCAAGAAATGAAAAATGTGAAAAAAGGTTAATGTGACCTCTCTTTTTATAAGGTCTCTGATAATGATGATACCTATGATATATCTCTTCATTCATATTCATTCATAAAGCATTCATTATTAAGTTATCATAATGTATATCTCAAAATGACTGTTGCTAAATAATTTCTATTCTATCCTATTTTTGTAGTGTTTATTTATTTTTAGAGAGGGAGAGAGAGTGCAAGCAGTGGGAGGGGCAGGGAGAGAGGGAGAGAGAGAACCCCAAGCAGGCTCCTTGCTTTGACATGGGCTTGATTCCGTGAGATCATGATCTGATCTGAAATCGAGTCAAACATTTCACCAACTGAGCCACTGGCACCCCTCTGATTCTATTTCTTAAAAAAATAATTTGTGTCCAAAAAAACCTCTCTAAATTATATTCCATTATGTTCCAATGTGAATAGTAATTTGGACAGAAGTAAGGTTTGATGTCAAAAATTACCAAACAAATTAAGGCTATAAACAAGGAATCCTAGAAGACATGTCTAGCCCACATAAAGATATGTGTACCTATGATCTACTAAAAATATTTCTTAACATCATCTTCCTATGTAAACTAATAATCTATTTTCAAATTATTTTCATGTATTAATTAAATAAACATTGTCCAGTTTTTTAATAAAAATTTTTCAGATGTTCCAAATATTCTATTATTTCATATTTGTGCAGCCAATTTTTGAACAGAATTTAAATAATATTCACTTTAATTAAAAACATTAAAATATTTTCTATTACTCAAAGTTGATGAATAATCTCGATTTACATTACAGGGGAAAAATCTAGGTTATTTTAGGATTTTCTTGGCTTAGTTACATAAATCAGCCACTACTTTCATAGCACATGCAAACTCTGATTCCCTTTTGTTTCAAAGAACTAAAAATTGTATTTATGGATGCAAATTACATAAGCATAAAAGTAAGCCTCTACATTATGACAAAAAATGAATTACCGTAATTTCATACAGTTTTCCTTGAAAATCAGTTGTCAATATAGAAAAAAAATCAATAAGTATTCATTATCTCCCCCAAATAAAAGAAAAAACTGGAAGATAAGAAAAGTTTCCTTAGTATAGAAAAATTCAGCTAACCTCAGTCTAAACAAATACAGACATTTTAACCATAACTAACCCAGCTAGCAGTTTTATAAGTCATTTAAGACAAGTGTCATTTTTATCTCCTCTGAAGTTAGCTATTTCAATACATTTTGTGAGATTTATATACCTACACAACACTAGTGTGTATACCAAAGGATATAACCCTGGAAGTTTGATATTTGTTGCCTAGTGTTCTTATTCTACTCATGAGGTCATGTTGAGTATTTCCATTTATGACTGTTGACAGATGAGACCTAATAAGCAGTTTCTCTATATATCTACTAATTTGGTTGGTTTTTCTGTAAAAGTACATTTTAAAGGTTTCTGATATCCTTAAGTACCTTACTTTTGCTTGAACCAAATCTTAAAGAACTCTAAAACCTGAAATTTTGCGGCATGGTTACTTTTTCAAAAAAGAGAAGCAAAAGCTAGAACACTGCTACATAACAAGTGAATGATAATTTAATGGAAAAAAAAAAGGAATGCATCTGCGTTAAAATTATTCGATTGGCTTACAACAACCAGTTCCTTTTTCCTACATGGATAGCCATAGTACGACATCTCACTATCTCACTGTAAATATACAGCTAGATTAAAACAGCACAAAACATCAACTTGGGTAGATTCACAGTGAATAGTTTTGACAGTCTTAAATCATTGTAGACAGAGAATATCAGTGCCACCAATGTTGTCCATCTAAAGACAGCCCCCCACTACCACCACTAATTATACAGTTAAATTAACTTTGTTTTTATAATTAACCAAAATTGAAAAGTGATGTATACATAAAAAAGTATTTAGCCACATTCAGAGAAAATTTCCAAAATGTTTTATGACAGTAATCATTAATTTATGCATGATTATCAAAGATAAAATTATTTATTTAACAGTATTGCTTTGTTGAGCCACAGTAAGTCTTTCATTCAAAAGGGAGTTTTTGTTATGCTATGATACTTGTATTTAAAGTTTTAGTACTTTTATCAAATGTTTCAGCAATAAAAATTAATGAATTCATAAGATATTCTGGTAAAAGATATCATCTTCCTTCAATAGAATAATAATATAGTCACTTCAGATAGAAGGAATTAGAAACTCCAATATACATTATTCTTTTGTATACACATTTTATGAGATCTAGTTAATGGTTTATAAGCTTGATTCAAAATACTATAATCTATTAAATATATGCATGAAATAGGTCATGGATTGCATATATTAAATTCACATAAGAAATTACTTAAATTCTCAGGATGAGCTCTACCCCTCACTTAATGTATTGCATTATATCTTCACTTTTTATATGTTTATTTACTAATGTTTTTAAATATTTTTATTGTTTATATATATATATATATTTTTTTTTTTTTGAGAGAGAGAGAGGCAGAGTGTGAGCGCAGGAGGAACAGAAAGAGAAGGAAACACAGAATCCAAAACAGGCTCTAGGCTCTGAGCTGTCAGCACAGAGCTTGACACAGGGTTCAAACTCAAAAGTCACAAGATCAGGACCTGAGTCCAAGTTGGTTGCTTAACTGACTGGGCCACCCAAGTGCCCCTGTTTATTTACTAATCTTAATTGTTATCTGAGTCTGTTTTTACTACCAAGCAAAGAGAGCAATCCATGTAACTTTATCATTGACTCATTTAAGGTAAAATAAGTTAGATTTACCATTTCCAGCAAAACTCAAAATCATATGTGACAAAGAAAAACAAGTACAAGTATGCTGCATATACCCCACAGCTGTCACCTAACAAGAATACTGGGTCCTATCAAATGGAAAGACCTATGTTTTACTGAACACTTTGATGAGTTAGCATAAGGATCTCTGAGAGAAGCAAGAGCTATGTTTCTTTGCATAATAAAACTCAGATCTGCAATGTAGAGTGTTTCTAAATAACATGTTATCCTTGCTCCATTGATTTCTTCCTTTAAAAATTCTATAGGATGAGTCTATTTAGGGGCTTTATTAAATCCCAGAAGTTGGAGTCTACTAATAACATCTGTACAAAACTTTTCCTTTTTTAAAATAATGAGATTCCCATGTTTTAAATACAGTTTGCCCTTTAAGTCAAATATTGTTTCCTCTACAATAAAAAAAAATTACAGCTAATATGAGCTACTAAGCTAAGTGTATATGTATCCAAAAGAGATGCTGGTCTACTTGGTTCATCCACTTTGGACACTAGGCCTTGTTTATTTATTTATTTATTTATTTATTTATTTACTTTTACACAGGGTTCAGATAGTGCAAAGACCTGTTAATATAGGACAGAGACCAAGCAGGGAAGCAGACCGTGTTCTCTAACTCGAGAAATAATGATGATAACACACTGAATACACACACATACATGCACACACACACACACACACACACACACATCCCACTTGGCTGCAAGCGCACCACTTGGTTTTCTGTCTAAGCATTTTACACTCCATGTGTGTATCACACTAGTATGGTAAAGAAGGTTGAAAGTAAAAAGGTAATCCAGTAACCTTAATGAAAAATAAAAATAGCATTACAGATCCAAGTTGAAGGGTATAGTGTGTTTATACTTCTTTAAAAATAAGATGAAGAAAGCTGTCAAGTGTTTATGCAGAAGAAGCTTTGCACCCATGTAATAATGCTGGAAGGTTTTCCAGCAATGATTTGTATATGTATATTCAGACATGCTCATAAATCTACATATATGTACTTTGTTTAATAAGCAACTTATGAATGTCTTATGTTTTTCAGATAGTGCACTAGGCTCTGTACATGTAAGGATCCCAAGATACAGAAGGTCCTGACAATCTACAGTGTGTGTTTGTGTGGAGTAGAGAGGGCAATGAAGAATTTCAGAGACACTGGGAAAAGAGAAGGCCATGGTTTCAGAATTTATGAATGTTTCAGATATTTACTACGTAAGAGAATATAGATAGAAAGAGCTCCCACTCCTAGGATATTTAGAATCCTTCTAGTTTGTTAGTTTATTTCTTTGTGGGAGGAATTAGCATATAAGGATGAATGGAGTAAAAAAAAAAGAACTTCATTAAACTGTGATTTTGTGAGCTCTTTAAGAATCATTTTGCAAAACAATTTTAATTGTGGCTTCTCATCCTGAGATTATATTTTTCCTAAAAATGAATTGCCCAACTGATATTTTCAATTTCTAATGTGCTAGGATTTTAGTGTAACCGGACAATTTTACTGCTAAAATTGTATCTCCTTACACCTGGCCTATCCATGAATCAAGTCACAAGTGTAGAGTTGTCTTGATAAATGGCTAACCGTATATATAATTTTGCTTTAACAGATTTGATAAAATATGAAGAAGAATGATATACTTTACTTTAACTTTCACTTTAACAGAATGTTTATTTTTCCCTTGGAGAAGCTTCAAGGAAACATAAATCAACTCCAATCCCTTCTTAATCATTTCCTTGCTGTAATTTATAACAGAAAAGGAGTGCTATATACCTCTCTCCAGACTCACAGAATAGTGCCCGTTACTTGTTATTTCAGTTTTCTTCATCTCTTGCAGTGGAGCCATAGTCATTGGCTGTGCAGGAATTATGACTGATCCGAAACTGGATAAGCACTGAGCCTCTTTTCCACATTTGACTGCAACCCTCTTACATTACACTCTTCATACTCAT
Source organism: Prionailurus viverrinus (assembly GCF_022837055.1). Classification (NCBI taxonomy): domain Eukaryota; kingdom Metazoa; phylum Chordata; class Mammalia; order Carnivora; family Felidae; genus Prionailurus; species Prionailurus viverrinus. Next base: position 66,869,335 of record NC_062564.1, on the reverse strand, counting down.
TCGACTTTTGAGGGTCCTAAAACAGTACCTCCAACTACCCTTTCCTTTCCAGACCACCAAAATTGAAGAGTAACACTGAAGTCCACTAACCATGGAATTATCCAGTTTGAGATATTTATTCGACACTGACATCATCTTGGAGTATGTGGCAAGGAAGGAAGGAGTTTTATAAGGAAACTTTTGGAACATTACTTGTTTGTTTGTTTGTTTTGTTTTGTTTGGTAGGTCAGGTCCAGAGGAAGAGAAAAATGTGGAAATTGGCATTTTCAAGTGTTATTGCTTTTAAGGTCTCTATTATATATACTCTATTCATCTTATTGCTTATCAATGTAATCATTGATTGAAATAACACACACACACACACACACACACACACACACGCCCTCCCGAGTTCAAACATTAATTTTAAGAAACTACATAATCAACCAATCAACCCATAAAGTAAAATGCTAGTAAGAAAGATTATCAAATTTCCCAACAACTCCATTTTCCTCTCAAGAAGTAGAAGCACTTTAAAGGTAAATTTCTAGAGAAATATAACCCAAAGAAACAGGAGAAACAGAGTTTGAAATTCTAGGCAATATTATCAAATGGTGGTGTTGTTGAGGGTGATGTTAAGGTTAGGCAAGCCTTTCTTTCGAAGCATCTCAAACAGCATCATCGAAGTTGCTATCTCCCCTTTCTACTGTAGGACTACTACTGAAGTAGCACATAGTCTAGAAATGACTTCCTTCTTGTATTTACTGTAAGTCTCCTGTGTGCCAGTTGAACTAGATGGTATTAAACTTGTCTGTAGATGCAGTCATAACTTCAGAGAGGACAAGAGATGGAAGACACGTGATTTGTAGACCTATAAGGGTTAGGCTGTAAATACACATTTTTTCCTTCATGTAGCGCCTATTTTAATTTTTTTTAATGTTTATTTATTTGAGAGAGAGAGAGAAATCATGAGCAGGAGAGGGACAGAAAGAGAGGGAGACACAGAACTTGACCTAGGTTGCAGGCTCCATGCTGTCAGCACAGAGTCCAATGTGGGGCTGGAACCCAAGAGCTGTGAGACCGTGACCTGAGCCTAAGTCAGACGCTTAACCGCCTGAGCCATCCAGGCATCCCAATGTGGCACCTATTTTAAATTGTATCAAAGGTATTATTTTAGTCAGGGAAAATTTTAAAGAATTTCTTAGAGCCCTAAACGTTGTGCCCCTTTAATGGAGGTGAAACGATCTAGCTGTTACCTTCTTCCTTATCTTCCAATTACTTTTATTCATGACAAGTCAAAGGCTCTCAGAAAGAATTCTGCTAATTCCTGCATTTGTTGTAGTTGCTGGCCTTCTAGGTATCTTGCACTAAGCTTTATCAAGTTTCCTTGCTCTGAACCACCTTGGCCCCTATGTAATTTTCTCTTTAGTCACCCCTCTACCAAGAATAAATCATTCTTTGGAAAAATTATGGAAGAACTTTCAAAAGGCAGGGGGAGTTCCATGGAATTATTTTGTCACTCATTGCTTGGATATCTTCCACCTCATTAGCTACTCCTCTTATTTTTTCAATTCTGCTCACCCGTTGAATCTTTACAGGGAAAATTAAAAAAAAACATATGATAATTTGATAAATCACTGCCAAACCTGTGTTTTTTTTGTTTTCTATACTTATTAGAGTAAAACTTGCACAGTAAGTTGTAACCTTTACACATACTACAACACAAAATTGACATTAAATTCTTTTCTCTTCAGAATGGTACCAAAAATTAAACAATATAAATTATGTAAATGTTCATTCTTTATGAATTTTAGTTGCTTTGAAGTTAATACAACCATTGTAATACAATCATTTTTCTGGGGGAAAAAAAACCTTGGTTTTAAATCACTTTTTAATCTCTGACTAATTTAAAAAATCGGTACAAAAATTATAAAATCTCCCATGCATTAGCCAAATCATAAAAATATTAAAAGTAGAACTATAATATCATTCAAATATATTTATTTGCATTTAATATTATAATAACTCAGCTCTTTGGGTACAAGTTATGAGTACAATAATGAAATATTTTCCTTTACATTTGTAGAGCACTTTTGATTAAAAAAGAAAATTTTTTTTTCTTTTTTCTTTTTTCAGGGAATTTAAATTCCCTGAACAGTTGGAGGGGGGGGATATTGACCAACTCACACTCAAATGTATTAAAAATATCTATGCTAGAATTTTAATAACATTTTAAAAACAAACTTTCAGTCAATAGGTACTGAGTCAATCCCTTTCAGAAGTTGAGTAAGTAGTTGGAACTTTGGGGAAACACGATTATAATACACCTTCTCTCATCTTCCTGGAAGTTTAGTTTCATTAAAATAAACTGAATTCACAACTGGGGCTCACATATGCATATCTTAAAGAATGGCTGCACGCTGGTCTGGAGTTCTTTATTATCTTCTGGATAAGCACTCATATTCAAGAAAGTGGAAGGCAAGGACACAAGCTTGGTCCAGTAAACAGAAGTCAACAGTTTAAAGACCATTTTGATTTAGATCAAAGATAGCATGGCATTGATGTATCTGTTTTATCCCCGGCCTAGGACTCAGGTACCCTTCTGATTTCTACAGAGAAAAAAGGAATACATGAAACTAAAGGGGATTTTTCTCGAATAAAGTGTCACTCTATAAGATAAATTTAGAATAACTATATGTGGCCTAGGCTGTGTCTCTCAAGGAATGGGAAGGAATTCAGCTGAGAAACTGAATGAGTAGATGGAACCAGGCCTTCCTTCTCAGATATTTTTAAAATGGAAATTAGTTTTTTGAAATGTAAATTCCTCAGGCCACTCAAAATGGGTGAAGAAAATGTGAAATATATGTACACACACACACACACACACACATTGGAATATTACTCTGCCATAAAAACAAATGACGTTTTTCACAACAACATGGATGAACCTAGAGGGTATTATGTTAAGTGAAATAAGACAGACAAGGACAAATATCAAATGATTTCACTAATATATAGAATCTAAAAAGCAAAATAAGTGAACAAACAAACAAAAACAGAATCATAAATACAAATAGCAAACTGGTGGTTTTGAGGGAGGGGCTAGAAAGCGGGATGAGTGAAATAGGTGAAGGGGACTTAGAAGTACAAACAGAGAATATGGTCAATAACATTGTAATATTTATGTATGGTGACAGATGGTAACTACACTTACCATGGCGAGTACTTTATAACACAGACAATTGTCAAATCACTATGCTGTACACTTGAAACTAATATAACATTGTGTGTCAACTATACTTATGTTAAAAGGGGGAAAATAAATTAGAATCTCAAGGACTTTTAAAGTACTGAGAATATTAAGCGGTCTTAAAAAGTGAACATCTTCCTAGATTTTGTGAAGACTGAATTTTTTAAAATTTTTATTATTTATTTATTTATTTTGAGAGAGACAGAGACAGCACCAGTGGGGAAGGAGCAGAGACAGAAAGAGGGAGAGAGAAAATCCCAAGCAGGCTCCACACTGCCAGCACAGAGCCCAACATGGGTCTTGAACCCACGAAATCACAAGATCATGACCTTAGCCAAAACCAAGAGTTGGACACTTAACCAACTGAGCCACCCAGGCACCCTGACTGATTATATTTTAAACTACAAGTTCATTTTTTAATACAGATTGATAAAGTAATTTTGGTTCTCTTAAATTCCTCAGTCTTGATTTACTTTATACACTAGATTAAGCAAGCTTGAGAATTATAGACACTAAAAAAAGAAAAAGAATAAATAAAAAGAGAACAAAATGAGAAGAAGCCAAGCAGGGAAAAAATAGAGACTTTTAGCAAAATTGAAAGTATTCGCAAGGGAGCCCCTGCACCAATGTAAATTACAAGTAGAGTAGTCTGAAAGATGATTATGGGCAACATAATACTTAAACATTATTTCATTCCAGTCCTTAGAAAGAAATGAAGTAAACTAGCTAAGGTCACAATAGCCAATGGCAAATGGTGTTGCTGGGACATTCAGGCTTGAATCTATCTGACAGGAAACGTAAGTACTTACTACTACTTCTACAGAATTCATGTGCTCTTAATGTTGTATTTGTTGCATCTCTGATATCATGTTAGATGTTGAGAAATCCAGTACATAAGAAATACAGTTCCCTCATTGCTATATAATTCCCTCAAAACTGTACAAATTCTGGTTTAGGAGATAGTGTAGTATTTTCTTCTTTATTCCCATTCTTATGAGATATGTGAATTAGGAGCCTACCAGTTTTTAGGCACTTAGAATATAAAATCCTGACACTTGTCCAAGAGCTTTTCAGACATTGGAGATATAAATTATTTGTAGTGAGAGTGTAGCAATCTGAGAGAAAATTAGATTAATGTGATGAGGGGTCAGAGGAAGGAAACTCATATTAATCCAACACATATTATGGGTCAGACCTTCTGCATAGCCTGGAAATACATACCAAGCAAAACAGTCAGAAAATAGTTTCAAATTCCAAAAAACACAATTTATAAAAAGATCAACCTTTGCAACACATATTTAAACACATGCCAAATTTGATTAGAAAAAATATGTTACATGAAATTGGCAGAAGAAAAGATTGTGTCTATCCATCAGATTTTCCTAATGTAAAAAAAAATTCTCATTACGTTAAAAATAGTTTATGTTTAATGTTTTGATTTTGGAAATGTATGCTGAATTTTACTCTTACTCTTCACTTTAGTAATAGGAATAGTGAGTAGAAGAGTAGAATAGTTGCAGTGGAAAATTTGACCATCTGCATTCATTAAAATGGGACTCCATATGCAAGTAGGATTGTAATTTAGTATAAATAAAGCAAAACAATCTTGTATTTCACTATGCATCCCTAAAAGGAAAAAGATTTAAAATATCCTCAAGCACACTTTCCAGTGTTTCTCATAATATATAGAAATAACCCAAATAAAATTTTGCCTTATATGTCTTCATATTATTAGGATGCTCCTCTAATTATTAGCTCCATCTCTAGCTATGTTGTAAGACCCTAAAGAGATGTTATCTTCTGACTGCATATGTATCAATTCTGTAATTGTGCAATGCAGTCTTGAATGTCAATTATAAATACAACCCCAGAAATACACATAGCACTTACAGCATTTAGACAAAGTTAAACTCTTGGCCTGGTAGGTATCTTACCATAATGAAATAATTTACTGGTTGCAGGGGAAAAGAAATACCCCCGAACTGTACACTATTAACCTGATTAGTGTTATAGACACAGAAAATTTGCTGCAAAAATTCCATCTTTAGTGCATTTGGAAAAAAAAGCAAATTTCAGAATAGTATATTAAATACAGTAATGCATAATAGGAAATGGGGTAAATAAAAGCAAGTTTTACATATTAAATTATTGATTAGTGATAATTCATCAATAACTTGAAAATAAAAAAGGAATAGTTGTTACTCATAACACTCACTGCCAATTAAATGAAGTTGTATCCTTATCAAGTGTATAAAAATATTTTTAGGTACCATCTCAAGTGGTACCATTTTTGGTTAATATGCTGATTTCTTCTGTATCTGAATTATTAGAGTGCTTATAGTCAAATGTAAAAATTATGACTTTGATACAAACAATTTTAAAATATGCTGCATTTTCAACAAGTTCTACTTATTTTCCATAAAACATGCAATAATTGTGACAGGCCATTACATTTTTTAATCACTTTATTGCTGAGTACATAATAGACACTCTGAAAGTAATGGTCAATTGCTTGAAAAATATGCTAACCTCTTTGAAAACATACTTGACTGTGCAAATGACAGTTTATATGTAATGTCTGACTATGAGCCACAAGTCTGATTTATTAATCCCCCTTTTTTTCCCTCATGAAAGTTGAATTTCATAATCTTTCATAATTCTTACAGCTCCAATTCTTAGATAAGATAATTTCCAAATAATACAAGGGAAATATACACAAGAATCAATAATGACTCATATAACATATCTGGAGCATTTCCACCTCATTCACTTGAGAAACAGAACGTATTAGTTAGGTTCAAATTCACTAACATTGCGAAGCAATACTTTAAAAGTTTTCCAAATAGATTATCAAGATACACAGTACCTGAAATTGTGATATTATCCAGCATTTAAGCCATTTCTATGGAACTTTGGAGTGACATCATTCGAAGTTAATACTTTTCCTCCTCTTGTAAGTACACATGAAGATGGAGCACAATAACGTATTTCTCAAAGGGTAGACCTCAAGCATTTTATTTAAACTTACTGTATACTTCTTAATACAGTTTTATATTAATTTCTTATGGACATTTTTATAGTAATTTCCATATAGACGTGGTGTAAGAATGTCATTATAATATATTGAATAGATTTCTAGAAGAGTGGTTCTTTCATCATGCTGAGTTCAAATGCCAGCATTTTGTAAAAGCCTAATAAGAAGACTCTAATGACAGCTTGCAGAAATATTAACTGTAAAATTGATTTAAAAATGCAACTGATCTTTTAAAATTCACTTCCTTATTAGGCATACAAAGAAATGCATGACAGGAAACTCATTACTAATGTTGGTAAATAAAATTTCATCAAGTAGATGAGACAAGGTAAATCATGTGTGTATTTGTTGTATAACAGAAATGTGTTTTAGTTTTTATGATTTCCCATGGCTTCCTGTCTAAATTAGGAGGAATCCAAAAACTGATCATTCATTTTAGCACTTACCTCATATGTGTGATGATGAGTGTTGTCATGGGGATAAAAAAATCATCCACTCGGTCAAACTGCTTTCCCACAGGCTGGGTGTGAATAGTGTGGTGGGGAACATTCCCACTGGCCAGGGTTATTACCTAAACAGAACACTCCATGGTTAGACATTGGCAGTGCGTTCCCTTAATAGTATCAGTGTTAACTTTATTTAGAGATGAAACAAATCAGCAGTTGTTTCTTAGATTCTTTATTGCCATCCTGAAAATTAGTACATCATTAAGCAAATTGGAATTTTGTAATTGTTTGCTTATTTTTAACATAGAAATTTGTTTTTATAAAGAAAAAACCAAAAAGATTTGTCTTGAATAATTTCTGCTTAAATTATAAAATTATTAATTTTTTTTAACGTTTATTTATTTTTGAGACAGAGATAGAGCATGAACGGGGGAGGGTCAGAGAGAGAGGGAGACACAGAATCTGAAACAGGCTCCAGGCTCTGAGCAGTCAGCACACAGCCCTACGCGGGGCTCGAACTCACATACCGCGAGATCATGACCTGAGCCGAAGTCAGACGCTTAACGGACTGAGCCACCCAGGCACCCCTAAATTATAAGATTATTATAAACAAGTTCTGTGTTATAAACATGTTAACCTTGCTATAATGAGAAAAATAAAAAAAACAAGCATACATATGATGCAAATGAGATTATTAGCTTTCCTTCCTTCTTTCCTTCCTTCCTTCCTTCCTTCCTTCCTTCCTTTATTCAGTTTTGTTAAGGTATAGCTGATGAACAGAAAACTTTTAATATAGAACAGAGCTGGAAGTAAAACTGAAAACTCTAAAACAAATCATACATAATATTTTAGCGCTTAATAACGTTAGAATAGATGAAATTATATTTAACTTTTTCCTCCTATACATTGAAAATAACAGGTTCAAGTAAGTTTTTATCAAAGACTTTTCCTCTTTTTATTCATTGTTAATTGGTTTTTAAAACTTTTATAGTCCATTCAAGAAAAGATGACTACATTTAAACTCTTTTGTTCCTCATATCCCATTATGCACCAAATTCTATCAGTTCTTTCTTCAGATTTCTCACACCTCCATATGTTTTCCTGTTCCTGCTGGACAATCATTGCTCTGTGTTAGCCTTTTAAAGCACTTTCTGCCTTTATTTCTCTCCTTTTAAATCCTTTCTACATATGGCCACCAAATTAAACTTCTTAAACTATTGACTGACTCTCCTAAGTTAAGTAGACTTTCCCCCCTTAAAACTGAGTCTTTTCCTTTGGTTTATATGACAAAAGTAAATAGCACTTTTGATTTTTTTTCTCCGAGAAACTAAGTTTTCTTCATTTCTTCATTTCTTCAGGCTGATCGCAGCAATAATAACATTATGGAGAGCTTGCTATATACCAGTATGTGTTCTAAGCAGTTTACAGGCATCACATAACTTAATAGTCAAACAACACTATAATGTATCCCAACATTACTGATGAAAATTATTTTATGCCAATGAAGCATAACTGAGCATCTCATTTGTGTTTGGCATAGTCCTAGGTTGTAAAAATACAGTGCCTCCCTCTCTGTTCAGCATAATGCTCTCCGGTTCCATCCACATTGTTACAAATGGTAAGATTTCATTTTTTTGATTGCTGAGTAATATTCCATTATATATATATATATATATATATATATATATATATATACCACATCGTCTTAACCATTCATCATCAGTTGATGGACATTGGACTTTTCCATAATTTGCCTATTGTTGATAGCACTTCTGTAAACATTAGGGTGCATGTGCCCCTTCAAATCAGCTTTTTTCTATCCTTTGGATAAATTTCTGGTAGTGCAAATGCTGGATGTACAGTAGTTCTCTTTTTAAGTTTTTGAGGAATGTCCATACTGTTTTCCAGAGTGGCTGCACCAGTTTGCATTCCCACCAACAGTGCAATAAGGTTCCCCTTTCCCTACATCCTCAAAACCATAAGACACTCTTAAATATAGAGAACAAACTGAGGGTTGAAGGGATAGTGGGGTGGTGGGATGGGTTAAATGGGTGATAGGCATTAAGGGGGGTGCTCTTCAAGATGAGCACTGGGTATTATATGTAAGAGATGAATCACTGGGTTCTACTCCTGAAGCCAAGAAGACTATACTGTATGTTAACTAACTTTTCCCTAGTTCTTAGTCTGGACTTTGTTTCCTGATGGTTCTAGATCATTCTCATTGCTGCAATTGAATGGGAAGAGGTGGATTACCAGATACCAGGACTGAGCTGACTAACTGCCAGGACACACAAATTGATCCACAATGCACCTTAATCAACAGGCCAGATCTTGGGACAATCCTTGGCTCATTCCTAATGGCATCCTGCTGCTTGTTTCTCTATCTGTAATAACCTACAGCTGCCAACTCCCACTGTCACCCCATCTGGCTGGAGCCTACTTCCTGGCCAATAGCAAGACGTAAAGACTTTATTCCAAGTTGTTTCCTGGGGACATTTCCTCTCTAATTATTGTGCATTTGAAAAGATAACATATGGATTGTAAATCTGTGTAGATGACAGACTCATGACTTTCAGAACAGCATTTCCTAAATTTTCGTAAGGCATAGTTTCCTTTAAAAAAAAAAATAACGAGGGGCGCCTAGGTGGCTCAGTCGGTTAAGCGTCCGACTTTGGCTCAGGTCGTGAGTTCGAGCCCCACATCGGGTTCTGTGCTGACAGCACAGAGCCTGGAGCCTGCTTCAGATTCTGTCTCCCTCTCTCTCTGCCCCTCCCCTGCTCACGCTCTGTCTCTGTCTCTGTCTCTCTCAAAAAATAAATAAACATTAAAAAAATTTTAAAAAATAATAAAAAATAAAAAAATAACGATAATAAACTTTGATAATTCATCTGAGAATACTAATTGGAAAACCACTGTCTTATGTACCTATAGTTATGAAATTTATTAGTTGTTATTAATTAATTATAAATATCACAGAAAATATATTTTGCTTCCATAATTGGTAAAGTTGTATAGATTTAATTATAGTCAAATGAAAACACAAAGTGTAAGTATATATACGAGTTTCAGATCTTTGATAAAAATGCTTTCGCACCTTCAAGCTTTCAGTGGCCACTATTATAAGATATATTGCATTAGGGCAAAAAGTTATTGCCTAGCCATCACAACCTGACATCAATATCTCTAGTTCTAGTCTAATCTTTCAACATGCCACAGGAACACTTTAGCAAAAATCAGACCTTGCCCATATTTTTGGTTTGGTGAATTCAGTTTCTCCAAAGGTAAGTCTGTTCCCCTTTGAAACAAATCTTAAATCCCATTTCCTTTGCAGATGTTTCCTGATAATCTTATTGGAAGACAGTTAACCATTAATCTGTTGACATTTCTGCTGAGTCAAGTGTTTCTGAGCAGAGGGCACTGGCAGAGTTGGTTAAAGGATGACAGGGTAGCAAAAAGGCCTTGGAAACTAAAGGTGGTGTATTGCTCCAGAGAGAGGTAGAGACTTAACTCCTTTGAGCTTTACTGACATTCCAGGGCACCGTCCTGATAAGATTTGCATCCCAGAGTAATAATAATGTCTATCTTTCACAGGAGAGGATGGGCTATTGTGCCAGCAGTCTTAAAAAAACTTGGAGACACATAATTGCAGGGTCCTTCTCTTGTTAGTGCAACTGTGCTGAGGCAGGGTAATATTAATCTCTCATGGCATCACACCATGGGAATGGGGTTGGAGAATTAACACGAATATGCTCCTTGAGTAAGAAATGGTCTGTTCTATGATCCAGAGACTCTGTGTTTCCTGTCAGCCTGTCTATCTATCAATCTAATCTATCACAGATTTATATAGATATATGTGCATGTGTGTAAATTTTACTTCATGCAAATAAATCTTATGGTATGTACTATTTCAATAGTACTTCTGAATTCTTACATATTGTATTATATTTTCAGGTGTGGAACTTACCTTTCCCTCCATCCAGCAAGTACTTAAAAAAAAATCATTAAATCTTACTAGCATATTTTTTATTAGACATCCAGAGAAAAAGAACCCATTTTTTAACGGCTGGATAATGTGTGGGAAGTTACTTAACACCTTTATAAAGCCTTTTCCTCCCTTTCTGTATGATATTAAAGGAGTTTGCCTAAAGTGCCTTATGGAAGGATTGCAACACTGAGGATTGCAACATTAATCTATCCAAGTAGCAAATACCAATAGGGAGGGGAAGAAATCAGTTCTAAAGAATATAGTAGAATGAAAATATATACAGCTTGTAGGGTGCCTGGGTGGCTCAGTTGGTTAAGTGTCTGACTTTGGCTCAGGTCATGATCTCATGGTTCATGAATTGGAGCCCCACATCAAGCTCTCTGCTGTTAGCACAGAGCCCACTTTGGATCCTCTGTCCTCCCTTTCTCTCTGCCCTCCTCCACTTACTATCTTTCTCTCCCACTCTCAAAATTAATAAATAAGTTTTAAAGAAAGTATAAAAATAAATAAAAAAAGAAAATATATACTGCTTTAAAAGAAAAAATTAACTTTTATAAGCTGTGTTTATTTTATTTTTAAGGTAATAGAATTAAAATAATTCATAAGAATGGTTTTTTAAAAAATAATATATATTGGCCTGTTTTATCTTGTCAAGATTTAAGAGTAAAATATCAAATAACTAGACGATATTACTATATTGTCATAGATCAGTCAAGCAGTTGTCCACAATGAACACTGTAGTCTTTCCATCAAAAGATTGGCCTTGTTACTTCATGTTCTTGAATCTAGGCAAGGAGTATGCCTTGCTTTGATCAATAAGCTGTAGTAGAAGTGACTTTATGTGAATTCTAAGACCTAGATCTTAATTAGCCTTGCAATTTCCACTGTCTTATAACCTGGAACCACCATGTTGCCAGATGCCAGTTTAAAGGATGAGCAGGCACATGCTAGAGACACAAGCCACCCAGCTAATCACCACTATCACATAACAAACGTGGGAGTGAGACTATTTTGAACCATCCAGCTACTGTAATCAGATGAGTGCAGCCATCTGAGTGTTTCTTAATCATGCCCACAAACTGCCCAGATTGCTGCACCACAGAACTATGAGTAATAAGTCATTATTATTATTTTTTATGTTTATTTCCCTCTGAGTGAGAGAAAGAGACAGAGCATGAGCAGGTGTGGGGCAGAGAGAGGGAGGCACAGGATCCAAAGCAGGCTCAAACCTACAAACTGCAAGATCATGACCTGAGCCAGAGTTGGGTGCTTAACCGACTGAGCCACCCAGGTGCCCCATTAAGTCATTCTTTAATTCTGTTTAACACATCAAATTTTGGGGTGATTTCATTTGCTACAGCAAATAACTGAATAACTATTACATGTTAGATGTTACTTATGACACATATTTCTAGTGAAATATAAAATGAACCATCATTCTCATAGTTCCTTTAAAATCATTTCAGTAAACTTGCCTCTTGTAAGTTAAATATTGTAAAACTAAAAATACTTCAGAATCATTTAAAGTATTGGTAGTGACAACTGACAAAAAGTAAAAAAAAAAAACAACAAAACAAAAAAAATTTGCATGTAAGACTTAGTGAAAACTGGCCAAAGTTAATGATTTAGGACTTTATAAGAAGAGGAATCTTCACAGCAGTGCTATAATCAAGGCAGTTTGAGAAATAGATAAAAACACATTTCCAGGGCCAAATGTTCTTTCTCATTCCCTCTCAGTTTTCTGTTAAACTTGTAACTCCAAAAATTGAAAGACTGTGCCAAAGAGACATTGTCAAAATATATATTTTTTTCTCTACTAAGTTCTGTATAAACAACTTTAAAATGTAAGCAAATTCCACAAAGATTCTACCACTTATTCCCCAGTTAGAAACGAGTCTGTGCTCAGATAATAACACACTATCTTTCTGGAAAAATTGGAGATGTGTCTTGAGACTGTCCAACTCTCTTAGTCTCTATCTCCATGCCACGTTTTGAAAGAGAGATGGAAACAAAAGAAATCTCATGCAAATTGGAGGGAGGGAGGTAATTGCTGAAAGGTAAATTATGATTTTTTTCTTCCTAATGGCATCAGTTTTGTCATCATCGGTTATTATTTTTGTGTATAAATCTAACCTTTGATAAGTATGACCTACAGTATTTTCCAATCCAAACAAGTACTTGTATTATCTCCCCCTGCCTTTTCTATGCAGATCTAGATGTGATTAAAGTACAGTCCTCAGATGGAAGAATATCATTGCTAAATAGTTATAAATATCCAGTGATATATCTAAAGGTTTAAAAATCATTGTTTTCTCAAATATACTGAAATGTACTTACTTGCAATGTTGGAGAAGTCTTTTCCATGGTACCCCAGCTTAACACCCATACCTGGTCATGTGATTTGTCGTAGTGTAATTTAACTGGCACAGGGTCTGTGCTTACTGCCTGTAATAAATAGGAGTTGAAAAAAATGTTTTCAGACTGAAATATGCATTTAAAACTATGCCAAAAATTATGAAAGAACACAAGAGTTTAGATGTCAGATTAAAAATTTATGTTGCAAATTATCTAATTTTCTAAACCTTCATTTGATTAATTTGGAAATATGATATTTTACCCAAGCATATTTTTTGAATAATTTTTTGCCCATATTTTTATGTAGTCTTAAGTTCCTTCATTACCTATGCAAATTGTGTGTCGTAGAGAAGCTATTTAGAAACTCAAGATATATAAATGATTAATATGTGTATTTTATTCAATTGTTGAACACACGTAAGAACTATGTTTATACTATTAGTTTTTGTTTTTTTTTTCATTCTAGTGCTGGTTATGGGATTTCGCCATCTATAATGCTAAAATGCCTGCAATCTGATATATGGTTGTAACTCTAATGACAGATTACCTAATTTAGTTTCCTTAATGAATAATCTAATACTACAGAAAGAAGTAAAAGCATTATTTTAACATATTGATGTGGTAAATGTGTTTTTCTGCTAATATTTATAATATTTAGCAATTACTTAAAACAAAACTTCCAGAAAACAAATTGCTGCCAGGAAGTTATTTCACTCACCTTAATTTCAAGCTATTTATATTTCAAGCTAACACCTTTTTCAAGTAATTTCCTGTAGTAGTTTCCTTACATATTTTTTTTTCTGATCATATAGCATTAAACAAATTGTATTCAATAAAACTATCTTTATTCAATATAGAAAGCATTTCTTCCAAAAGCTCTGTTCAATATCCCTAGAGAATTTCCCAATTTTTAGTTCATAATGCAATCCTCTTCTCAGTGGATTAAAGGTAAACTACTGTTGGTTGAACATGTGAAGGTTCATGCTTTAGTTAACATGTTGGCAATTTAGTCTTACCAAAGTAACTATTTTCTAAAACCTTGTTCTGCATTTTATCTATTTAAAATTCTCAATACTCTTGGATTACTGCAGTAATTATTTAATTTCTAAAAACACCTATTTAAAGATTTCTGTATTAGTGCCCTTGTCACTTTCTTCCTGACTAACAGAGCCACTATGTTGCTTTGGGATTAGGTGGCCATCAATGTTCTCAGGGAAGGAGCCCACTTGGTGAGCATCAGAGATTTAAGCCTACTTCCCCTTTTTTTTTTTCTTTTAGGGATTCCATCTTTATTATTCCCCTTTTACACAAAACCAAGTAGAAGAAATAATACAAGATTAAAAATGCAAGCGTAGCTAATTGGTAGAACACATATACACAAAAAAATCCAGAGAGCAAGACAGGCTTATCTACAATGGGAAACACATGTAAAAACTAAGGTAGTTTGTAGTTTTCATATGGAACATTAAAAAAAAAAATCAAACATTATGCTACTATGGATGTCATTGTTTACAGTAATATTGAGGGGGAGAAAACAACACTTATTTAGGGTCCCTTTCACAAGTGTGAAGATTCCCAGCCTCTCTAGAGGCTAGAGTGGTCACATAGAATATTCCCCTTTATACATGGTAAAGATTAATGTGATGAATGATTTTTGAGAATGCTACTGTGCCACACTTTCTCTTTCTTCCTGCTTTGGATGCTCTCATATGAGAACAGTAAACCTTAATTTCCAAAGTCATTTTGAGGCCATGAAACAATAAGCTTAAGAAAGAAAACCCAAGCAACACTTGGAGGATTTGGCAAGAGATAAATGAAAGGAGACTGAATTCTCCGTAACAACCTTGAGTTGCTACACAAACCTAGAATAACTGTCTCTAGACTTGATGTTATTTGGGATAATTAAATGGCTTTTTTACTTAAGAAATAGTCTGGTATTTTGTTCATTGTAATCAAGTGAATGCCAGATGTTTCATTTAAATTCTTCATGTCCTCATTGACAATTTCATTGCATATACAGCAAAAGTGCCATCATTAATCATTACGCTAATAACAAAGCAATAAGATTCTTTTGTTTTTCATATCGTAATATTGTATTATTTGTAAAATTTGATCTATGTGTGATTATAACGTTACCCTATTTTGCATGCAGCTTAAAATGGAATAATCTACAATGTAAAGATAAAATAGTTCAATACAACAACAAAAGCAACATTAAGAAAAGGCTCTTTGTTTTTCAACTGTTAAGACACAGTTAAACAAAGATCAAAGATGTTTAGATAACTTTAAATATTAAGGAACAATTTAAATGAAAATTTCCATTTTGCCAGCTCTCATAAGGTTCAGTCCATGGGTTATGTTAATATCCACATAAAACAGTATAAGAAATGGAGACTCGGTCTTACCAGTAGTCATCTAGCAGGTGATCAGAAGAGCTGAGATTTGATAGTCTGTGTTTATCCCCAATGTGGCAACCTCCTTGCACATGAAAGATCATCCTTCTTAACTGATAGTTTAATTCCTGACAGTGCGTATGTGGATATGGTGCACTTCTATTTATGCCTCATGTATAGGAAACATTCTTTGGGTTTTTTTTTTGTTGGTTGGTTTTGTTTTTTGTTTTTATTTTTGTTTTTTTTCTTTTATGGAAGGTGGAAGGAAACCCACAGACCCCAATACATGCAGTATTATCTGTATAGACAGTGCAAACGAAGCCAAGAATCAGTGAGAGGCAGTAGTACCCCATGCTTATGAGCATGCATTCTGAAGCTAACTGCAAGTTTTAGCCTCCTCACTTAAATTAGAAAAATAATAGTACCTTGGGAAGTTACTAAGCTTCTCTGGGTTTCAGTTTCCTCTCTGATAAAATGGAGACAATAATCACACCTACTTCAAAGGGTTGTTCTGAATATTTTGGTAAGGTAGTAAATATAAAGTACTTAGGGTATGCCATGGAAATACTACTACTATCAGAAAAGCTAACCGAACTAGAGGTATTTTCATGACAATTAGCATCATAATATTTTAAAGTTAGAGATATAGTACCCTTATTTAGCAAATGAAGAATCTGAGACCTGGAAGAGAAAGTAAATAAGCACAGTCTTTGTCCTGAAAGAATTTGTAGACAAGAAGATGAAAGAACTTAAAATAACTAGATGTGGCAAAAAATAAAAATAAGAACCAAATGCCATGAAAGCTCAGGGGAAGGAGTAAAAAGCAGGATGAAGGATAGGGGCATGAGGTGATACTTTGATTGAGCTTTTAAGTATGAATATTTTTATAAATGGGAAGACAGAGACTATTTTATATGGGAAGACAGAGACCTAGGAGAATATGTTTCAGGAGACGTCAAAAAGCAGTCCATGAATAATTGCCTTCAAGTAAATTAAGCTATACATATTTGAAGGAGAAAAATATCAATCAATTTTCAAAACAGCTTCAGAGTTAGAAAAATATCTGCTCAATGCTCTCCCAAATTTTTGAACATTTTGCCTTTCAGGATTTCAAAGTTTTGGTATTCAATTCTCTTCAATTTATTTTGGGATTTGGTTATAAAAGCTCACCAGAACTAAAAAAGATATGTGGATCAAAATGAAGAAAAGTACATCTGACATACTTTATTTGGAAAATGTTTAACTCTAGGAGATAAAAATATGTTTACAACATTTCAAGTGTGCAGATATAACACATTTCACAGAGGGAACATTTACATGGTTTTCAGTAACAAATTCATGTAACAATGACAGAAATATTTCCAAACAACCATCTTCAGGCTAATCTTGCCATACCCAATTTTCAGCCAAAAATTGTTATTTTTCTTACTTATATTGTCAACTTTTGAAAGGACTAAATTGCATGTATTGTATTGTATTTCACAAAATACCTGCTTGTACACTCTGGAAATTTCTTTAAACGTTGAGTAAGTTTAGACCATTAGCCTTTATAAAAGAGAAAGACACTATATTTGGTACTTAATTTTTTTCTTCCATAATTAAACCTGTAAACTTTGGTGTTATAAAATAGTTTAAATGTTTCTCCACATTTTATGAAAAGGATTGTAAATTTTCTGTTATCCTTTTCTGCCCTCTCTCTCCTGGGCCTCTCATTCTCCGGAACAGGATTCCATCTGCCTTTTAAATACTGATCTCTAGGAGAGCCTGGGTGGCTCCGTTGGTTAAGCGTCTGACTTCGGCTCAGGTCATGATCTCACGGTCTGTGAGTTAGAGGCCCACATCGGGCTCTGTGCTGACAGCTCAGAGCCTGGAGCCTGCTTCAGATTCTGTGTCTCCCTCTCTCTCTGACCCTCCCCCGTTCATGCTCTGTCTCTCTCTGTCTCAAAAATAAATAAACATTAAAAAAAATACTGATCTCTGCAGCATCTCCCCTGCTACTGACAAGAACAGAGACTCTATCCTCTTGACCCTCATCACATGGTTCCTAACATCTAACTTTATACTCACCAACTTTCTCAAGATTTGTCAGGATGCTTTGGTTTGTTTGTTTTGTAAGCATTAGACAGATCTTGACAATAATCTGCTCTAAACACCACAGTGTCTTTTCCTTTCCCTCAGAGTAAAGCCAAAAGTTCTTCGAATGACTACCAGGCCCTATCTGACCTGCCACTTCCCTCTTCTTTCTCTGACTCCTTCACCTACTCCTCCAATCAAGGTGCTCTTGGCCTCCTGCCATTCATCCAACATGCTTTCCACATGTCTGTCTTTTGGAGGACTTTTCCCCTGAACTTATCCACAGATAGCCCAGTGTCTGCTTCCTCAACACCTCTTTTGTTCAGAACTCGCCTTCTCAGCGAAGCCAGTCTGACCACCCTGCTTAATACTGTTAGCAGCCTTCACTTTGTGCACATCCCCTCATCCTTAGCTTGCCCAATCCCACGTGGCCTTGCACTACCATTTTACCTTTTCTAAAGGACTTACAACCTCAGCATACATTATGCAATTTACATTTTAATATTCCCATCTTTCATTTCTTTTTTCGTCCAATGGATTCTAGGTTGCTAGAAAGCAGATTGTTTGTGTTTGTGTAAGTCAATAATATCACCTATGCACTTAGAACAATACCTTGTAAATAGCAGTACTCAACATACAATTAATGGACCTCTAAATCTACTTAATTGGAGAAACAAAATTGCAAAATTAAGGAACATTCCAAAACTTATTACTATCATTATTATTTTTTTATTTAAGAAAGACAATTATACTCTGTGCTATGCTTATTATAAACAAGGTTTTTAAAAATGTTTTACAAATACAATTTCTTTTAATCTTCGTAACAGTCTTTGTGATGAGGTATGCAGTATCATTATCCCCTTTGTACAGATAAAAATGAACTAAAGTACCACTATTGATCCCTCCTTATTATAAAGCTCCCACATTCCTCTCCAAATGCCGTCATGTTTAGTGTGCATTACATCACTATTCAAAATACAGATGAATTCAAGCTTACCACATTGTTCTGTATATTAAATGTTTATAAAATGTAATATTTTTTTTAATATAAAAAGACATCCTAGTATCTCCTTCACACAATTTGTCATTTTCATTCCTTTATGCTGCACCCACTCCACTTTGGAGACCATTGGTGTATATAGGTTTTTTTTTTTTTTTCTGCAGCTACTAACCATTTACCAAGAAAAAAAAATGATATAAGTTGAATAACAAATGTTCAAGAATATGTGATTGGAAAAAAAAAGTGTATATGTATTCATCTTTCACCTCACAGCTAACCTATATAGAATGCTCATTTATTACTTTGTATAAATTTGTTTTAATTACTGATATTATTTTACTAGGAAAATTGCTTTCAAACTTTGCCTGGAGAAGCCTATGGAAATGAGATTTTTATTTGTAGCAGGTCATTGAAATCCTGACCATAATAGAACAAAGGGAAGCAGTTTAGATCTATTGAATGATTCCATAAGACTTTGTTTAAAAATTTTTTTAATGTTTATTTATTTTTGAGAGACAGGGAGAGGCAGAGCATGAGCAAGGGAGGGGCAGAGAGAGAGGGAGACACAGAATCTGAAGCATGCTCCAGGCTCTGAGCTGTCAGCATATAGCCTGATGAGGGCTCAGACCCAAGAACCAAGAAATCATGACCCGAGCCAAAGTCAGACACATAACCAGATGAGCCACCCAGGTGCCCTGCATAAGACTTTGTTTAAATTAAAGGTTCTGATACTGCAGATTGGAAATTTTTCTCCCATATAATAAACACTATGATTTTCTGCACACAGTATCCTTTGCTTGGCCTGGTGATATTCAGATAATTAAACCATAATCCTACTTCCAAAAATTTTCATTTTCAGAAATATCTTAAAAATTACAATATATTGTTACCATAACTAATTAATAGTAGTGACCTAGGTATTCAGGTCTGAGAATCCATATTTCTTAATTTTCCATATAAGTACCATTTTCAGAGTGTTATATTATGTTCAATTAACTTCTTACCCTATTACTTTCTTTTTTTTTAGTTTCTTTTATAATGTTTATTTATTTTTGAGAGAGACAGAGACAGAATGCCAGTGGGTTAGGGGCAGAGAGAGAGGGAGACACAGAATCCGAAGCAGGTTCCAGGCTTAGAGCTGTCAGCACAGAGCCCAATGCGGGGCTCGAACCCACAAGCCGTGAAATCATGACCTGAGCCGATGTTGGACGCTCAACCAACTGAGCCACCCAGGCGCCCCAGTATCCTATTACTTTCTTAAAATATACTATATAATGTAATAATAAAAAGGTTTTATTTGTACCTTTATAAAGAAATTGATAATTTTTTTCTTTAATATTTTTAAACATTGTTTAAGGATATAATTTACTTACACTATAAGGTTTTGTTTTGTTTTTTCTCTATGTCAATCTACAAACCTTAACTCCTTCATAATTCCAACATACCTACCGTTATACAAATTTATCAGTATTTCTTGAGGGGGTGAGGCAAATATAAAAAATCTAAAATACATGCTATATTGGGCATCTAGGTGGCTCAGTCAGTTAAGCATCCGACTTCAGCCCAGGTCATGATCTCATGGTTCATGAGTTCAAGACCCACGAAGAGCTCTGTGCTAACAGCTCAGATCCTGGAGCCTGCTTCAGACTCTGTGTCTCCCTCTCTCTGCCCCTCCCCTCCTCGCACTGAGTCTAGCTGTCTCTCTCAAAAATAAATAAACATTAAAAAACTAAAATACTTGCTATACTGGTCATGGCCAGTTGCATCAACTTCTATAAAGATGGCTTATTTTGTAAGGGTGAAATACTGATAATAGCAACGAAGATACACAAAACTTGGGGTTGAGTCTTGACATGCAGGAACAGTGAAGCACAGCTTGTTTATCAGTCTGACAAGGAGAGTAGCAGCTGGCTAATTAAGTGAACCTAATTTAAACTAATGATGTCGATTCTCAAGATAATGTGCTAATGGCTAGAGGAGACTGCTGATGACACTTAAGAATACTCCTGAGGTGTCACAAGCCACTTTTGCATCCAAGCAAAACCTGATTTTGCTCCACAGAAGACAAAATGAGGTCAGTTGGTTACTAGTCAATCTCTTTTACAGCCAAATATCACCTGTATGCCACTCTTATAAAAATTTCATGTGTTCTTATAAAAACACATTTGATGTTTAAAGCAACACCAACGTTATAGACTCCATTAAAAAATTGTGACCTTCTACTTTTTAAGCTGTTGATACAAATGATACTGTTGCATCCACTGAAAACAAATAGACTCCAATGATAATATTTTATCATGGATTTTATAAAATCTTACGTTGTCAAGAAAATATTTGTCATTTTAATAATAAAATGTAACAAACCTGCTCAAAATGTTTAGATTTTTAATCCTAAAATACACATTTAATACCAATCCACACAGTCTTTTGCAGGTGTTTTCAGGCAAAAGTAAAAGTCAGAAATATGATTTCTTAGATAAGGTCAGTGTAAAACACTAGGGATCTACTTTAATTAGATTGAAAAAGAAAGCTCGAAAGATTAAACTTAAATAAGAGTAGTGTTATTTTTCTTCTCTTTTCTTTTTTTTAAGATTGATTTGGGAATTCACTGTTTCATTTATATATCCACACTATGGAAAATTCTATGGTATTTTTTATCATGTTTGGGAGAAAATGAACTAACTTTCTGTCATAATTAATATTCTTAGCTGTATAATATACTCAGGTTTGAAAGAAAGAAATAAACAGCTACAGCACTCAATCAGGAAGTATAACTTTACTTGGATGCAAAAAAGACTGACTTCAAATCTAGGCTCAGTTGAGAAAAGTGCTCAGAATGAGAAAGGGATGCTTTACTTTTTATAAAATTAACTTTGTGCTTTGCAGTTGACTTTGAGTGTGCCCTGTATTTGGATATAAATACAGCTTTAAGTCATAAAGTTTTTTTTTTAATTTAGTCTTTCAAGTAGCTAGAAATGTTTTTTTTTCCTTAAGTAGTTTTAAAACTTGAACTACTTGGGTTATTAATTTATAAAACAGAGGGTTCAATATTGAAGTCTGTAAGATCTATCATGTTGTTTTCAAATTGGGAAAACCTTGAGGGAATTTATAATTCTAAGAGATGAAGTGTTTCAAGTACAAAAATAGAACCACTAGGATATTTATAATTCACCTTTAAGCATGTACTTTTGAAGACTAAAATTTACATACTGTAAGGTATTGTTAAGACAAATATAAGGATGTGTTCTTTCACCCAGCAGGTAGTAGACATATGGAACTCATTATCTAAAGAGTTCACAGGCTGAATTTATACATGGTTTTGAAACAAAGAGCTTAGACAAATTAAAAAATTGGAAATTCTAACTTTTGGGGCCCCTGGGTGGCTCAGTCAAGCATCCGACTCTTGATTTTTCTCAGGTCATGATTTCATGTTTTGTGGGATAGAGCTCCACCTCGGGCTCTGTGCTGACAGTAAGGGGCCTATTGGAATTCTCTCTCTCTCTCTCTCTCTCTCTCTCTCTCTCTTTCTCCTTCTCCCCCTTCCTGTCCCTCCCCAGCTTATGCTCTCTCTCTCAAAATAAATAAAATTAAATTAAAAAAAAGATTCTAACTTCTATATTTAAAAGGAAAACAATCTTTTATGTATATATCTAAAATTTTAAGTTGATATTTACAGTCAACCAGTCAACCTTAGGTTTCAGTAAGTAGTATTTCTATCAGAAAGAATACTAGACTGAGTGTACTCAGTATGGAAATTTTCATTTTAAAACTACAATGATGTCTAAATTTCTATAGAACAGATTGTTGCAGAATGACCCAAATCATTACACTTGCTACTTCATGCTCCTTCTTTCCAGTGAGGTATTCGGTAGCCCCTATAATTCAAAACCATTTTTTTTATTGATGGAAAGGCAACATTCAACTTCATCATACACCTTGCCAGAATTGTGTGGGAAACCACATGACACTCTACTGCCTCAGCCTTTTTGCTCCAAATATTAAGTTCTTACATTTTTTTCCTACAATAGGAACATATCTGGTACGTTTTTCTTGGTACCTACTGTTCTCCAAATAGAAGGCAGCTGTAGAAAGTGAGGCAATAAGGCTGATAAATGGTGTGTGGGGCAAAATGCATCAAGAGAAGGTTAAGATTTGTCTTTGATAGTAGAAATTATGAGAATATACAGAGACTATCCCCAGAGGAGGAAGAGTAGATAAAACAGGAAGCCAGCCACCAAGTCAACTTTCACCTCTAAACCCAGTTGGGACAGAATATTTTGTGTTGTTTTGTTTTAAAGCCCTTAAATTAATATTCCTTTTTATTCTTTTTTGGGTTACATGTTTCTAACATATTTTCCCTTTAATTTGTTCCTTCCCACATTGTTTTTAGAATTTACTACTTTAATACTTTCTTAGTTTCTTCTATTCTCTGCTAGGATTGTGGTTATATATTCTTTTATTCAACTCTAATTGTGTTAATCGTGACTTTTGTCCTTATTTTTTGCCAAAATTCCCAGAGTTTACTTTTACTTAGTCTTTTTTTTAATAAATCAATTTTTGTCTTTTATACATTAATTCCTTTGTGCATTTATATATACAGGAAAAGCTTGGGTTGCCAGTAACTTGTTCTGTGAGTGTTCTGCAAGATTAGCAAACATTTCTTATAAATTTTAACTTTATAAGCTAATTATGTCTTGCAATACAAGTAGTACATGACACCAAAAATCACATGATCACAAGTGAGCCAATGGTTCTTGAAATTCGCTTTGATATACAAGTGCTTTGGATTACAAGCATGTTTCCAGAACAAATTATGCTCGCAAACCAAGGTTTTACTGTATATATTTGTCTTTATATTTTCCTTCTTTCATAAAGATTATTCTGATTTTCTTTAGCTAAATTCTAAAACTATCTGGTTAAATGTTTTATTTTTAGCTATTATTAATTTTTTTAATTAAGGAAAAAAATAACCTCAAATCATAGTCTTACTTGGATTCAACATATTTATTTATGGTTATCAATATTACTTGATATTGATATTAATATTTTAAATTTACTTTGGTACTGTTAATAGCTTAACATTGTGTCAGAAAATCAGTATGAAATAATTTCATTTCTATTTCTTGAGACTTAATGTGTAGCCTACCATGTGGTCATTTTCACTAAATGCTATGGTCTGAGTGTTTGTTTCTCCCTCAGAATGCATATGTTAAAACCTTAACTCTCAAAGATGATAGTATCAGGAAGTGGGCCTTTGGGGAGTGATTAGGTCATGAGCATGGAGATTATGGAATTAGTGCTTTTAAAGAAAGATCCTACAGAGATTCCTCGCCCCTTCTACCATGCGAGGACACAGTGAGATGGCACTATGAACCAGCAAGAAAATCCTCACCAGATCACAACCATGCTGACACCTTAATCTTGGACTTTCCAGACTCAGAACTGTGAGAAATAAACTTCTATTGTTTATAATCTACACAGTCTGTTGTATGCTGTTGTAATGGCCCTAATGGACAAAGATATGATAAAATGTTTAGTGATGATGTATATATTAATCATTGCTGGATGCAAAGCCCAACACATACATCTGTTCAATCATAGTAATACTATTGTTCAATTCACATATAGTGTTGATTTTGTTGATTGGTCAAGTATAGATTTATCAAATTCTTCTCACTTTGATCATATGTCAATCTCTACTAGTAGTGTGGCAATAATCACTTTACAAAATTGTAAGCAATCATGTATGTTTTTAGTCTTATATTTTCTTAATGAAGTAAACCTTTTATCATTATCAAGTAACTTTCTTTAACTTAATACTTTGTTGCCTTAAAGTTCCTTTAAAATCTGATGCCAACATAGCTATATGAGCTTTTTTG
The DNA here is from genome assembly GCF_022837055.1 of Prionailurus viverrinus. NCBI lineage: Eukaryota > Metazoa > Chordata > Mammalia > Carnivora > Felidae > Prionailurus > Prionailurus viverrinus. The sequence continues at coordinate 66,844,941 of NC_062564.1, read as the reverse complement.
ATTTTTTTTAGCATACTTCCTGCATCATCTGCACTGTCCTTACAAGTCAATTTTTCTTTTATCTCTTCTCTCATAATGTGCATATGGCTAGGCTTTCATTATTCAGGCTGACAGGTCTCTTTTTTGTTTTTCATTGAGTTACATTAGTCCATCCTCAGTTATTGTTATTGTGAACATATTTTTTTTAATTTCTATTTATTTTATTATTTTTTAATACGTGAGTATAGCTGACACACATTATTACACTAAGTTTCAGCTTAGTTATTTTACAAGTTTATACATTATGCTATGTTTACTATAAATATAGCTACTGTAAATATAGTCCCATTACATTGCTATTCCAGTATCACTGACTGTATCCCTTCTGCTCTGTGTTTTATCCCTGTGACTCACTCATTCTATAACTGGAAGCCCGTATCTCCCTCTCCCCTTCATGTATTTTGCCCAACCCTCCACCCTCCACCTCTCTGGCTATTATCAGTCTATTCTCTATATTTATAGTATGATTCTTCATTTTGTTTGTTTATTTTTTTTTTAGATTCCACGTATGAGTGAACACATATTTGTTTTTCACAGTCTGACTTATTTCACTTAGCATAATACCCTCTAGGTCCATCCATGTTGTCTCAAATGACATGATATCATCCTTTCTTATGGCTTTGTAATATTACATTGTGTATCACATTTACCTTATCCATTCCTATCAATGGACACTTAGGTTGCTTCCATGCCTTTGTTATTGTAAAAAATGCTGCAATAAACATAGGAGTATATCTTTTTGAGTTAGTGTTTTCATATTTCCTGGGGAGATAACCAATAGTGGAATTATTGGATCATATGATATTTCTATTTTTTAATTTTTTGAGGAATCTACATAATATTTTCTAAGATATCACCTTAGAATGGCTAAAATCAAGAAAGCAAGAAACAATGAGTATTGAAGAGGATGGGGAGAAAAAGGAACTCTTGGGGCGCCTGGGTGGCGCAGTCGGTTGGGCGTCCGACTTCAGCCAGGTCACGATCTCGCAGTCCGTGAGTTCGAGCCCCGCGTCGGGCTCTGGGCTGATGGCTCGGAGCCTGGAGCCTGTTTCCGATTCTGTGTCTGCCTCTCTCTCTGCCCCTCCCCCGTTCATGCTTTGTCTCTCTCCGTCCCAAAAATAAATAAACGTTGAAAAAAAAAAAAGAAAAAAGAAAAAGGAACTCTTGTGCACTGTAGAAAACAGTATGAAAGTTCCTCAAAAAATAAATGTATTCAGTTGTATCCTATCATTTTGTTTAAACTTGTTTCTATTTATTTGGGATTTTCCATCCTTATTATTTGTCTTTCTTATTTCTTTTTTCTCCCAGTGTATTTATTTGTAAGTTTTTCATTGCCTTTTATTTTTTAATAGACAGACACAATATTGAAAGATAAGTTCTTGTAACATTAATAAGCATACTTAACATATGTATGGATAATTAGTTATTATTCCCATTCCAAAATAACACAAAAAATCTTAAAATATTGCAAACAAATCATCCCTTTCCCTGTTTACGTATTATGTACAGTACTTAAACACTCATATCACTGTTTTTGTCTTGTGTTTTCACTCTTTTAAACATTTCAATCTTTTTTTTCAAAAAATTTTTTCCTTAACGTTTTAATTTATTTTTGAGAGACAGAGTGTGAGTGGGGGAGGGGCAGACAGAGAGGGAGACACAGAAATCGAAGCAGTCTCTGAGTTGTCAGCACAGAGCTGGATGACTTGGGGCTCAAACTCAGAGACCATGAGATCATGACCTGAGCTGAAGTCAGACGCTTAACCGACTGAGCCAACCAGGTGCCCCTAAACATTTCAATCTTAAACTAAGAGGATATCCTAATTATTACTGAAAGTTAGTATTTTAATATATCATATATTTACCAAATTTCTTGCTCACTATCATATCAAACTTACTGATCAGTTAATTTTCCTTATTCCTGAAGCAAACAGTTTCAGTTTCAGTTCTATTTCAGTTTATCTTGGTGATAATACCTGTTTTTGTGTCTCTGACACAATAAATAATGCTCTGGTTTCAAAATTATTTTTCCCTGATCATATTATAATATTAGAATATATTTTATTTCCACTAAGCCCTTTAATAATGTTTCTCTTTCATTTGGTGTCCATTATTGCTATTGAGAAAATTGCTGCTGTTCTCATAGTAATTCATCTGCTGTTTTAAGATTCTTCTTTGATATTTATTTTTTTTTCCATTTAGATTTCATTGTCCTTTCTAAATCTGAAGGCTTACTATATTTTATTTTATAAATTATAAAATAAAAATAATACACAGTGTATATGTGTACACACATATATATAATATTCTTTATTATAGTACAGTAAATTCTCAGTTATTATCACTCATTTTGACCTAAATACTGTTTCCTCTTTTTTTTTTCTTTTTTTCACTCCCATTTTGAAAAATATTACCTCCTTTCTGGAATCTCCTTCTGTAATTTATGTTTTCTACTGTTAATGGATAAATAATGTCTGGTATATTAAGATGCATTTGATTTCATTATTATTGGTAATTGTTTCTATAAAGTTACCATAAACACTGAATTTCTGAATAGTAACCCATTGTTCCTAGGGGAAATACATACTTCAATTCCTAAGGGCCTCTGGTCAAAAGGTTTTCATCAACTAATCAATACTTAAATTTATTTCATGTGTGTTTCTGTTCAAAGACACTTTACTTAATATATATTGTTTATTAATTAACATTGAACTCATGGCCAAAGTGTACTACAACTCATGGCTAAATGAAGCTTACCATTGGGCACATCACAGCCTTTTTACACGGGCATTTCAACACTATGCTTAGGAGTCATTTTAAGTGGAAAATTGCCCACAAAACCACAAAAATGCAAAACACATGGTACTAAATAGACCATGGAAAGAAGACTTGTTTACAGTATAAAAGCTGAAACAAGAAGGCAGAGTCTCTTCAAGTTCAATCTTTGCTAGAAATATATATGTTGGGTGACAAATTTTTCACCACTCTGCGCATGTCCCTGAATGACCACAAAAGCACCATGAGCATTGATTTTTTGGTTCTAAATGAATTTGGTGAACTTTCAAATGCAGAATCGACAAACAATGATAATTAACTATAATCAATGTCCCTACAGCAAAAAAAGAATCACACTACAGCTATGTTTAATGAAATGATCTTATGATTATAATGTACAGCAAAGTAACCAGATACAAATAATGGAACTATATATTTCCACTTATGTCATATTCAAAATCAGTCAATACTTATTTATGGTGGCAGAAATACACATAATGATTATCTCTGAATAATGAACAAAAGGAGTAATAAAGTATTATTATTTTAGTAACAAGATCATAAGGAGGACTCATTTGGATGGGGCCCAATTTTCTAACCTATAAAAACGTAAATGTTAGAATCTTGTCTGAAAAATCTCCACAATCATGATATATCATAATATTATTTTTAATAATTCAGTATTATATAGTATATTTTACATTCTCATATTTCATTGTAATTATAGGCACTATGAAAAATAATATAATTTATGTGACTTTTACCATTGCATTAACATTTCATTATCAATATTTTCTATTAATTTAAAATTTTACATTGCTGTCTGAAGATAGTGATTATATGAAGATAAGTGATGTTAGCTTTTCTCACTTTTGAGGATCTAGTAGGTAATACATATTTAGTCAGTGTAGGTTTATAGTTGGAAGACTGAATTTAAAGACCAGTTTGATTATTTCTGAAACATACTTCTAATTTTAACCTGCTAGCTTTAATTTTTTTAACATTTATTTATTTGAGAGAGACAGAATGTGAGCCGGGGAGGGACAGAAAGAGAGGGAGATACAGAATCCAAAGCAGGCTCCAGGCTCCAAGCTGTCAGCACAGAGCCCGATGTGGGGCTCGAACTCACAAGCTTTGAGATCATGACCTGAGCTGAGGCTGGAGACTTAACGGACTGAGCCACCCAGGTGCCCCCATTAACCTGCTAGCTTTAGAATGTAAATAATCCCATACTGAATGCCTATAATTTGATGGCCTCTGTTACAGCTGAAATCAAGAAAAAATGAACCTGCTCAAAATCCAGCAGTCTCAAAGACAGAAGCATAAGCGGTGAAATATACAGAAAGATATATATTCTCATAATAGGTACTGAACCATTTGATTGGTTATATATATGAGAATCATGTAACTCTGGAGGCCTTAGATAGGTTTTCTACCAGAACAGTTATGCCTCCTTTTTCTCATGATTATACCAGTCATTATCTTATTAGAAATTAAACCATTATACTAATTGCCCACTGTAAATTTGTAACCTTAACCAGAGTTTTTCAATAGAAACACTTTTCATTCTTTTACTTGTAATACCAAAAATATCTCATAGTAGGCAATCAATATGTACAGCATGAATGGATGGATGGATGATGGGTGGGTGGGTAATTAGATAAAGTCATGTGAAGCTCTTAAGGATTCTTAGAACAAAAAGCCCTAACTTTGGACTTATTACCACTTTTTGTGGTTCTAGTCAGGAATCATTAGAGGGACTAATAGCTACTTCAATATTCTATTTCAAACCAATATCGATGCAAAAAAAAGTCTTTAAATATAAGGAATGGTTAGGTTACAGTGTCTCTCAGAAACTTTGATAATGAACAGGTATAAAGCACTTCTATATGCCAAGATCTGCTATAAATGCTTTATATGCATTAATTGAGTTAATTCTTTTATTTATTTTTTTATTTTTAATGTTTATTTCTGAGAGACGGAAAGTCAGAGCACGACCAGGGAGGGCCAGAGAGAGAGGGAGAAACAGAATCCAAAGCAGGCCCCAGGCTCTGAGCTGTCAGCACAGAGCCCGACGCTGGGCTTGAATTCACAAACTGTGATATCATGACATTAGCCAGCCACCCAGGCTTCCCAGTTGAGTTAATTCTAAATATAACTTTATGAGATATGTATAATTATTAATCCATTATTAGATATACCTAATAAAACTGTTTTAAGTTTGTTTCCTCTGAGCTGTCAAGCAATAGATCATGAGTCAAGGGCCCTGTCACTGGAACCAAACTACCTAGAAGCAAATCCAGTACAACCCATTTGCTGTTGTGCAGTGGAATACAAACAGATTGCCTAGGGTCAACAACTTTGGATGGAGCAGAGCATGAAACGTTTGGGGACTCAAACCAGAATGTTTTTTTTGTAACCATGATCATGATAATTTTTATTGGGATTTTTTTCTCTGTCATTGACCTATGCACCTATTGACTTGTTTTACTACTATACTAAAACCTACTACACTACTATCATCTAATAAAGTCTACTATTATTTTGGCTTTTTTTAAGAATAAAATAAAGAGATAATAGTGTTTCTGGAATAGTAACTAGGAATACCTTAATTAGCCTCTGATTTGAATTCTTCTTGCTCTAAACAGAATAAGCAATTCTTAGGTTCATTTTTGTGGAACTAGTCATGTTAGTATTATGATGTGTTTATGGAATCAAATTTCTGAAAATAAGAAAAATTAATTATTTTCTAAATTCATTAAGTTCAAGCAGCAGAATGAGAGGAGACTTTGCAGAAAATGCATACAGTTCCCAGTTATCCAATTAATGAAACAAGTTACCAAAGACAATCAAATGGCAATGTACAAGTTACCTGGTGAAGAATTACATAAAAGGACATTTTTTTTAAAGATCACCTTAAAAAGCAGGGATCATGCATACCTGAACAACTTTTTGGGACTGCACATCAACGATAAGGACTCTGTCCAAAGTTGGCTGTGCAACATAAATGAACTTGTCTTTGACATTAACAGCTGAGGCCCACACACACCTCTGAATTTCATCTCCTTCAGCTTTGGGACATACTTCATCCTATAATTTAGAAAATAGTGGAAAAATGAATATTTTAAATTATAACATGGGTATGATACATTAGGAAATTAATATTTGATGCTTTACTACTTTCAACATCAAATGTTAAATATATACATACACAGAGAGATAAAGTTGTCTGTTAAATCAAATAAAACAATACATAGTGCACATTTAAGCTCATTAAATGCATAAATAAATCAATGTGAATAACCCGCTAATATAAATTTCATCAAGCCCTTAATTACTTATTTCTAATAGGACATTGGCCTTTCATTTGTTACTACCTAATTCATAACTCAATAACTTCAGATATAGATAATAAATTCAATGTTTTCTCTCAAGTCTCCCACTCCTAAGCTTCTTTACCAGACATTAAATGCCACACCAAAGTATAGTTAGAGGTCATCACAGCATCTGTGGCTACCCCCATGGCATCTCTATGGTCTTTTCAAAAGCCTCCAAATCCACTGGAAATGATTGAAAGTTTTCTAATTCTAATTCATGGAGAATCAGAGTCTTAGAAAAATTATAACAAGTATTCAGAATGCTTATTTTATATTTTATTTTCCAATTTGGTATCAAGGTCAAATTTTACAAAATCTTTTAATCTGCCCAAGCCTTTTTATTCTGTCTGCCCCTTCACCCTACAACTTCTTTCTGGTTGAATATTATATAGCTTGTGCTAAATGCCCATAAATGAGGTTAACAATGCCTTCTATTTCCTCCTTTCCTGAATTTTGTCAATAAACGCATGTTGAAGGGATACATAAGCCCTGGTGATCAGTGCTGGCAGACACATCACAAATGGAAGAAAAGTCATTTAGCTCATTATTTTTGTTTAAGGTTTTTCTTTTATTCACTGGTCTTTTTGGTTTGTAATTTTCTCAATTTACCTACAGTTAGAAAACTGCTAAGAAGAGAGATTTGTTGAGCTATACACAAAATGTATGTGAAATGATATTTATTTATATAATGATAATGATGTAATGATAAACACTCTTTATAGCATTTCATTTGTTTTATGATTTTGGTATGATCATTGACTACTGATGTCTAATTTATTGATTTGTATACTCCAGTTAGTAACTCTTAAGGTAAACTAGAATACTCTCCTTCTTCCCTGATTCAAATGAATTTTTTTCATCATACATTTCATTTGCCATTTGTATTTAATAATCATGAAATAAAATTAACAAGGTTTTCCTGATCACCACTAAGCATTTCTTTTCATTTAAAGATAATACTGACAGGAAATAAACCACATGTGACATTTAGTAATTAAAATGAATACCACAATAATATAATCCTTTTGAGGCAGCACATAGTAGGTTGATTTTCTATCTGCATAACATATAGAAAATAATGTAAAAAACATAGCACTGTGGAACGAGAAGGTCAATATGTGGTCTGCTGTTTTTGTTCTGTAGACAACTTCAGATCTGATTGCGGGAGGATCTGGCAGTTCCACTAGATTTTAAGATCTAGTTTTTAAGATTTTAAGATTCAGTCCAGAAGCTTTAAGATTCAGTCCAGAAGTTTCCAGGTATGGCCAAATCACCAAGAATATATAATGAGAGTGATTTTAAAAAATAAAATAAAAAGTAAAAACAAACAAACAAAACCAATACAGGTTGTTCCAGGCTTGCAGAACATAACCTAAAAAAAAAAATCCTATATATGCTTCTGGTAGTTCTGGAGGTATGAAATTAACTTCATTATATAGAATGTACCGCAGTCATTCTAAAATGATTACCAGTGGGTTCATCCTGAATCATGTCCATGACACCCTTAAGTGGGCATCACAAACCTGAAGGCAGAAATTTGTCCTCAGCACATGCCCACTATAGTTTCATTCATCAAATGAATTTGAATAGAAACATTATTTTCTATGCCAAACATGCTTCTTCAGAAGCATATTAAATATCTTTGACAGGAACCTATTTTGTGAGAATCAAGCACTATATAAAGTAAGTACTTGAGAAGCATGAAGATGTGGGAAGAAAGTGGGATCTAAGATTGATGAAAGGCTCTGAATTTGGGAAATTGTTTACAAATTCTTTGCTGTTGTGTAAAAGCTACCAAGAAAATCTGCCAGAATAATAGGAAGTGTGAGTGACCCGACACATCACTGTTAGCGGAACAACTGCTGAACCAGGAGCAATTTCCACCCCTTTGTTTTCTGCAGAACTATTCAACAGTAAAATAAACTGCTCTGCTGGGAATTATTTCCTATTTGTATGCTGTCCCCATAAGATGTCCCTGACCAGCCTCGCAATCATTTTTACAAAGCCATTAAAAGTTTCCTGACAGCCACCCTGAGTTTTCCTTGCTTCACTTTATGCCATTATTTCTGATGAGAGTCTATTAGGTCCCATTTTGCAACGACACTCTTATTTTTTCAGATCACATAGATTAATATTTATTTCTGGGGATAGGAATTTTAGAGGAATTTTTTTTCACATGCCTTAGGCATTTAATGAGGTAAAAGAAAACCTCAAAAAAAAACACAAAGATGCAAAATAAAATTAAGATAATACATACGGATTAGGGAAATTGTCAGGAATTACATTGAGAAGTTTAATTAAATCACTTTTTATAGAAACGTATACCACCATTTAGAGTAAAAGGAATTAATAAGATATTAGAACTAATAAGGTTGAGCATCAATAATAAAAAGACAATTCATAATTCATAATTAGAACTTATATATTTCCCTTTGGGTCATTTTGACATTTAATAATACACAATTCCTGTCTATGCATTATTCTCTTCCAAAACTTTAAAGGCAAACAAGACATGTTTCTAGCGATGATGAAAGTTTGGATTTAACAATTAAAACAGTGCTGATGATACCTGACTTCTAAACATAAGTAGGTCAAATAGATGGATATATGCATTTGTTTTCTATACTTTGCCATTTTTATTTATTGTCTTGACTCTCTATTAAAAACACATTTTCCTCAAATTTTTAAATTCCCACCTCTCCTTCCTCTTCTTCCTCATACACCCCCTCTCAACATGCCTTCCATTATTTACGGCAAGGACAAATGTTATTTGTCATAAGCACCTCCATTTTCCTTGCATCCAACTCAGCAAGTGTCTGTCATTATTCCCTCCTCTCATCCTTCTCTCCAATCATAGATTTGTCCACCTGTCTTTTGCCTTCAGAAAGAGCTGCCCTATATTTCATTTGAAATTTTAGTTATGTCTCCAAGTATTCAAGCATGAACATTCTCTGTAATTTAAGAAGCAAAGAATAAGAAAACATTAATTGGATTTCATCTTTCCCTTCCAGTCATCCATCCAATTCTCTTCAGACACTGAACAAGCTGTCTCGAAATTTACTTCCATTTCTTGACCTTTCAATATAAATTGTTCATACTTCAGACAGGTTTTCATCATCCTAGCTCTTTAAAAAGAGGAAAGATCACCAGTGGCCTCAGAATTTCCAATCATTATTCTTTACTTTTTGTCAGGAAGCATTTATTGAGTTCATATTATGTGAGAGATATTGTACAAAACTATGTTTGGAAACAAAATCATGAATAGAAGAGAACACCTGCTCTCAAATTGCTCATAAATTCTGATCATTTGGCTATTCAGACACTGATTCTTCCTAAAATGTTCTTTCATTCAAGTAAGGCGAAGATCGGCAAAAAATTATTTCAGGAGTAGATTCCTTAATGCCCCTTACCCATTTAGCCCATCCTCCCTCTCACAGCTCCTCCAGCAACCCACTGTTTGTTCGCTATATTTAAGTCTCTTATGCTTTGTCCCTCTCCCTGTTTTTATATTATTTTTCTTCCCTTCCCTATGTTCATCTGTTTTGTATCTTAAATTTCTCATATGAGTGAAGTCATATGGTATTTGTTTTTGACTAATTTCGCTTAGCATAATACCCTCTAGTTCCATCCATGTATTTGCAAATGGCAAGAGTTCATTCTTTTTGATTGCTGAGTAATACTCTATTGTTTGTATATATACCACATCTTCTTTATCTACTTATCTGTCGATGGATGTTTGGGGTCTTTCCATACTTTGGCTACTGTTGATAGTACTGCTATAAACATTGGGGTGCATGTGCCCCTTCAAAACAGCACACCCATATCCCTTGGATAAATACCTAGTAGTGCAATTGCTGAGTCACAGAGTACTTCTATTTTTAATTTTTTGAGGAATCTCCATACTGTTTTTCAGAGTGGCTGCAACAGTTTGCATTCCCATCAGCAGTGCAAAAGAGATCCTCTTTCTCCACATCCTCGCCAACATCTGTCAATTATAGCCATTCTGACAGGTGTGAAGTGATATTGTGGTTTTGATTTGTATTTCTCTGACGATGAATGATGTTGAGCATTTTTTCATGTGTCAGTTGGCCATCTGGATGTCTCCTTTGGAGAAGTGTATATTCATGCCTTTGCCCATTTCTTCACTGGATTATTTGTTTTTTGGGTGTTGAGTTTGATAAGTTCTTTATAGATTTTACATACTAACCCTTTATCTGATTTGTCATTTGCAAATATCTTCTCCCATTCTGTCAGTTGCCTTTTAGTTTTCCTGATTGTTTCCTTCACTGTGCAGAAGCTTTTTATTTTGATGAGGTCCCAATAGTTCATTTTTGCTTTTGTTTCCCTTGCCTCCGGAAATGTGTTGAGTCAGAAGTTGCTGTGGCCAAGGTCAAAGAGGTTTTTGCCTGCTTTCTCCTCGAGGATTTTGATGGCTTCCTATTTTACATTTAGGTATTTCATCCATTTTGAGTTTATTTTTGTGTATGGTATAAGAAGGTGATCCAGGTTCATTTTTTTCTACGTGTTGCTGTCCAGTTTTCCCAGCACCATTTGCTGAAGAGACTGTCTTTATTCCAATGGATATTCTTTCCTGCTTTGTCACAGATTAGTTGGCCATACATTTGTGGGTCCATTTCTGGGTTCTCTATTCTGTTCCATTAATCTGAGTGTCTGTTTCTATGCCAGAACCATACTGTCTTGATGATTACAGCTTTGTAATACCACCTGAAATCCGGGATTGTGATGCTCCAGCTTTGGTTTTCTTTTTCAAGATTGTTTTGGCTATTCAGGGTCTTTCCTGGTTCCATACAAATTTTAAGATTGTTTTAGCTCTGCGAAGAATGCTGGTGTTATTTTGATAGGGACTGCCCAAATTCATACCATTTCCTACTCTGGTGTGTGGCCCAACAGCTAAGAACATTTTTTTTTTTTGCATTTTTTAGTGGTTGACAATAAAAGAAGAATACTATTTTGTGACATGTAAATATTATATGAGATTCAAATTTGCATAAAGGTTTATTAGAACACAGCCACATCCATTTATTTAAATATTGTCTATGACTGTTTTCATGCTATAATAGCAGACAAAAAGATCATGTGGACTGGAAAGCCTAAGATATTTACTATCTGAACCTCTGTAGAATAAAATGTTGTTGATCTCATTCTTGGATATAACCCTATCTTAGTTATTATTTAAATCCTATTAAGTTCTGTTTATAGTGACTTCTTTATCTTATGTTCCTTAATTATGATTTCAGAAAAGGTAAGCCTCAGACCTTGGTTTTCTGCTTTATTTCCTTTACATTAAATTCTTCTCAGAGTGCATTCATTCTCATTGCTTTATTGTAATTATGGTCAGATGACACAAAGAAATTAATTTGTGGCCTTGCCAACCACCAGGCCTTCTATTATCTGTCTCTTTACAGAAAAAAAAAAAATCTGTTAAATGAACAACTTGAAATACCGCCATAATAATAAAAAAAATGTGTACTATATTAAAGGTGATTCAAAACTAAATAGAAAATAAAAAGGGTGAAACACACATACATGAACACACACAGGTAAATTACAGATAGATGATAGGTAGGGAGATATATGAGAGAGAAGGAGAAATACACAGATGGTATAGAAAGATAAACCTTATCCATCTAGAGATAGATAATAAGGTTTGTTTTATATTTGGAAACTTTAAAAAACTAAGTAATTTTATAAAATAAAAGAAAGGCTATTGAGTAGCAAAATAACAGAGTACAATTAACAATAATAATCATGTGTAGGCCCACATACAAATGTAAGTATAGTTGATATGTAAAATATCTTGTTTAAAAGTAGACAATAATCTAAGGAATGTCAGGACTAGGAGCAAAGGAAACAAAACACAAAAGGCAAGCTAATTAAATACAAATAGGTTAGAATTCTCTGAGATATACAGAAAAGTTAATATCTGATCTTTTGCATAATTTGGATTATAAAGGCGTCATGTAATATACAGAGCTGTGAATAAAAATAAACTGGCATTATATTACATTATTTAAAAAGGCAGAAATAAGCATGTAACATATAAGGTGATCTAAGATGGATATACCAAATTTAGGCATTGGATTCACCCAAGGGTGGTATATAGACACTCTTAGGTAAGTACTGAATTACTAGAATTTTGTATTAAGTCAAAGAATGAGAGAAAGAGAATTTGACGTTTTGATCAACATGTAGCATTTAAGTTTGAAAATTTATAGATATATTGCAGACCTGGTTCTCTTGCTGATGTGGTCACTAGTTATTAAAAATAAATTGATTTTAGTAGTTCTGCATTAATTTTTCTGCTTCTCTACCAGTAATGTTCCTAAGACTGGCAAGAGAGTTTCCTCCCCTGGCAGTAATTAAGAATTGTGGGGAGGGGCGCCTGGGTGGCCCAGTCGGTTAAGCGTCCGACTTCAGCCAGGTCACGATCTCGCGGTCCGTGAGTTCGAGCCCCGCGTCGGGCTCTGGGCTGATGGCTCAGAGCCTGGAGCCTGTTTCTGATTCTGTGTCTCCCTCTCTCTCTGCCCCTCCCCCGTTCATGCTCTGTCTCTCTCTGTCCCAAAAATAAATAAACGTTGAAAAAAAAATTAAAAAAAAAAAATAAAATAAAATAAAATAAAATAAAATGTATTAAAAAAAAAAGAATTGTGGGGAGTTGAGGGACCTTGCAAATAGAAAAAAAAAATGAAAGAAAGAAATTTTAAAAATCTTACTGAAAATGTGTAACTGTAATCCTCATTTACCTGCAATAAACAGTCTGTTCCCTAGCTAGAATATTCCCACCAAAACTTCATAAGCACCAATGATTTTCCATAGCTACTAAAAAGCACACAATACCTTGTATTAATCAAATTCTTTTCAATCTACATTTGGCAGTCATATTTCTAATATTTCCAGTGAACTTATCCCTAACTACTATAGGTCTTACTGATTTCCTTCTTGTCTCAAGTTCCATAGCTTTTATATTTTGTATCACATAGTTTGGCATATAACCATGTACTATCATCTTAATTAAAATGTTAGCCTTTGCTATTCCTATATTTTTACATTTTCCAAACATAATAGCAAAGATACAATATTTCTTCAGTAAATATATGTTTAAAATATATTTGGAATCTTTTGCAGCAATTTGGCATTGCCATAATAGCCATGTGCTCATATGACTAGTAGACTTATCTCTTTAAACAGAATTTAGACCAGTCTGGGTGTGTCAAAGTTGCCTGGAGGATTTCTTGGGATGAAAAATACCTACTGGTTAAAAAAAAAAAAAAAGAAAAATTGAGCAAAAATCAAAGTGATTCTTTCCCCCCACAAATAGTTTAAGAAGTGTTGATTTGAGATTTTTTTTTAAATCCCGACTGTCATCATCTGAGTCAACTGAGATATATAGAAAAGTGAATAATAAAATACTTGAAAAAATAGTGTTCACTTTATCAATAGACTGTAAATAATTATTTCCAATGAGGATTTGTTCAGTTTATCGTGAATCAAGACCAATGAAACAAAGGTTCTTTTGTACTGTTTAGGTTAGGATTCCTAGGATAGTTTTCATAACATGAAAATATCTATAATCAAGGTTAAGCTTTTTTTTAATACACTGAATAGAATGTATTCTGTTGATCTTGCTTAGTGATATTAAAAAAAGAGATCTTACAAAAATGTATTAATTTAAATTAATATCAATGGTTATCTCCCTGTTGGACCACTTTTTAAAAAGACCATGAAGTTTAAGTACTTTTATCAATTTTTAATTGAAATCACTATTTATAACCTGAGCAATACAACTTTTTCTATAATTATGTATATTCAATTTATCTAATTCTATTTGCCATTTCATTTATTAAAGTGTCATAAACAGTCTAGCTCATACTAGTCAAAGCACAGGTAGTCAGAGAAATGTAGGAGGTCATTTGCCTTAATTTGGCCTTAGAAAACTGTCATATAGCATGATTTTGATTCTAGTATATTAAAAGTACAAAGACCGCATTACAAAAATTTCCATCCTTTCTTTTAATATAAAAAGGATGTATTTATGTTTTTTAGTGTTACAATAAAAATGGAGCTGATAACATTACAGTTATAAATCGAGAATCAGTATCTCTTTAGAGACAGTGAATTAGAGAGGTTTTGAAAACAGACTTTGAGGTCAACCAGACCTAGAGGTAATACACTCATATTAACTATGTAAATATTCTTCTTGGCTCTTGTTTATCTCAGTGGTATAACAATATTATGTATCACATAGGATTATTATGTACATTAAATAAAATAATGCTTGAAAAGGTTAAGTGATCCATAATGTTACCTGCTATTTTCATATAGAAAATTTCCTATGGGTTATATTTCATGAAACTAAAATAGTCTACATATTTTGCATATGATTTTTTTTCACTTTTTCATAGTGTTTTGGAGAGAAGTCACTGTGAATATTTAAGAATTTCAGAGAGTTATTTAAGTATGGAATAGTTGATGCATAGATAGAATTATTCGAGAGATTTTTTTCCCTTTATCATTTGTAAGTTCTGTGACATTGAGCAAATCACTTCACCTGTCACATTTCATCTGTAGGTTGGAGACATGAAATTAAAATTTTGTCAACTGTTTTCAAAAAAGAAAAAAATCCAAAGTTTTCTGAATTATTTCTATTCTGCTTAAATGGAAAATATTTTACCCAGTTTATAAAAATATTGCAGTAGGTAAGAATCACTAATCAAAAAAAATTTTTTTTAAAGTATGAAACTTCAAATGCCTTCATAAGAGAAGAAAACTGTAGACCTTTTGTAAATGTAGGACTAGATGGTTTGTGTCTTGGTTCTCTTGGTTCTTGTAAAAGAACTGAAATCCTGGCTAGGGCTTGGTCCAGATGCCAGTAGGCACTGAGAATCCCAGGGGCAGGAACTTAATGTCTGTTGGGAAAGGCATACATTTGAATAACGGGAGACCAAATTAAATATAAAAACTGAAGGTTTAAAGTTAGCTTGAAGAACCAGTAAATAGAGTTTGGCAAAAAAGTTGAATCAAAAGCTGATATCAAGCACTAAAGAAATTGAACAATTATGATCAATATCAGAAAGTATAAATTATATGGGCCAATATGTTTTATGGTGGATAGTTTGATTAAATAGTAGTGGGGATAGTTGAAATTAAATTATTAGTTATGTCGAATTTTGTTCCCTAACATAATGAAGTTTTGATTTGTATAGGAGCAATAATAGTTTTTCCTGACTTTGTTTTACAATGCACAATTAATAAATGGTGAGCTAGAGGGAAAAACATAAGATTAACAAATTTTTTTCCTTACCAGATAACACATGAAGTTAAGTGACCAGAAAGAGAATAGAAGAGAGGAGAGGAGAGGAGAGGAAAAGAGAGGAGAGTAGAGAAGAGAAGTGAGGAGGGAGGAAAGGAAAAGAAAAACAAGAAAAGAAGAAACAAGAAAAGAAAGAAAGAATGAATGAAAGCAACCAAGCTGGGCTATAGTGTGTAAACTTTTCTTTAAAATAATGAAAAACTCATTATAATAGTGACATCATTATGAACACTAATGAATATCATGGGAAATGGGGCTTACTTCTTTCAAATACATTTTATAATTTCTTTTAATTTTTTTGTTAAAAAAAAGTTTCAATGTTTGTATTTTATTTCTGAGAGTGAGACAGAATGTGAGTGGGGGAGGAGCAGAGAGAGAGGGAGACACAGAATCTAAAGCAGGCTACAGCTGTCAGTACAGAGCCTGACACAGGGCTTGAACCCACAAACTGAGATCATGACCTGAACTGAAGTCAGACACTTAACCAAGTGAGCCACCCAGGCACCTCTGTACTTGAGTGTCTTTAAGTGGAAATAGAGAATACTTGTTCAAATGGTCCTTTCCAACTACCGATTAGTAGATTCATTATTAAAAAGATGAATATTTGTTTAAATGCCAAATATACACATTTCCATTCCACAATTTTACAATTTTTCTGACAGCTGGATATCTAGTATTTTTTTTCTTTCTTTCTTTTTAATTTAGAAAAAAGGGAGGCTTCTTTATAATGTACACTTTTAAATTTTGGCTTGAGAGCATAGATCTGTCTCCTTATAGCTTTCCATCATTTGATTTAGTTCTTCCATTTTGAAGCAATATATTCTCTCCTAAACTTTACATAAAAGTCCTTCCAATGTTAAAGAAAATTTGTTAATGTCCCTTTAAAACACAGCTCCCAAAACTAAACTTACATTTTTTTAACGTCAGTACAAATTAAGGAGTTCATTTCCTTTGCCTTCCTGATTATCCACTTCACAGGTATTATTTATTTCAAAATCTATAATTGCTTTAAGTAATATGATAGGAGCATGGAGAAGTGCAATCTGTCAAAATAAAATTGCTGGCTTTTAGAAGACATTGTAAATGCATCAGTTTGGATTATTTACCTTAATGCTTTGAAATTCTTCTATTAAAATGGAGTACATTAAGTTATTTCTTATCGTTAAAGTCCACAGGATATAGATGAATCGAAGTTAAACTTTTAAGGAAAGAGCTAAACAATTTAAATGAGATGGGATATCAAAAACAATCTAAGGTTCTAAGGTGTCCTTTCCTTATTTAAATGTTCATCTCTCTCTCTCTTTTCTTTTTTTTAGTAGTGACACATGAAATTTGATAATGCCCATTTTTCAATTTTTTGTTTCAAAACATTAGTTTAGGATCAAGATGGGTTTTAGTGATTATCTTTTTTAAATATACATATGTAATCTGTCCTTGTGAATAGCTTACTTTGCCTTGTAACTATTTTTAAAAATGTTGACAAAGGAGTCCCTGGGTGGCTCAGTTGGTTAAGCACCTGACTTTGGCTAAAGTCATGATCTCAAAGCTTGTGAGTTTGAGCCCCGCATTGGGCTCTGTGCTGACAGCTTGGAGCCTGCTTCAGATTCTGTGTCTCCCTCTCTCCCTGCCCCTCCCCTGCTTGTTCTCTGTCTCTCTCTTTCTTTCAAAAATAAATAAAAACATTAAAAAATTTTTTAAATGTTGACATAAAAATATAAATTGAAAAAGAAAGCATAAATAGAGCTAATTTATACTTGTTGAACTATCTACACTTGTTTCAATAGAGTGTAATATCATTTAGGAATTGAACTTTTTTTGCAGCACATAATCTCACAATGCAGATGGCGACATGTCATTTTGATCGAGTCCTTCCATCTTTCCATATTGTCTAGCACAGAAGTGCCTTATGTGGAAGACAGGCGTGATCATTTTTGCAAGACTACTATTTACTGAAGCAAATTATTCTGAAGGGTGATAGATTTATCTTCAAAAATTATAAAGCTATTTATAGGATAACTATATGCATTTCTATTTTTCAACTTTACTGTAATGCACACATAAACTTGTCCCACATCAGGATGCCTACATTGAATACCATTACATTTTACCTTTTAGGTCAACAGTCTTTAAAAATTATTTTAGCACGTGTTATATTATTTACTGTTTAAATATTATTGCAAATGACTTTACATTCTATTTCTTATAGGTATGCAGTGAAAGGATATTGGTCAAATAATTTATGCACTTATGCTTTGTTTATATCAGTTAAAGAAAAACCATGAAAATAGGCCCATTTTTAAGTTATATTTTGTAAACCTTTAGAAATAAATGTTATGTTAAAATAATTTATCTCTGCACCAACCTTCTTTATAAGGGGATACAAACCAAAAGTACATTTTCTTTATTATATTTCCTACAGAACTATATTTTGTCTTGTCTCCTTTTTACTGCTGAATTACATAAGAGTTCTGCCACACTCTCCAGTTCAAAAAACTTCTTGGGTGATAACATGAAGACAGTATTGAGTGAGAATTCACCAAAACTGCCTCTGTAAGTTAGTTCTATGTGAATCCTTCAAAATGTATACAGAATGGGGCGACTGGGTAGCTCAGTTGGTTGAGCGTCTGATTTTGTCTCAGGTCATGATCTTGAAGTTCTTGGGTTCGAGCCGCATGTCAGGCTCTGTGCTGACAGCTCCGAGCCTGGAGGCTGCTTCTGATTCTGTGTCTCCCTTTCTCTCTGCCCCTCCCCCATGTGTGATCTGTCTCTCTCTCACTCTCAAATATAAACATTTAAAAATATTTCAATGTGTACAGATCACCTAATCCGATATGCTATTATTTTATTACATTTCTAATTTTTCTAAATAATTTCAACAGGGAGCAATCAACAGTAAAGTAAATGTTTATGAAATTATATTAGTAGATAACTATATGCTGAAAATTATACATTAAAGAGTTCCTTTTTTTTTTAATTGAAGTCAATGGATACACAGTGTTACTGTAGCATCAGGTGGACAATGCCCTGACTCGAAATGTCCATACTTTCTGCTGTGCTCACCACAAGTGGATCTACTATCTGTGACCACACAATGCTATTCTGATACCATTGACTATATTCCCTCTGCTGCCTCTTTTACCCCCATGACTTACTCATTAAAAGTTACTATTTTTCAATGAAAATGGTACTAGTGTATAGGTTTTTAAATATACTAAGCTCGTTTTCTTCTGCTCTTATCATAGAAGTACGTTTTTCATCTTAAAATAGAAATGAGATAGGAGCGACTGCTGTGGTCTTTTTCAGGATGGAAGGAAGTACACGTAAGATAGACCCGTAAATGGATCCAGTTCTTGAAACGAGAAACACTTTGGCGGTGATTTCAGGCAACTTAGACTGCCAGTAGTTAAGCCCCTCCATAGTGGCTCGTGTTCCATTTTCTTTAGCACTTCAGAGATGAGATTTAAAAAGGGAATGGTGGGGCGCCTGGGTGGCGCAGTCGGTTAAGCGTCCGACTTCAGCCAGGTCACGATCTTGCGGTCTGTGAGTTCGAGCCCCGCGTCGGGCTCTGGGCTGATGGCTCAGAGCCTGGAGTCTGTTTCCGATTCTGTGTCTCCCTCTCTCTCTGCCCTTCCCCCGTTCATGCTCTGTCTCTCTCTGTCCCAAAAATAAATAAACGTTGAAAAAAAAAAATTTTTTTTAAAAAGGGAATGGAATGATTGCCATGCTGTTTGGCAAGCCCTAGGTGTGCTTTGGGTTTGTCTTTAATTTACTGAGCAATCTGTAACATGTTGTCTAAAACTGCTTTAATAAAATCTTGAAGAAAAATTACTAAATTATAAAGAAAAAGGAGTTTTAATAGGCAATAAATTAGTAGCTTAAATAGTTAAGAGATAAACAATAATTTGAGCTTTAAGTTTTGTCTTCTTTTAATTCTTATTATATAGTTGTATCTCCAATTTCCGTGTAGGAAACATATAAAATCATTATATGATAAGTATATAAAGAAATGCATACTGTCTCTCTAAGTGCTTTCAGCAATATTTTTAATTCTTCACAATTCAAACACTTAATAAAATAAAATTGAGGACATTAATTTACTGTATTGTTTTTCCTCCTACACCACCTCTCAAATTATTCAAACTGAGATTTATGACCTATCTGAAATATGAAAATGATATTAGAGAAAATGACTAGCCTTTGGTATTAAGTTGCAACTTTGACAACTATGTTTGAAGCATGAAATGTAAACAATAAAATATCAAGCAAGAACTTGGGAAATTAAAGTTACATAGAAATTTTAGGAAATTTCAAGAAAAATAAGAACTAAGATTTAAACAAACCATTAAAATTTTAAATCTAATCCACAAAAGCTTTAAAATAATTACATAATGTTCAACATACTCAGAGAGAGAAATGTTAGGAATTATGTGAGCAAAATTGTCATCGTTCATAAAGAAATACCAACAGGAAATAACTAATTCATAATTCAAGAGATACTGCACACTCCTTAAAGTGAGTAAATGAAATTGATTCCCTGCAGTGGGACTGGGAATAGGGAAGCATGAAGAAAAAAAATACTACTTTTTCTCTAAGCTTTTTTTGCATCATTTTATTTTACCATGCAAATCATTCCTTTGGGAAAATAAAAATAAAAATAAAATAAAGAATAGGTACCTTTCTTGTGAATAAAACTAAATCTTAGGCCAGAACTATAGTTTAAAATCTGTAAAAGACATATGTATGTGATTTCATAAATCTGAAGTAAAAAGGTTTCATGTTTAAAGACATTTGTATTAATAATTTTTAAATAGTTTAAGTGTTTATTAATTTTGAGAAAGAGGGAGAGAGCACACATGTGGGGGATACAGAGAGAGAAAGAGAGAGAGAGAGAGGAAATCCCAAGCAGGCTCCATGCCCAGTGCAGAGTCCAACAAAGGACTCCATCTCACAACCATGAGATCGTGACCTGAGCCAATATCAAGAGTTGGACGCTTAACCAACTGAGCCACCCAGGAACTCCTGAATAATTTCTTACAAAACTCTTCAATTTTATCCTTAGGAAATTTCCATCGAGAAAATTAAATTGCTATGAACTCATTTCTTTCTGAAGTGCATAGAATGTACTTTATATTATAATGAGTTCTTATTTCTCCTGAATAAAATGTTTCATAATGATGGCAAATGATTGTCTAAGATACATATATCATTTTGGTCATATTTATCCAGGTAACTTGGCTGCTTCTCATTAGTAATTCTTGAAGGAGACTTAATCTGCTTTCTTAAAGTCACCTGCTATTCAACTCCACTAAAATGTTATTGCACAATTTACATATTTCCCACTGTTATTCTCCCAATGTTAGGCTTACATACTTACAGTCTAATAGAAGCACAATACAAGATTTTTTTAAATAATGTGTTTTTTATTGGACAATTAGAAGGCCTCTTTAAGTCTAGGGTTTCAAAGATTTCATATATTTACTTCTTTTAACATCTACAGAGGAATCAACTAAGAAATAGAGGTAGTTTGTATTACTTTCTATAAGAAGCTCTTTGCAGGACATCACTGCAACCACAAAGGGAGAAAAGCTTAAATCTTCAGCATTCTAGAACTCTTTTCACTATAAGCCATGTTTGAATGGAGGCCCATTGAGAAAAGAATAAATGGAGAAACAGTTCTTTCTGAAGTCTACAGTGCCCTTGAATTCAAAAGGATGCTCAATGGCTTCGTGGGGAAATGAATGGTCTGCATCATATAAAGGAGCTGATGATTTAACAAATATTTTTGTGGACAGAGTTTGGAGAAGTAGTAATTGGGTTAGAACCGGAAAGAAATGCTGAAAAGGGAAATTTGGAGGTGTAACTAATGGAACGGATAAATGCCCTGAAGGCAGCAATGCTTGAGGCCAGAGACAACACCAACGGAGAAAGAAATGTGCACCTGCTGTGTTTCCCTATTTCTAATTTCAGCATCAATTTCTTAATATCTAAATATTCTGAATGCTATAGACAATCTGTTCCTATATACCAATTCCATTTCAATAGAGTACTAATAGTATTTGTTCGTAAAAGTAAAGTAATTTTCATAGATGGGAATTTCAGACCTAGAAAACAGGCATTGTAGAGGTGATACATATCAGACTTCTTGTAGAAAGTATGTTCCTCTGCAGTTCAGCACCATTTTAATTATCATTAAACCCAGTAATTAAACCTTCGTGTCTCAAAATATAAGACCCATGCGGGATAAAATATATGTGATTTTCATTTGAGCTCTTCTAGGGTCGATGAAAGAATAAGTAACACCATGGTATGTGTGAGGAACCGCAGCTAGATCTATAATAAGCAAACACAGAAGTAATGGAATTTAAAAGGTATTAAGGAGTACAGATGACAAAATAGTTGAAAACCATAAGAGTGAAAAGGTTGGTAATCTTGGAAAATCCTGTCATCCTTGAGCCTGTAATTTACACATTTTTCCAACCCATTTCAGTTTGCATTCTGAATTCATAATTCTGGGTTAGAATTCTATTTGCTTGAAGTTCATACTGTGGGGGACGAGATGAAATCATGTGTACAACTAGGATAAATATAGCAAAAATCATCTAGTAAGGCTATGTAACAGAAAAGAAAAAAAGAAAGAGAATGAAAGTATAACCATGTTGCATGAATCCTGACCAGCTCACTATCAAAAGCTGAAACCCGATGTAATCTGACATTGCACCAAAATTGAATTTTTATTTAAAGCAAGAAAATGGCATCTTCTGAGAGATTTGATGGAAAATTCTATATTCGCAATATTTCAGTTTTCATCTTAATGTTATTAGTTAATGAGTTATATTGGAAATTGTGCTTCCGTTCTCTTAATACCAACAATGACTTGATAAATGTTATATTTATGTTTAATCCTTTCATGGAAGAAAAAAAAAACTCCAAAAGACTCATTACTCTCACTCAAGAGATTTATTTTCTAAATTCCCAAAGAACCAGCTTTTTTTTTTCTGTAGTAGAACTCCAAGCTATCTTCTACAACTTATCTTCACAGTATATTTTGACTATGTGATCCTGAATTAATAGACACATGAGGTTATATGTACCCTGAAACAATTCATTGATAAATTATTCTATGAAACATTTTTTTTCACAAACACATTAAAAGAACACTGTTTTCTGGGAACTGAAGTAAGGAACAATATTAAGGTGAGGAAGAAATTAAATGTATACATGTTTAGACTTAAAGAATGCATAAAAGAATGAATAGCCCAATTGTCTAAACAATGGAATTTTTATGAAATTCATTTAACAAATGTTTCTTGATTACCTGCCATGGGTAAAACACTGTACTAATATTGGGTATACAAACACGGATTTAATAAGTCCCTTGACTAAGAGATAGTAAGATGTGATGGTTAATTTTGTATGTTAACTGGGTTATTACTAAGACTATGGCACCTAGCTGTTTGGGCAACACCAGTCTATTTGTTGCTATAAAGTTGTTTAAAGGTGATTAACATTTATAATTGTTCTTTAAGGAAAACAGATCACCTCCCATAATGTGAGTGGTCCTCGTGCAATCAATTGAAGGCCTTAAGATTTAAGAATGAGTTTTCCATAGAAGAAGGAATTCCGCCTCAAGCCTTCCCCATGGAAATCTGCTTGAGTTTCTAGTCTGTGTACATATTTCAGACTCAAGACTTCAATACCATTTTGTGTCTGAGTTGCCGGTCTATTGGCTTCATCTGGATTTCAGACTCCAGACTATATATAGCATCCCAATATTCACTTTTACCTGAATTTCCTGTTGGCTGTCCTGCCCTAGGGTTTTCAGACTTGCTAACCCTCCCACCATCACCTGAGACAATTCCACAAAATAAAAAGATCGGGGATAAAGACAGAGACAGATAGACAGAGATAAGGATAGAGATAAATATAGAGATAGAGTCAGAATAAAGAGATACAGGTATTAATTATATTGGTTCTGTTTCTCACATAATACGTAACAATTTGCTCAGGAAATTATTTTATAATTAGAAATTTAAATCTAGAAATGTAGCACCAAGTAGCTTACACACTCTGAAATTGGTATCTCTCTTGTGTTTAAACACAAAACAAAATAGCTTTGCATGAGCTTTTATTCTCAAAACTTAACATGATCAATTTCTTCTTACTTCTACCTCTGTATACTTGTATATCATGAAAGTGCCTGTGTATATATACCAATTATTTAAGTTTATCTCACACTAAGGAATAAAAAAGTAACAGAACAATATGAAATAAAAATTTATTTACTGTACTCTTTATTTCATATATATGGACTATAATAATCACATAAGAAATGTGTCTTTCTTTTTGGTATTCATTGAATACTTTTATATTCTGCATTTAACAGTTATAAGCAAGACATGGTTTTAGCCAATTCACAATTCTCTCTATTACTCTTAGTGCTTTAAAAAATATATTGGTCAGAGGCGCCTGGGTGGCTAGGTCAGTTAAGCCTCCAACTTTGTCTCGGGTTGTGATCTCACAGTTCGTAGGTTGAGCCCCACATTGGGCTCTGTGCTGACAGCTGAGCCTGGAGCCTGCTTTTGATTCTGTATCTCCCTCTCTACCCTTCCCCATTTGCACTCTGCGTCTGTCTCCAAAATAAATAAACATCAAACAGATTAAAAAAATAATATAAAATAAAAAATATATTGATCAGCTGAAATGTTTTGGTATTTTAATGTCAACATTCAAAGCAATAGAAAGGTCATAAATTTCAAACATACACATTTTGGGGGTTCCTGGGTGGCTCAGTGGGTTAAATGTTCGACTCTTGATTTTGGTTCAGGTCATGACCTCATGGTTCCTGAGTTCAGACCTGGCATTGGGCTCTGTGCTGACAGTGCAGAACCTGCTTGGGATTCTGTCTTTCCCTCTCTCTCTGCCCCTTTCCCTTTCGTGTGTGCATGTGTGCTCTCTTGCTTGCTCTCTCTCAAAAAAAATAAACTTTATTTTTTTTTTAAATTTGATAGCTGCCTTCTTCTTAAAAGTACAAATCTGGTATTTCTTACTTTTTGGTTACTCTTCCATTATAATAGAGTATTAAATTTTTTTGTAAGTTTTTGTTTTTTATAATACAGGAATGCTAACTTTTCTCCTTTTATTTTCTTTCATTTTGCACTGTGCATTTCTAGCATAAACTCTTATGTAGGCTTAATATAAGATTTCCAGAGACTGTGATTTGGAAAACCTGATGCAGTAAATTAGTTTTTAGTAATTACCCTTGCTTTGACACTCACTGTTGATGGACATTTGCAGGTAATGGTTCTCAGGTTGGAAGAAATGAGTGAAGGCTGTCATCACAGGGTTTGGTTTTCACTTCTTCAACTTTTAATTTTTATAGAAAATTACATATAATCTACATCTATATACACATGTAATTTCTCACTATATAGATCCAGACATGTAGGGAGAGATGCATGATCCTATATAGTTTCTACTTAAGTTGTTTTAGAAGAAGGTCTATATAGACAAAGGCTTTAAAAAGAGAGAAACTCAGGTAAGTAAACTCACATCCCTATTGTCAAGACATGTCACAAAAATTCCACATCACTTTTTTGCTTGCTTTCTCAGTTTTAGATTCCAAATAATTAAATTAACTCATCCAGAGCCATCAAAACACATTCTAAAAAAGGATATTCTTAAGACTTGCATTCAACTAAATTACATTAAACCATTTACTGATACTCTGAAATAGCACACTTGTAATGTAAGAAGAAAATTCTTTGTCTCTAAATTTGCAGACCAAATTCAGGAGGTGATGGTTTTGAGATAAAAATTATGGATATCACAGATTATCTTATTGCTGTCAGTCGCCGAAGTTTCAAATTCTGTGATATGACAAACACATCTGTGTCAGTTAGCTACAAAATTGCTGGTCCTGTAGGAATCAGAGATACACTCTCCTACAAAATTATTTTGCTTTGATTTAAATCATTTTGATGCTACATTATCTTTGTATTAGCCCAGAATTTTCATCCATAATGCTTTTATGAAAATATGAATGTGGTATTAAACTGCATGATTTGCTTTATCACAAGCAAATATTTATATTTTCCTATATGTCTTTATTTACACACACATATATGCCTTACTCAGAATGGACTTAGTATTGATATTATATGATTATAAAACAAAACAAAATTGTGTAATTTTAAATGTTTTCTTCCTTGTTAAACTATAGCTTAGCAAAAATAATAATTCCATTTAGCTTATAACCGAAACATTTTTAAATTAAAAAATGTTTCCTTTGTTTTAAACAATCACAGGCATATTGAATTAAATTATTTTCTTCACTTAAAATAAGAGGTCTTGGGGGTGCCTGAGGGCTCAGTCGGTGGAGCATCAACTCTTGATTTCGGCTTAGGTCACGGTTCATGGGTTTGAGCCCTATGTTGGGCTCTGCACCGAAAACCTGCTTGGAATTTTCCATCTCCCCTCACTCTCTGCACCCCCCCCCCCCACCTCTCTCTGTCTCTTTCTCTCAAAATAAATTTTAAAAATTAAAAAAATAAAATAAAATAAGACATGTTTTTCCTATAAAATAGCTGGAGGGAAGCTCAATTATCTTATCCCACTTATATTTTTCTTCTCATTTTAGTGCATAAGATGTGAATTGTCTCCATACATCAACATGAGACAACACTGGCTACTGGTAGGCTGAAAATAGGAGTTGAAAGTAAAAAAATCTAAACAATGGAATTATTAAATATTTATTTTACTCATATCTCATGGCCACACTAACCTTTAAAATGAGTATTGGGAGAGGATCCATGATTAGGTCTACCAATATTTTAACTTATTTGGGGAGTTTGGTGCATGTCCAAACTTGTGTGGGAACACATAAATAACATAGATACCATTAATCTTACATATTTTGGTGTATACATGTTTATGTGGAGATATATATAGAGCTATGACAATGTAAACATAATTATAATTTATCATCTCATAAAAATGTAATCCCTAATATGTATGATTAATACCCATTTTGTTAGATATTATTTTATTTTCAGAATGCTGTACCAATATTTTACAGAAAAAATCTTTCTAAGAAGGGTAAGATACATATTTATAAATAAAAAAATTGATATTTTCCCATATAAAACTAAAGCATTCATTCCACTGAGACCTCATAAAAATGAGATGAAAAATAAAGGGGAATCAATATTTATAAAGCAGCTAATATACCCCAGTTTCCCATCAGATTATTTTCATGTTATTTTCTTTTATTTTGTTAAATAACCATTGCTTACCCAGATGGGAGACATTCTAAATTAAGGAGCAGGTAAAGTTATTATGCTGTGTTCATTCTACACGTTTCACTTCTATTGCCTTTATTTTAATTAGAGCAAGTAATTAGGAATATACAACATATTATTTTTCCTTCTCAAGTATAAAACCTGCGTAGAATATCAGCCTGTCTCACAGTTTTAATATTTTCCTCCCCAAACTTCTCATACACGCATGGATTTCATTGTGTTTCCAAAATATAATTCTACTTAACAAATCTGCTGCATAAAACTGCATAGGAAGTTTTTAAATACTTGCCTGAAATCCAAGGAGCTTTTCACTAGGCTTAATGTGCCTCTGAAATTCACATTCTATGGGTTGTATCACTTTGATTCCATCTTCATAAAAAACATAGAACATGTTCCCAATTCCCAGACCTTAGGAAGAAAAACACATTCAGAAGTTCAAAATAAAATTATCAGAAATCTTTACAACCAAAACTCAGTGTTCCTTCCAGTACTGGCAGGAGATCGATTTGTAAAGTTGTATAATGTTAATAAAGCAAACCATATGAATCCTTTACCTTATACCAAAGCAACTTTGTGATATTATGAGACATTCTTTATGGTCTCTAATCTGCAATTCAGTGATTTCTTTAGTATAATTCAATAAATGTTTCACATAGAAATGGAACTTATAAACTCTTTGATATATAGATTATGTCTGACACCTTCCCCACTTAATTTAGGTGTTGATTAAAAAATAAAAATAGTTTTTGAAGAATTATATTTATTGTATATTATTAGAGTTCTCTAGGGAAAATAAAATTTCATTCTTTGTAGAAGTTTTGTTTACATAAAGACTTTTAGAAAGAAAAAGACCAAGTCTTCCAGATTGGGGAAAATAT
This sequence comes from Prionailurus viverrinus, assembly GCF_022837055.1. Classification (NCBI taxonomy): domain Eukaryota; kingdom Metazoa; phylum Chordata; class Mammalia; order Carnivora; family Felidae; genus Prionailurus; species Prionailurus viverrinus. The sequence goes on along the minus strand of NC_062564.1, from coordinate 66,817,244 downwards.
ATTTTTTCCTAAAGTAATTTTTGTAAATATAATCATATATGAGGCCTTAGATTTCAGTTTTTACACTGGCCAAGTTTGGGATCCATTTCCATACTTTAAAACTTGTATTAATTTACGCTCTTAGGAAAATTTCAGTAAATGATTGCAATCATACTTTTAATTTATTCACACCACAGACTTGGGTATTTGATATCTCAGAAATTCATCTCACTTTACTGATCCATGCCTAATAGGTGCAGGATGCTACAAATCAGACACCGGGAATGTGGGTAAGGTTAACTGATGCCTGCATGTGGGAGGCTTTCACATACTCCTGCACACCTGTTCTCTGTTTCCTCTGCTTCTGCTTTATTCCAACATGGCCAGTCCTTAGCACATATAGTTCTTTTTCTTCTGATCTTCACCTGAGTAGCTCCCTCTCTGGCTGTACTATTTTGCACAATTGTATGTATTCAATCTAACTATAACATGCACAATTCAATGATAGCATGACCTCTTTAAAAGATAAGTAATGATATTCAAATCTCAGTAGTTTGAAAAGCCAAACCATTATTGTTTTAAATGTTTGAATTCTAAAAATATTTATAAAGAAAAAAATTTTTTTAAATACAAAAAAATTTCCCCAAGCATCATTTCATTTTGATTGATAACACCTGCAAGGTTTTTAAAGTCAAGCCTAAGGATCATAATAAAAGTGTATTGATTCATAAAAATATTTGTTTACTCAACTTAAGCCACATTTATTCTTATCTAATATGTTCCTAGTTAATAAAAGGATCACCAATTTTGTCCATCCAGCCACATATCTATCTATTCTTATGATTTAGAGGAAAATTTATTCAAGTACGATTATGACTTTATTGGTGTTTATACATAGTGGTTATAATTTTCTTTTAACACATGAAATCATTTCTATATAGTACAGTTATGCATTTTAAGTGACTCCAGATCATTTTCACACATCTTATTGTTTTATAAATATTTCATAGTACTCATATTTTAAAATGATGCAATCTTTATCAGTTATTATGTATTATAATTCCAGAGAGCACTACAGTATGTTGGAATATTTCTGAACAGTAGCAAAAGTAGCAAAAACTAAATTCAAGTATTTTTCATAGAATTTAATTCATAAATTTTCATAAAATTTAATTTTTTCATGATTTCTAATAATTTTAATTTAAACTTAATATTTTTCAGAAAATAAAATTTAGTAGTTGTCAGCTCTTATTTATAATTATGTTTATACATAGATGAATATAAATTCTATGCCCAAAGGATAAAACTTTTAAAAAGTCTGATTTTATGCCAAAACAATTGATTCATATCCAAGCTTCCATGTAAGCATTAACATAGGATTGACGTGAACTACATGTTGGTGACTATCAATTTTTTTGGTTGTTGAAACTTGTAAACATAATCATGTAGTCATGTGGTGTCTAATTTTTAGTTGTGTCAGTTAACTATGTTTCATGATTATTATAAAGCTCCCAAAATGTTTAATGACTATGACTCTCCCTTCCTTCAGCTACTGCAAAATTCTGGTCCAGAATCAGGAATTTCAATGTGTTTGAATATGAAAAATACTCTAAGTCCAGAATGCAAAGTTTCATGAAATCTTTCTGGCCTGACTCAAATGGAATCTTTCATTATGTCATTTACCATATTCTGTATACAATGCAGTCAGTGGAATTTTGCTGAATTGTTGCACTGATGAAGTTTCTAAGATGTATTTTCCTCTAAAACCCACTTAATCCATCCAAATCACTTGTTCAAATCTCAAGTCTATTTTCTTACTTTTTAAAATATAAATAACACATTCAGTGTTGTTACAAAAACAGCTGCTTCTCAGGTTACAAGCTATTGAAGAAATACAGATTTCATTATGCAAAGTTTAGTTTGTTCTTGATTTTTTTTAATTTTCAATGGAAATATAACTTTTCAGTGTTTATGAATAGTAATACCAGCAAAATACCATATATATTAGCTAAAATAATAATTATAAAATGAGTAATTTTTAATCACTCTCTTGCTATCAATTAAAATTTTATGTATACCTTTAGAGCCATCTATGAGTTCCTCTTCTCTACACTCACAAGAGATGTGTTTTCCTTTTTCTTTTTCTGGTTAGAGAAATATTTTAAACTAAGTTTTCTGTAGGTTTTAGCAGCAGAATTTATGATCTGAATATGTGATACAGATGTGTTTATTTTTAAATTTACTGCTATAATATTATACATATAAACACTTATTATGATTATACTGGGCACAAAATAATAAAAAATACCCAATAATGGAGATGTTGGTAGTTAAAGACACAGATTTTCATTTAGAGCATTCATTAGCTTTATTTATAAAGAAAATAATAATATATTTGTGTACGTTCACTATATTAAGTTGTCATGACCAAACTTCTTTTTGTTGTTGTTGTTTAGATGAGAGACAGTAACAAAGAGAGATAAACTCCATTTTCTGAGTTCACACATTTCAAAGATCAATCATGGCAATAGAGCTAAGTGTTGTACCATGGGAAAGTTACTCAGAATATGTGAGAATTTCTCTATCTCAAGCTTGGAGATAAGTATTATACTTATGTCATACAGCTATTACAAGAATTAGATTAAATGGAGAATGTAAAACATTTAGCAGTGACTGGTGCATGGTAAATTTTGAAAAAAAATGGTACTGTCGCTATTTTTATGACTGACATTATCTCTTCTTTTAAAAATTAGTAGAAAAAAATTGTAAAATGGTATATAACCTGATTTTGATTTCTGTTCTCATGTTTTCATCAAATCTACACTGTGAGATATACTGCTACATTTCAGTTTTCTATGTTATCAAATTCTATGGATCCATGAGCCTGCTAAAACTCAACTGCATTTTCTAGTAGGAATTCTTGAAGTTGGTCCTTTCAGGGGGTCTACAAATTCAAAACTATTTTCATAATGATACTTAGGTGTCATTTGCATTTTTCTCTTCCATTCTCACACATTAGATTCTTCCAAATATAGAGGGTAGTTTTCAAGGGGCTACATGACATGTGATATAATGAGTGATATCACAACAATTCAACGCAGAAGCAGAATATATGAATCCAGCATCTTCTATTGAGCCAGACATGAAAAGAATTTGCAAAATGCAAAACAACGTGAATCTCTTCATTTTTCTAATGTAGCTTTAAAAATATAGCTTTAAAACTGTTTTACTTATGGGTACATATAAGGAGCTTATTATAGTTTATTTCAATAAATTAATAAACATCTTTTACTTTTCTCAGTTTTAATTTCTAGTATGGTAAATGTAAGTGGATAGTAGTAACCCCATAAAATCAAGCTTTTGAGTTCTCAATAATATTGAAGAGAGCAAAGGGGTTCTGAGTCTGAAAAAAAGTTTAATAACCATTTAGGTTTCAATTACAATTCTTTCTTCATGAATGCGTTGTATTGCAGTATATTACAAAAGTTCCTGGCTTCAGTAAAAGCTTCACCACTCTAGTCACAGTAAAGATTTGCAATATGTGCAGCCTGTTGTTTCTTTTTTCATCCCCTGGTGAAGACAGACACATGTACTTTGTCTTTTCCAGGTCGATTGTTAATCTAATGGAGTATAGAGGCTCTAGAAAGTGATCCATAATTTGTTTGTTCCTTGTGAGCTTTCTTTTTGCTTTGTTTTTCTTTCTATACAGAGAAAGGACGTAAGCAAGAATTACTTGCAGTCTTGTAAAAGGGAAGTATTTCCTAGAGGAATTTCTAGTCAATACTGCACCTTTAAATACATGAAATAGACTGAGAAAAAAGTGGATATAATGCACATTGCTGTCTCTTGAGGCTATCTGCTGAAGAATAACCATGTACCAAGATAATATAATTGTATCATTTCTTATATATAGCGTATATGTTACATAATTTATATCAACAATAGAATGTGGCTAATTTGTAATTATTGGATGGATAACAATGGCAAAAGATAGCAATAAAAGCTATTTTGTGGTGATGTTTGTCGTTCTCTGTTTAAATTGCCATTGCTTTAACATTCAAATTATAGTCAAGAGCAAATTCTAATCATATGATGCAGTGATTTGGTAACCAATCAAAAGATAATTCAATAAGTTTTAGTGTTATAAAGTCCTTCATTGGTTGATATTATTATTTTCACCTTATAAAGATGCTGAGATTATTTTTTTTGAAATATAGAAAAAATATCTTTTTTAGCTAAAGAAAAATATAAGCAAGAATAGATAGTCCATATTGCATGTCTCATCTTGAATAACTTAGCAGGGAAAGGTTTTGGTTCACGAATGTTCCCGTTTTATATCTTTGTCTCTGGAGTTAAAAACTTTTTCACACCCAAAGCTCCTTCCCTCCTCCCCTGCACGCACATGCACTCTCTCTTTCTCTCTCAAAATAAATAAGTAATGAAAACTTACTTTCATTCTCACTAGAAAGTTTTTTGCAAGTGGTCATGCCAGGCTCTTTACTGGGCACTATTAATTCAGCAAGTGGGTACTATTTGACTGGTCAGAGCGACATTATGTAAAACCAGTCCTTTTGAGTCAGTATACCATTTCCTGAACTTCCAAAGATATGCTGAAAAAGCTGAATACAAATCTGCATGATTAATATCACATTTAATGATTAACATAGCAAAGGTTATAATAGAATATTTTTGTTATATAATTAATATTAGTTAGAATTATGTATATCTTTGTATATACACCCATGACTATGTATGTGTATATATATATATATATATACATATATATATATACATATATACATTTAGCATACATAAATATGTATATGTATATACACATACATCTGCAAATGGATATCTCTTGTCAGATCACAATTGTGATGTGAAAACTTTTTAATGAAATAATTTAAAACACTCAAAAGGCCAGGTTGATGTTAGTATTTAAAGCAAGGGTAGAGAACTGGCTAATGAAAATATTGAGAGCTTGATCATGGTTTAATTGGCATCGTGTACTGACCGTTAGAAGGCATGGTCTCTACCTCTCCACAATGCTGTAACTTTCTAAGTTTCATGAATTTAGAAGTTTATGCTCTGAAAATCCTTTTTAATTTTAAATAACTTCTCAATATTACTGTGAGGCAGCAATCTGGTCTTGAGAACCTTAGCATTTTTTTTCTCTAAAAATATACGAGAAGCTTATGGAACTCACAAAGTTGGTATATATTAGTCTATATTTTTCAAACTCCATTACAATGCATAGTAGTTAGGCCAATGAAATAAGAATAATTTCAGGCTGAAGAAGTTAAAAACTGACCTGTTTTCCATATCTCTTTTTCCCCAGTTTGGTGACATTACAGATCACAAAGCTTTGCGATCAGATCATGGTGTAACATGTAAGCTTTTTGTAATATTTCCCTGCAATTTTCTATTTGTATCTTGTGTTGGTAGGTGTTAATTATATTGATTTGTTTCAATCATTTCCATATTGTTGTTTGAGTAGATTCATAAATATTTACAAAGATTAGAAAGGACAATCTTTAATAACATAGAAATTATATTTTTGACTTTCAAATCATTAGATGTCATGTAAATCCACTATATCCCAAAGTAGCCTTTATTCAATATTGATCCTATAGATATTCATCAAAATAATTCCATGTTCTAACAAACTTAGGAAATGCTATCCTATATAACGAACCACCTTACATCTGTGTTAGGCGCTTGAAATTAGCATATTTAAAAGTTAAGATTAATTCATCAGTGAATAAAATGGCTTAATTTCCTTTAATTCAGTGCTTATACAAACCAAAACACATATTATTAAGTTAGACCATATAATATATTCCTAAATTGCTGTTTACAAACAAATATTAATATACAATTTATTAGATTACATTTTATTACAAGATCATAAAAATGTTGTGGAATAAAACCAGTCGGTCTTTTAATGTGTATTTTCAAATCACATCATAAAGTCAGTTATCAACAAGAATGACTTAGACTTTAACTTACTAGATTGAAATTTTCTTTAGGGAAAATATTCCAGTCTCTATATTTCCAGTATTTTCAAAGTGCTTTACATTTAATAGGCACTTTAAAATATTTGTCATTAAATGAGGTGGATATTTCCTCTCTTAATAATGTCTTCCTGCACTCCTGCAAGCCACAATGATGGCTAGAAAAGGAGTGGAAGAACCCATAGAAAGTAGAGGACGCTGTACTTCAAGCTTAAATATCTGTGTAATTAGTATGATAAGACACATTAAATTCAGTAAAATCAATTCAGATTACAAAACCCTGGCTAAGCTAGATTCTGATGTTAATGTTTAAAAAATAATTTTTCAGTTATAAAATTTTATAGTTTTAATACTTGCCTAGAAGTAAAATGACATTATGAGAGGTTTATCATTTTTAACTCTTTTCAATATTAATCTTAAAATGCCAGAAACTGGAATTCCTCAGCTGGTTTTCTCTTGGATAAATTTCTCTTGGCCACGACAATGACACAAGCATACAAACAAGGAGCATTACTACATGTGGAAATAAAAATGGCTCTCAGAATTATGTAGTTCATATTTGTTATTTTCGATCCTTTAAAAATAAAAGTAGAAAAATTAATTTGGAAGCTTCAGTTGGCTATTACTTTAATTACTTTTTATGAAATAATTGTACATACTGTTAGTATTCAGTGATTTCTCAAGCTGGCCACCATTACTATTATTATATGCAATCATTTCTAATTGTAATGCCTTGCCAATAACTGCAGCATTGTAAAAAATAATTTACAGATGACTATGAATCTAAATCAGGCATACTGTTTTCTCAGATATACTATGTTAAATCTTGTTTATTCTAAGAAACAACAAAGGACTCTGATGATAATTGCACATGAAATAAAAGATTTTAAAACCTTTACCCAAAGACATTTACTTATACAGGTCTTCAAATTATCTGTGAAATAGACTAAATGGCTATTACTCCTCAAGATATATTCTCTGTCAAACAAAGTTATGAAAAGTAAGCAAATCACTGGTTGATGGAAAATAATTATTGAGAGTATACATTTAAAAAAACTAACAGAGGAACATTTTAAATCGATAAAAATGGTTTCATATAATGAATCTCAGGGTCATTTAAATTAATCTGGAGGTCTCCTATAATTTTAAGGGTAGCCTGAAAAATATCATATTATTATTTCATATTCAAATCATAAAATAATCATGTTCACGATTGTTATCATAGTCAAATTATAAGAAAGCATTGTTTCACATACTTTGAGGGCATTCATATATCACAAATTTGCAAGGGGAGTGACAACTGTATTTCAAGCAATATGTTAGAAAATCTGGCTCAAAGAAGTAAAATAATACGTCCAGTTTTTACCAGCAATTAACCAGCAAAAGTCAGATCTGTGCTACCTGATCTCTGACTCCTTAAGTGTTGTTCCTTGTATTTCGATAACATGAAATCAATTTTAAAAATTTCAGGAGATATATTATGTGATCTCAAGAGGGAAGAGAATATAAAGAAATGTTTAACAGACATGTTAACGCTAGTTTCAACAATGATTACATTTGTATGTTCAGCTGTGAACTACCTAAGTGGAATAAAATGAGAAGGTATAGTTACACTAGAACCTCTTTAGAAAACCAGACTTTGAAGAAGCCCATACAAAAGATTTGAGAAGCAACAAATACCAACGGGGGGAAATGGTGGTATGCCTCATCATTGAGAACAAAACTGAGATGCTTCAATTCTCAAATTACTTGAAGCTTGTGAGACACAGCCCTCGCAGGTGGCAATGATTCCAATTCATTTAGGAAGCCCATTGTAATGAGGGAAGAAAAAGTTTGTATAGGATCAAGTGTGAGGCAATATTTTGGTCATTGCTTACCAGAACTCTAATGATGACTTACTACATTTTTCTCCTAAGAATTTAAGTCAAGCACATGAGTACCTGGCCAAATGCATTCTCCCTGGTTTTTATGAATAAGAAAAATAATAACAATAATAAATGGAAGTGGAAACTGCTTATTCAGTATAGACTATGTTTAAGGAACTGGTAATAACCCTACTGGGTATTAACAACTAAACTTATATTTGAGATGAGAAAATTGGGACATTAAGGGGCCCTTGATTATATGGTAGTGGAATCTAGATTTGAATCTAGATCCTTCAAGTTTACTATCCATTTTCTTAAATAATTTATTACATTTCCTTGATAAGGTAATAGTTTTTATAATTTTTATTTTTCTAATCGAAATCAAGGTTTATTATGGAAGTTAATGTTTAAGTTTGCCTTTATTTTTTGACATAATTTTAAACTCTTAAAAGCATTTCAATATATTATAATGTACCTCCCTGGTTATACATCAATAATAAATCAAGCTGATGAGGAGTAATAAATATTTTAATGGTAACAGTTTCACAAAATAATATTGATTTATAGTCAAATGAAAATATTGAGTCAACATAAAAATGAATAAGGTAATTATTAAACATAGTCAACAAATCTACTAAAAATTAAACAAAATAATCACAATATAAAAATAATGGAATTTAGTACCTTCTTCTCTCCATAATATGTTAGCTACTGCAGCATGTTAAAAAGAAAAAGGAGAGAAAGAAAAATGAGTAAATAGAGGTTCAATTGCATGCTAATATAAATAACTATTAAAGAGGTCACAATCTCTAAGATAGAGCATGTACATAAAAGTGATGTTGAATTCAACAAACTACTTCAAATTAACAAAACAGTAAAATGCTGGTACTAGCTAATAATGCTCTTTTCATTTATTGAAATTGTCGATTCTTCTTTGTAATAAAGATGTTGCTAAAAAACAAAAAAACATTTTATGCATCACTGGAAAGAATGGGATATTTAGGTTAATGTTATTGAAATACATCTTTAGAACAAATATTGGTAGTTAAAACTATTTACTAAAGACAGTATAGTTAAAAGTTGCTAACTGAAAAAAATGTATTTTAAAAATTCTCAATAATCACAATATGTAATATAACTACATAATATGCAATATTCCTGAGCAAGAAGAATGCTTGTAATTAAAGGATTTTGAACATGGCAGTAGCCTATTTTTAAGTAGCATGCTTTCACTTTTTAAACCAAACAGAATTAAATATAGTAAAACCTTGGTTTGCAAGCATAATTCGTTCCACAAACATGCTTGTAATTCAAAGCACTTTTATATCAAAACAAATTTCAAGACCCATTGACTCAGCTGCGATCATGTGACTTTCAGCATAGCATAATATTCATATTGCAAAACATTGCTCATTTATCAAGTTAAAATCTGTTAGAAATGTTTGCTCGTCTTGGAGAACACTCACAGAACAAGTTACTGGTAATCCAAGGTTTTACTGTATTTCTTACTATATCTTACTTAGTTCAGTGCACAATAATGGTTCAGATTAAATTGTTTTTGGAAAATAGTTTTATTAAATATTATACTGAGATTAAATCAATAGAGTTAAAATATTGAGATAGAAATAATGAAATAAATACCAATTAGAAACATTCTCAGAGAAATGTCTGCCTCCATTACCAATTCAATGTTGCCCAAATTCTATGCTTTCTAAGCAAAATAAGATGTCAAAAGAAAGTGTGACTGATGTAAAATGTCATGCACAATTAAATATTCCCTGACTATTTTAGCCATATTGAAGCACTTTTTTTTTTAACGGAAGTCCTTTATGAATGCAGCAGAGCGAACATGGTAGTCCAGCACTCTTAGACAGATGCTGACAGCCCAAGTCATCCAGTTTTCAAAACCTGCTGTATTTTTTAAAAATAAATTTGTGTAAAGTAAGCTTTTTTTTGTAATTCTTGGCATTTTTAATTCTTTATGATTATTTATCCAAATCTGAATGCAGGCTATATGCTTCCCTTCAGGACATTTTGTGGTGCTATTCTTGTTGTCTACAGTGTTCTTGAAATGAATATGAAAATGATAGATCCTATTTGTGAGGAGAGGACACAGACCTCAGTTACCAGCAGTTAACCTCGGTCTGGAAGTAGATGATCCTGCTCCGAAAGTACCATCAGAATATCAGTGGTAGTCTCAGTGTCTATCTATGTCATTCACCTCACTTCCTCTCATCACATAGGCATTCTATCATCTCACATCATCGCAAGAAGAAGGATGGCGAGTGTGGTGCAAAGAGATATTTTAAGAGAGAGACAGATAGGGAGAAACCACATTTCCACAACTTTTGTTACAGTACATTATTAAAATTATTTTGTTATTATTGTTGCTAACCTTTTGGTGTGCCTGATTTCTAAATTAAATTTTATCATAGGTATGTATAGATAAGAAAACACAGTGCACCTAGGGTACAGTGCTATAAGTGGTTTCAGGCATCTGCTGGAGGTCTTGGAACATATCCCCTCCATAAGAGAGAACTAACTACTGTATTCAGAGAAATTTAAGTAACTGAGTCTATTTGAAGCACAAAAGAAGATGAGGCCGGAGAATTTTTCCATGAGTAGATGAACAAAGTCTTTTGTACACCATGCAGCAGATATTAAATTTTCTTCTGTAGGCTCAGGAAAGGCTGAGCCATGATTACACTTATCTTTGTATGGGTGGAGGTTTTTTTTTGTTTATTAAAAAAAAGGGGGTGACTAGACACATTTCTTCATATCTCCATTCATTCTCTCAGTGAGGACTGACTGAGTGCCTAGCATGTGTCAGACATTGTGTTCAGTGATATAGGACACAAATTAGAACAGGCTTAGTCTCTGTTAATAGAGCTGATGTTCTAATTGAGAAAAAAATTTTAAATTACAGATTTAATGTGTTATAAAAGAGAAGAACATTGCTGTGAATGCTTTCAACAGGTGGATTAAGCATAGTGAAATACTGAAGGTGTAGTATACAAGATAAATAAAAGCGAACCAAGTGAGGATTTAAGGGTAGGTTTTCCAGATACTGGAAAAAGCCTGCACAAATTCTAGTGGTATACCAAAGTACTGCTATTTTGAAGGGCTAAGGACAGATATATATATATATTTTTTAATTTTTTTTCAACGTTTATTTATTTTTGGGGGGGACAGAGAGAGACAGACCATGAACGGGGGAGGGGCAGAGAGAGAGGGAGACACAGAATCGGAAACAGGCTCCAGGCTCTGAGCCATCAGCCCAGAGCCTGACGCGGGGCTCGAACTCCCGGACAGCGAGATCGTGACCTGGCTAAAGTCGGACGCTTAACCGACTGCGCCACACAGGCACCCCAGGACAGATATTTTTTTTAAAATAGGAAATCATTTATGAGAAAGTACCAAAAATACATGGTTTGTGATATTAACATCAAACAAGGCAAAATTCAAGGCACTGCATGCTGAAACTAAAATTATATAAACTAAAAACATAAAATTAAAATATAAAGCAAAAGCTATTAGGATTGGATACAAAATTGATAAATCCATAATTATATTCTATTTCTATAACTCTTCACTTGCACTGTTTGAAAAATTAAGAGAAAAAAGACAAAGTTTCAATAATATAATTATTAAAACTGAATTAGTATTTTTATAATAACTATCATACTATACAAACTGAATGTTCTATTATACAAACAAAAGTATTTTTTTCAGGCTTTCTGGAAAATATTTTCAAGAGTGTTCACAAACTAAACTAGAAAATAAAAAGTCTCTGTTTTGTAGATATATTCCAGTCAGCATAAATAATTTAGATATTTTCAGACAATAATAAAGAAAATATGATAATCTATGAGAGGTGTTTAAATATATTTTATTTTATTTTATTTCAGAGAAAGAGAGAGAGAGAGCACATGAGTGGGGAGAGGAGCAGAGAGGCAAAGGGAGATAGAGAATCTTAAGCAGAATCCATGCTCATCACAGAGCCCAACACAGGGATTGATCCCACAACCCTGGGATCATGACCGGAGCTGAAATCAAGAGTTGGATGCTCAACCGACTGGGCCATCCAGGTGCCCTGAAAATCTATGAGAGGTGTTTAAACACACAAAATTCTTCAATAAATTATTACTTTTTTAAAAATCCAATATAATTACAGTTCATATAAGACAACAAAGATGAGTATTTGATATATGGACCCAAAGAGTTTTGGCCAAAACGTAATACATAGACTTAATTGATTCATTATTGAGCCAAACAGAGAGGGGGAAGAGAGAGAGAGAGAAAGCAGAATTGGAAGCAGAAGAAGGAGGAAGAAAAAAGGAAGAGAAATATGGAGACAAGGAAGAAAGTAGGAATGGCTATAGTTATGATTTTAAAATATGGTAGAATTTTTTTGTAGTTTCAAGTTTTTAATTAAATTCTAGTAGTTAATATAATAGTGTAATATTAGTTTCAGGAGCGCAATTTGGTGATTCATCACTTTAATGTAGAATTTCTTGATAATAAATTTGATAATCTGGATTTCACTTAAAAAAAAATCCAGGGGCGCCTGGGTGGCGCAGTCGGTTAAGCGTCCGACTTCAGCCAGGTCACGATCTCGCGGTCCGGGAGTTCGAGCCCCGCGTCGGGCTCTGGGCTGATGTCTCAGAACCTGGAGCCTGTTTCTGATTCTGTGTCTCCCTCTCTCTCTGCCCCTCCCCCGTTCATGCTCTGTCTCCCTCTGTCCCAAAAATAAATAAACGTTGAAAAAAAATTAAAAAAAAAATCCAAGGAGGGGTGCCTGGGTGGCTCAGTCGGTTGGGCGTCTGACTTCGGCTCAGGTCATGATCTCGTGGTCCGTGAGTTTGAGCCCCGCATCAGGCTCTGGGCTGACAGCTCAGAGCCTGGAGCCTGTTTCGGATTCTGTGTCTCCCTCTCTCTCTGACCCTCCCCTGCTCATGCTCTGTCTCTCTCTGTCTCAAAAATAAATAAAACGCTAATAAAAATTAAAAAAAAATCCAAGGAAATATAAATATCCAAACTGAAAATGAAGAAAAATATGGAATAAAAATAAACGTGGTACTAACATGAAACATTTTTTTAAAGTTTTTATTTACTTATTTTGAGAGAGACAGAGACAGCAAAAGTGGGAGAGATCAGAGAGAGGGAGAGAGAGAATCCCAAGCAGGCTCCACACTGCCAGTGCAGGTCTCAAACCCATGAAGCTATGATATTATGACCTGAAGCAAAACCAAGAGTCAGACGCTTAACAGACTGAGCCACCCAGGCACCCAAAATTGCAGTATTTTTAAATGTTTATTTGTTTATTTTGAGAAAGAGAGAGAGAGTGGGGGAGGGGCAGAGAGAGGAAGAGAGAATCCGAAGCAGGCTCTGCACTGTCAGCGCAGAACCCCACACCCCAGGTGACTACGTGAACTGTGAGATCATGACCTGAGCTGAAATTAAGAGTTGGACACTCAACCAACTGAGCTACTCAGGGGTCCCTTAAATGTTTTTAGAGTATCAACCAAGATGGAAACATTTCATTTATTTTATAAAGTCAGCAAAAGAGATGCCAATAACTGATAATGGTAACAAAGCAAAGGGAATTATAGGACAATTTCACTAATGACAAAAAATTATTTATAAAATGCAATCAAAACTAATCAGGATATTAAAAATTTGATCATAAGTGAGCCTGGGTGTCTCAGTCAGTTCAGCATCTGACTTCAGCTCAGGTTCATGATCTCGTGGCTCATGAGTTCAAGCCCTGCATTGAGCTCTGTGCTGACAGCTCAGAGCCTGGAACCTGCTTTGGATTCTGTGTCTCCCTCTCTCTCTGCCCCTGCCCCGCTCACAATCTCTCTTTCTCAAAAATAAACATTAAAAATTTTAAAAAACAAATAAAAATAAATTAAAGCTTGATCATAGACAGGAATCCTCTTGGAATGAAAGACTATATTGGTAGGTATTTATTTAAGAAATTAATTAATTTAATGTAATATATTAGTAATATAAAGTGAGAATAATTAATGCAATATAACTAAATAAATATAATCTGATAGAGTGTGCCACCTATTACCAAGTATAGTCTAAATACTCTTAGTGACTGAGCAAACTATATATAGGGGGTATTACACTAAGTGAAATAAGTCAGACAAAGAAAAACAAATACCACATGATTTCACTGACATGTAGAATCTAAAACATAAACAAACAAAAACAAACAGATACATAACTACAGATAAGAAGATAAAGATGATTAAGAAGTGAAACTTCCACTTATAAAATAAGTAAGTCACAGAGATGAAAAGTACAGAATAAGGAATATAGTCAATAATATTGCAAAAATGTTTTATGGTGACCACACTAATCGTGATGAATGAGCATTGATGTATACAGTGTCAAATCAATATGTTATATACCTGAAACTAATATAATATTGTACATTAATTATACTTCAATAAAATAAAAATAAAGGAGAATGTAAATACAATAGAATTAACTAAATTGCTATTATCTATACTTAATAAAAAAGAAAATTAGAGACATTTTATATTAATAAAAATTTAACAAAATATCAGGATAACAAGTTGAGAGTCTAAATAGTGATTTGTAATTTTCATTAGAAATTAGTTTTTTTGTGAATTCATTACACAATTCATTAAGTCAAGAAACAAATATAAATCACATTAGTAGTGCAAATTAGAGAATTAAATAATCAAAATTTGAAGATAAAATTAATCCCAAAGTACACATAAAGTTAGTAAGATGATTCAATTTGGTGACAAGACACAAGATAAATAACCCAAAACCTATGTTATGGAAGAATTAGAAAACACAAAAGAGAGGTCCCTGGGTGGCTCAGTAGGTTAAGCATCTGACTCTCGATTTTGGCTCAGGTCATAATCTCACGGTTCATCAGTTTGAGCCCTGCATCTGGCTCTGCACTGATGAGTGGAACCTGCTTACGATTTTCTCTCTCTTCCTTTCTCTGCCTCTCCCCCACTCTCTCTCTCAAAATAAATAAACTTTAAAAAAAGAAAATGCAAAAGTGATCTTTTTACAATAGCCCAAAGCATAACATATCAATGGATCACTAAATTCTACACCTGAAATTAATATTACACTGTATATTAGTTAACTGGATTTTAAATAAAAACTCAATGACTTATTAAAATATAAAAAGTATAGCAAATCAAGTGTAACCTTCACTAAAGATACGCTAGATGTAAAGCTATATTATTCTTAATTCAAGAGAATGAATGTTTATAGATAGAATTTATTCTGCAATTACTTAATTTAAAATTTGCATATATTGGTATTGTGTATTTAGAACATATTCCATGTTATCGTATCAAGTTGGAATGCACATTAAATAAAAAAAATACTTTAAACTCAATTACAGGGATATATTAACCAAGTCTCTTTTCCCTAGATGTCTTTTCATTATTTTTCTGATCTTTATATAAATGTGCATGAAACGGGGGTGTTTCTGATACTATCTGTAAATATGCAACATATAAAAATAATTTTAAATCCTCTATATTAATTTATCATATGTCTACCCTAGACTTCAAATATATACGGTTTTAATCATTATACACTATTCCTTCGTATGGATTTCTTCCTTTAAAAAACACTATTGCTCATTATTCAATAATCCTAACTTAGTACATAGACCAGAAGCTAATTTAAGTTATAAGGTTCAGTAAGTATCATTGACTTAGTCAAAAAGATGCATGTATGTATACATTGATACGCATATGTGTGTGTGTATGTGTGCATGGATGTGTTTTCACTGTGATGACCATCCTTCTATGTAGTTACTCCATCAGTATGCATTCCTACAAGAGGTATGGGGATATTTAAAGCCATTGACGCATGCTGTCAGGTTAATTGCCAGATGGTTGTTATCAGCACCTAACGCAGTCTATGCAAGTATTCACCCCTCCACACTCAAGGAAGACTAAGACTGTATGTATGTGTATGTGTACATATGCACAAGCTTACCAAATATGAATATATGTTATATGATACATGTGTATATATAACATATGTATGTTATATGTAATATATAATACTTTGATTATAAGCTATATTGAGTATGTTTGCAAATATTTAAGAAAATTTTCTTCTATTTATGCCTTTAACCTATTATTTCTATTGGGATGTTACTTTTCTATGTTTTATATTTTAACAGCTGCATGCATATTGGAATGGCTTTGTTTTGCCATATTAATTTCTCTTTCACACAATAAAAACAGCTACCTATAGTAAATGCAGGCTTGATCATGCCATTTATTTGCTTAAAAACATAATGCATATTCGTGTGTGTGTGAGTGTGTGTGTGTGTGTGTGCATGTGTGTGTACTCAAAGTCCTCAGCACAGCACATAAGGTCATCCATGACATGCTTGTATCATGTTAAAGTCACATTCCAAGCATCAAGTCATTTTAAATTTCTTCATTTTTACCCGTATGTTAAATATGACAGTAATACCCTTACCAGAATTCTTCACTTAATTTGCCCCTAGTTCTCTTTTAAACCATCTTTTTTTTTCCCTGTAGAACCAACAGTCTGGGCTTAATTTTTTGTTCCTGTATTTATAGAATCCTATAAAACATCTAATGCATCCCTTAATATAGCATAAGTAAATTTCTGTTCTGAAACATTTTATTTATAATTGAACAAAAAACCCTCAAAGTTACAGACACCAAGCAATTAAACACTTACTCATAACTTAAATGAAATGCAAAACTCTTTCTGAAGATAGCATATGTCTTATAATGAAAATGTGGTTCAATGGAAGAGATGCTTGAACACTAGTAACAGAATCTTTTATTAATGCCTTTTTAAAATTTTTTTAAGTTTATTTATTTTGAGAGAGAGAGAAAGCACAAGTGGAGGAGGGACAGAGAGAGGGGAGAGAATGAGAATCCCAAGCAAGCTCTGCACCGTCAGCACCGTGCCTGACACTGGGCTCTAATCCACAAACCGTGAGATCATAACCTGAGCTTATTTGGATGCTTAACTTATTTGGAGCTTATTTGGATGCTTACTTGGATGCTTAACTAACTGAGCCACCCAGGTGCCCCAATGCCTTTTTTAAATAAATTGCCTCATTTTATATTAGCGACTTGCAATTATATTCAAAGTGATGGATCTCATATTAAATATGCTACCTGTTTGTGGAAATATGTGTGGGAGATTTAAATATCATATAAGTAATAGTAATAAGGTGATTACATAGCAGCATATCATAGTACTAAACAGCTAATTTTACTTGGCTACTCATATGTAAACTGGTTGGCTTTTCATTAGATAAGTTTTTGTTTGTCTTTGTCTTTGAAAGTGTAAGGTTTTCATCAGTGGAAAACATATTTTTATAAACTGCATTTACGGAAAGATAGTATTTTAGTTAGATGTCTTATTGACTGCTTCTCCTTTTGCATTTAAGAAATTGACTTAACTTCAGAAGGCAAATGAAAAAGGGTAACGTTAAAAGAAAATGTAGATAAAAATTTAATGTATCTAAAAATGTATAGTTAGTATTATGGTAAGCTGGAATTTCTTTGAAAGTGCATATGGAGAATGAAATGAGACATTTAAAATATACTATTTTTAGGAAGGAAAGCTATGTAAGATATGTCAAGTACATTGCCTGCCATGTGCCAAATTCAAAGCCACTTTTAAGTAAAACTGTCACTTGCTGGGCACTGATTGAAGATGATTCTCCCCACTGACTACACAGCTTCCCAACCTAGTGTCTCACATTAACTAAGTAGGCTATATAGTGTCCAGCTTACATTGGGGAATATGACTCAGAAACTGGCCAGGAATCTATGGTCTTAATTTATATAAGCTGATGAAATGAGATGATCAGATTCTTTTCAGGACTAATTTGAATCAAGAAATCATGTTAAAAAACGAAGAACACAGAGAACCAGAATTATAAGAATGCAGAGCAAAAGGCACCATTATGTAGATTCAGAGCCCCTGATAATTTGTGAGACTGAAGAGAACTCAGAGTATGAAAGGGACTCTCCCATGGGATAGGAAGAGAGTCAGCAGGTGTCTTAGGATATCAGTTTCTGGATTCTGAATGTGGATACATCCCTCATTGCTTCACATTGCCAGTTTAACAATCACATCACTTTAAAAATAACCTATACTTAACCAAATAGAACTTACTCTGGCAACCAAGTAGTCTCATTGAAACCAAGGCAATGTAAGAATTGTTCCTCTGTCAAAAGATTAAAGCCACGACACAAAACAAATAAAAATTATATCCATTTTTCTAGGGCACATGGCTGGCTCAGTCAGAAGAGCCCGTGACTCTTGATCTCGAGGTCCTGAGTTCGAGCCCCAAGTTGGATGTAGAGATTACTTAGATAAATAAATAAATACACTTAACAACAACAACAAAAAAACTATATCCATCTTTCCTTCCAATGCCAAATCAAGTAAGCTTATATCTGTAGTAGTTATCACATGATGTGTTAAAAAATTATCTGACTTAGTGGCTTAAAACAA
This sequence comes from Prionailurus viverrinus, assembly GCF_022837055.1. Classification (NCBI taxonomy): domain Eukaryota; kingdom Metazoa; phylum Chordata; class Mammalia; order Carnivora; family Felidae; genus Prionailurus; species Prionailurus viverrinus. The sequence goes on along the minus strand of NC_062564.1, from coordinate 66,798,853 downwards.
CAACAACAACAACAACACATTTATGGTATCTGTGGTGGAGACTTGCCTAAGAGAGTTCTGATTTGGGATATCTCATGAGGCTCCAGTCATCTGAAAGCTTGACTTAGATTGGAAGATCCACTTCTGGGTGGCTCACTTACATGGCTGGCAATTTTGTGCTAGCTGTTGGCAGAAAGCCCCAGTTCACTACTTATGCGACTCTCCCCAAGGCTGCTTACATGTCCTCACATACTGACAGTTGGCTTCCTCCAACTGAGTGAGTGATCGAAGAGAGCATGGCAGAAGCCCAAATGCCCTTTTTGAACTGGCTCCAGAAATTATATACCTCCACCTCCACCCTACTCTATATGTGATTGAGAACTGATCTATTTCAATGGAAAATTATATAAGGGTGTGTATAACAGCAGAGAAGGATCATTAGGACAATCTCAGATACCACACAATGTTAGTGTAATAGGCTGCTTACTAACAAACATAACTTCAAGAAAAATTTTCTAGCTAACATCCTCCCATCCAGACTGCCAACACCTGAGCTTCTCTTAATAGAAATTCTAAGCCCACCATTGTCAGGAAGTGACTTGATTTTGATAATTCTTCACACAAATGATTGATTGTCATCTTTACATGATAAACAAGAAGCAATGATATTATTAAACAATTGTGGTGATTAGCTATGGGTATGTATGGGAAAATATTTGCCTTCTAACTTACTTATATACCCTACCATTTCAAGTATATGACAAGCAAAGTTACTTCCTCTTTTGCTTTAACTTTCTCACCTAGAAAATATACCAAATGGTTAATTAGAGAATTACAAAATAAAATAAAGTGATTATAGTATTTGTTAAATATCACATGTCACATAATGAATTGTTCAATAGATCTTGATTATATAGTCGTATATATACAATAAAAATATTTATATATATCCCATATCTCCTAGGTAAAACTTGAGATAAATCATACCTATAGAAATTAAATTAATAGAAATGTTGCCAAAACAAGACCTTGCATAAAAGTATATCCTAGCTTATCATTAGGACTATCAGAGAGTCTCTCTTATTATCATCTGAGAAAACAAATTAATTAGAGATATAGACTATTTGGATATTAATTAGCATTATGCATAGGAAACATTGAAAAATGGTAGACTTTAAAGCTATTGCAATGCAGTATAATTTTTATAAGAGTATTATTTCTATAACTTTTATCACTTCTCTCATATATTGAACTTTTCACTATTTGATATTTATATGTCTATTTAGTATATTTATATTCATATGTTAACACACAAATATAATTATATTTAAATATAGAGTAAGTAAAATAAGAGATATGGAATCTTTGAAGGAAATTGACTACTTTAAAAACATTATTTATTAATAAAATAAAGATTTTAGGTAAATATTTCATGAGATTAATTAAAATTATAATTACAACCCTCAAATACATTAAATATCTTGATATTTATGAATTCTGGGTAAATTCTTAGTTTATAATTCAGTTAAAATTGCTCATCTTTAAAGATTTATAAACAGATTAGTAGCAGTGCAATAAAAGGCATCAGACACCCAAATGAATAACTGTAGTAGGCCATAAATTTAGCACCTGAAATTTCCATTAGTCACAAAATAAAAAGGAAAAAAAAATATTAGACTTTACACTATCTGAGAAAGTGTTCAGGTAGAAAATGACATAATGACTCATAAAACAACAGAAGGTAAATTAACATAAATTAACAGGGGGGTTACTGGTTCTTAGAACAAATTTCTAGGGGTACCTGGATGGCTCAAGTGGTTGAGTTCAAGTCTGACTCTTGGTTTCTGCTCAGATCATGATCTCACTGTTCATGGGTTCCATCGCTGCATTGGGCTCTGAGCTTACAGTGCAGAGCCTGCTTGGGATTCTCTGTCTCCCTCTCTCTCTGCCCCTCCCCCAATAAAGAAAAAAAGAACAGACTTCTATAGAAATTGAATGAAACAAGAAAAATTACATATGATAAAGATTTTAGGAAAATTCCATGAGCTAAAATTTTAAATTGCTTACAACAGTGATTGGCACATACTCAGACACACACATGTGTATGCACACACACCACAGATATGTTTATATGCATATGTACATATATATTTTTCTCTAAACATATCTTTAAAGATAGCAACTTTATATTGTGTCTCAAATGTGAAGCAACTTGCAGTAACAATTAGCATATATATATTGCTTTTTAATAAGGAGAAATAATACGATGTTTGTGTGTACACAGTATTGAGAAACACATTATTTAACATACCCCTTCTGTGCTGTCAGTTCAGAGCCTGGAGTCTGCTTCATATTCTGTGTCTCCTTCTCTCTCTGCCCCTCCCCCACTCACACTCTGTCTCTCTCTCTATCAAAAAATGAATGAACGTTAAAAAAAAAAGACATTCTTTGTCAAAGACCAAATATTAAAAACCTTAGCAGGCCAATGACAAGTTCTGAAATAAACTCAAATTTGTCTCTTACAATACCTTCAAGTATTTGAAGTGTTTTTGTAAATTCTTTTAATGTTTATTTATTTTTGAGAGAGAGAGAGAGACAGAGCATGAGTGGGGGAGGGGAAGAGAGAGAGAAGGAGACACAGAATCCCAAGCAGGCTCCAGGCTTTGAGCTGTCAGCACAGAGCCTGATGGGAGGCTTGAACCTGCCGACCATGAGATCATGACCTGAGCTGAAGTTGGAGGTTTAACCAACTGAGCCACCCAGACACCCGTGAAATGTTGATTAAAGTGAATTTCATACTGTTTGGATTTTCTTATAGACACAATCGGCACCAGGCTTAGCACTCTGTTACAAAATTAAAATGTGATATTTTCAATCTGTTACATTTCCATTCTATAACAATAAGGTCACATGTAGTGGGACCGAAGGGATGACTAACTCTAGAACTGAATTCATTTTCCCCAAAGTATTTTAGATATATCTTAGCTTTTGTACAATTTCATAGTAGAGAACCCAGATATCAGCATTATGAGGTAGGAATTTTGATGTAAAAATATTAATTGGGAAATTAGACACTAACAATAACTTTTATAAAATAATTTCAGCTTAATCTTGGAAATGTGTGTGATATTAAGTTAAAAAGTATCTTGGGACACCTGAGTGGTTCAGTGGGTTAAGCATAGACTCTTGGTTTGGCTCAAGTGATGATCTCATGGTTTGTTAGTTCTAGCCCCACATCAGGCTGCTCGCTGCTGGTGTGGAGCCTGCTTGAGATTCTTTCCTCTCCCTTCCTCTACTCATCGCCCCCCCCAAAAAAAATAAACAGATAAATTTAAAAAAAAAAGAAAGTATCCTGATGACTCCAAGAAGATAAGTTAACTGTGCATTGAATGTACACTTGGTTAATTGAGTCATCCTGTTGAATAGGATTGTTTTGTACTTGCCAACTCAAACTATAGCCTGAGGTTTCTCTTACCATTTGTTCTCCTGGGATATTTCTCTTTCTCTGACTTAATTATGAATGTAGTACTTGCTCAAAAAACATTAGCCTCTTTGTTTGGCTTGCATTAATGGAAAGGGAATGGCAGCTTCTGCCTAAAATTACATCATAAACTCTAGATTTTGTTCTCAGCTCTTCATGGTATTGCCACTGACTAGTCTATGTTTTCCTAAAATTCTCCATAGATACCCTTCTAATTATTGGAATTTGGAATTTACTTACCTGTTTTTGAAACATCATTTAGATGAACTAAGTGAAATATGGTGTTTTAAATATGACAAACTAAGAATCAGTTCAATAGTTTATTTAAAGAGGAAAATATAATGAAACCAGAAAAATGTCTCTAGTCATCCAGTTTTTTTTCCTAGATTAACTAACATGCTTACATTTTTCCATTAAAACCCCTGATCATAATCTCACTTGATTTTAAATCTCTAAACTTCCAAGAACCTAATAACTTCTCTCTCTCTCTTTTTTAAATCTTTTTAATGTTTATTTTTGAAAGAGAGATAGAGCTCAAGCCAGGGGAGGGGCCGAGAGACAGGGAGACACAGAATCCAAAGCAGGCTCCAGGCTCTGAGCTGTCAGCACAGACCCCAACACAGGGCTCGAACTCATGAACTCGTAAACTGCAAAATCTTAACCTGAACTGAAGTCAGTCACTTAACCCACTGAGCCACCCAGGAGCCCTAGAGCCTAATTATCTTCTCTATTGAGATATTATCATTATCATTTTAAATGCCTGCAAATAAGCTTGAGAACCACAATTCTTTATCATCACATGAGAAGGGGAAATTAAAGCCTGAAGAAGTGACATCGATGTCAAAGACTGGGTAAAGGAAGCAAAAATGTGCCCTACCACTACAAATTAAGATTAGGAATTTGTAAACCCATCTCATTGGAACACAGATTATCTTCTCTATTTGAAACATCACCGTTACTTCTGGGGGGCAGGATCACTGCTTAACTGTTACAATGGGGAAACAAATGTTGGAAAATCCTAACAGGTATAAACTGGTCTCTTCTCCCCAAAGCCCTATCTTTCCCCTCTCCTCTTCTTTCCCATCTCTACCATTACACCACAAAGATTCTGTTTCTTTAAGAGAGAACAATGCCAGGTGCTCTTCCTTCCATTGTCCATGCTGAAAAAGGGCCCAACTAGCAACAGAAAGCAGTGATACCTTAGCAGCTGCAATTACTGGCACAGAGAAAAGGGAATGGGGTCAGGATGCTCAGCAGAGAAGTCACAGGGAGAGCAAAAAAACTAGGCCAAGTAGCAGCGGTGTAACCACCCGTGGCTGCGGTAAGAATGTGCGTTAGCACCGAAACGTGAGAGCATTTTCAGCTGAAGCCTTCTGATATCGCAGTTACTCTGCACAAGTGTAACCTTTAACTATCGCTCACTCTTGAAAATAAAGTGTGGTGAGGCATGATTTTGAGAATATGATATAAAAACATTTTCATATATATTTAAATTTTTTTTTTACTAACGTTCCTTATGAAACTTATTTTTCTTTCCACACTCTACAAGAAGGAAAAGCCACGGATAATTATCAGATTTAAATAAAACTCTGAAATTAGATGTTCTAGGGGCATGTTTTCAAACTGGTGGATAAAATGTTCTGATGGGATTCAAAAACAGAATTTAGCTTCAGAGGAAAGTGATAGACCATGTAAGACACAAGAGTAAACAAATAGCCACTTGCCACACCTGTTAATAAAAATGTAAGCAATTTCTAAATATATCTGAACTTCAAAATATTTTCCTACTAAATATACATCTATGATATCTAGTTTGTGATTCTTTCTTCAATAGTCCCATACCAAGCTTATGGTACTATCACTTTTATCCGTTTTCACCCAATTTCATTTTTATACATTGTTCAGTATATTTAAGAAAAATTTAAAGCTAATAATTGTTGAACCCAAATAATAACAATAACAATAATCAGAACAAACACCTATTGAGTGTTCATTAATTCAAATTAATGAATTTTCATTAATTCTACCCAGGTAATAAAAACATGCTCAAACGTCTACTATATTTAATAATAAAATAGAGAAAAAATGCTTATTGTGAGCTCTCTAAATAACGTATATGTACAGAATTTTTACCTTTGCAAAAATATACCATGTAAATCACTCTTTTTTTTAAGTTATGTGCTGGACATATGGTAAGTATTTTACAATACTAGATCCTTAAAATTTTATTTCTACAAATGTCTCCAATTGAGTTAATGTCTGTAATAGCTTAATCTAAATAAATAAATAAATAAATAAATAATAAACATAAAGCAAGCACGTGTTAAGAATATAAGAGGCTAGGGGTGGGGCACCTGGGTGGCTCAGTCGGTTGAGCGACCGACTTCAGCTCAGGTCATGATATCATGGTTTGTGAGTTTGAGCCCCACGTCGGCCTCTGTGCTGACAGCTTAGAGCCTGGAGCCTGCTTTGGATTCTGTGTCTCCCTCTCTCTCTGCCCCTCCCCCACTCATGCTCTATCTCTGTCTCAGAAATAAACATTAAAAAAAAAAAAGAGGTTAGGGGTGCCTGGGTGGCTCAGTCTGTTGAACATGAACTCTTGATTTCCGTGATCCCAGAGTCATGGGATCGAATGCCCTGACGAGCTCCACACTAAATGAGGAGACTGTTGGAGATTCTCTCTCTCTCCCTCTGCCCTCTCTCCTACTTGTATGCTCTCTCTCTAAAATAAAATAAGCAAATCCAATAGTCTGGGATAAAATAATAATATTCTAAAAATAAATCAATGAGCAGAATAACCACTGTTTATTTTCTTTTCAATTTTTTTTAATGTTTTTATTTTATTTTTGAGAGAGAGAGAGACACACATAGAGCATGAGCAGGAGAGGGGCAGAGAGAGAGGGAGGAACAGAATCTGAGGCAGGATCTAGGCTCTGAGCTGTCAGCACAGAGCCCCATGCAGGGCTCGAACCCATGAACCATGAGATCATGACCTGAGCCGAAGTTGGAGGCTTAACCAACTGAGCTACCCAGGTGACCCATAACAACCACTTTTTAAAGTATCACATAAAATGTTTTCAGATTAGGTTTGTTAGCCAGAGTTGTTTATCTGGCCAACATCCCACCAACTGTATTTATATCACTGTAAAGTAAAGATTGCTCAGAGGGCTCAAAAGTATTAAGTTGACAGTAGATTATCATCTATCTATTATCATAATAGAATCTTCCCCATGTCAGTTTTGCTGTAATTTAATGGTTGCAAATTAATAGGCACAAACAACCTAAAGCATAATTTTAGTCCTTGACTGTTTTAATGTGATTATTTATGATGAAAAATAATACTTTATGAATGCACTGGTTTTCTTCTTAGAAATTCAAGTAGGCTGATGAACCAAGTAATACTACTTTTGGGAAGTGCCATTATGCCAAATACTCTTCAAAAGATAGATAAAGGGAGATAATTCAACTTCACCTTGAATACTCACAACAATCGTGAGTCACCAGCATGCTGTAATGAATTTTCACCATACACATTCTGTCTTGTGATTAAATACAAGCATATTTGTCTTATAAACTATGTTGGGAAATTGAATTTTCATGAATTCTACCCAGGTAATAAAAACATGTTCAAATGTCCACTATATTTAATAATAAAATCTAGAAAAAATGTTTATTGTGATATCTCTAAATAATGTATATGTAGATAATTTTTACCTTTGCAAAAATATACCATGTAAATCACTCTTTTTTAAACAAAAAAATAATGTTTATTTATTTTTGAGAGAGAGAGAGAGAGAGAGAGAGAGAGAGCAAACAGAGGCAGAGCAGAGAGAGGGGGAGACACAGAATCCTAAGCAGGCTCCAGGCTCTGAGCTGTCAACAAAGAGCCCAACGTGGGGCTTGAATCCACGAGCCATGAGATGATGACCTGAGCCAAAGTCGGACACTTAACCGAGTCACCCAGGATCCTGGTAATTCACTCTTAATTTGACTTTTTCCACTCATAAAGTTCAAGGCCTCCTTAAATCTGGTTCTACCCCATAATTTGTTCTCACTGTGTGTTTTAAATTCCAGGAAACATTTTTATGATCATATACTACACCAAGTTCATGAAACCTACCATGTACTTTACGATTATTCCCTGAGTTTGACATACTTTTAAGTCTCCAGCTATGTAAGGATCACTAGAGCCACCAAATATCAGCTCAAATGTCATCACCTCTATAAAGAAAGGCTACACTATGTAACTCGGTTGGAATTTGTTGCTTCTGTGTCTGTGATCCTTTCATACCTGGCTTATATGTATAGTGCAGCAATTATTTTATTCCACCATGCATTATAGATTCTTTACTTTTACTTGTACTTAACTATACCTTTCTGAAAGTAGAAAACACTCTTATTCTGTGTTAGCCATATGCCAGCGACATGTTTGTTTTTGTGTTTGTTTTTACCTCAGTAAATATGTAATAAGTGAAAACATGAGTGAACAAACCTATTGTCCCTGTAGATTGTTTTGTTCTCCTTACAATGAAACCTCTTATTCATGGTAAATTTTGTCAATGTCCCTTTTCTAATAGCCAATTAAGAAATGAACAGATAAGTTTGAAGTAATACTGATGCAGTGTTCATGCAAGCGGGAAGGTAACTAGCTTCACACACATTTACATTATAGCCATTGTAAAAAGCATTTGAATTAAATTTAGTTCAGTTGCCATGGAAATATGGATGGAATTAAAAGGCAGATTTAAAAGAAATTACGAATTGTAGCAGAATATCAATTACATGGAATGTTTTTCCTAAATAGATTCTCTTTTTTTAATTTATTTTTTAAATGTTTATTTATTTTAAGAGAATGAGAGAGGGGGGATCAAAGGGCAGAGAGAAAGAGAGACAGAGAGAATCCCAATCAAGCTCCACACTGTCAGCATAGAGCCAAATGTAAGAATTGATCCCAAACACCGTCAGATCCTGACCTGAGCCACATCAAGAGTCGGACACTTAACTGACTGAGCCACCCAGGCACTTCTTCCTAAATAACTTCTGAATGTATGGCAATTCAATGTTTCTTTAATGCATGTGATTGCTGGCTCCCTAGGTATATGCGAAATCAGCTCTAATAGATAATGCCAAAGAGCTTTCCAAATGGTGGTAAAATTGACATTAGTACAAATCAGGTATAATGATTCCTATTTTTCCTAATCTTGTTATTATGTAGCTTTTTAACATTTGGCATTCTAGTGCATACAAAATAGCATTTCTCTGTAGTTATAAGCTATGTTTCCTTGATAACTAATGAGGATTCGTTCTTTTCATAATATAAACTGCTTCATTTTTTCTTGTCTCTGAAAAGTTCTTTTTAAAATTATGCTCTAGTTTTTTTGCTTCATTAACATCTGTCTGTTTATCTGTCTATCTGTCTATGACACAAGTCTTTGTCAACTATTTGTATTGACTACATCTTGGGGGCAAATTTTTATGATTAGAACTTCTTAATTTTAACATAATCATGCTGTTTCCTCTAACGTTTATTCTGCTTTTTGAAACAGAATTACATTATATTTACTGATTAACATTTGTATAATCGTAATTTGTACAATATTCGTTGCAATTTATGTGGATAGTATGTATATATGTATAAATACATACAGTTTTTAGTTAAATATTATTATAATAATTAAAATAGAAAAGAACACATCTTTCTCTTTATTCTACAGTATACTCAGTCATCTGAGTCAAAACTGTCTCTAGAGACATATTTTGACTTCCTATTAAAACATATTTGAAATTAAAACAAATATTTTGGTGTGCCTGGGTGGCTCAGTCGGTTAAGTGTCCAGCTTCAGCTCTGGTCATGAACTCGTGGTTCATGGGTTTGAGCCCTGCAAAGGGCTCTGTGCTGACAGCTCAGAACCTGGAGCCTGCTTTGGATTCTGGGTCTCCCTCTGTCTCTGTTCCTTTCCCACTTGCACTTTGTCTCTCTCTGTCTCTCAAAAATAAATAAATATATTTAAAAGAATGAAAAAAGAGCCCTTCCTAAAACAGAAAAAATTTAATCACTAATAATTTATTTTCTATTAAAATTTCACTATCACCAGAATGTTTACAAAAATGTTATTATGTTTACAGTAGAATTTAGTATAAAGGTATGTGTTAGATAAGCAAGTAAATTTAGGGCAAAGATATCCAATTGACACATAATTTTACTGCATGCAATAGGAAAGTGCTTTTAAAGAATTTTCATATTTAAAACATTTCATATGTAATATTACATTTCATATGCAGCACAAGTCTGGAAATGTGGACTAAGTTGAAAAATAAAACAAATAAAGATACAGAACAATAATTAAACTGACTAACTCTTTCTGTCATATTCACCTCATAACCAGCTCTATCAGAATTCAGGTATCTGGGCAAACAGAAGACAATAGGACGCACTATGTGTAATCTGGGCTCTGCAGACAGTTGATAAAAATGTGTGGCATAAATTAGACTTCATAAAACTTTAAGAAGGTAACACTGCAGCTCCTTATCCCAGAGCCTGCAGTGAAGAGCCCATTTCTTTTAGTAATGCTTCACACATTTACACTATTTTTTCAATTGCATTTCCGTATCAGAGGACTCTAAGAAAATCACAGAGTGATGACAATTCTAAATTCCTTTTGAAACTAAGTGCCCAGTTATTTTGCAAAGGATTCACCAAGCTTAAGACCTTTGGAATTATAGAGTTTTAAAGTGAGTTCTAACATTCTTTCCTGAACACACCAACAAAATATTAGTATGAGATTTTCTAAGAGTTTCATAGAGATGTTATACTTAGCACTGCCACTGTATATAAGCTTTTTAGTCTACATGCCTGAAGTAATATAAATAAGATGTCATCATCACTTGCCTAATTTATCATCAAATAAATTAGGCAATTGGCATTGTGTAATATGATATGAGAATATTTCAGTGAAGGTATATAATGCCTTGCAGACAAAATGTAGGCAATAAATCAAAATAAGAAAGCTTGGAGTCTTATTTTTTTGGTAGGCAAAAGAGATGCCCGATTGCTTATGATTTTTGTAAACCTGTCAATTTGATGACATTCAGATCACGGAGCATTCTTGTTAGACAACAAGCCTCTAGTATTGTGCAAAAATGTGTTAGACACAGATCTATTTAATGATGTTGAAAAGGGTGTTATTTTAAAAATACAGCCTTCAGATGTGGAAATCACGAGGCAGATAATTTCAGCGTGTTCTGGGTCACCAGATGAAAAGATTTATGGAACAAGTTACTTCACAGGATGTGACAATGTCATTGGCCAAATTGAGACTATGAATATTAGAATTTATGATAAATAATAAAAGCTCATAAAATAATAAATGCTTATCAAGCATGGCTAACCTTGACACGACTCTGATTATCCTAAGTGCATTTTATTTCGCACTAAGCTTACTAATATGCCAGGGTCTGTGACAAATATTAAATAAAATAGGTTTGGGGACTTTTCTAAAGAAATATGAATTGTTCATTCTGCTTTAAATATTTTTAGTATAGCTTTTCTATGGAATAATATTCAGTAATAATTAAAAAAGAAAATTAACATTTTCATGTATTGATTTATTTCAGTTTTCCCCAAATATTTGTTTTTACATCATTCTTTTTGATTCAAGCACTTAGATTATAACTATCAGGATTAAAATCTCACTCTATCACATGCACACCTTATCTTTAACTATGGACTTTTCTTACTCCTAATTATTCTACCTATCTCACAGTGGTTGAGTGTAAAAATTATAACTAATGGATGACAGCTGGATCTTGCTTCATCTGTACCTGTTTATGGACTATGTTCATCTATTTATGTTATCTTCCTAGCATCTAAGATATTGATAAGATTCTGCATAAATGATCTCATTCAATCCATACCACTGCCCTTTTGAAGTAGGTATTTTCTCCATTCTTTTCTTTTTTAAATTTATTTACTTTGAGCAAGACAGACAGCATGAGTTGAGGAGGGGCAGAGAGAGAGGGAGAGAGAGAATCCCAAGCAGGCCCTGTGCTACAGAGCCTGATGTGGGGCTCGAACCCACAAAGCTGAGAGATTATGACCTGTGTCAAAACAAGAGTAGGGGAGGATGGCCAATATGGCAGAGAAGTAAGGGGATCTGTACTTCCCACATCTCCCAAACAAAGAAGGGCTGAAGCCAAAGGACTTTGAACCCCAAGACTCTGGGAGGAAAAGAGATTGAATCTACCAGGAAGAAAACGGGACAACTTGAGAGACCATAGGTGGGTGATTGTGACCTGGGGGAGATAAAATGGGCCACGTAGGCATAGAGGAGAGGGATCCCCTTCTGTTGAGAGACAAAGGGAAGAGAAAGAGTGGCTGGGGAAGCATAGGACTGTATCTGGACAAGAGAAAAAAAACATCAGGCCGGACAGAGAGGGATCCCATCTCGAACTGCAGGTTAGAGGATCTAACTGCAGATCCCATCTTCAGACTGGGGCCCGATGCCCTGTTTGCACACCTGGGGAGGTGGGGAGCCGACTCCAGGTTTAGCTATAGATTATGAGTGCAGTCCGCAGCAGGAGAAACCAGTCCCTTCCCCTGAAGGGCTGCAGCACAAGACAAAACCAGCCAGGACCTCATATCAGGAGATGCTTCCCCAGTACTGGGGTGCATGGAGCAGGAATTTAATTCCCAGCCAAGCCCCTGGGGCAAAGGAGTCAGTGAAGCAGGACAAACTGCCTCATCTGGGCTTGCAGCACAGTGAGGACAGCTCCAAAGGAATGATTTGGGACACCAGGTGATGGAGAAGAGACTGGGGAGGTCACCATTTATCTTCCTACCACCACCAAGGTGGGGCCCACAAGAGGTGGGACCAGCCTATACCAAACTACGCCCCTCTGCACTGGGTAACTGTGTATCTACTGGAGCAGGATAGACACTGTGGAACTAGATGGATAGCTCCTCCAGACCAGCACTGCAGCACTGTCTGGATTAATTCTAGGACAATTCTGGATATATAGATGTATTCTACATGTGCCCCCCCCCCCATTTCTCCTCCTTATCTCTTCCCTCTTCTAGGCTGGTTACTCTGGTTATTGGTTTGTTTAAACAGACATATTTAATCCATTCTCTTGATACATGTTCCACACCTCCTTCTTTACATTCCTTTCTCTCTCTCTGGAATAATCAAGCCATATAGCTTCTCTGTCTGGGTAACTTTATCTTCGTTTCTTTCCCCCACCCCCCACTTTCCTTACTTTCCTTTCTTTCTCTCTGGATTAAGCCTTTTAGTCTCTCTGCCTGATCAATGTTCTTTTCTTTTTTTCTTTTTCCCTGCCCTTGTCATTTCTCTCTTTGTGTTCTTCTATCAGCATGGCCTCCACCCTGTTCTTTACTTGTAGCTGGTGTTTCTGGTTTTCTGCTTTTGGATTGTTTTCAGTTCTTCATTTTTTTTTTTGTTGGTTTGTTTTATTTGTGTGTTTTCATGTTTTTATGTCTTGTTTGTCTCTCTCTTTGCTTTCCTTCACAGGGCTAGTTCAAGGAACAAATCAAGGCACATTTAATGCAGGGACCAAAAACATCACTATGAATAGGGAAATAAAATAACCAAAGTCACAACAACAGAGAGAAAGTAACACTCTCCAAAAAACACCTCCTGAAGGGTCGGGACCTGGACAGTGTATGACCCCCTTTAATATAACAGTGCTTACAGGTGCAGAGCACATAACAAGCTTTTAAAACTCATAAGGGATAGAAAACTAGCCAAAATGATGAAACGGAAGAATTCTCCTCAAAAGAAATTCCAGAAAGAAGTGACAGTTAAAGCAGATTTAAGCAATATAACTGAACAAGAATTTAGAATAACAGTCATAAAATTAATTGCTGGGCTTGAAAAAAGCATAGAGGACAGCAGAGAATCTATTGCTACAGAGATCAAGGGACTAAAAAATAGTCATGATGAATTAAAAAATGCTATAAATGAGGTGCAAAATAAAATGGAGGTAGCCACATCACGGATTGAAGAGGCAGAGGGGAGAATAGGTGAATTAGAAGATAAAATTATGGAAAGAGAGTAAACTGAGAAAATGAGAGATAAATAAATCCAGCAGTATGAGGGGAGAATTAGAGAACTAAGTGATTCAATCAAATGGAACAATATCCGTATTATAGGAATTCCAGAAGAAGAGAGAGAGAAAGGGGCTGAAGGTGCACTTAAACTAATAGCTGAGAACTTCCCAGATCTGTGGAAGGAAACAGGCTTTGAAATCCAAGAGGCACACACAACTCTCTTCAGATGTAACTTGAATCGATCTTCTTCATGACATAGCATAGTGAAACTGGCAAAATACAAGGATAAAGAGAGAATTCTGAAAGCAGCTAGGGATTAACAGACCTTAACATACAAAGGTAGACACATAAGGGTAGTAGCAGACCTAACTCCTGAAACTTGGCAGGCAAAAAGGAATGGCAGGAAATCTTCAATGTGATGAACAGGAAAAATATGCAGCCAAGAATCCTTTACCCAGCAAGCCTGTCACTCAGAATAGAAGGAAAGGTAAAGGTTTTACCAAACAAACAAAAACTGAAGGAATTCATCACCACTAAACCAGCCCTACAAGAGATCCTAAGGGGGACTCTGAGTGAAATGTTACAAGGACCACACAGGACCAGACACATCACTACAACCATGAAACCTACAGACAACACAATGAATCTAAACCTATATCTTTCAATAACAACACTGAATGTAAATGGACTAAATGCTCTAATAAAAATACATAGGGTATCAGAATGGATAAAAAAACAAAACCCATCTATTGGCTGTCTACAAGAGACTCATTTTAGACCTGAGGACACCTTCTATCTGTCTATCATGCTACTGGAAGTCAAAAGAAAGCTGGAGTAGCCATACTTATATCAGACACACTAGACTTTAAATTAAAGGCTGTAACAAGAGATGAAGACGGGCATTACATAATAATTACAGGGTCTATCCATCAGGAAGAGCTAGCAATTACAAATGTCTATGCATCGAATTCAGGAGCACCCAAATATATAAAAAAATTAATTATAAACATAAGCAACCTATTGATAAGAATGTGGCTAATTGCAGAGGACTTTAATACTCCACTTACAACAATGGATAGATCATTTAGACAGAGAATCAGTAAAGAAAGAGTGGCCCTGAATGATACATTATACCAGATGGACTTGAGAGATGTATTTACAACTCTGCATCCCAAAGCAACAGAATATACTTTCTTCTTGAGTGCACATGGAACATTCTCCAAGATAGATCATATATTGGGTCTCAAAACTTCCCTCAATTAATATAAAAGAATTGAGAACATACCATTCACACTTTCAGATCACAATGCTATGAAACTTGAAATCAACCACAGAAAAAAGTCTGGAAAACCTCCAAAAGCATGGAGATTAAAGTACACCCTACTAAAGAATGAATACATCAACCAGGCAATTAGAGAAGAAATTAAAAAATATATGGAAACAAATTAAAATAAAATACTACAATCCAAACCCTTTGGGATTCAGCAAAGGCAGTCCTAAGAGGAAAATACATTACAATTCAGACCTATCTCAGGAAACAAGAAACATCCCAAATACAAAATCTAACAGCACACCTAAAGGAACTAGAAGCAGAACAGCAAACACACCCCAAACCCAGCAGAAGAAGAGAAATAATAAAGATCAGAGCAGAAATAAACAATATAGAATCTAAAAAAACAGTGGAGCAGATCAATGAAACCAAGAGTTGGTTTTTTGAAAAAAATTAAAAAATTGGTAAACCTGTAGCCAGCCTTCTCAAACAGAAAAGAGAGAGGACCCAAATAGATAAAATCATGAATGAAAATGGAATTATTACAACCAATCCCTCAGAAATACAAGCAATTATCAAGGAATACTATAAAAAATTATATGCCAACAAACTGGACAACCTGGAAGAAATGGACAAATTCCTAAACACCCACACACTACGAAAACTAAAATGTAAAGAAATAGAAAATGTGAATAGACCCATAACTAGTGAAGAAATTTAATCAGTTATCAAAAATCTCCCAACAAATAAGAGTCCAGGACCAGATGGCTTCCCTGGGGAATTCTACCAGAGTTTTAAAGTAGCGTTAATACCTAGCCTTCTCAAGCTGTTCCAAAAAATAGAAAAGGAAGGAAAAGCTCCAGACTCATTCTATGAATCCAGCATTACTTTGATTCCCAAACCAGACAGAGACCCAACAAAAAAGAGAACTATAGGCCAATATCCCAGATAAATATGGATGCAAATATTCTCAACAAGATACTAGCAACTCAAACTCAACAGCATATAAAAAGAATTATTCACTATAACCAAGTGGGATTCATTCCTGGGCTTCAGGGCTGGTTTCAATATTCGCAAATCAATCACTGTGATACATGACAGTAATAAAAGAAAAAAGAAAAGAAAAGAAAAGAACCATATAATCCTGTCAATAGATGCAGAAAAAGCATTTGACAAAATTCAGCATCATTTCTTAATAAAAACGCTCAAGAAAGTCTGTAGAAAGAACATACTTAAACATCATTAAAGCCGTTTATGAAAAGCCCACAGCTAATATCATCTTCAATGGGGAAAAACTAAGAACTTTCCCTCTGAGATTAGGCACACGACAAGGTTGTCCGCTCTCACCACTGTTGTTTAACATAGTGTTGGAAGTCCTAGCATCAGTAATCAGACAAAAAAATGAAATAAAAGTCATCAAAATTGGCAAAGATGAAGTCAATTTTCACTTTTCGCAGACCACATGATACTCTATGTGGAAAACCTGACAAACTCCACCAAAAGTCTGCTAAAGTTTCAGGGTACAAAATCAATGTACCGAAATCAGTTGCATTTTTATATACCAATAATGAAACAACAGAAAAAGAAATAAAGAAACTGATACCATTCGCTATTGCATCATGAACCATAAAATACATAGGAATAAACCTTACCAAAGATGTAAAAGATCTTTGTGCTGAAAACTATAGAAAGCTTATGAAGGAAATTGAAGATGACACACAGAAATGGAAAAGCATTCCATGCACATGGATTGGAAGAATAAATATTGTCAAAATATCAATACTACCCAAAGCAATCTATACATTCAATGCAATCTCAATCAAAATTGCACCAGCATCCTTCTCAAAGCTAGAACAAACAATCCTTAAATATATATGGAACCACAAAAGACCCCGAATAGCCAAAGTAATATTGAGGAAGAAAACCAAAGTGGGGGGCATCACAATCCCAGACTTTAGCCTCTACTACAAAGCTGTAATCATCAAGACAGCATGGTATTGCACGGAAACAGACACATGGACCAATGGAATAGAATAGAGAACCCATAACTGGACCCACAAAAGTATGGCCAACTAATCTTTGACAAAGAAGGAAAGAGTTTCCATTGGAAAAAAGACAGTCTCTTTAACAAATGGCGCTGGGAGAAGTGGATAGCAACATGCAGAAGAATGAAACTAGACCACTTTCTTACACCATTCACAAAAATAAACTCAAAATGGATGAAGAACCTGAATGTGAGACAAGAAACCATCGAAACCCTAGAGGAGAAAGCAGGAAAAAACCTCTCTGACTTCAGCTGCAACAATTTCTAACTCAACACATCTCCATAGGCAAGGGAATTAAAAATAAAAATGAACTATTGAACACAAATGCTTCTGTACTGCAAAGGAAAAAATCAACAAAACTAAAAGGCAACCGACTGAATGGGAAAAGATATTTGCAAAGGACATATCAGATAAAGGGCTAGGCTCCAAAATCTATAAAGAACTCACGAAACTCCACACCTGAAAAACAAATAATGCAGTGAAAAAATGGGCAGAAGACATGAATAGACACTTTTCCAAAGAAGACATCCAGATGGCCAACAGACACATGAAACGATGTTAATGTCACTCCTCATCAGGGAAATACAAATCAAAACCACACTGAGATAGCACCTCATGCTGGTCAGAGTGGCTAAAATGAACAAATCAGAGGACTAGATGCTGGCGAGGAGGTGGAGAAACGGGAACCCTCTTGCACTGTTGGTGGGAATGCAAACTTGTGCAGCCACTCTGGAAAGCAGTGTGGAGATTCCTCAAAAAATTAAAAATAGAACTACCTTATGACCCAGCAATAGCACTGCTAAGAATTTACCCAAGGGATATAGGAGTGCTGAGCATAGGGGCACTTGTATCCCAATGTTTATAGCAGCACTTTCAACAATAGCCAAATTATGGAAAGAGCGTAAATGTCCATCAACTGATGAATGGATAAAGAAGACGCGGTTTATATATACAATGGAACATTACTTGGCAATAAGAAAGAATGAAATCTGGCCATTTGCATCAGTGTGGATGGAACTGGAAGGTATTATGCTAAGAGAAATAAGTCAGGGAGAGAAAGACAGATACCATATGTTTTCACTCATATGTAGATCTTGAGAAACTTAACAGAAGACCATGGGGGAGGAGGTAGGGGAAAAAAGTTAGAGAGGGAGGGAGGCAAACCATAAGAGACTCTTGGTTACTGAGAACAAACTGAGGGTTGATGAGGTGTGGGGGAAAGGGGAAAGTGGTTGATGGGCATTGAGGAGGGCACTTGTGGGGATGAGCACTGGATGTTGTATGGAAATCAATTTGACAATAAATTATATTAAAACAATAAATAAACAAAATATATTTTGCATAAAACAAACAAACAAACAAGAGTAGGATATTTAACCAACTAAGCCACCCAGGCACCCCTGGTCCATTCTTTAAAAATAATAAGGGGGCACCTGTGTGGCTCAATTGGTTAAGTGTCCAACTCTTGATTTCAGCTCAGGCCATTATCTCACTGTTCCATCCCCGCATTGGGCTCTGTGCCGACAGCATGGAGGCTGCTTGGGATTCTCTCTTTCCCTCTCTCTGCCCTTCCCCCACTTGCTTGCATGAGCACATGCACTCTCTCTCCCCCAAAATAAATAAATAAATATTTTTTTAAGTTAAAAATAAAAATAGGAAGTAAATGTGAGGTCAAGTCCCATACTGAATGTGAAACTTACTTAAAATTTAAAAAAATAGTAAAAACAGGAGGTAAATGAAGACTAGAGAGTTCGTTAATTGTTTTATATTATCAGAATATGTTCTATTTTCAAAATTTGTAATACCATATTCAAACTGTGTTTGTATGTAAAAAGACCCCGTTTTAAGCCATTTTATTTTATTTTAATTTTATTTTATTTTATTTTAATGTTATTCTTGAGACAGAAAGAGAGAGAGAAGAGAGAGAAAGAAAGCCAGTGTGAGCAAAAGACAGAGATATAGAATCTGAAGCAGGCTCCAGGCTCTGAGCTATTAGCACAGAGCCCAACATGGGCTCAAACTCAAGAACCAGGAGATCATGACCTGAGCTGAAGTTAGATGCTTAACTGCTTAACCGACTGAGCCACCCAGGTGCCCCTAACCTATTTTAAGATGCTTTTCTCTACTTTTTTTCATTTTCTTATCTTTGCATTTTGCTTTAAGGTTTTTATTTAAATTCCAGTTAACATAACAATGTAGTATGTTACACACAGTTTCAGGTGTAGGCAAGCTGGCTGTGACATCTGTCACACCACTGATTACCAGGCTTGAGACTGCTGATTTGGTTGGTTAGGCACATGTCCCCTTCTCCCCTCACTGTGGCCTGCATGTCCCTCTGAAGCTGTGTGCTCAGCGGAAGAGGATGAGCATCTCTAATAGAGGAAGACCATCGTTCGTCAAGGAGATAGGAGTAGCTGCGCTCCCGTGCTGTAACTCCAAACATGCTCTCAAGGTCCCTTCTAAAATAGGCAGACACTTCTTAAGCATTTACATATCTTTTGAAATATTTAGGTGCAAATGGATACATTTTACCATATTCCTAAAGTCTGTGTATTGTGAATTACACTCATTATATCTTTATAATATCATTAATTTACATTAACATTATATATTTGCATAACTTGTTTATTCAAGTAATCTTGTTGTAGAGTTTAACACATGTCAAATACCCTGTAAAGGAATCTTACAACTGATGTATTTCATAATTGTTGATCAATACTAATTCACTGAATTCTAAAATAATGATTGTTGTAATGGCGCAATATTTCCAAATATAATACTGACCGTGACAATGATGAAAAGAAAAATTGTATATACTATTATAATGTATTCAGGCGTTATATTCCAATATTTACAAGAGGCTAGATCTTTACTAAAATCCTAGCAAGGTGTGATATAATCTGTGCTTAGTGCTTAATACAGCCAGTAGCTTAAAAGCTTTCAATAGCAGCCTACATTCACACTGCTTTTCATTTACCTTAATCCTGCAGATGAATTATTGTCATCTGGGAATTCACTCCCCTTGGGAATGAAAATGTATCAAGTGCTTATGCTCCCTGCAAGATGTTTTAAAATGAATAACATTTACCTCTGCCTAAACCCCTCTCATATATTTCATATCATCTCTTACTCCCTGTTACAATCCGCTATGGCCCATTTCTACTCTTCTTTACATTTAAATCCTCCTCATATATCACTCTATTAAATCTTAGTTATCAAACCCTATCCCTAATGCAACTGTAGATTATATTACTTTGAAGCACTTTTTTTGTAGTTCAATTTGTCACACGAGAAGACTTCCAGTGAGGTTTGTTGACAAAGTTGGGCACTGTAACTCAAGGTTTTCCAATTCAAAGATTAGGTTACAAGCAAAACATAAACTCCTTTGCCATATGATGCTTTGCATGAATTGTTCATTCAACAGTATCATCCTGCTGGGAAATGTAGTATAAGAAAAAAAATGTGATTGATACTACTATGACTGCTCTATTATGTAGAAAATAATGGATGATTGCTCTGAAGCTGTAGCTAAACAAAGTAAGACTGTGTGGTGTCATTTAGTCCAAAAGTTGTAAATCTTTCCCCATTTTTCTTGCTGCCTATATGAAATTCAATACTTCTCATCTTGCATCTTTCAAAAAGAAAACAGAAGAAGGGAACATTAAAGAATTATTTTTAAAGTGTAATAGGAGTATAAATTGATGTAAAGAGAAATAAAATGTAGCTTTTGCTTTCATTCTGTGACAAAAGTGGACTCTGGCAACAAAATGTATTTTATTTAAAATATCTTAAAAGCTACATTAAAGGAAAAATGTATTCTCTAATCCATTGAAACAAGTTTTTTATGCCAAATGAAATAATGATATTTTATATTTGAATAAATAATTTTATAGGTGTCCAAATATATGTCCTCTCTCTCCCAATCCCTCATTATCTCTACATCTATTTCAGTTCTGCCTCAATCTTTTTATCTGTCTCTAAGTATCATTCATCTTAGAAACTCTAATTTCTAAGAATTGCTAGATTCTCCAGAGTATTAAAAAAATAACTGTCAATATTTCTAGCAAGGAGTAAATAATTATTTTCAGAAAATAAGCATAAATTGGAGGAAGAGCAAATTTATGTCTAGCACTTTGGAGAATGCTTTATAATGTCTACAAAGAAAGCCCTTAGTGAGTTAGTAGTATTCATTCCATATTACAAATAGATAAATTAAAGCTCAGAGAGGTTTTGTAATAGCTCCAAATCACAGAACTAACATGGGGTAGGGCAATGATTCTAACTCCTGTCTAATGCCCAAGTTCATGCTTTTCTACTATACCAATCTGCCTTTTTAGATACATTGTATCCAATCACTACTGGCAGGGAATAAAAGACCTCTGAACTTATATTTGATCAATATGGGCAAGTCCACAATTTTTTAATATGTACAAATGAGAAAAGTAAAGTCATCAGGAATGGCTCTGTGGCTATTTCCTTTGGCTTTTTTGAAAATAACTATCCAAATACACACTGTATAATTTATATTGGACTTTGTCCCTTGAATTACTAGAAGAGAACCCAAGGAAATCCTTAAGAAGTAGGTTACATAAGGCCATAGACTTCTCTAATGTGATCTCCACTTGATTTGGATATTGTTTTTGTTATACAGGATTCTGACAGTTTTACTGAGTAATAGGACACATCCCCAGGAAAACTGTCTTATACCACATAGACATTCTTACATTTTCTATTTCTTCTTTTCTGTAGCTCCTAATATTCTCATTTTACTCATTTAGTGTTATTCTGATTTTAATTATGTGCATAAATTTCTAAAATGGATGCATTCACATCTCTCTCTCTGTCTCTGCCTCTCTCTCTCTCTCTCTCTCTCTCTATATATATATATATATATAACCAGTACAGCAAGTTTTTGGAAACCAAATGTCACAAAAATTAAAGGCATTTATTTAAATGAGAGGTAAATTTGTTATTCCAAAGAAACTGGATTGCATCCTATAAAAGAGTAGAATATAAACACGAATTAGCAATGTTTGAAACTTCAGGGTTACAGTCAAAAATCCATTATTTTCATTGCCAAGATCAATGTAATGAAACATAGAAGTTTTACACTTTCAGGTCTTATGTTTAAATCTTTAATCCATTTTGAGTTGCTTTTGTATATAGTGTAAGACTGGGACCCAGTTTCATCCTTTTACATATGGACATTCAGTTTCCCAGAATCATTTTTTGAAAAGACTACCCTCTCTCCAATGTATATTGTGGTCCTCTTGTTGGAATTCAATTAACTGTACATTCATGGATTTACTTTTGGGTCCTCTGTTCTGTTCCATTTGTCTATGTATCTGTCTTTATACAAGTATCATATTATTTTATTTACTATAGCTTTATGTACATTATGAAATCAGGAAGTACAATGCCTCCAGATTTGTTCTTTCTCAGGATCATTTGGTTACTCCAGATCTTTTGTTGTTCTATATGAATTTTAGTTGTTTTTCTATTTCTGAAAAAAAATAAATCCATTGTGTTTTTTATGGAAATAGCGTTGAATCATAGATTTCTTTGGATAATATTAGCATTTTAATAATGTTTGTTCTTCTAAACCATGAACATAAAATATCTTTCCATTTATTTGTGTCTTCAATTTCTTTCATTAATGTATAATAGTTTTTAGTGTAGTCTTTTACCTCCTTGATTAAGTTTATTCCCAAGTACATTATTCTTCTTGATGCTATTATAAATGGGATTGATTTCTTAATTGCCTTTCAGATATCTCATTTTAATTTATAGAAACATAACAGATTTTTGCATGTTGATTTTGTACACTGAAACTTTACTGAATATGTTCATTAGTTCTAACAGATTGTTTGTGGAGTCTTTGTAGGGCTTTTTATTTAAAAGTTTATATCATCTGCAAATAGACTATTTTACTTCTTCCTTTATGATTTGAATAATTTTTTCCCTTTGCTTGTCTAATTGCTGTATGTTGGATTGAAATGGTGAGACTGGGCATCTTTGTCTTGTTCTTGAGCTGAGAGGGAAAGATTTCCATTTTTTTTCATTGAGCATGATGCTAGCTGTGGGCTTGTCATATATAGCCCTTATTATGTCGAGGTATGTTCTTTCCATGTGTCATTTGTTAAGCATTTCTAGCATGAATGTGTCAAATATTTTATCTGCATCTATATGATGATCAAGTGATATTTTACTTTTCATTTCTTCATTCTTTTTTTTTAATGTGCAAATCACAATTTTATCTACATATGTTGAACCATTCTTGCATTCCAAGGATGAATCCCACAGGATCATCGTGTATGCTTTTGTTAGTGTGTTGTTAGAATCAGTTTGCTAATACTTTGTTGAGGAATTCTGCATCTATGTTCATCAGGATATTGGCCTATAATTTTATCAAAAACACAGGCAACAAAAACAAAAATAGACAAGTTGGACTATATCAAACTAAAAAGTTTCTGCACAGTAAAGGAAACAATCAAGAAAGTGAAAAGGCAACCTAAGATATGGGAGAAAATATTTTCAGCTCATATCATATTATCTGATAAGTGTTTAATTTCCAACATATATAAGGAACTTCAGTAACTCAACTTAAAAAAAAAAAAAAAACTAAGTAAAAAAAAAAATGGGCAAAGGCCTTGAATGTCTCCAAAAAGACATAAGAATGGCTAATAGGTTTATGAAAAGGTATTCTACATAACTAATCATCAAAAATGCAAATCAAAACTACAATGAGCTATCTCACACTTGTTGGGATGGTTATTATTACAGTAACAAAAGATAAAAGTATTGGCAAGGATGGGAAGAAATTGGAATGTGCCCTGCACATTCACGGGACCAAAAAATGGTGCAGTTATTATGAAAAACATAGAAGTTCTCAGAAATTAAAAATGGAACTATCATATGATCCAGTAATCCAACTTCTGGGTATATATATCCAAAAGAATTGAAATCAGGATCAAAGAAATACCTGCACTCACATATTCATTGCAACATCATTCACAATAGCCGACGTATGGAAACAACTCAAATATCTTTTGACCAAATGAATGGAGAAAGAAAATGTTGTGTATACATACAATAGAATATTATTCCACCTTAGAAAGAAGGAAATCCTATCCTTTGTGACAATATGAATAGACCTGAAAGACATTATGCTAATTGAAACAAGCCAGTCACAAAGACCAAGACTGTGTAATTGCATTATATGAGTTATCAAAGAGTCAAAAGTCATAGAAACACAATGGAATGGTGGCTGTCAGTTGATGTGGAGGAGGGAAAAATGAAAGTTGTTCAATGTGTACAAAGTCACAGTTATACAAGACAAACAAGTTCTGGAGATCTGTTGTACAACCTAGTGCCTATAGTTAACAATAAAATGTGGAGCATTTACAAATTTAAGAGGGTAGAGAATTTATGCTGTGTTCCTAAAGAATAAATGAATTAATTAAATTAAAAAATAAAATCTGGGAGTTTTTCTCTTTAACCTTGAAAATGTTACATAATTAAATATAGAAGGAACACCTATAAATAATTATATCCAGACTTAGGAACAAAACCCTTTGAATCTTTTATTTATATTGTTACTTATGGGATGAATTTGAAAGTTCTATAAATATAGATATAGTAAGGCCTGCATTGCTATAACTTACAAATGCTACTTCTGATTTTAATAGGATGTTAACATATAATCTCAAAAAGTTATGTAAAATGTATTATTTTGACCTCTAAGAGCTTAGAGTAAAAACATGATTTCAGAAAACTGTTTATAATTAAGCAAATACATTCATGTGACTGAATCTATGAATAAAATTATATTAAATCTTCCCCTAAAATTTTTCTCAAAGTTACATGCTGCTAAATAGTAAGTGGTTCACTGATTAAAGGAACAGTAGCTAGTATTTTAATGTTGTAACTAGGGAAACATATTGAAAAATACTTGACTAACATTAAAAGAAAATCATAATAGAGAATTGAAATTAAACTCTGTCTTACAACTTTCATCATAAAGAACAAAGAGGGGCGCCTGGGTGGCGCAGTCGGTTAAGCGTCCGACTTCAGCCAGGTCACGATCTCCCGGTCCGTGAGTTCAAGCCCCGCGTCAGGCTCTGGGCTGATGGCTCAGAGCCTGGAGCCTGTTTCCGATTCTGTGTCTCCCTCTCTCTCCGCCCCTCCCCCGTTCATGCTCTGTCTCTCTCTGTCCCAAAAATAAAATAAAAAAAAAAGTTGGAAAAAAAAAAAAAACAAAGAAAACTAAAGTATTCAATTACTTGTCACCTAAATTATTTTTAAAGAGAAAGTGGATTGCAAATTGATATTTAGCAGAAATATATAAAAGGCATAGAGAAGTTACGGTGGACCTTATCCAGGTCATTAACTTTAGCTTTCTTTTATCTTTATCTACCTTAAGAATTTTCTTTAAAAAAACTTTTTTTAATGTTTATTTACCGTTGAGACAGAGACAGACACAGAATGCGATTGGGGGAGGGGTAGAGTGAGAGGGAGAATCCAAAGCAGGTTCCAGGCTCCAGAAGCTGTCAGCACAGAGCCAGATCCAGACCCGGGACTCCCAACTCACAAGCCCTGAGATCATGACCTGAGCAGAAGTGGGCCTCCCAACCAACTGAGCCGCCCGGGTGACCCAAGAATTTTCTTTTTAAATATTTGCTTGCAATGATGGTTGAACTAGTGAGACCAAATATAGATAAAGATATACTAGTAGTCAGGACTTGGATAAGATCTTTCTCCCCCCTTGGATCCACCAATATCTACATATACTCGTTGATTTAAAGAGAAATAAGATTCCTGAGACAATGCTTTAACCTTGTTCAAGAACTCAATTGAGAAATAGGCATGAAACTAGACAGTCCTCCAAGTATCAGGGGCCCTGCAACAAATTAGAATAATTAGATTTGTAAATGCATCTAACAAATCAGATTGAGGAGCAAGGGTAATAGTCATTCCAAGTACATCCAGACCCAATCTTAAAACAACCATCCTGTGGCATATGCGGACTGGGGGAAGAAAGTGTCCGTGACTTTTCTCATAGAGAGCACATTTGATAAATCATGGTACTTGGAGTTCCAAGCAATTTAGCTATAACTAAAAATCCATCTTGAGCATCCCCACTCTATCCATATCTCTTTCGCTACGTAATAGTTGTGCTGTTGTTGTTGTTGTTGTTTTGTTTTGTTTTGTTTTGTTTTGTTTTAAAAAAGAATGAATGGTACATTTTTCCCCATTACTTCATGATACAATCGGGAAACGTGGGCAGTGATGGCAAAGCATTTCTAGCACTAAATGGAGAAAACAGCCCAGGGATTGATGTTGGTGGCAGGGCAGTGAGCTCTTAAGGTGGCAGTAACCACAGAGACTGCTGCAGAAAAGCCCTGCTCTACAGCCAGTCGCGCTTTGTGAGGGCGAGTGTTCGATACATACGGGTCTTTCTGGCAGAATCTTCCACGAAAAGAGAAGAGATGTCTTCATCCACTCCTGCTTCATTCTTTGCGATACAAGTGTATGCTCCTGTATCTTCATAGCGCACATTGCTTATATGAACCTCGCTGCCATTTGCTGAAAACAGAAGGCAAATGCAACTTGTAAACTCCAATTTCAGTTTTGGTACAGTGCTTTCCGATTACACAGTCAAGCAGTTCTCTTAGCTTGTCCTAATTAAACTGCTTTCCTTCCTACTTTCATGCTTTGGAGGCATGCCAAATTATTCCAAAAGCATTCAAGTGTTTCATAATCTGTGTTGTCATTCTGCTAACAGAGAACCCAAAACTCTGTATCAAATGCACACGCTTTATATTTTATATTTATTTCCTATTTCCTACTTGGTATAGGTATTTCATATTGATAACTATAATTCCATTTATTTATTTCTTTTTAGTATTCAAAATTCACTTTGTCTTAAGTTTTACAAAATTTTAAAATAATAACAATATGTTTTATATACAGGAGAATACATATAAAAAGACTTCATAAAGGAATTAAGCCAGCTACATCATACAATTATAGTGCAATTACCACTTGTCAAGTACATTATTGAGCGTGTATTAAATATCTGGAATTATAAGGTAAGGGAACTATTAAGTAAGGAAAACAGAAAGATAAAAACACATGATTTGTCTGCAAGATTTCAATCTTTTGCCAGGAATATATGTAAACAATATTATAATATGGAAATTAACACTGTCAATGTATAACCAAAGGGTTAAGGGAATAAGTAGCTCAACTTTTAAATCTTAGTAAAATAATTTTTTAAGCTAATCCCTAATTAATGAGTTGTATTCCCTAATGGGGATACCAGAGTATAATTAAAAACTGACTATATGTAGGAAATATACAAGGTGGTGTTACATGTATTATGTGTTAATTGTCCTAAGTAATACATAATTATCAGAAGCAGAATCCGAGACTCAGAGAATGATGGTACATAAATCACTCAACTCAAAAGATGGGGGCTGGATGCCTATCAGACTCCCAAATCCAGTGTTTGTTGTGCTCATTTTTTTTTTCCTCTTTTACTTTATTTCTTTCAGTCTTTCTGTGTGTGTTTGTGCCCTTTATTATCTAATCACAAGAATACCATGCACCATGTCCTGTGTGGTTGTCTGGCAGAAAAACAGTGGGAAAAGAGCTTGAAATGCCAGTGGCTCTCAAGGGATGTGAATAGGAGGATATGGAGAGGCAGCACGTGTTTGGGGAGAAAGAGCCAGACTACTTGAACCTCTTTCTCACTTTGTAGATGTTATTACACACCTCCACCATCCCCCACCCCCCATCCATTGTTGAGAGTCACTACTCCAAAAGGGAGGCTGGTGATTTGTTTTTATTTTTGCTTCTTTGCTGTAAAAGGCCTGGTAAATATTTTGTGCTTTATAAGCCATATCATATCTGTGACAACTGCCCACTTCTGCCATACTGGCATGAAAGCAGCCATGGACAATACTTTACAGCATGAGTGTGGCTGTGTTCTAAAGGCAAACAAAAACAAAGCGCCCCCCCCCCCAATTGACTTTATTCACAAAACAGGTATTTTCCCAGATCTGGCTTGTGGACCTTAGTTGGCAGACCCCTGCTCTGAAAAATAAGGAGTGAACATGCATTTAAGCCTGCATCAGCTTCTTGTTTTACATGAAATATGGCTCTCTCCAAAGAACATACTTTTTCTTAAGACCCACAACTTCACAACTTCAGTTCTCTAGATTTGTTTTGAAATATCGTCAATTTATTCCTTCCTTAAACTTTCTCTTCTCAATATTCTTATATGTTCTCCTAACCTACATGCCTCACTGTCTTCCTCCTTCTCTACATAATCCACCATTTCTAAATATTTTCTACTCTATTGCCAGAATGAGCAATTCCCTCGTCCATTTATCATTCTGACACACAGGCCTTACTAACTGCCCAAACTGCAACAAGCTGACATATCTCCACACTTGGTGTCTCTGAATCTAGTTTTTTTTTTAGTACATTAAGAGACTACTGCATAGGCAAATTTACAGATTTTGAAATTCACAGTTTTCAGTTTGCAAGATGTTCAATGCTACTTGCTATTTATTTCACCTGACCTTTATGGTTACATGCCTTTCATTTCCTGCTCCATTTTTATTTCAAATCTTTACTATGTTTGATGTTTCCCATCTTAATACTAACTTCTTAATCTACGCAAGTGACCTTGCTTTTAAATAATGAAATACATACATGTAATTAGAAAGTAAACTCAAATCATTTTGCAGTATACATGGTTATTAAATCATCACATTTTATTACCTTAAACTAACACAATGTTATGTCAATTATATTTCAGTAAAAGCTGGGAAAACGAGTTAGGCCAATTTCCTATTTCCATCTACATTTTTACATTTATTTACATTTCAAAGGAAACTCTCTCCTGTTTCTTTGCAAGGGAAATCTCCTCTCTTTTCTTTCTGATTTCTATGATTATTTGGTCATCCTTCCTCACCTCCATCATCTCCACATCTTTTTCCTTACTAATATTCCTTCAAATTGATGCACTGTTTAAGAAAAAATATCTTTATTTGCCCTAATTCTTACCCTCAGTGGCAGCTAACTTTTCTTTTTTCTTCCTTTCAAAACTGGAGAGATTTTTATACTTCCTACTTCCTTTTCATTTCCAAACCCACTGAAGACTAATTGCTACTATTACTGCTTTTTTAAATGTCAAAAGGCCAAACCTAATCACCTAACTCACAAATACATTTCAGTGACTTTCCTTAACCTTTCTATGCATTTGACATTGTTGAACACTTTCCCATACTTAGCTTTATTTTCTTCTGTAGAATCACCTTAATTTCATGCTTCCTTGTTGATTTTCAGTCTCCTTGTGTTATTTATCTTGATTTGCCTTCCAATTGAACATTTCTGCTTTTCTAGGATTTTACCTCCTCTCATTAACATATCATCCCATCCATGGACATAGTTATGGAGTCTGTGCCTAGACTTGGACCTCACATATAAATGCCAACTAAGCATTTGTGGAATAAATGGATAATTGAATAACTATAGTATTTGGTAATATGTAATCATATAGAAAGTCCTATGAAATTCAACACTCCAATACACTCAGAGTTATCTCGTAGGTTGTGTTCCCTACTCACCTTTCATTTGTCACGTTCTCTCAAAACTTTAGCTATTTTCTCTCGTTTTTAAAAATGATAATAGCTATCCTACAAGGGCCACACTCTTTCAATATTGAATCTAGAGTGTAACCAAACCCCTGAATTTACCTCCCTGTATATTCCTAGAGGCAAAGATATAACTTGCCCATCTAATATGGCTTACTAGTATTAAATGGGCAAGAGATGACAAAATCAGAAACTAATTAGAACTTTCTTCACTTTAATTTGTGTTAATCAGATCAATGTTCTTCTCTTCTAAGATTATAGACACTAAAGATATCAGCAGATGTAAACATGTTGGTTTACTTATATTAATATGGAGATTTGTAACATTCAGGTTTTAAAGGTCAAAATTGCTTTCCCATGTCATTTTTGAAAAAAAAATAGTAGATATTTCAAAAAAAGTATTTAAAAAAATATATTGAAACATTCTTTGTCAAAGTGGAATAAGAATTGATGTCTGTGCTTATAGAAATAATGCCAAAATGAAAATACATTCATTTCTAGCAGTATGAATTGCAGGAATTTAAAGCAAGCAATAAAGAATATCATGTCATGCAACAGATACTCCAGTAAAATGACCTGTCATGTTCTACTCTTGATGGTGGAAATAAGATATACATTTTTCAACCTACTGGTATAATCAACGTATATGCAACTGCTTTTGCACAAAGATATTTTTTGTTTTCTACTTACCACATATTAATGATTATTATATGTGTAATAATTGATTAATTATAGTTACACATTAGATTATTAAAATTTAGGATATTTTATAAATTAGAATTCAATAATAATATTCATAACCTTAAAACAATTTGGTAATGTTTTTATTTTCCTCTGTCTTCATTTGCAAAGTATACTACAAAACATCCACTAAGGAATTTCCATATTATTTATACTTCCTATAATGTATTTTAAAAGTATGATTTAAACATTTAATTGGCCCCTGCAGAAAGGTATTCTCTGAATACATCCACCTATTCTGTTCAGCATGTCTGCTATAATCCATA
This sequence comes from Prionailurus viverrinus, assembly GCF_022837055.1. Classification (NCBI taxonomy): domain Eukaryota; kingdom Metazoa; phylum Chordata; class Mammalia; order Carnivora; family Felidae; genus Prionailurus; species Prionailurus viverrinus. The sequence goes on along the minus strand of NC_062564.1, from coordinate 66,768,340 downwards.
AGACAAGTATTTAAAATATACATAATATAATATTTTATTTATTGTTAAAATAATGACATAATTATTATGACAAGATTATTATTGAAAACACTAAAAATACTAAAGGGCTCTATTTCAGATATAATGTGTTAGAAACAGCTATATTCTTTTCATATTCATGACATTTTGTTGTCATCTCCTTTTTTTTTTAAGTCATGTAAACTGTGTTATAAATTTTAATATAAAATTTCTACATGGTCATTTGAGAGGAGAAAATGAAACTGAAAAGCACCTTGAAGTGTGAGTTGTTTGGACAGCTTTGGTGTAATATCGATTCCATTCTTCAGCCAGCCAAGCTGAGGGTTTGGTATGCCCTCTGCGTGGCACCTGAGACTTGCAGTTACCCCAGGTTCTCGAGCCTGACTCTCTGGATACACCCGGATCACTGGAGGGACTACAAGAAGAAATGGGAAAAAAGTGAGTTACTAAGCCATATTCTGTGATTTTCCAAAAATTGCAATATGATAAAATTGCTAATTATATATTCTAATGATATGTAATTCCATAGATCTTAGTTTCCAAATGTCAATATCTCCAAAAATTTGCCACTATTCCTTGCATCAAGGTTATTATGAGACTGTGTCAGGAAAAATACAAGCTGAGCCTGGAATATCCTGTTTTGGTAATAAAGGAGGTTTTCAAAGGATGATAGAAACAACAATAAAATAGAGGTCCAAGGGTGCCTGGGTGGCATCTGAGTTCAGCTCAATTCATCAGCTCACTGTTCATGAGTTTGAGCCCCACATTAGGCTCCATGCTGACAGCTCAGAGACTGGAACCTACTTCGGACTCTGTGTCTCCCTCTCTCTCTGCTCCTCCCTTGCTCACTCTCTGTCTCTCTCAAAAATAAACACATTATAAACAAAAAAATCTTAAAGACAAAATACAAAAGCCAGCTTAAAGGGGCTCGTATTTGCCAGATATATGAAAATTTTGGCATTAAAATAATTAACAACTCTAAAGAACTATAAGGAACAAAATAAGACTTTAAGAATTCAGTTATAGGGTCCCCTGGGTGGCTCAGTCGGTTAAGCATCCAACTTCTGCTCAGGTCATGATCTAGCAGTTCATGAGTTTGAGCCCCACATCAGGCTCCGTGCTGACAGCTCAGAGCCTGGAGCCTACTTCAGATTCTGTGTCTCCTTCTCTCTCTACCCCTCCCCCACTCATGCTCTGTCTCTCTCTCTCTCTCTCTCTCTCTCTCTCTCTCTCAAAAATAAATAAAACATAAAAAATTAAAAAAAAGAATTCAGTTATATAAACAAATAATGAATATATAAATAAGAAAGAACAAAAATATTTTCCTTACCATAGCATGTTTAAAAGATCAGAGTAACAATTATATTTATAGAAGCATCCAAAAAATAAAATATTTAGAAATATTTAGAATATTTAGAAATGAAATTGACCAAGGAGGTGTAAGATTTTTACACTGAACACTGCAAAATGAGTTGAAAGAATTTAAAGAAAAACACATAAGTGAAAAGTCATGTGTTTATTAATTGAAATAATTAATTAGTAGGACAGTAAGAATTGGTAAGAATTGTCTGTGAGATGACAAGACTCCAAAAAAATCGATCTATAGATACAGTGTAATCCCAATCAAAATTCCAACTGCATTTTTTTTGCAGAAATGGAAGAGCTAATCTTCAGCTTTATATGGAACTACAAGGGACCCCAAATAGCCAAAACAATCTTGAAAAAGAAGACAAAACTGGAGGTCTCATATCTCCCAATTTTCAAATGTATATATATGTAGACAACACACACACATATAGTATAGTAATCAAAACAATGTGATAACTGGCATAAAGAGAAAAATCAAATCTATGGATATAGACTTGGGATGCCAAAATAAACCTATTAATCTATGGTTAATAGATTTTCAACAAGGATTCCAGAAAAGAGTCTTTTCAAGAATTGATTCTGAAACAACTGGATATCCATATGAAAAAGAATGAACTTGAACCCCTACCTCACAACATATATAAAAAATAACTCAAAATTAATCAGACTTAAATGTAGGAACTGAAATAATACAACACTTAGAAGAAAACATAAGGATAAATTATCCTGACTCTATATTTTACCATGGTTTCCTAGATATGACCCCAAAATACAAGCAACAAAAGAAAAATTAATAAACTGAACTCATTAAAATTAAAATTTGGGGTGCTCAAAGGACACTATCAAGAAAGTATAAACACAACTCACAGAGTAAAAACATATTTGCAAATTATATCTGATAACATACTAGTATCTAGTATATATAATGAGCTGTTATAACCTAGCAACAAAAGACTAACATCCCCTTCCACACAGCAAAGGAAATTGTCAGCAAAATGAAAAGGAAACCTATAGAATGGGAGAAACTGTTTGTAAGCCAGATATCTGATAAGCCATTAATATATAAATATACAATGAACTCATATAATTTAACAGAAAAAAAGCAAGTAAAAATGGGCAAAGTACCTAAACAGACATTTTTTAATGAAGACATACAATGACCAACAGGTTAATGACAAGGTACTCAACATTACTCAACATTACTGCTTATCAGGTAAATGCAAACCAAAACCACTTCATATTTGTTAGGATGTCTATTTTTTTTTCAACGTTTATTTATTTTTATTTTTGGGACAGAGACAGAGCATGAACGGGGGAGGGGCAGAGAGAGAGGGAGACACAGAATCAGAAACAGGCTCCAGGCTCTGAGCCATCAGCCCAGAGCCCGACGCGGGGCTCGAACTCACGGACCGCGAGATCGTGACCTGGCTGAAGTCGGACGCTTAACCGACTGCGCCACCCAGGCGCCCCTAGGATGTCTATTTTAAAAGGCAAGAGATAACAACCATTGGTAAGGATATGGAGAAAACAGAGCCCTTGTACACTGCTGGTGGACATGTAAATTGGTACAACCACTATGGAAAATAGTATGGGGGCTCCTACAAAAATTAAAAATAGAACTACTTCCAAGTCAGTAAATTCTAACTTTCTGCTCAAGTAAGCTTTAACTGACATAGATTCCTTCTGAACTTTATCCTCAATATTCTCCCAGGAAAAATAAGATTGGATTTGTGTATCTTCTTTTACCTTGTGTCAGTTCTTCTGCTGATAGAAAATAATACCATCAGCAATAATACTTTAAGAGTAAAAATAATATGTTCATAGATGCCATAGAATATTTGTGTTGTAATTCTTATAGTCATGTTGCTTTAAAGATGAGTCACATAGAAGTTTGAAGCCTTCCCCAGGACACAGAGCTTGTTAGAGTCCAGAGTTGAGATGAAACTCCAGGAGGCCGTGATTCCTCAGCCAATGTTCTTTGCTTTTCATGCTGCCCCTAATCAACCTGGCTGATCTTGGTCTCTAATAGCCACTGAATTTAGCCAATAGGAAAAAAAAATACACAAAAATCTGAAGGGTAGTAAAAACATGTTCCAAATTTGACTGATCAGTAATTCCTATGGCAATCAATCAATCAGTCAGTCAATCATAAAAATTACCTTACAATCCAGCAGTCCCACTACTGGGTATATACCCAAAGGAAACAAAATCACTATCTTTAGAGAGATAACTGTAGTCTTATGTTCATAGCAGCATTATTCGCAATAGCCAAGGTAAGGAAACAAACTTAAGTGCCCATCAATGGCTGAGTGATAAAGAAAATATGGTATATATATGACGAAATATTATTCAGCCTTAGAAAGGACATTCTGTCATTTGTAAGAACACAGAAGGCATATTGTAAGTGAAATAAACCAGACAGAGAAAAAAAGACACTGTATGGATGACTTATATGTAAAACTTAAAAACAACAACAAACAGCAATAAAACCAACAACAGTAAGAAAATTATGTTGACTGCAACCTCAGAAAAGACCTAATACCAGACCATCTGCTTAAGCCGTTCTCAAATTCTTTAGTTGTCTCATTTCTCTGCTTATAATCTCATAACTCTATATCTCTATTTTCCTGTTATCTCATATGAAAACAAAAGTTATTTTAAATCACTAAGTTTGAGGATAATTTATTGTTAACTAATCTCTCTCTCTCTCTCTCTCTCTCTATGTATTATCTGCACTGAGCCCAACATGGGGCTCAAACCCACGAACTGTGAGATCATGACCTGAGCCAAAATGAAAAGCCGGACACTTAACCAACTGAGCCACCCAGGTGCCTTTAGCATTTGTTATTTAGAATGACCATGAAAGCATATGCACCCTGCATTTGCCTTAGTAATAATATGACTTGGTAAATAAAGAAAAACACTATGGTTTTCAGTGAAAAAATTTTCTGCAGGAGCTATCTTAGCAGAAGACAATGGACAGATATGCTCACCTGGGCCATTTTGCTCTTTGGTTAACTAATATACTTTGAACTACTTGATATCTTTTATTTTCACCCAATGGAATGCCAAAGATGCAATGTGGATAACTAAACTGGGAGACTCTCTTTAGGATCTCAACTTTAGACCTAAGTTAATTTCACCACTGTTCTTTCTAGTGACTGGAGGAGCCATTGTATATACAAATTAGATTGACTAATGAATAAATGTCAGCCTTCTAGATTTACTGAAGATATAAAAGCAATTCAAACCAAGAGACTAGTTGAAGCCACAATCAGGACTATAGATATGTTTATCATCCTACTGTCCCCTTCTTTTTGGCTGTGTACGAGAGAGCTCTTAAACTAGACTCAAATCAGCTCTGATATGGAGACAAAGAGAAGGAAGGGGTCCTCAGTAATCCTTTGAATTTGCAGCTGCTTCTTTACTTTGTGAATTGCCTTTAATAGTTTCAGGAGCAGAAAAAGATTAAACTTCCAAAATTCTGAACACCAGATTTTTGCTACATCCTTTCCCCCTATCCTAAATATAATTCCAAAGAAATGCAATACACACATCTGCAACAGCGATGGGAGTAAACCAAGCTCTGATTTTTTGTTAACCTCAATGACTATTTAAATGGTTTATTTTGAAATATCAAATATATTTTCAAAAATAGTCTTCATAAATTTCTGTACATGCTTTCTGGTGACCTAATGCACATATTTTGGCATTGGGTACATATCTAAAAGCCCAGGGTAATTTCTATACCATTTTATTACATTGGAGTTTCAAGTAAATAACTTTTTAAAGAGATACAGTAATATACTTCCAGCAAAACCACATTACCATAAGATCTGGAGTAAAGAGACTTCTTTCATATACTCAGACCCAATCTTTAATCTCTTGACAACTCGAAAGTGAGTTAGAAGATGAGCTTTTTAAAAAGACTTTCATAGAGTGCCAAAATGGAAATCTACTCTTTCAGTAAACATTTAATAAAAGAAAGTGTATCTTGCCACAAAACTCATAGCCAAAGTAAGGACCAAGGCTTCTTGAAATATTATTTGGAATAGCAAAAAATTGAGACAACCTACATACATTGACAATTAGTCTGAAAAGAAGTACATCAATCAACTCAGTGATAACAATAGATTCTAGGGGCTCCTGGGTGGCTCAGTTGGTTGAGTGTCTGACTTCATCTCAGGTCTTGATCTCATGGTTCATAGTTTGAGTCCCATACAGGGCTTGCTTCTGTCAGCCTGTCAGCATAGAGCCCACTTCACATCCTCTGTCCCCTTCTCTCTTTGCCCCTTTCCAACTCACACTCTCTCTCTTTCTCAAACAAAACAAAACAACAAAAACAATAAATTGTACATCTTTTCTATTAAAAATTGTATATATTATATGGGTCACCTACACTGTCACTGATACTCCCCAAAGAACAGCTTTTCAAATAAGATGTTCAATTTCCCCCTGCATGCCTAGTTGTTTCTACCTTATTGATACATTTGCACACGAACTGAAAGGAAAATAATAATAATTTTTGTCATATTGAACTTTTATACCCAAATATAAAATATTACATTTTGAAAAAATCATAATACTCATATTGTATGCTTCTTCTTTACTATATGGATACCAAGTGATTGTCTGAAAGCTATCTCTTAACTTAGACACCAAATTGAAGGATAAGTGATCGGCATAACAACTACTTAACCTCGGTGACAAGCTACACATTTAAAAGTAGGTTATTTTTCCCGGGATACATATTATGAAATATAAATGACGATTGATGGCAGCCTGAATTAAAAAGTCAATAACCCTCCAGAGAGCATTTCAAGTCATTTGTTACCGTCATTTTTAGTTAAGAAGTTCACTCTATGAACTTATCTTTCCTTTCTACTGGTATTGCATAAATAAAGAAACTGAGGAAGACCACCAAAGGGTTTTCACATTGGATTTAGAATATTATTTGTGTGTGTTATCATGAAAATCTTTAATTTTTTTAATGTTTATTTATTTTTGAGAGAGTGAGAGAGAGACAAAGTGTCAGTAGAGGAGGGGCAGAGAGAGAGAGGGAGACACAGAATCTAAAGAAGGCTTCCGGCTCTGAGCTGTCAGCAGAGAGCCTGGTGCGGGGCTAAAACTCATGAACAGGAGCTCATCACCTGAGCTGAAGTCAGAGGCTTAACTGACTGAGCAACTCCAGCGCCCCTATCATGAAAAACTTTAAATTACAGGTTCCCAGTATTTTAAGCAAAATGTAATATGTAAAGGTTAGTGTCTATACACTGAACATTTTCTAATGATATTCAGTGTAGCACTAAAACAACTCAGGAAGCACTTTAAACTGGTTGAATTTATTTGGCATAACATTGTCTAATAAAGTCAAATAATATGTATATTAAATAGTATAATATTATGCGCTTATATGTACTAAACATTTAAGTAGTTGAGTTTACATATTGTTCAAATTCATTCTATAAAATATAACGAAATAAACTTCTGTGCCTTAAAATGGAAGAGATCTAAGAGGATGCAAATATATGAATTCTTTCATTAATAAAACTTAAAAAACATAAAATAGGAGTTTTGAGATCATAATTTACAGATAATTAGTGAGCAACTTCTGAGTGTAGCAAATTGAGCTAGATGATGTTCTCTCTCCATCTCCCACATACTCTGTTTTATGCATTAACATATTGAGTGAATGTTGAATTCAGGTTTTGAAATTAGCCAAGTGAACACTGGAAAAAATGCATTCTTGGCCTAAACTGTCTTATCTGGTACTGATTATAAAATAAGCATATCTACTGGATTTAACTACTTGGAATCTAAATATAAAGTCTGAATTCGGTGTTTAGCAGTTATATATAAGGTATATTTGGGGTCCTTGAAAAATAGTATTTTAAATGTCAAGGTCAAATAAATGTCAGTTCATTTATAGTAATTTGAAGAGGGATTAATGATTCACCTTAAATGGACATAACTTATGGAAACCCAACTCTTCTTTCTATAAGACAGTTAAAATAAATATCATTTGACTATATTGAACTAATATAATAAAACTGTATTTAATTTACCTGATGGTTCTTACAGCATAAAGTAAAAGTAATTAGATACTGTATATGGAGGACTAAGAATAGGTAGTTAAGGCTAATACTTTTTTAACTGATTATAGAAAATAAAATGGAAATGAGGTTCTGATACTAAATATTAAATTTTGAATCAAAAAAGTAGCTAAGCTAAAGAAAATATTGCATAATTAGTACAATTATATTTGTTAGATCTTTCTTCCTGGAAACTTTGGGGTCCTAATGGAATCATTTGTGAAGATTTATCAGCTCAAAACCATAAAGTATTGAATAATAATAGGTATAAAGCTTAGTAAAGGTTGATGTATATATTTCTTAAAGATCTATAATAACTTCATTGTATTAAAATATATCAGTGCTATTCTCAATATTAGGAGTGTCTAATAGAATCTAATAATCTTCCTCATCTAGTATTAGAAAAGATCTATTGAAAAAAAATAGATCTCTATAATACTAAAACCTGATTTTTTGCCCCTTTAGCTTTCATTCTGTGATCTTTCTTTAGAAACTGCTGCACCATTACCAGAAAATATAAAAAAGCATAACCTGGGTACTTTGGAAGCCTGATTTTGGAGTCAGGAAGCAGAGGTCACTGACCCAATACGATGACTGCAATCTAACTGAAAACAGAAATGAATTTAAGGTGAATTGTCAGGTCACTGGTATGTAAACAACTAAACATTAGATATTTTTTTCTTTTTCTTGATGCCATTATCTTGCACTCTTTTGAAGGATTCTATCACTACTCTTCCACAAATTATTCACACAGCTGCGACTGTTACAAAAGGTTCTAAGAAAGCTTGAGGGTAAGAATATAAATGTCTCTGAAGTAGTGCTGACTCACAGCGGCATCTGGATTGTTCTGTTTGTATTATGACTTCCTTTGTCATTAAAGCAACTTTCTTATGAAAAATTACAGACAGAGTTTAATAAATATTTTAAATGCTACTGAGCTTGTCCAATGCCTTTTGTCTCTGACATTATTAAAGCCATCAATTTCTCTTTAACTTTGTCCCAAAGCAGTCTTTTTATATTCATGACTTTCACACTGCCTCTTGTCAATATTACAAAACTCTCTGATCACATTATTGCAGCCTTCATAAAAATGTAGAGGATACAACAAATGTTGGAGGCAAAATATAAATAACAGCAACATACTTATGGTCATAAACTTTTGCAATTTTTTATTGGGTCTTCCTATTTATCCTACAGTATTATAACAAATCACAACTTTTTAAGCTATTTTGAAAGGAGCAGAGGTCTATCCTACTTTAACAAACTTAGATCCATTAATAGCTATCTTTAAAGTTAGTGGCCCTTTTAAGGCCCAATTTTGAAAAATCTCAAAAGCCGTCATTTACAGAAATGCTCTCTGAAACAAAAGAAAGCATAACAAAAGTATTCAAGGCAATAATATAAAGTGTTACTTTTCTAAATCTATGAAAAAAGTACTAATGAAAAAATTAATGTTATGTCTGGTACATGATGTATACTGTTTTTTTTTTCTTTAGACTGTATTTACTTTCATTTAATATATATTTAGTTTTAAAAAATTGGGGAGATCTCAAATTAATTATTTGAAGCAGGGAGTGTGCATCATAAAACATTATAGTAACCACTCCACATGCACACCTGAAAATTTGAATGTATCTCTAACACTTATTCTATGCTCTAAGGAATAAAATATCCAATTTCTCTAAGTCTCAGTTTCTCCACTTGTAGAGTGTGAAACCCTTCCTAGGATGAAATTGATGAAAAGAAACCAAGTATGACAAGTTGAAATATTAGGTGTCTTAACTCACACACTTTACTTTCCAGAAATCATATTTTTGCCATTACTTGCAGAATGACTGAGACTTAATAGGAGAAATGACAAATGCACATAATTTTACTAGTCAATATCAATTGATTAGTAGAAATGGACATTTTGAAGACCTAAATTGGAAGTGGCCAAAACTTATGTATGGGTTCAATACAATATAAAAGCTATAATTGATCAGCAAAATCTGCCAAGACTGGAGAAAGGGAAATGGAAGCCCAGACACATTTTGCAAATTTGTTTAATTTCAATATACAACATTAGATATAAACCCTATCTCAATACAATATGTAATGAGATATATTCAAAGCTGTCTGTAGCTGTTCTAAACAGGTCAAGTGAATCTTCTAAGCTCTTCCTCAATCACATTTGTATCCTATTGGTCACATAACAAGTAAGCGTATGCTTACTCTGTAAAAAGACTGTGCTTGTGACTAAGAAGTAAGAAAAACAATTGTATTAATTAGAGCTCAAAAAGATATAGAAAATATATGTTATTCAATATAATATTAAAATGTGTGGTCAAAGAGACAACTTTCCTTAAAGCTATCATTCTACCTAGACCTATCTTCCACCATTTGTATAAGGAATTGTAAGAACTTTAAATATATGTGAGACCATAAAATATGAAACACTTTGTATCAGACAGGATCACTCAATTTACAGATCTTAGATCACACCCTGGAATTAAATCATTTTGGAAAACTTACTCTAAATCTTCCAGTGTGTGTTTCTTCACTCGAAAAAAAAAAATGATGATGAAACAATGTGGTGGCTCTTTAAAATACAAAATGCTTTGCAAATGGAGAGGAATACATTTATGGTTAATATTGTTGATTCAAATGTTGGTGGAAATCTTCAATAGAGAAGATGATGAAAATTGCAAATATAAAATAATTTTGTTCAGAGATTTTCTTATTGCAAACTACTCAATGTAAAAAACAAAAAAGAAAAAAAATCTTTAGGTTTACGGGGTTAAATTCATCTATAGTTATGCCAATTTAGCTAGTCCACAATTCCACGTCAGAGATATATACTTTTTATTACGGATTGATCTCCAGATTTAGCAATGTGAAGTAATTTCTTAAGAAACTACCTAATTCACCTAGAGCAATTTTATGCATGCTAACACACTGAGGATTATAAATATAATTTCCTAATTTCAAAATGAGCTTTTTGATATGAATCATAAATGCAATCTACCTGTAATTAGAGATAGTCATGTAATACTAAGCCATAATATTAATTTACCAAAAGCGTACAGATAGTTCATTTGAAAAAAGACACTCTTTTAATAAAATTTTATTTTTTATTTTTTAAAATTTACATCCAGGGGTGCCTGGGTGGCGCAGTCGGTTAAGTGTCCGACTTCAGCCAGGTCACGATCTCGCGGTCCGTGGGTTTGAGCCCCGCGTCAGGCTCTGGGCTGATGGCTCAGAGCCTGGAGCCTGTTTCCGATTCTGTGTCTCCCTCTCTCTCTGCCCCTCCCCCGTTCATGCTCTGTCTCTCTCTGTCCCAAAAATAAATAAAAAAAGTTGAAAAAAAAAATTAAAAAAAAAATAAAAAAATAAAATTTACATCCAAATTAGTTAGCATATAGTGCAACAATGATTTCAGGAGTAGATTCCTTAATGCCCCTTACCCATTTAGCCCATCCCCCCCCTCCCAAATCCCTCCAGTAACCCTCAGTTTGTTCTCCATTATTTATGAGTCTCTTATGTTTTGTCCCCCTCCTTGTTTTTATATTATTTTTGTTTCCTTTCCTTTATGTTCATCTGTTTTGTCTCTTAAAGTCCTCATCTGCTAAGTGAAATTAGTCAGAGAAAGACAAAAACCATATGACTTCACTCATATGAGAAAAGACACTCTTGAATAAAGCAGCAGTAAGCTTTGTTTTAACCAAACATTATTTTATTTATATTTTAATGAACAGTTATCAAAAGAAATCTTTAAGTTATAAATCTACAAACAAAACTCTGGCCTCAAAAATTACCTTACTAAGCATAAACCTTATTAAACAAAGACATACATATGACTACTTTTTATTAAAATACTTTATTATTTAAACTTTTCATTGGTAAATTGACAAGGACCTTTTTTTAGGATTTTTATCTTTTTTATCTGCGAGAAAAACCTTCATGGCATACGTAGAAATTTGCTCTCAACAGAGGAGGACTATGCTATTTTAGACTTAGTGCATTTGATAATTTTCAGAATATCCCCTAACTTAATGGACAGTGACATGGGTTTTTTCCCTTCTAGTCAAAACCTAATGATTTTATCTTACACAGGCATGATCAGAATCTATCCCTGCTTCATCTAAGTATATGAACCACATGAAACCAGACCAATCAGTTTGAGGTCAATTTTTAGCACGTACAGCCACCTGTAGGTGGAAACGTCTTAAGCTTTCTTTTTTTTTATCATAAAATTAGCATATTAGTACCTCAAAAGATTTTTGAGAGAAAGATATCATGTATAAAAACCATCAAAATACTGAAAAACAGAAATTGCTTATTCATGTTGGCTCTAATTTATTTCTTTCTAATTTCTTCTTACTGATTTCTTAATATACTGCATATTTATTATTAAAAACTCATAATATATAAGAGGAATATAAAATATTAATTGCCTCTCTCATCACAGATGTTTGACATGACCAGTTTTAACCTTTCAGTATACTTTAAATTTTACCTCTATCCTTATACAGTGTATACAAATGTTTGTTACTCAAATAGGAACTTATTCTTTATACATTACTTTTGATTTTTTTATTTTAGATATCTTAGACATATTTTAGGACAATGTGTGTAAATTAGTTTATTGTTTTTAATAGATTAATAATTTTTACAGTAAGGGTTATAATAATGTATTCAACAATTTTAATGATGACTAGGGTTCACAGTTTCACACTATTATATACACAATTGCGCATAAAAATCATTCTTGTACCAAGGCATGCGGGTGGCTCAGTTGGTTAAGTGGCTGACTCTTGGTTTCGGCTCAGGTCATGATCTGAGGATTTAGTGAATTCAATCCCCACTTTGGGCTCTGTGCTGGCAGCAAGGAGCCTGCCTGGGATTCTCTCTCCTTTCTCTACCCCTGCCCCATCGTGTTGTCTCTGTCTGTCTCAAAATAAATAAATAAGCATTAAAAAAATCATTCTTGTACCTACATACTACTGTTGCTTTCAATATTTCAGATTATTCGAATCAAAGAATTGCTACATTAAAAAGTACATACATTTAAAATTGAATGTCAGATGACTTAGCTAACATGTACAAATCCCTTCTCCCCAAACTAACCAATGTGTGGGAGGGTCCACTTTCCACAAATTCACATGAAATGCATGTTATTATTGTTTTAATTTGGCAAATGGTTTCTCATTTTAAATAAATTGAATTTCACTGATTGCTACTTGAATACGTTTTCCTATACTCATTAGTCATTTTGATTTCTTCTATGAAAAGGCCTGTTCACAGCTTTTACCCATTTTTCTTGTAAGTATATAGGGATACATATTCAACTAGAGAAACCTACAATAATCTTTTATCCCTTATTTGTGTGTAAATATTTTATCTAGTCTATTTTAAATAATTACAAAACAGAATATTTTTATTTAAGGTAACCCATGAAAATCTCTTTTATTACTACTGGATTTCTTGTCTTGCTAAAGAAAAATGCACACATGTTGCCATCTTCAATTAAATAAATGTTTTCCTGAACAATGAACACCCTAAATTTATTTTTCTTCTTAAAACAATTCTATTTATAATTAGATTACAATCTAGTTTATAATCCAATTTTTGGATGAATGTTTAAAATTTTTACATATAGTGTGAAGACACATAATTTTCTTTCAATGATGTTGATTACTTTTTATACATCATTCAAGAATAAAGCAATATATTCTCAATAATTGGATATCCTTTCTTCATCACACTGTATAATTTGTCAATCACTATATATATTTCCATTGTACATTTTCTGTGTTTATTTTATTTTATGCATCATATATACATACATATATTTTCACACTTAAAATGATTTTACAAATTTACTGGCTGCATTTCTTTCTGGTAATTTATTCACCTCATGAATTTTACCTATATTCTTTGGTTAATGTAGATTTAAATTAGGCTTTATTATCCCTTACAACAAATTCATTCACACTAGTGTTCATCTTATCATTTTCCCCCCACATTTATTCTTTTATTAGAAGACATTGAGGGAGCGTAAAGAGAAAAAGGAGATGTAGGGAGGAAGAGAAGAAGAAAGAAAAGAAACAGAGAAAGGGAAGGAAAAACGATCCTTGGAATTCCGGTTGAAACTGAATGAAGTGCACAATTAAAGAAGCTGTGCAATTATTTTAATATAGGATATCTTCCAGTCTAAGAACATAGTATATTGCTCCATTTATTAACATTAGTTTTGAAGTCCTTTAGTTAGATTCTGGATTTTTTTCTACTAAGTTTTTTAACATTTTCCTTTTTTTGCTGTTAATGAGAAATGTGTTTCTATATATTCATAAGTAGTTAAGTGCCAATGAGCACTAATTTTCTTTTAGTAAAAAAAGCTTTTAGATATTTGATCTCTTGAGATTCAAAGGTAAGCCATCATATTATCAGCAAATATATAAAAAAAAACTGTCAATCTTGTAATATTTATGTTTTTAAACTTCAAAACAATTTGAATGAGGATTAATTATGGATGATATATGATAGTATGGCTTATTTTGGTGTTAAAGGAAACATCCATTATATTAGATAGCATTTTAAAAATAAGCATTGTAAGGTATGGATTGATTTTTTTGGTATCTAATTTAGTATACTATGGTATATTGATTTGACCAGTTATGTTTCAGTTACTTTTCAGCATTATATATATATATATATATAGAGAGAGAGAGAGAGACATGAACACATATGAAAATGAATATATATGTATATACATATATATAACTCAGTGAGTATGTTTGAGATATATATGTCATATTTAGATTATAGATAGATGGATGGCTGGATGGCCATAGCATTCGTTCTGTAATCTGTCTGTCTACTTATATCTAAACACACCATATATAATCTCACATATATACTCATGGAGTCATTACAATCTCCATTCCTTTGCTTAAACTTTATTCATTTAATCTGTCAAATATTTTATAAGTTTATTTATTTCTGAGAGAGAGAGAGAGAGACCACACAAGCAGGGGAGGGAGAAAGAAAGTTGAGGGAAAATCCCAAGTAGGTTCCACACTGTCAGCAAAGAGCTCGATGCTGGGGCTCAATCTCATGAACAAAAATCATGACCTGAGCCGAAATCAAGAGTCAGATGCTTAACGGACTGAGGCACCAGGTGCCTCAAAGTCTTTTTTAACTATATTTTAAAATCCTATCATTATACCTTTATCAAAGAATCCTTTGAGTTTTATATTTTGCTTGATGCAACATCACTGTATATATTGGACACATAAAAAGTTTTGATTCTTATATGTTCTTTGTATGTTGTATGTTTTTACTATGGAAAATATTTTTCTTTATTCTAGTCAATGAGTTTAGCATAAATAAAACTTTAGCAAATATAGGTACATTACCTTTGATTTAATGTAATTTATTTTCTACACATATATTGACTAATCACTTTATTATCAATATATTTTCATTATTTCTTTTTTGGTGTTTCTTACAACTATTACCTAACTGAATTTTTTTACCCAAACATTCAATTTGATGCAGAAGTTCAAACCACATATACCAATTGTGATACACATGATAGTTTTTTTTCAATTTTCCATTTTATTTTAAACTTGTACATTGTTGCTGTTTCCTTTTTTTATTTTACTTTTTAAAAAAAATTTAATGTTTATTTTATTTTTTAGAGAGAGAGGCAGTAGGAGGAGGGGGGGCAGACACAGAAGGAGACACAGAATCTGAAGCAGGTTCCAGGCTCCGAGCTGTCAGCACAGAGCTTGATGCAGGGCTCTAATGACCTGAGTTGAAGTCAGCGCTTAACCTTTTGTTTTTCTTACCTATACTTCACTGATAAAGTTCCTTTGTATTCCTTCTTCTTCAGTTCTATTGCAAAATTCCTGTGTTTAGCTATCATATGAAAATCTTATTTGTCAAGTTATATCTAAGAATTAAATAACAGCTACTCCTAGCTCAGGATGTAAGACCACCCCTATCTAAGATAGAGTTTTAGATTCTTTTGTTTTCTTGCTTCTTTTTATTCCTGACATCCACTTTCCAACCTAGAAAAAGTAAAATAGGACCAGCAAAAACTCTAACTCAATCACATCATGGAGACAGGAATCCTTTTATTTTTCTGGTATAATTTAGGGATTAGAATTTAGAGATATATGAGCTGTCTGAGAAATAAGCAGATATTTGGCTATAGGAGAGATGGTCCAGTTTGTAATTACACAGATTTATGTCATCCTTCCCATTGCCTGCTTCTTGTAATGTCATACCCATAGTTGGAGGTTACTATTTTCTCTTTTGTTAGTGTTAACATATTATCCTTCTGTCATGGCATTTTCACTAATTCATATCTCATACCTTATACAAAACCTAACCTAAAATGTACTATAAACTGCAGAACATAAAACTGTAAAACTTTTAGGAAAATACATAGGAAAAATTCTACACTATCTAGGAATCAGCAAAGAATTATTAGATTTGACATAAAAGTACTATTCATTAAAAAAAAGGATTAATGGATCACCAAAATTAAAAACTATTGCTCTAGAAAAAAAATCTGTGAAATGGATTAAAAGACAAACTACAGAGTGGACAAAATATTTATAAACCAGATATGCAACAAAATACTATCTAAAGAACTATCAAAACTCAACAGTAAAAAAGCAAGCAATTCAATTAGAAAATGGTTAAAGGACATAAGAGGACATTTTATTAGAGGTGATATACAGATTGCAAGTAATCACATGAAACGATGTTTGGCTTCATTAGCCAATGCAAATTAATATGACAATAAGATTTCACTACACATATCAGAATGGCTGAAATAGAAACAGTGATAATGCCAATTGTTGGCCAGGATGCAAAGAAACTGAATCACTCATACATTGCTAGTGATAACGTAAAATAATATAAGCACTCTGTCAGTTTCAAGAAAAGAAAAATCTAAACATGTAACTACCATATGACTTAGCAATTAAATTCATGAGTATTTATCCCAGAAAAATGAAAATTTGTGTTCATATAAAAAGTTCTACATGAATACTTTTTTAAAATGTTTATTTATTTCTGAGAGAGAGAGAGAGAACACAAGGGCAAGGAGGGACAGGTAGAGGGAAGGACAGAGGATCAGAAGCGGGCTCTGCACTGACAGCAGAGAGCCCAATGCGGGACTTGTACCCATGAACCATGAGATCATGACCTGAGCTGAAATCGGTTGCTTAACCGAATGAATTAACCCCTACATGAATACCTTTTACAGTGTTATATGTAATAGAAAACAACTGGAATCAGCCTAAATTGTCCTTCCACAGGTAAATGAATAAGCAAACTTTAATATATCCATACCATGGAATACTATTCAAAGAAAAAAAAAAAGGAACAAACTATTGATACACACAACATAGATGAATGTCCAGATAACTGTGATCCATGGGGAAATAAAACCAATCCCAAAATGATATACTATGCCATATTATTTCATTTTGAGAATGAATATTATAAACATTTTGAGAATGTTTATAAAACATTCTCAAAATAATCGTATAAAGGGAGAGCAGATTAGTGATTGCTGGGGGTTAATAAGGGCAGAAGAGAAGTGGGTGTGGCTATAAAAGGGCAACATTAAGGATCCTTGTGGTAATGGAACAGTGCTATATCTGCACCTGTTAATGTTCTGGCACATATCACCTGCAATATATAATCTGATCAAACCCTAGAGGTCAATGGATATTACCACCACTTTCTGCTCCTTTCCTCTCTGAAGTATTGTCCCTTAATTA
Source organism: Prionailurus viverrinus (assembly GCF_022837055.1). Lineage (NCBI taxonomy): Eukaryota > Metazoa > Chordata > Mammalia > Carnivora > Felidae > Prionailurus > Prionailurus viverrinus. Next base: position 66,751,077 of record NC_062564.1, on the reverse strand, counting down.
GCATATATTTTTAACGATCAAACTCTTTAAACTACTCAGTATTACCTTAGGTAATTTGGCCAGAAAGACAGATTGTTCCAGCCAGGTGTATTGTAGAAAATTGGAAAAATTAAAGATAATAATTTAGAATTATTGAGAAGAGCTAATCTAAACGTCTTTTATATAGTCTGTTGTTATATATAAAAAAACAAAATTAAAAAGAAAAATAAATATTAAATTCAGTCATAATAGTATGCTGAAAGGTACATATTCAAATTTTTACACGTTAAAAGTATTTTCTGCACATTAAAATAGAATAAAAGAGAGGGATGCCTGGGTGGCTCAGTCAAGTAAGCCTCCAACTCTTGATTTGGGCTCAAGCCATGGCTTCCTTGATAGTGCAGAGCCTACTTGGGATTCTCTCTCTCCCACTCTCTCCGCCCCTCGCCACTCATACATGTGTGTTTCCTTTCCCTCAAAACAAATAAAAAACATTAAAAAATAATAAATAATGAGACACAATGATTCATCCCTCACCATATAGGTAGTTATTGCTTAATATTTTTAGCAGAATATAGTATATAAGATTAAAGTTAATTTTCTTCATTGATTAAATTTATTGTTATTCAATTGATTAACAGCTTAACTAAACTTAATTCAATAACCAATGTCTATTACAGGAAGTATAACATTATTAATCACATACATAAAAATATACACATAAATACATACATATACACACATAGACACACCCATTCACACAAATACTATTTTTACACAAGTCTAGTACTTGATGTGATAAAATAATAATTTAAGATAATCACAACACTAAGGAATTATATATTTTGAAATATATTCCTATACATGTAAGTCTCGGTTTTCCTTAAAAAGAAACTGTAGTTTTCAATTTTATCAATAGATGGCACTACTATTTACCACATTTTTTGCTACACTATAACATAAAAAATTTGCTAAAATACATCAGTTGATTAAATAATATATTTCCTTCTTTCTAAAAACATATTCAATAAATAATTATTATTCCCTTGACATGGTGATATAATACTTTAAAATATTCACTTTCAAAAATGATACAGTTTTTAAAACCATGATAATTACTGTAAAATTCTTGGTATCATTCACAAAATTTCCCAGATACTTTCTAAGAAACATTTTTTTTATTATTATTATTTTTAAGACAGTGTGATTTAAATGAGAATTTGCAGGAAAGATGACCACTGTAGTTGTTGGGAATAGTAGTATCATTGGGTGTTTTGCTTATTACTTGCTTTTACTTTAAAATAGCTAGTGGTCTTAAATGAAAAAGTGATTTAGAGGAAAATTTTAAAATTTGATGGCACATGTAATCTATTAATAGTGATAGGGCACCACTGATAGTCACAAATGATCTATTTTCCATTGTTAACCCCTTATGTGTATATGACAGACAAAATTATCTGTATTTTGCTCTGAAGCATATTCCCAAGTCACTATTACAGATGTCAGTATATAGCACTCCCTCTGCTTACCCTCCGGCAAAGCTTACTTAAACTAATTTGTTAGCTGGAAATGTGGAGCGGGAAGCAAAGAACTTCTCAGGCTACCTTATGAACAAAACATAATCAGAGCCTTCCAATCCATACTGCCTTCTCACTTTCTTTCGTCATATCTTGTCTGTCATCATCATCATAGTCATCATAACTAGCAGTAACAACAACATCTTTTACCACTTGACCAATATGGAGCCTTTATATATGTCATTAAACTTCAAGAAGTATGCTTGCCTCATCATCTAAACTAAATTGAAACCTCCTTGTGCTTAATATAGGCTCAATAAATACATTAAAATAAATACCTATGTAGATTTCTGAGGAAAAAAATGCTATTGCATAACCACACCTTTCTCTTTGACCTCATCTAAAATTATTAGCCTGCATGAGTGTCAAACCTGCTAAGAGAAAATGTACTCAAGCTAGCATGTGTCCATGGCCCATTTCAGAAAAGTCCTTCTTTGCACTTTACACACAACTTTTTGGATTGTATGATACCTCAAATTTAAAAAAGGCTGTACGGGTAGGAGTTATGCCCTTGTTTATATCACCACATTTAATTAATGACCTTATCTGTTGTGTGTTTAATTCAAGCAGTGGTTTCATCATTCTGAGACTACTATGCAAAAGACCTTTGAACATCACAGGTTTGAATTGCACTGGCCAACTTATATGCAAGTCTTTTTTGGTAAATACATACAGGACTGTAAATGTATTTTCTCTTCCTTATGGTTTTCTTAATAAAATTTTCCTTTCTCTACTTTATTGTAATATAATACCTTTAGTATACGAAATATGTATTAATTAATGGTTTATGTTATCAGTAAGGTTTCCACTCAACAATAGTCTGTTAGTAGTTAAGTTTTGGGGGAGTCAAAAGTTATATATAGATTTTTCTTTTTTCTTTTTTTTTTTAATTTTTTTTCAACATTTATTTATTTTTGGGACAGAGAGAGACAGAGCATGAACGGGCGAGGGGCAGAGAGAGAGGGAGACACAGAATCGGAAACAGGCTCCAGGCTCTGAGCCATCAGCCCAGAGCCTGACGCGGGGCTCTAACTCACGGACCGCGAGATCGTGACCTGGCTGAAGTCGGACGCTTAACCGACTCCGCCACCCAGGCGCCCCAATATATATAGATTTTTCAACTGTGAGGGGGGTTCACGCTTCTAACCTCCACATTATTCAAGGGTCAACTGTATATTGAGACACAAATACCACAATTACATGTAGAATGGCCAATTTCATCAGCCCATAAGCCATTAAGTTGATTATTTTTAGTTTGTCAAAAAAATTTTTCTAGTTCAAAAAGCAAAACAGATCAATATAGATATGCTTACTGTTTGCTATTTGCAAAGTACAAAATTAAACCTATGAGAAAGCAAAGAATTTATGAAACTTGACCCTCATTTTTTGGATATCTAAATGCAAAGCTCCATATACATTAAAACCCTAAAGAAAGATAGTTTGAAAATCAAATTCATTACTTCTTTTAAATTTTTTTACTGTTTATTCATTTTTTGGGAGAGAGAGAGAGAGACAGAGTGTGAGTGGGGGGAGGGGCAGAGAGAAAGGGAGACACAGAATCCGAAGCAGGCTCCAGGCTCTGAGCTGTCAGCACAGAGCCAGACGAGGGGCTCAAACCCACAAACCATGAGATCAAGACCTGAGCCAAAGTCGGATGCTTAACTGTCAACTTCATTACTTCTAATGAAAAAAATATGTAGTAAGCAGGGTGCCTAAGGTGGAAGAGATTACTATGAGCTGAGGTGCTCATGGATATCTGCATGCAAAACATGAAACATGAATTGAGTCTTAGAAAATGGATCTGACTTAAGTCAGAGAAAATAAGAGGCTGACCCATGCCAGTACTCATGCTCTGATGGCTTCAAGAAATAAAGTGCTACAAGAATAAACTGCATTGAAAAAGAAATAAAGACTGGGCAGTAAAAATCATGTAAATGAGTTATGAGAATCACTCATTAACAAAGAGGTATTAATAAATGGGTATTAATTTGGAGAACTCATCCAAGCCTAAATATGGAATGTGAAAATGTAATTCTATATTTTTCCAAAGCACCAGAAAACAGTATACAATTGACTGAATTATTGCTACATATGATCTTCTGTTTCATTGTTAAATTAATTTCTAAAATGTTCTTTCCATTTGGTTAAGTTTAAAAATGACACAGGTATCAAATAATGAAATCACACTTACTAACATATTGTGTGGTGTAATATAGTGTACTAAATGACATAAAAATTACTTAAATGAGTCTAGTCATGATTTGTCATAATTGCCTGCATTTTATCAGCTATTGTTTCATAATTTAAAACATCTTACTATTTTGACTCAAACTACAATTTAAACATAGTACAAAAGAAAAAATTATAAATAACACATATCATGAAAAATTCAAAGAAACCCCATCACTAGTAACAGTAAACAGCACAAGGGAAGAGATGAGACAAATTCATTAACTTAAAGGAAGTAAAATGTATTTTTAGAACATATGGATTAACAAGTACACATGCAAATTGCAAAAGGTGCTTAAAATCTAATTAAGCTATCTTGAGAGTTCCTTCATGCTAAATCTTTAAGATCAAATAAGCCTCATTATCACATTAACCTTCTTTCGACTCTCTTGTTATACAAGTGTCATTACATTAATTAGTCATTATACTGTTCTTTAAGTGCTGGCCACCTCATGAGTGTTTTGTAACATTACCTAGTACTTGTATACACAGAAACAATCTATGAAATATCACTTCTATGGACAGGTGTAAACCAGTCCAGTAAACTATGCCTTGCTAATTTCAACGTGCATGTAGATATAATAAGATTATAATTTTATGAAGGAAAATACTTTTGTAATATTTAAAAATAAGATTTAGTACATTCACTTACCCATGAAAGTATATAAATACATTCACTTATACCATAAAAGAATTCTGGCTGAATAAATTTAGGTCTGAGTCAAACACGGGTGAATACAATAGTATCTGAGAATGAGTCATCCACCTGAAAGATTTGCTCCTATTAACAAAAGACTCCAAAGAACTCTGTGTTCCTGTCGAGGATTGTATCTATCCCCAGACCTTAGTAAATCCACAAGTAAGAAGAGGGATGAAGTGTCTTCTTGTCATGCTTTAAGAAAGACTGAGACTTTTCAGTTCATCCCTTCTCATATTTTGGGTCTGTCTGTAAAGAGGATGTGTATTATTCTGCTCTTGGTTAAATCAGGTATCAACTTTTGTTTTCTTGTGCTAAGGTCTATACCAATGCTCATGAGTTATTGGACAAACTAAATTATAAAAATTAAGCAACTGTCACATATCTCAAACACATTCTCTAAGCAGCTTTTCCACAATGTAGATGATATTTTGTCCTTTATATGACTCATTATCTCTCCCTCACTTTCTTCCAAAGACAAGATCAGGAAGGGAAGAAGCTGGTGTTATTTACTGATCTCCTAAATGCCCAACATCTGATGCTTTGGGAAGCCTTGACAAATTTACAGAGTAAAGTTTGGTTGACATGATAACACTAGGGTTTTGAAATGGCTCCAGTGGGTAACTTAACTCTGATAGTATATGCTTTGAGGGTGATTTTCTATGGAGAGAGAGAGTAGGAAAGTAGGTTTCCATATGCTGCAGCCTTAGCAAGTGGCTTTAGGCCTTAAGCTTTAATAAATATGAGCTAATTATATTTGATCCCATTGGGTGACTTTTTTCCCCATAAATGAATTCTTGTGTTTATGCAGGCAGAACTGTGTCTAACAAATACAGACCTTAAGAAGTGGGTCACCCTGTGCATGGGCTTTAATAATTCAATTTTGAATTACAGAGGTGCACTTTGATCTGGTATTTTAATCAAGGCTGAAGTAAAGGTATCAGTAAGTGGCTTGTGCTGTGTTTCTCAACCATGTCTGTGGGAAGCATTTTTGTGTGGTTTTTTTTTGCCCCTAATGCACAGGCAGCTAATTTCCATTAGTGTTACAAAGTGCTAAGTACAGGTTATTGCTTTATATTATTAGTGGCATATCTAGGTAGGCAATACTAAACTGACTACCCAAATTTCATTAACTACCTTTTCATTACAAAGGGAGGAATCTTGCAGGGATTACTAATATAAAGAGAAGCTTTTTCAAAGACTCTTAAGCCCCAGCCCACTGTTAGTGGTAATAAGTTCTCTGGCTTCCTTATGTATCTAAACTCTGATCATGGCTTTAGATTGCAGATATCTATAATGTGTCTTAACCCAAACAAATATCATATATTTTATTAGCAGACAAATGCAAAATAAAAAAAAATCTTCATTCTAGAGAAGTAAATCTCAAGGGCTGGTTAGAGGAACAACTCAACGAAAACACTGCTAACTAAAAACCTTACACGACCTTTGAACCTCCATACCTCCACTGTCTCTAAGAATTACATTTGCTCAGGATGTCAAGGAGGAAATGAAATAATTGAAAAATATACTTTAATTCTCTACCAGGACATGAATAGTAGAAAATGAAAACAAAAGAAAGGAAGAAAGATTGACTATACTGGAAAAGAGAGATTTACCTAGGACTACATTTTAGAAGACAGAACAGCCTGATATCAAAAGGAAAATTAGATCTTGAAGTCCAGTGCAAACACATCCACCCACCCTGTACACACAAAGACACACACATACATGCACATGTCATGAAGAGGCGGCTCTTAAAAAGGATATCAGTAAAAAATGAGGAAATGTTTTAGTTGTCTATTTAAGGTAGTCCCTCACAATATGACAGCTGAGGAGAATGGGAACATCTCAGAGAGCAGACTACTAGATTCCTCAAAGGGATCCTGAACCAGAAACTAATGACAAATATTTATTTATCTAGTCATATGTATTTATCCAGCAAATGGTACTGTTTTAAGTACCAAAAGGCAGAGAGAGAAAGAGACAGAAAGAGAATCTCCTCCAGTGAGGGAAGACCAAAATTAAATTATAAACAGGGGTGCCTGGGTGGCTTACTTGGTTAAGCATCGGACTCTTGATTTCCGCCCAGGTTAGGATCTCACGTTTCATGCATTCCAGCCCTACGTTGGGCTCCACATTAACAGTGCAGAACATGCTTGGAATTCTTTCTCTCCCTCTCTGTCTGCCCTCTCACCCTGCTTGCATATTCCATCTCTCAAAATAATCATTAAAAAAAAAACTATAAACATACTAAATAAGTAATCCACCTTACTTAATTAAATCTAAGATGTCATTATTTATATACCAATAACAAAGGAAAAGAAAGCTTCCAGTTTAATAGACACATTGCTTCCTATAACCCTAGATTGTAGAACATATCCCTATTTCGAGGATGTTAAAATGCCAGGGAGAAAACTTAGTGCAATACTATGTTAGGATGCATGAAGTTATTAGAAGGTAATACTACTATCCATAAGGTTGTCAGTGACTGCAAGTGTGAGAAGGTGGGGACTAGTTATGGTTTCAAATTGTGTGGTCTGCATAGACTTCATTTAAAAAATGCACATTTAACCAAAGAGTTGAAGGAGGTTGGAACTGGGCCTGGTGAGGATATAGAAAGTATCTTCAGGCAGAGAGAATAGCCAGCTGCAAAAACTTGCTATATTTAAAGAAAAAAAGCACATTAAATACCTGGAATGGAGTTTGCAAGGGAAAGAACAGCAGGATAAGAAGACACCACAAAATCCGAACATTTAGCATTTTGAAGGGCATTTGAAAGACTGACTTTTAATCTGAGTGATTAAAAGGGGTCACTATAGGATTTTGTAAAGTGTTTATTTATTTTTGAGAGAGAGAGAGAGAGAGAGAGAGAGAGAGAGAGAAACAGAGAACATAGGGGAGGGGCAGAGAGAGAGGTAGACACAGAATTCCAAGCAACTCCAGGCTAACAATGTGGATTTGAACCCATGAACCGTGAGATCATGACCTGAGCCAAAGAAATCAAGAGTCGGATGGTTAACCGACTGGGTTTATTCTAGGTGCCCCAAGGATTTTAACAGAGTAGGGACATGGTCTGACTTCATAAATGTGAAGTTAAGGATACACAAAAATAGGAATAATCATATTAAGTGGGAAATACTCAAAAATGAGAATAATATTTCACAGATCTCTACCAAATGTTTACACAAATTGTGGAAAAAATGTTAGAAGACAGAAGAGCAGCATAAAAGTCTCATGGCATCCCTGGATGCATTTCAAAGTGACAGTCATTACAGGTGGTCAAGGAGCTATCCTCTGCAACCAAGGACACATAACCAGGAAATCTATGGAATTAAGACTCTGAGAGAAGAAAGATCCAAGATGAAACATGCTAAAGGAATCTAGGCATGATAATGATGGATCATGTCTGGGCAGAGGTTTGATATTGTTCTAATGGAAAAATAACCTCTGAGTGGGATTACTCAATCAATAAGGAGAAGGTGGATAATATTTGTTTGAACTGTGAATGTTTTTGGCAGGTTCAGATGCAATATTTTCAAATCTCTCACTGAGACAGATCCCACAGGACAACATATAGAGAAATACATGAGAACAAAAACGTTTGGGCCAGAAAGAAGAGAGCAATAAAAAAGAAGGAAGACACTTATTTCTAGCATACCACCCTGCCAAAGGAAAAAAAAAAGAAATAGTACAAATTAAGAAGATAATGAAGTCGGTGAACCTTCCTGAAATAAATAATGGAAGAACTAAGAGAAAGAGAGCAGTAGAAGCAGGGGAAAGTGTAGCAGAAATACATATAGCACAGGTCTACAATCCTTCTAAACTGAGGAAATGACACGTCGTAGAGCTCCTGGTGAAGTTTAGGTCTGCAGTAATCCCCTGAAGGCACAGCTCTCAGAAACATTAATCTCAAGTTTAGTTTCAGAATCAGCTAAAGGATATATGCCAGCTGAGACCAGGCCTTATGGACTTGGTTTCACAAATACAAAGAATTCCGTGGGGCTCCTGTGTGGCTTACTAAATTAAGTGTCTGACTTCGGCTCAGGTCATAATCTCCTGGTTTGTGAATTCGAGCCCCACATTGGGCTCTGTGCTGACAGCTCAGAGCATAGAGCCTGCTTCGGATTCTGTGTCCCCCTCTCTCTGCCCCTCATCTGTTCACTCTCTCTCTCTCTCTCTCTCAAAAATAAACATTAAAATAATTTTTAAAAATGCAAAGAATTCCATTGTGACACTGGGTCCCAAAATGCCTGTTCCTAGAAGACAATATGATTATCTTAAATGTTTTCTATACCATTTGATCTTTCTCCCAGAAAGTTTATGAGCATTATGCTCTTGTGGCAAAATCAGGCTAGGTGCACACTAAAAGTATTCCCCTTTCTTTCTGAGCCCAGAACCAGCTTATCATTCTCAAACTCCCTTACAAAAGAATGTATAATTGTGAATCCCAGCAAGTGGGCAAAAGTGCTATCTGCTACAAGTGCTACCCTATAAACCTCCCACACAATCCTTCATGTGTTGCCTCTTCTGTTAACCACTAAAAAAACACACAGAGGATCTAGTGGAGGACTCACAGGCTTTACGGAAGTGATTCTTAAACTATCTGTGATTGGAGGTTTGTTTTCTTCAATCTCTACAGTTATCAGATAATAGAATCCTTTCCATAGATGATGTAGAAATATGCAATTACTACAATTTTTTTGAACTTACTAATAATTTCTATACTTTATCTTATGGATAGGTAACAGATGACAGATGACAACCCAGCAATAGCACTACTAGGTGTTAACCCAAAGGACACAAAAATACTGATTCAAATAGTTCACAGACTATAACAAGGACATGCAGTAGCATAGCCTTACATAATACTCTAGTGTGCTAGACATAGAAGGATCCTGGATTACTGAATGCATCAAACAGAGCCCCTCTACAAATCTGCGGTTGGACTGTGGTAGAAATGAAAAATAAACTTGATAAAGATATGATGTTGGTTAAAATGATGTAACAGAGCAAAAATACAGTCATGGCTTCAATAAGATATAAATTCTGATATGTAGTCAATATGAGTGGCTTGATAGTACATATAATAGAGACTCAAATACAGTGGTTTAAGCTAAATATAAGTCCTTGTAGATGGCCAAAGGATGGTTTGGTAACTTGATCTTGTTACAGAACCCAGTGTCGCTGACAAAAATTACCACAGGTTTACTGGCTTAAAGTAACATTTCCAGAGGCCAAAAATCCAAAACCTATTTTAGTGACCTAAAGTCAAGATGTCGGGAGGGTTGGATCATTCTGGAGTCTTAGGGGGCAGTCTGTTTCCTTGCAATTTCTGGCTTCTTGAGACCACCTGCATTCCTTGGTCTAAGACCCCTTTATCAAATCATTCCAATCTCTTCCTTCTGTTATCACATCTCCCATTTCCTTCTTTGACATTTTTGCCTTTTTTTTTGTATGGGAATCCTTATATTTACAACACACCTGGATAATATTGCCAACTCAAGATCCTTAACTTCATCACATATGTAAGTCTCCTTATAAGCCATATAAGGTACCATTCATAAATGCCAGGGATTAGGATATGAATATCTTCTGTGAAGACATTATTAAGCCTTCCACACCCAGGGACCTTCTATTATTTTCTTCTGCTAACTTTTAAACATTACTTCCTTTCTCTAAATTGAACATCATTCCTCAGCTACCACTGTCAGATCCATATTCCAATAAGCAAAAACAGAAAAAAAGATAAGGGAAAGCACATAACCTCCTTTTTTATGGTAAAATCCAGATATTAAATACATTAGATAGTATCACACTCCATTGGCCAAAACTCTGTCACAGGATAATACTTAGCTTCAAAGAGATCTGAGAAATATAGTTTTAGGTGGTTAGCCATGAAGGGCTAAAATTGGGCCTCTGTCACTAAAGAAAACTAAAGAAAATTAGGTGGTAGCTAATAGTCTCTTCTTCACACCTAGTCACAAAATTAACATATTTTGGGGTGGGTATGATCAATCATATATTTAGCCTTGAATATTGAGCCTTGAAAAACTAATATAGAAAGATTCATAACTTGCCACAGCCAAAACAAACCTTTTTTTTCTTTTATTGTTATTAATTTATTTTATTGTTATTCATCCTCCTCCCTTCATATACTGAGTACCTGCCATCCTCTTGGTAGAATTAAGTACTGGACACTGAGAACAAACAAGTAATACCTGAAATTTCCAACTGTATTTCATATAGTGTTGATGCTGTCAACATTAGCCATGTCTACTAACTTTCAGAAAGTTTATACACAAGGGTCATAAGAAAACTTGCTTTTAACTAATAAAACTTCTCAGTCTTTTTTTAAAAAATGGTTCCTATGAACCTTCTTTCACTGTTAGTGGGAAGGCAAACTGGTGCAGCCACTCTGGAAAACAGTATGGCGCTTCCGTAAAAAGTTAAAAAAGGAACTATCCTACAACCCAGCAATAGCACTACTAGGTATTTACCCAAAGGACACAAAAATACTGATTCAAAGGGATACATGCACCCCAATGTTTTTAGCAGCACTATCAACAATAGCCAAATTATAGAAAGAGCCCAAATGTCTATTGACTGATGAATGGATAAAGATGTGGTTTATATATACAATGGAATACTACTCAGCCATAAAAAAGAATGAAATCTTTCCATTTGCAACAATGTAGATAGAGCTAGAAAGTATTATGCTAAGCAAACAAGTCAGTCAGAGAAAGACAAATACCATATTATTTCACTCATATGTGGAATTTAAGAAATAAGACAAATGAACATAGGAGGAAAACAAAACAGAGGCAAACCAAGAAACAAAACTCTTAACTATAGAGAAAAAACTGATGGTTACCAGAGGGGAGGTGGGTGGGGGATGTGTTAAATAAGTAATGGAGACTAAGGAGGGCACTTGTGACGAGAACTGGGAGTTGTATGTAAGTGATGAATCTCTAAATTTTACACCTAAAGCTAATATTACAATGTATGTTAACTAACTGGAATTTAAAAGAAAAAAATAGAGGAAAAAAAAGTTCCTCTGAGATTTAAGGTCATGATAGAAAATGTATAACAGATAAGTCCTCTGCCATAGATAAATAGAACAAATATGAGTGGTGCTTGGGTGGCTCAGTTGGCTAAGCATCCATCTCTTGATTTCGACTCAGGTCACAATCTTGAAGTTTGTGAGTTCAGGCTCCACATCAAGAACTGTGCTGATGGTGCAGAGCCTGCTTGGGATTCTCTCTCTACCTCTCTCCCTGCCCCTCCCCCACTTGTGTGTGCTCTCTCTCTCTGTCTCTCTCTCTGTCTCTGTCTCTCTCTCCCAAAATAAATAAACATTAAAAAAAATAAGAAACAACTGCTATCAAATGCTGGGAAACCACCAACAGAAGATCATGATCCCTGAAAGAAGAGAAAAAAGAAAACAAATGAGGTGGGTTTATAATTGCCTCAACTTTCTGCCTAGAAACATTTAAACTGATTCTAGGAAGAGGAATTGAAGGGTCTTGCTATAATAAAAGAGACTGGAATTAAAGAAAGCTTGAGACCTGGAATTTGTAGGGCAGATTTCCAAAATTGAGAGAAATATGTAGAGATAGAGATCTACAGGTATCTGAATAGGTGTCTGTTGGGGATGAAACTCCATAAAGTAAGGCAAAGTTCAGTGACTATAAAAAGAACTACAACCAGGGAGCTATAAATATAAAGTCTTCAAGAGTTTACTCAAGGATAGGTGTCATTTGAGTTAGATTAATCAGACTCTGAATGGAGAGACCTAATAGAAGAAAAAAAAATTAAAGGAACCCCATTAAACACCTCCTAGAGACCCCAGAAACACTATATCTTGGAAGGATAGTGAAATAAACCCTAGTGTGAAGGTTACTCTAGATATACTCAAATAGAATTTTTTAAAAAAGTGTCAAAAAAGATCTAACAGGTGTGCAGGTAAGTTAATGCCAAAGCAGCACTTCTCAAGAACCCTGCAAATCTCTCTCACCAATTCCCATCATCAAAAAACAAAATAAAACAAAACAAAACAACAACAACAACAAAGACAGATGTAAGAAGAAGAAGGAAGTGTGATTCATATGCAAGAAAAATATTGACGAATAAAGACAGACATAACATTTCAGAGGTCATGAAGTTAGTATACAGATTTTTAAAATATCTGGTATGGATAGGTTCAGATACTTAAGGGGAAACATGAACATAATTAATGAGAAAATGGAGATTATGAAAAAAACAAATGAAACTTCTAAAATTGAAAAACATATTATCTGAAATACATTTTTAAAAATAGTTTGGTTGGGCTTAGTGGAAGATTATACATGCAGAAAAACAGAATTTTGACTTTGAAGTCAGAGCAACAGAAACTATCTAAACTGAAGTATAGCGAGAACAAAGCATGAAGAGGAAAACAAATAAAACAGATTTTAGTGGACTATGGTAAAATGTCAAGCAGTCATGCATATCTGTAATTGAATTCCTAATGGAGAGAGAAAGCAGAAATCTACTTAAAAAATCGCCAATTTTTTGCGGCGCCTGGGTGGCGCAGTCGGTTAAGCGTCCGACTTCAGCCAGGTCACGATCTCACAGTCCGTGAGTTCGAGCCCCGCGTCAGGCTCTGGGCTGATGGCTCAGAGCCTGGAGCCTGTTTCCGATTCTGTGTCTCCCTCTCTCTCTGCCCTTCCCCCGTTCATACTCTGTCTCTCTGTCCCAAAAATAAATAAACGTTAAAAAAAAAATTAAAAAAAAAATCGCCAATTTTTTTTCCAAATTTGTTGAAAAATATATATTCCAAAGTCCAAAAAGTTGAAGAATCCCTACAGGATAAATACAAGTAAAGAAAACAAAACCAAAACATGTTAATAATTAAATTGCTGAAACCCAGTGAAAAATTGAAAATTTAAAAAGCAGCCAGGTTGTGGGAGGCAGGGAGGAAAGACTGGAAATATAACTGACATTCCTTTACAAACTATACAATCCAGAAGATAATACAACAACTTCTGTAAAATGTTGAAAGAAAAACAGAAAACAAAAACTGCCTATTCAAATTTCAATATCCAGTAGAAATATTCTTAAGTGAAGAGAAAAAACAAAGGCTAAGACAAACAAAGCTTGAGAAAATTGTTAAAGGATTTTTTGTAATGTATTTATTTTTAAGTAGGCTCCACACCCAGTGTGGAGCCCAACACGGGACTTGAACTCATGACCCTGAGATCACGACCTGGGCTGAGATGAAGAGTGGAAAGCTTAACCGGCTGAGCCATCCAGGTACCCCAATGGATGTTTATTAGGCTAACGGAAAATTGAGAAATTTGCATTTATGTGAAACAGTGAGGAGGATCAGAAACTTAAAGTAAAAGTTTTGTCTCTTGTTTTTAAAAAATAATCTTTTTGAAGGATATTTACTTATTAAAAGCAGAAATAAAACAATATGTTGTAGAGTTTGTAACATACATAGAATTAACTATTTGACAATATTATCACAAAGGATGGAAAGGGAGAGGTCAAAGATTTCTGTTTTAAGGTTCTTCTTTCAAATGTGAAGTAATAAAATATTATTTACAGATACATGGTGATAAGTTAAAGTTGCATATTATAAATATAGCTTACAGCTGCACTTAAAAAATTAAACTAAGAGGTATAGCCAATAAGCCAATACTGAAGATAAAATAAAATTCTAAAAGTTATGCAATCCAACAGAAGGCAAAATACAAGGAAATAAAGAACACATGTGACCATTTGTAAACAAAGAGCAAGATAGTACATTTAAATCTGATGGGAATTAGATTCTCATCAGATAAAGATGTAGACATTATATCAAAGCCATAAACTTTTCAAAGACCTCTCTCATCAAGAGGGAACAAAATAAGAAATAAGGGAAGAACTTGACTCCTGGAACTTTACTTGTAGTTAAAACATTTGGACTTTCTTTAGACTTTATGTTCCAGGGCAGAAGTCTTCAATTTTGGACATTAATTACTTTAAACTAATTTCTTTGAAACTTTAATCTTTAAAGTTTTATGTATCTCTGGGAATTTAATAATTAGATTATATATATTAAATTTTGAGCATCTATATGCTCTTGCTATTGCATAATTGTAGTATATTGATGCCATGATTTAATCTAGTTGCAGAAGCTCTGAAGAGCTCTATTGAATAGTATAACTGGACATAATTTAGCATGGGTAAATGATAGAGACAGAGAATTTTCAGACTCTGGAGTTAATGAATTAGTGTAATGTTTTACCATATTTCAAAGACTTCTGGAAGCAAACATATGGTGCCTACCAGTAGCTATCAAGGGCGAGCTACCAAAGGGCAGCAATTATTACCAATAACAATTACCTTAAAGTAAAAATATTCCCCAACATGAGAATCCCCAAAAAAGCACCTCTGAGAACAGAATTTAGGTTCGTGTTTCCTATTTGGGGATGTGATCCCAGGAAACACAAGTTAGAGACCAGGAAAATAAGATGGAGGAAAGAAAAATAGCAAAAAACAAAAAGCAAGCAAACAAAAATAAATGAATGAATGAATGAATGAATACGAATCATGTAGACTGCATCTCAGAATCTTCCCCCTGAGTGAGTGGGAAGCTGTGATTCTTACCTTTTGACTTGTGTCCCTCACTGGTTAAAGATTGTCCTGGGAGAGATTAAATCCCTGGCACATCTAGGCTGCCTTGAGTACAGCTGGTAAAGCCCCCCGTATCAAATATAATTCTTAGGAAGAGTGGTTTGGGACTGGCTCCTGTAGTATCAAGGCATCAGGGGACATCCACCACAGCTGAGGTGGCCTGGGTGGGCTTTGGGCAAGACATCAGTACCATCTGCTGCCAGGCCTCATGAGAGGGATAACTGATCTGATGCATGGCTGATCCCACCCCCTAAGAGACAGACATTTCCCAAGAACACTGTGAACTTAGTTTCAAGTCAAAATTAAGGGAAGAAAGCTTGAGTATATGAGGAAGGAACACATATTCCCACTTCCCATTTCTCTAGGGAATAGCATTTCTAGAGCAGTAATTCTCCAGCTACATCATCTGAATCATCAGGAAGGTTTGTTAAAACACAGGTCACTCTCCCTCATGCACAGAACTTCTGATTTAGTACTCGTGGGTGCACCCTAAGAATCTGCATTTAAAACCCATTGCTGAAGGTGTTCGCCCAAGAACCACAGAGAATCACTGAGCCAGAGTAACCTTCAAGACTCTTCTTTCTCTCATCTTTTCGTAAGTCATAGAAGAAGGAGGAGTGAGAAGGGGGAAGTAGGCCTCTTACCACCTGCTTTCTGGATCTTACTGCTTGCGGGAAGGTTTTATTCCCATCTGCACTTTGGCAATACAGAAAGTTTGGCAGGGAAGGCTGTCTGTGACTGGAGGAGGAAGTTCAAATCTATGATGTAAGAAGAAGCAGGCCACTGTTGCCCAGACCTAAGCCACTTTCTCTAAATAGCTTTGTCAGTAAAGAAGGTGATGCTTCCATATATACATCTGGCTCTAGTGTCTTTCTTTTAGAGTTTTCCAAACTTTGAAGGAGAAAAATGGGGTGTTCTATATAGACATCTTATAAAACCAGCAATATTGTGCAGACATTTCTGACATGAGCAGGAAAAAAAATCCAATTGATATTATGTGTGAGGTTTTAAATAATAAGAACAAGAGAAATAACAGCATACATATGGGTCTACTGTGAATATGGACAAGCTTTTTGCCCAGAGGGTAGTGTAAACACTGAATGACTTTTAAAATTTCAAACATTCTGTATCATAAGCTGAAGATCTAAAGACGATTCGCTTTATGTAAAAAGAAAAAGAAAAGCATGAAATGAATTCCACTGGCAGAGTCAAGCTCCTTTGATTTATACATAATGTTTCTTCTGACAAGGACAGAGAAGCACTCTCATATTTCAATAATCTAATTTTGCATTGTTTGAAAAGAAACAGGGCTATTGATAGACTTATTTGGCTTGCACCCTGGGATATTTAAATAGACTTTGCACTTCAAAAACACTCTTTCACAAATTCCAATAACTTGTGGTATTTTCAGAGCTTTTTATGGTAATCAATGATATATTTTATTTTTATTACTAATTGAAAGATTGTTCAGACAAATATGTTAAATTTTCTATGAAAACTTAATTTTCTAAAGGCCTTTTTAACCTTTTCTGAAAAGTGGATGAAGAATAGAAAACGAGTTAAACCAGTTTAGAGATTTATTGGATCTATAAATGTGCCATTTGGCTAATCCAATTTGCATTTTCTTGCATTTTCATTGTATTTTTCCAGTGTCACAGCTCATTTCCAACTATTCTTTTGGTATTGGTCTATAACAATATTCTGAGTGATCTCAAGTTTACTGTACTTATTTATACTCAAAATATATGTTTATAGTTATTATCCCAAATATAAAACACCATAAAATCAAAGGAAAGCAAACCACCAAAAAGAGGAGAAATCACTTGTTTAGCAAATCACTTGTAGGGTTGTTGTTTTATAGAGAATATTACTATTTCTAAATAATTTTATAAAGTACCATTGTTCTATTACTGTTTTTCAAAATGTTTTGACAGACCATACATTTTTTTATAACAAAGATGGCTATTTACCTACCCAATATTTATTCCTCTTGTAAATAAGTGAAGTGTTAATTGTTGTGGATGTAAAACAAGAAGGTCAAAGAAATATACTTTAATCTCTGCATTTAGAGAGGGTCAATGTAAGTTATTGTTTATGCTTCCGTTGGTGTTATTTCAAAAGTGCTCTCTCTTGGGGCACCTGTGTGGCTCAGTCGGTTGAGCGTCCGACTTCGGCCCAGGTCACGATCCCACGCTTTGTGGGTTCGAGCCCCGCATCTGGCTCTGTGCTGAGAGCTCAGAGCCTGGAGCCTGGACCCTGCTTCGGATTCTGTGTCTCCCTCTCTCTCTGCTCGCCCCTGCCCCCACTCTGTCTCTCTGTCTCCCAAAATAAACAAATATTAAAAAAATGAAAATAAAATGGCTAACATTTAAAAAAAAAGTTCTCTCTCAGATGTTCTCTCAGGTGTTATTTTCCTTCTTTCTTCCTTTTTCCTTGTACTATGAACATGATGATTGCAATTTCCACTGCCATTCGGAAAACATGGGATGACACTGAGAATGGAAACCATTTCTAACCACAATGGGGGAAGAATAGGATAATGATGATGACATTGTGGAGTAGCCATTTTGAAGCACCTCATCTGAACATTTTTTATGCATTAAAAAACACACTGGTATCTTCTTTAAGCCCCTGTCATTTTGGTTCTCTGATATCATGCCTGAAGGTAATCTCTTACTGATATACATCTAATACATTTTCTACTTAGCTTCTTGGCTTCTTCAAATAGGTTTAAAAATTAAAGATGATCCTTGAAATGCACTTATTATCTTCCCTCATTGATAAAAATGCGGTAGAACAAGGTTTTGATCTACTCTTGTTGGTTTTGATGAATTAATGTTATTCTTCCCTTTGTTTCTCCTTTTCAGCTAAGCCTGGAACTGGCAAGTTAGATTTAGAACAGGTAGCTCCCTAAACACCTATCAAACCTTAGTGATTCACACGTTCCTTTATATAAACTTGACCTAATTAAAAGTGTTTCTAATAAAGAGAAATTGCCATATGTCTTAAGAGAATGCTTTGAGTGGGGCACCTAGGTGGCTCAGTTGGTTAATCATCTGACTCTTGACTTCGGCTCAGGTCATGGTTCAGGGGATCAAATCCTATGTCAGGCTCTGCACTAACATTGCAGAGCCTGCTTGGGATTTTCTCTCTCTCCCTAGAGACTGACCCTTCCCAGTCTCTCCCTCTCTCTTTCAAAATAAATAAACGTTAAAAAAAAAAAAAGAAAAGAAAATGGGGCCCATGGGTGGCTCAGCCCGTTAAGCTTCTGACCATGGCTCAGGTCATGATCTCTCAGTTGTGGAGTTCAAGCTTCGCATTGGGCTCTGTGCTGACAGCCCAGAGCCTGGCACCTGCTTTGGATTCTGTGTCTCCTTCTCTATCTCAGCCCCTCCCCCACTCACACTCTGTCTCTCTGTCTTTCTCAGAAATAAATAAACATTAAAAAAAATTAAAAACAAATGCTTTAAGTGATGGTATTACATTTCATTCTCTCTAGTACCTCCTCCTGGTAGTATTTGATCAACTTGGAAACACCAGTCAGGGTTTCATTTCATTTCACATTTTTCATGCTTTCACTGCTTTCCTCATCTACCACTTTCCTTACCTTACCACTTATTCTCTGGTCCATCATTATAATCATTCTTTTGTAAACTTGTTTAGTTTCCTCATGCCTGTTTCTCTCCCAGTTACTCACCTGACAAAATAAAATGCAGGTTAAACCCAATTCCCTTCTTTTCAGGATTGCAAACTCACAGCCGACCACAACTGAAGGAAAACATACTAATATATATCACCTCGAGAACACTCAAAGATCTGCCAACATTCCAACTGCCGCCTGCCATTTCTATCACCCTCCTGCCCTGCAAGATAATTGTTTTCTACCTCTTCCTCTCCTCAAACTGAAACTCTCACAAACTCCTTGCTTTCAATAGTTGGTATTCCCGACTGCACTGAAAAAATCCAAGCAATGCAAAGAGGATTATTTCCTCATGCTCTCTCCCTGAGCATCTGTTCCCAAACAGTCTGTCTTGCTCAGTTTCAACAGATTAACTATTCATCTTCCAAAGACCAATCCTTCCATTTCTGTACTAATCACATCAACTTTTTAAAACCTTGACTACGGCAATTTTCCCTTTTTTCTCTTAAATGATCTGCTTTTCATCTTTTACCATATTATTCACATCAGCAGAAAAGATTACCATATCTGCAATTTTTATAAGTTCCCTCCCCCTTTAACTCCACATCACTCTCCAGCTACTGCAGAGTTCTCTCTGTTCACTTTCAACCAGTGTTCAGCAATAATAACATCATTTTCCCTTTTTCCAAACCCCATGCCTTCATAAAAACATTTATATGAAAGATTCTGAAACAGATTAAATGTAGTAGGAGGTAATAGAAAGAGATGGGTTTTACTCGCAGGTTCAGGGATCTGTGTTTCTAGAAGAGGGACAGCATTAGATCTCAGCGGCAGTCACTGCTAATATTGAATTCCTCTAAATTAATTCATAATATTGAGACTAATGGTCATGGCTCTATTGCTGAGACCTCATTGTTCCTTTATTCCATTATTCCATCTTCAGAAAAACCTGAGATCAGAGAGTAAGCAGTTCATTCACAGGAGGGGATGAAGTAGGGAAACTGCATTTCTCCAGTACTGCTCAGGGCATATCTTGCAACATGAAAGCCTGCAGTTTGGCTCAAAGTCTTGTTCCTAGGCTTCCCAGCTGGAGCATGGCAAATGAGTAAAGTTGTCTGAGAAGTCTGCTTCAGACATCAATAAGGAGCAGAAACTCCTAAAGAACAGTCATTTGGAATGATTCTCATGCCCGACCATGCATTACAATTACTAGGAAGCTTGACAAAATGCAGATTTCAAATCAACTTCCATAAAGTGCTGGTAGAGTCCAGCGTTCTACAATTTTGATAATTTTTTCATGTGATTCTGATACAGCTAGAACATGAACCATGCACTACTTTTGATACTAGAAACCTGACCAGTTGGTCCTTAGACTGAGAGAGTGAGTATAGAAGAGAGAACTAATTGTTAGCCAAAACAAAACTGGAGAGTCTCCAACAAAACAAAGATAACAGCTCAGAGCATTTGTCTTGTCAAATAGGCCATTAGTTTGCAAACAATCACAACAAAGAGGGAGGAAAGTACCAGATTTGCAACAATAGCCATTTCCCCAGGAATGCAGCAATTAGAGAACATCACCTAGGCAGACTTGTTCTGTCCTCTCGAGATTGTATATCCTCAGGTAGATTGTATCCAAAGCCCAACTCCAAACATCTGGACCACTGGGAATAACATGCATAACCTCCCTTGTACCTTGTCTGCCCTCTTCACTGGCTTCCTTGAAGGTTGGTTTTCAAGCCTTGACCCACGTTCGTTAGTTACAACTGGGTTTACATTAGAAAGCAAGGCCTAGATCTGCTTCTGTTGAGTGCCCACAACAAACCATAAACTCTCCAATCTTTTCAAAGTTTTTGCCAATATTTTAAAATTGATTTCTCAGGACACACTTACAATCACAAGGTGCTCATTCTAAGTCTTCTTTTCTCCAATTGTTAACCTCAGCTACAAGGCTTAATCCTCAATAGGAGTATTTATACTCATTCTTAAAGTGACCCCATCAAGCTCAGATTTATGGCTTTTAATACAGTTTATGCACATTGATATTATATAAATATACAACTTGGGCTGACACCCTCCTCTGATCTCCAAACTTGCATACTAAAGACTTGATTTCCATTTAGAAATTGTATTGTCCAAAAAAATATATATTAATTTCACTCAGTCTCCAAATGTGTTTCTTCTATATTCAGTTTATGTCACAAGGATATATGTAAATGTTTCAAATTTCTTGGGTTTTTTTTTAACTCTCTTTTATATTTACATGCCATTCCTCAATAATATCACCAGATCTACTTTCAAAATATATTTCAAATTTAACCGCACTTTACCTTTTCGTCATTAACACTATATTTTAAGCCACAATTATCTCTTCCCTAGACTATTAAAATAGTTTTTTTAAACAGATCTCAGTGCTTCCAGTCATTTTAGAATAAATCAGAATATGCCACTTCACACACTAAATACTTAGAATGGGAATCCACATATTTAATTAAGTCCACAGGGTTCCACATGATCTGACCCCAGACTACCTCACCAAGCTCATATCTGCCACTCCCCTCTTAATTCAAACCAATCACACTAGCTGAAAAGCCCACTTAGTTTCTGTCTCCTTTTAGTAAATCATAAAGTAAATTAACATATATATCAGTATGGAAGTAAATTGGTATGAATTAATGTGTCATACATACCATCCTGTATCATCAATTGAACTAAATAGCTAAAACTTGAATTAAATTAAAAAAAAGGCTCTGATTATAAGAATAATATCAGCTTACATGGCAAATGTCCAAAGTCATTTAGTTAATTATTAAAAGTATAACATTTGCTGAACATAAATAGCAGTTTTTTATATCATTAATAAGATCAACCAGATAATCTGATTACAATTTTAACATGCTTAATATTTTGTTTCTAAAAGGTATATGGTTGCCTACCTGTTGATATTTAGAGCTTAAAAAGTAATTTAAATTTCTTAAGCTTTAATTTTCCAATTAAAATGAGTTACTCTATAATGTTTCAGAATGAGAAAAGTGGTACAAATTTATAACATTTACTCACTCAACCACCCCATTTTTAAAAATTTATTTATATTGAGAAAGATAGAGAGCACAAGTCGGGGAGAAACACAGAGAGAGGGAGAGAAAGAATCCCAATCAGGCTCCACACTGTCAGCATAGAGCCCGATGAAGTGCTTGAACTGACAAACTATGAGATCATGACCTGAGCCGAAGTCAAGAGTTGGATGCTTAACTGACTGAGCCACCCAAGTGTCCTGCACTTTTTTGTTTGTTTTGTTTTGATTTCAATTAAAAGGTTTTACATTAACAATAATTCCCAAAAGAAAACAAAACAAAGCTTATACTTTGCCAAAACTCAAAGAAAATTGAAGATTTACCTTCCTAATCAACTGTGATATTCTTTGAATATATAGTGAAGCATAAAACAATAATAGCAACACCATATTTCTTACCATTTACTTGGAAGATGTGAGTCTGAAAGACTTGTTCATAACCATCTGCATAGCAGGTGTAATTGCCCATGTGAGTTGTGGTAACCTTAGTAATATACAAGGACCCATCATCTCCAAAGTCCTATAGAAATAAAATAAAATGAAACAAAATGAGCTGTTCATATTTAAAATGTATTTGAACAATTCACTTAAAAAAATAAACATGTACTCAGGAGCAAAGTAAATAGACTAAAGTATTGTTTTTAAATTATCAAAATATCACTGTTAGTCTTTATAGGGATGGAAGACCTATAATTATCATTTCTCAAGATATGGTTTGTTTAAAAAGTGTAATTTCACTCATACATACAGATTTTTTAGTACTTATTTGAATTGTATGAGTTTAGATATAAAGTCAATTTCCACATATTTTTTTTCTAATTTAGCTTACAGCAGTCTCCCCTTATCCATGGTCCTGTTTTCCCCAGTTTCAGTTACCCATGGTCAACCAGAGTCTGCAAGCAGATGATCCTCATGTAATATCAAGAGGTCAGTAGTAGCCTCACACTAAATCACAGTGTCTACATCATTCACTTGCTTCATCTCATAACATGAGCATTTTATCATCTTACATTACAAGAAGTATGAGTATGGTACACTAAGATATTTTTAGAGAGACCATATTCACATAACTTTTATTATGGTATATTGTTATAATTTTTCTATTGTATTATTAATTACTGTTGTTAACTCTTACTATGCCTAATTTATTTTTTTTTCAACGTTTATTTATTTTTGGGACAGAGAGAGACAGAGCATGAACGGGGGAGGGGCAGAGAGAGAGGGAGACACAGAATCGGAAATAGGCTCCAGGCTCTGAGCCATCAGCCCAGAGCCTGACGCGGGGCTCGAACTCACGACCAGACCGCGAGATCGTGACCTGGCTGAAGTTGGAGGCTTAACCGACTGCGCCACCCAGGCGCCCCCCCCCTTTTTTTTTTCAACGTTTATTTATTTTTGGGACAGAGAGAGACAGAGCATGAACGGGGGAGGGGCAGAGAGAGAGGGAGACACAGAATCGGAAACAGTACTATGCCTAATTTATAAATTAAACTTTATCATAGGTATGTATGTATACGAAAAAACATAGTGTATATAGGGTTTGATACTATACAAAGTTTCAAGCAGCCACTGGGGGTCTTGGAACACAACCCCTGAGGCTGTCCATTTTTAATTAATAAATAGGTAAAATGACTTGTTTTTATTTGTAGCTAAAACAAATAGCTCTTAACTATATTCTTTACACTTATAATTGTCCATTAATTTTTATATCCTTTAGTTATATATTTACCCAGAAAAGAGATGATGAAAGCAGTATGGTCTCAGAGATAAAATTTATAGCTATATTGATAGAGTACAATTTTTTAAAGCCCAGAAACAATCAATAGAGTAGAGCAAAATAACCATACCATTTCAAAACTGTGGGGGCAAATGTATGACCATTTTGGAAAGAAGAAAGAAAAAACAAAATCTCACAGCGTTTGTCAAAATCAAATCTAAGAAGCACCTCTGGAACAGCAGAGTAAAGACCAGAAAATCTTTTCTTCCACAAAGGCAATGAATACTCTGCAGCAATCGTCAAAATCAACTTTTTCAGAAAGTTTATCTATTTGGAAATAGATAAAAAGGGCTTGCACCAAACTATAGAGCATTTACTCCAAAAAAGTAGTTGAATCTCAGTAAGAACAAAGAAATTTGTGGCATCCCTCTCTCCACAGCTTCATGGATGCCTTGAACCACCAACTTTGTAATTCTGCTATCTGTGAAAACCATCATCCTAGCAGGCACCGGAGGGGGAAGAGCAGGCTAGGAGCTCTTCCAAGGTCCCATCCCCAGAGAATTGTCACCATTTGACCTATCTAGCAGCCCTTTGGGAACTTCCATTTTTCTGACTTTGTTTGTTTGAGCAAGGCTTTGAGTCCTATCCCAAAGGTCTGTATTGAAAAGAAACAACAGCAATTGTTTAACATTGCAGCTTCTTGTGAAGGATATATTAATGGGGATAACAACAGGTGTACCAAAACAAAATAATAGAAAGTAAAAGAAACAAACAAAAACTTAAAGGGAAAGTGGGAATGGGATGTCAAGAGAAGGATATGAACAAATCTACATATTTCTGGGAATTTAGAAGTCCATAAAAATGTGTAGGACTGTGTGCATGCCCAAAAGAGATGTATTTTCTTTACATTTTAGAATTAGGGAAAGAATCCCTAATCTCTCATCTCTGATTGATATTGAGGTCCTGTGAGGACAGAAAGTGAAGGCTAAGGCAGACTTGTAACTGCCTGTGGGAGCATTCAGTTTATAGCAAAAAGCAGAAATATAGCCCCTTGGCCTAGTCTGGAAGACTTATTGATTCAATACATTTAATTAAATATCTGTTCAATCATTAGCTCACCACTACACTGAGCAAAGGTTTCAGTGATTAAATATAGCAAACTCAAGGAGATTGGATACATTATACTTCATCAAAATTAACAACATGTGCTTCCCAAAGGATACTATCAAGAAAGTGAAAAGATCTCCAACAGAATGGAAGAAAATATTTGCAAATAATTTACCTCATAGGAGTTTGTATCCTCAATGTATATATTTAAAAAAAACTGTTACAATTGAACAATAAAAGGGCAAATATTCCAATTAAAACAATGAGTAAATAATTTGAAGACATACCTATCAAAAAAGAATTACAAATGGGCAATATTCACATACTAGTATAATCAGCATCATTAGTCATCATATACAAATAAAATATTTTTTATTTACAAATACAAATAAAAACCACTATGAAATACCACTTCACACCTGCTAGGATGGCAAAAAAATATATAAATCAATCAATCAATCAATCAATCAATCAGACAGTCAATAACAACCATTGAAGATGTGAGAAAATTGGAACCTTCCAACATTGTTGGTGGAAATATTAAATGGAATACCTACTTGGGATAACAGTTTTAGCAGTTCCTCAAAAAGTTAAACAAAGAGTCTAACATGTCTAACAATTTCATTTGTAGGCATATATCCAAAAGAATAAAAATAAATAAATAAAAATGTATGTACAACTGTACATGAATGTTCATAGTAGAATTACTTGTATTAACCAAAAAGTGCAAACAATTCAA
Source organism: Prionailurus viverrinus (assembly GCF_022837055.1). Classification (NCBI taxonomy): domain Eukaryota; kingdom Metazoa; phylum Chordata; class Mammalia; order Carnivora; family Felidae; genus Prionailurus; species Prionailurus viverrinus. The sequence goes on along the minus strand of NC_062564.1, from coordinate 66,725,663 downwards.
ATACCTATCAATTCATGAATGGATAAACACAAAATGATATGTCTATATGTAATAGAATATTATTTGGCTATAAAAAGGAATAAAGTACTGATACATATTATAAAATAAATTACTCTTGAAAACATTACACTAAGTCAAAAAAAAATGAAACACAAAAAGCTACAAATTGTATAAGTGTATTCATATGAAACATCCAGAATGCCAAATCCATAGAGATAGAAAATGGCTACCAGGAGCTGAGCAGAGGGGTGATAGGAAATGAGTGCTAATAGGTTGGATTCCTTTTTGGAATGATGAAGATATTCTAATCTTTGATAGTGATTATGGCAACACAATATTTATTTACTTATTTATTTATTTTTGAGAGAGAGCACATGCAAGAGCGAATGGGAGAGTGGCAAAGGGAGAGGGAGAGAGATAATCTTTAACCGGCTCCACATGCTCTACACATAGCAGGGAGCCCAACATGGTGCTCTATCTTTTTTTAATTTTTTTTAATGTTTATTTATTGTTGAGACAGAGAGAGACAGCGCATGAGCAGGGAAGAAGCAGAGAGAGAGGGAGACACAGAATGTGAAGCAGGCTCCAGGCTCGGAGCTGTCAGCACAGAGCCCAACGCAGGGCTGGAACACACGGACTGTGAGATCATGACCTGAGCCAAGGTCGGACGCTTAACCGACTGAGCCACCCAGGCCCCCCTGGTGCTCTATCTTACCGCCATGAGATCAAGACCTGAGCCAAAATCAAGAGTCAGAGGCTTAACCCACTGTGCCCTACAGGTGCCCTATGGCAGTACAGTTTTGAGAATATACTAAGAGCCACTGAACTCCATATTTTTCAAAGGGATTAAATTTATGGTATGACTATATTTCAAAGCTGTTACTAAAAATAAGTTATATATGGAATACTTAAATATAAAATATATATGTTAAAATAAAACTATATATAATTTTAGCTAATATAATCTTTATTTACTTTAGGAGCTCCTGGGTCACTCAGTCAGTTAAGTTTCAGACTTTGGCTCAGGTCATGATCTCACCATCCGTGGGTTTGAGCCCTGCATCAGGCTTTGTGCCAACAGCTCAGAACCTGGAACCTGCTTTGGATTCTGTGTCTCCCTGTCTCTCTGCCCTTTCCCTACTTATGCTCTGTCTCTCTCTCTCTTTCTCAAAAATAAAATAAAAACATAAAAAGAAAGAATCTTTAATTAGTATAAAAATTTAGAAATCAAAAAAAGTGGGGTGCCTGGCTGGCTCAGTTGGTTAAGTGTCCAGCTTTGGCTCAGGTCATGATCTGTGGTTCCAGCCCCAGGTCAGGCTTTTGTGTTGATAGCCCAGAGCCTGGAGCCTGCTTCGGATTCTGTGTTTCCCTCTCTCTCTGCCCCTCTGATGCTCATGCTCTGTCTCTCTCAAAAATAAATAAACGTTAAAAATGTAATAAAAAATAAATGTTTAGAAATCAAAGAATGACCAATATCCTTATGTAAAAAATAAACACTTCTGAATTACAAAACATGGTAAGCATTAAAAGAAAGAAAATGAACCTCAAGTTATCTATGCAAAATATACATAAAAAATACATTTTAATCCTCATTTATGTAACAGTTATTATATGTCAGATACTGCTCTAAGTAATTGATAAATATTGATATATTTGGTCCATATAACAAGCCTATGAATCTGCTAAAGAGAATCTGTTAAATTCCTGCCACGTTATAGCAGGGGATATTAAAATGTTAAGTAATCCCCTTAGTTTCTTTTGGCCCCTAATTAGTAGAACTAGCATTTGAAGCCAGGTAGGCTTACTCCAAGGCTGTGCTTTAAAACCCTCCACTATGCTGCCTTCCTTGTCAATCATAGATTGAACTAGAAATAAGGACAGGACAAGAGAACAAAGAAAAAATTCAAGATAAAATGCCCCAAAAAAGGAAGTCAATTATACCGTTAAGTTTGAAAGGGCCAGATATATAGTGAGAGCACATATGGAAAAGGAAGAAGGAAAGCTGATAGATCTGAGGCTTAAGTCAAAAGATAAGAGTATTTAAATAAGCCAACAACTGTGTCTCTTCCTTTTCTCAGCAGCAGAAAAGGAGGATGACAAGAAGGGTGCTGTTGTACTCATTCTTCTCAGGATGCAATTGACCAATTTTCAACATCTTTTACTACAAATATTATTAAAGTGTTTTTTTATACGTGTGGTGATGATTAGGATTTACCCTTTAAGGATTGCTTACTGTTTCTTTCAACTTTTAACTTTGGAGTTTGCTACTTTTCATGTTAATTCCCCAATTTTTTAATGCATTGTTTATCTTGTAATTTTGTGTGGAATACTGTAGTTTGGATTTTTTTTTTCATTCGTTACAGCAGCTTTATGATAAGAAAGACTTTTTTTTTTCATTCTGATATAAAATAAATATTTCCCAACATTTCTTTCTCATTTCCTAATGTTTGTAAAATTACATTTAATCCTGTAACATTTTATTTTTATTTTATTTTTATTTTTGTGAAGTAAGCAATCACCTTTACATTTTACCTAAACCGTAATTAACTGTGTCAGCAGCATTTGGTTGGGAAACTCCATGGCCCATTAGTGATTTTTTTTTAATCCTTGTATTGTTAAAATATCATAGTACCCAGTGACTTACGAATATTCATACAGCAGTGCTTCAAAAACATACCTTGTATGTTTCTGACTTTACCTATATTCAAACCATGTGCATTTCTTTTAAAAATAGATTCCCTGTAACTGATTCTCATACAGATTGATTGCAATCAAGAAAATTACTATGAAGCTTTTGAATCTGGGCCCGAAAATAATGAAAATGTACTCTTAGTCAAGAGAGAAAGAGACAGAGAGGAGACAGAAAGAGGGAGTGAGAGAAGGAAGAAGAATAAGAATGTGAACAAGGAGGAGAGGGTAGAGGAAGGGAAAAGGGAAAAATAAAGAGAAACAGTGGCAGGAAAGAAGGAAAAAAATATAGTGTATGCTCTGGCAATCACATTATTTAGCTGAATAATAATATTTCTTTAATAACTGCCAAATAAAATTAAACCCTTCTACATTATATAAGATTAATCATACCACATATCTATAGCTGCCAAGCGGAACTTTCATAAAGCTACAGGGGAAGGCTCATGACCTGCACAATAAGAGAGGATTTGGAACTTGATCCTCAACAAGAAAGTCGCTGTGTGATACACATATGTGATAAAACTCCTTGCATTACTGCAGGCTGCCTTTAAAAACACTGCTCACTCTTAGTGCAGGGCACTTTGGCTAGAGAATGGAAATGCCAAACATAAAGACAGAAGCTGTGATTCTGGTTAACACTAAGGCAGATAGTTGACATGCGGCAGGATAAAATGTGGGAAAGCCAAACTTCTGTAGAAATCAATTAATAATGGTTAGAGTTACAAAATATTTTGTGAAAGATTATGATCCAAAAGTAACAATTGATAACCTAATATATAAGAGTAATATACCCAGTGTGCGTAAGGTGACAGGGAGGCAGGGGGGCATGGTCCTGGAAGAAAGATTCATCCCAAGCAGAACAAATCACGGAGACCAAATCAGAAGAGAAATGAATCCCTTCACTGAACAAGAATAGTTGGAAATAATTGTAAAAGCCCAAAGAATATTTGATATTTGTAATTATTTTTATATTTCTATATCCCAGACTGTCAATAGGTATTTTAAAGTATATTTTCAAACAATCTTTTTTAAATCTCCATAAAATCTGAAATAAACAACTTTTCCATGTATTGTTCCATATAGCTACCTAGAAAATATGACTCTTCCTTGTCTACTATAATTAAGACTCCTTCACCTAATGATGTGAAAACTATCTGAGAATATAACTTTGACAATGTTTATATAAAGTATCTTATTGCTATCTCTGTTACTCTGCAACATGAAATTGCTTTAACTTAGAGTATTTTCTAAAATAGCATATGTAAAATAACATATATATCTTTATGTTTTTTTCTCTTTCTTCTAAATGGAAGCAAAATCTTCCAGCTTCAATTTCTTTCAATATACAACTTTATAATCACCTTTTCAGACAGCTTTTCTATATAAACAAGACTTTAATATTCCTTCATCACTTTGAGAAAGGCATGGATCTTTTCACTACACTAAAATTAAACCCAATAAATATTTATTGAGCACTTAAATATGTCGGGCACTGTGCTAAATAATTTATATAAATTATAAAATTTCATCCTTTAAAAAATAAATCTTTTTTAAATGCCCTATTATTGACTCCATTTTATACACAAGAAAACTGAAGTATGCTGATGCTAAGTTTGAGGTCACCAGTTCTTATGGTCTGAATGTTTTGTCCCCTTCCCAATTTATCTGTTGAAATCTTAATTCCCCAATATGATGGTGTGAAGAGATGGGGCCTTAAGGGTAATTAAATCATGAAAGTGAAACCCTCATGAATAGGATTAGTGCTCTTTTAAAAGAGACCCAACATAGACCCCTCACCCTTTCCACCACTTCAAGACACAGGGAGAAGCCACTTGCTATGAATCAGGAAGAGGGCTCTCAGCAGAATATTAATATGGTGTGGGGGATAAGCTTAGGAATCCCCGGGCTTACACCAATGGGTTAACAAGGCATAAAGAAATACAAAGTCATAAAATGCTCACACCTGAGTTTGGGTAAATCAGTTTGGCACTCAAGAATAGGGGGGTGCAAAGACACCCCAAGAATAGGGAGGTGCAAAGGTGCCAGGAATCGGGAGGTGCAAAGGCACTCCAAAACAGAGAGGGGGCATAACCCTCAAAATAGAGATGGAGAGGCAAAGGCCTAAAATAGAAATGGTGCAAAGGTGCCAAATACACAGGTATATGAAATGAACAAGATTAGATATTCAGAGTGGAAGCACCCCCAATTTAGTACTGTAGCAGAAAAGCTGTTTTCACAGGAGTATAGGGCCAGGTTAGGTAAATTGGTGAATTAGACCATAGACGGCTATGCTGCAGGCAAAGCAGTCAGCTGAGATGGTTAACAAAAGAAAAGGTGCCTTGTCAACCCTGAGGTTATTCCCACTATCTGTCTCATCCCCTAGGCTAAGATAAACAGAGGTGCTGCCTCATGTGCACTGTAAACAACCCTCCTCCAGACTGCCTGGTGCCTGGATTTTGCTTTGTATTAACCCAAATCCCTAACAACGAATATCCTCAAGACCCCCTTTCCCTCACATCCACAAGTTAATGTTCACAGATTCATTGTCCCTTTGTGCACACCCATTGCCATGCTTGTAAGCCTTCTGATCCTAATAAAAATGGGGCAAGGACCCTTATTCGGGGCTATTGTCTTTTTCCTGGACATTAGCCATCTTCTCGCTTTAATCCTGCATCTGCTCTTTTGCTGGCCAAAAGAGAACTTTAGACTTAAAGTCTATGACAACATGGTAGTGCTTTAAACTTTGATTTCTCAGCTTCAGAACTGTGAGAAATAACTTCTTATGGTTTTGCTACTAAGTCTTTAGTGTTTTGTTATGTCATCCCAGTGGACTAAGACACCACCAAAGCCAGGTTCTAAGATGAGCATCCCAACCATCGGACTGCAGAATCGAACTACTCTTGTTATTATGCAATGAAAGTATTTTTTTAAATCTTATTTTATTCATTTGCCAGGGGGGGAAGGGGAAGAGACAACGCACACTGTCAGCACAGAGCATGAACTGTGAGATCATGAGTTGAGCTGAAATCAAGAGTCAGATGCTTAATCGACTGAGACACCCAGGCTCTCCTTGTTATTATGTAATTGTTAACACATCTTCCTCTTTCTAGATTTCCACTATTTTAGCCAAACCTCAAAATTACCTTTGAGTTTTTAAAATATATATGTTTTAATATATATATAAATAGATACACTATATATAAATATATATAGACACATCAATCATACTCTTTACCTCCATCCTGATTCAGCTTTTCTAATCTTTTAATCTTTCATTTTCTCAGCATTTTTCTAATCTTAAATAGATGAAATCAAATGTACAATTTTGATGCTTGACCATAGTTGAGAATTATGGCCTGAGAATAGGCACTCTTTGAATTCAGGGACAAAATCTTCCATTTATCCTGAACCCCCATTACACCTTTATTATCTTACTGCCAATAGAAACTCCATAAATATTTCTTCAGTGATTAAATCTTTATAAGCTTCTACACAATTAAAAAGTTGCCTCAAGGCTCTGATGTCTGGAAAGTCAATAGAAAAAAAACTACAACTTTTAAAAAAATCATTAATTTTGTTGAGTTGATTGCTTACATTCTTTCCAAAGCAGTAAAAAAGAGAACTGTGGTTAAAAGTAAAATCTGTAACACATTGCAAAAATTTTGAAAAAATATTGGGGCTACTATTAATGATAATCAATTATGTAAGAGTAAAAATTAGAACATTTAACAACCTATAAATGGTAAACACTGACCACTCTGAATATATAGGGTAGCACATGTCAGTTGTGATTATACCAGAACATAACAAATGAATTTCAGGCCTATATTTAACAACAAGCATTTGTTCCAATCTGGAAGAAAATTTCATCCATTAAAAAATGGCATATTTTAAATTTAAAACTTTCTTTCCTATTTCGTATTACGTTTTTCTTCATAGTTCTAGATTACATGGTAGCAGTGTTACTTTACTTTAAACGAGGCTTTCTATGTAATATACATTGCTTCAATATACACTCACATTAATGTAATTTCCTTTGTAATTTTGATTATGCTAGTGTGTTTTTACTTTGTAAACTTGTGCAAAGTATTTCCTAGCTTTTTATGTATATAAAATATGTTTTCATAAAATAGCAATAAAAGTAATTTAAGCAAACATCTACATTTTAAAATTGACTAAGTACTATTATCTCATGATTTATGTGATTTTCTAAAAACTCTGGTAGTTTCTCATTAACCTATTTAGATATTTATTCCATCATCAATAAATAGCACAGTGAAATATAAAATTCAATAATGTAAATATAGTTTGTTAAATACATTATTTGTAAAACTTTTTTTACAATTTTGTAAATTGAATTTTGTAAAAAAATTCAATAATGTAATTTAATTTGTTAAATACATCATTTGCAAAACTTTTATTTTCCTCTAGGGGCACCTGCCTGGCTCAGTCAATTAAGTCTCTGACTTTGGCTCAGGTCATGATCTCATGATTAGTGGGTTCAAGCCTGCATCGGGCTCCCCACTGATAGTGTGGGGCCTGCTTGGGGTTCTCTCTCTCCCTTTCTCTCTGCCCCTCCCCCAATCGTGTTTTTTCTCTCTCTCAAACATAAATAAATAAACTTAAAATAAAAAACAACTTTTTCCTCTAAAGTAAGCCATTTCATGTGTTAAAGAGATACACTAGAAAATAAGTAAATAATATGGACTGAAGTTATTATTTCAAGTTAACAAGCAAACAAAAGTCAAGCAACTACATTCTTTGGTGAGAAAAATCAAAACCAAAATCATGAAAGCTATGTAAAAAATATTATTTGATATATATGTGAATAATTAGATTAATTATATTTTATTTCACTGAAGAAAATAACCCTGCACTAATTTGAAAAGATATATACATCCTTATGTTTATTGCAGCATATTAACAACCACCAAGATATAGAAGCAATCTAATATTAGTTAATAGACAAATGGATAAAGAAGATGTGGTTGAGACACGTGGGTGGCTCAGTCGGTGAAGCATCTGACTTCAGCTCAGGTCATGTTCTCATGGTTTGTGAGTTTGGCCCACATCAGCCCAGAGCCCACTTCTAAAAACTCTGTCCCCTTTTCTCTCTGCTGCTCCCCTTCTCACACACATTTTCTCTCTCTCTCTGTCTCTCTCTTTCTCTATCTCTCTCTCTCAAAAATAATTAAACGTTAAAAATATTAATTTAAATATATATATATATATATATATAATGGAATATTACTCAAACATAGAAAAGAAATCTTGCCATTTGTAACAACATGGACGGACCTAGAGGGTATTATGTGAAGTGAAATGAGTCAGAACGAGATAGATAAATACCGTATGATTTTACTTATACATGTAATCTAAATAATAAATGGACAAATAAAGCAAAATAGAAACATACTCAGATGTTGAGAACAAACTGATGCTTGCCAGAGGGGAGGGATATGGGAGACAGATGAGATAGGTGAAGGGGATTAAGTGGCACAAAGTTCAGTCATAACATAAATAATACAGGAAGACATAATGCACAACATAGGGAATATTGTCAGTAATATTGTGACTGCTTTGTGTGGTGATAGCTGGTAACTAGACCTGTCATAATAACACTTTCATAATGTATATAAATATCAAATCACTGTGTTGTACAGCTGAAACTAATATAATATTGCATGTCAATTATTCTTCAATGAAAAAGGAAAGAGACTTACAAAATGTTTCCATTGATATAATAGTGAGTAATAAATTAAAAATGTCTATAATTTTTATAGAACTACTATTCAAAGGGTTTTATGTATATATGGATTCAGATTTGCCCCAAAGATAATAAGGATTAATTAAGTTTCAGAGTCCCTCATCTGTACATTTACAAGGATATGACAGGAACCCTGAAATGTGTGTATATCGCTATATGTTTCTGTAAAAATTTATAAATATATTGAAGTTTCTGATTTCCTGTCTTATTGTAATAAACATCCAATTTTGTATCTAATTGTTATTTATAATTTGTATTCTATTTCTTAAATAGAGCACCTTTCAACTACAGGTGTTCTATTTTTTTAATGGAATTTACAGGGTTTTTTAAAGTTTATTTATTTATTTTGAGAGACAGAGAGAGAGAGAGTGCAAGTGGAGGAGGAGCAGAGAGAAAGGGAGGCAGAGAATCCAGGCAGGCTCCACACTGTCAGCACAGAGCCCAATGCAGGGCTCAAGAACTGTGAGATCATGACCTGAGCCGAAAGCAAAAGTCAGATGCTTAACCAACTGAACCACTCAGACGCCTCAAAATGTGGGTGCTTTAAAACTTCAAGGTCACAGGGGCGCCTGGGTGGCGCAGTCGGTTAAGCGTCCGACTTCAGCCAGGTCACGATCTCGCGGTCCGGGAGTTCGAGCCCCACGTCAGGCTCTGGGCTGATGGCTCAGAGCCTGGAGCCTGTTTCTGATTCTGTGTCACCCTCTCTCTCTGCCCCTCCCCCGTTCATGCTCTGTCTCTCTCTGTCCCAAAAATAAATAAACGTTGAAAAAAAAAATTAAAAAAAAAAAAAACCAAAAACTTCAAGGTCACATAATGTTGAACCACCCCGATTATATAAATTCTTTATATTTTGGCAATGTTGTACTTTACACATGAATAAACAGAAGTAAAAAAGATGAAGTAACTTATCTATGAAGACTTTTTAGTTAATTTTACAATATTCAAAACTAGGCCATCTGACTGTGAAGTCCAAGTTCTAGAAGTCCATGCTTTATGGATATAAGCATCAATATAGATGAATCTCCAAACACAATGGCAAATACATATGTAAAATACAATATGACTCAATTTATGTAAAATTCAAAAGGCAAAAATTAACTGTATCTTTTAGGTATATATGCATTATACATTATATACATTTATGGTAAAAATAAAAAACAACAAAGAACTAGTTAACATATAAGTCATGGTAAGAGTTATATCTACAGAAAAAGAAGGAGAATATAATGGGGAGGAGCCTATAAGCAGCTTCAAGTTTGTTGTTAATGTTATATTTTTTAAATGATTATTGGGTCCATAATCATCACTGCATTTTTTTTTTAAGTTTACTTACTTTAAGAGAGAAGAAAGTATGATCTGGGGAAGAGGAAGAGAGAGAGAGAGAGAATCCCAAGCAGGTCCCTCACTGCCAGCGCACAGCCAGATGCAGGGCTCAAACCCACAAACCATTTTATCATCATCTGAGTCGAAATCCAGAGTCGGAGGCTTAACCAACTGAGCCACCCAGGAGCCGCCTATAATTATCAGTGTATTACTTCACTTTAAGTTGTATACACCCTTAGGTATGTGTAATACTGAAATATAAAACAACTAATTAAATAAACAATTCTACTAGGCCTTAAATCATGTATCTTTAAGTATATAGCTTTCCCTAAGTATATGTAGAAAGTTCTGTCTCTTTCTTATTTACTCTAGATAGACTGGAATTTTACTTCTTAAAATTTTAATGAAAAAGATAAACATAGAGATGCTAAAGTATATTCTAGCATATTCTGAAAGAGAACTAATCTTTATTTTGGTTTCATCAAAAATATTAATAACATAGTACCCAAAGGTACTTGGAATCTTAATGTTATATAATTAGTGAATTAATAACATATATTATAGACTTCTGGCTCCATCTTAGAATAGAAAATGGAAAATGGAATAGAACATGGAAATCCAAACAATCAGAAGCTGGGCAATCTATAAAATCATATTGTGTTCTCAAACCCATCAGAGTGCTGACTTCAAAGGCAGCTGATAAGGGTAAAATCGGATTAAGCTGGAGTGAGCTTCCAGAAAGAGACAAGGCACAGGCAATCACACACCTATAAGGGAGCATGGAAGAAAACAAGGCTGCCATGTAGACAGGTATTAAAAAAAAACAAAAAAAAAAATGAAGTGATTTTTAATGAATTGTTAAAAGCTAAACACACACAGTTAGGAGTATAGATCCCCAGGAGCACAAATGCTTGCAGCCATTTCTCCATGGACCTCACTATTTGCTCATGAAAAACACTGGGGGCAGTAGAGATCAGGGGAAGCATCCGTCAAGTGTAGTTCTGATGTTGTGTAACATAATGGAGTCCTGCTGCTGAGAAAAAAGAAACAACAGTTCTTGCCTGAGTCTTCTCCCCAGTGGAATAAAGTTTTAAACTGCCAAAGAAAGGCAGTGAATCCTGTCACTTTCTGTTGGTGAAAACTTACTGAGTTTGGGAAAGGGAGAAAGGCAAGAAATCTTCCTACTTCCAGAAAATTAAAGATCCCTTAACACTGGGGGCAGGCAGGATATCTGAGAAAACTCTGCTCAAAAGACTCAGAGACACATGAACAGCCTAAGGCTAAGGTTGAATGAGGAAAACATAGAATGCTTCCTTGCTCCTCACCACCCAAGATATCAAGAACCAGAAAATAAGCAACAGCGGAATACCACTAATGGAGAGGACAAGAGCATGGAGAGACAACTTCGCTGAGGCACAAGAGTATAAAATTGAAGGTGGACCAAGCAGAATCAAGAATTTTCTCAGATAAGCAATTTAGCTCCCACCTTAACCAAAAGGTACCACTAGAGGAACTTGAAACTGTCTAACTTGGTCTCTACTACCCCACACAGAATATGCGGATTTCAACAAAAAAATTATGAGACACACAAAATTGAAAGGAAAAATAATTTGTTGTTGAGAGGTGAAACAATCAAAAGAACTAATCTCAAGTATAAATCTACTGTTAGGAAAATCAGATAGGGGATAACATAACAATGATTAATATGTCACAGGCTCTAGTAGAGAAACTTGAAGACATTCATGAATGGATGGGTAATTTCAGGAGAGAAATAGAAGCAATAAGAAAGTGTCAAAATACATGCTGGAAATAAATTTAAACACACACACAGTAGCAGAGATGAAGAGCGCCTTTGACAGGCTCATCAGTATGCCTGACACATCCAAAGAAAGACTCAGTGAACTTGAATATAGGTCAATAGACATTACTCAGATGGAAACACACACAGGAAATTAGTGAAATAAAAATTTAGAAGAAAGAGAGAGAAATGAGCATCCAAGAGATATAGGCCAATATCAGTCTAAAATGTGTGTAATTGAAATCCTAAAAGAAAAGAGACAGAGAGAGAGAGAGAGAGAGAGAGAGAGAGAGAATGGAAAAATGCTTGCAAATGAATAGTCAAAATATTTTCAAACATAACTAATTAAAAAAACAACCAGGAAATAAATTCACACTGCTGAAGACCAAAGATAAAGAGAAATGCTAAAGGTTGTCAGAAAAACAAATGCACATAATCAACTTTAAGGACCTGGAGAGCCTTCCAGGTTCTTGACACCAGGTATTACCAGAGTAAAAGTATCAACATATCTGAAAAAAAAATGTGTATAATGTAGAGGAGTGGATGATCTCCAACAGAGGATAAGAAAAATCAGGGAAGTGAGGTAACAATATCAATATCAATTCTCCAACATAAAATAAGAGAAGTTCTCTTTCCCTGACCAAGGGAAGTTGGACCATTCAATCATAGATAACCTTATTGCAAATATCAATCACTCCATCAATTAATTGTTTGAGCATATATAAATAAAAAATGCATACAATTTTAACAGAAAATGATCAGATTCTGATGCTATTATATATTCAAATGATAAAACTAATCATCTCTTGGTATTTGTACCTAAATAATATTCATTTCCAATCACTTTCTTTTCAATAGTATTTGCTTCTTACTTTCAATATAGTTTTGATAATTATCTTCCCAGTATCTTCTTGGGTTGATTTTCATATTTAGTTAAATTGAGTTTAATATTCATTGATAGATATCTTAAATTTCACAGATTAAATCAGCAAATAATAATATGCAAAAATCCACTCAGCACTATTACCATGAATCATCAGTCTTGAATCAGAATTGCTCCGAGAACCAGAAGAAAGCAAACACATAATTCAAAAACCAATCAAGAGGCAGAAACCACACAGTAATTTGAGCATGGAATTTTCTATTAGAAATTACTAACTGTAACAATGAATTACAGTAATGGGTGATCGTCTACTAAAAGTACTCTAAACAATGTAGGAATAACAGATACAGGGGCAACCATTACCCAGAGAGGTGAGATAGTAAGCCTAAAGAAGAGACTCCTTTCCTGCATTGCTGACACCCAGCCCTTTTGTAGAAGGTAGGCATGTCCATGGCTCATTAGAGAGTAGAAAATTCACTGAGCTGCAAAGCTTCCCAAGAGGTACAAGAGAAATTTTTCATAGGACGTACCCTGCTGAAAACCCCCAACTGAGAAGTCACTTATGGTGTTGTTGGAGAAATCTACCTATGGGGACTGCCATGAGCTGTTATAAATCATGTACTTTTAGAGTCAAGGGACTAAACCAGGAGTTGCACAAAGCTTTGGGACTAAAAAGTTGCACATAGTGCAGAAGTCTGCCAAGGAAAACACACCAGAACTTGAAAGAGAAACCTTCCACTGATGTGTTCTTCTAGTACTCTCTACCAAAAAAAAACAAAAAACCAAAACTGCCATCTGCTACAGGAGAAATATTTTCAAATATATTACAGAACTATCATTTAAGGGTGATTAGAGAGAAGACACAATGCATCAAAAAAAAACATCAATTTTCAGTATCTTTCAAGAAAAATGCCAAATTAGGAACACAAAAGGTCAGCGGTCTGGTCTACTACAAGCCACATGTTTTTCACTACACACACTTTCTATCCTCATCATTCACCAATAAAGAGAACGAGAGGGGAGAGGGGATAACATATAGAGAATAAATTCAAAAGTATCCCAGGGCTGGACACATTGTTATTTTCAGATTGTGAAAATTCATCAAAGTGTAAATTTGTGGTTTATGCATTTGTCTGTAACATTTTTAAATAAAGATTTAAAATAAAATATCCTTGTTGCAAAGTTTAATTTCTGATTATTAGTGACTGCCTGTGCGTAAGAATCCATGTCTATAGCCCTATTAACACATATTTCTCTCTGTTGTAATTGCCTATTTAATTGCAATGCTCTGAATTGAAAATAATTTTATTTCCACATCCTAAATAAAGGTTTGTTAAAAAGGAACTAAAGAATGAGTTTACTTTGGAAGTAAAGACTTGTCAGTCATTCAAAACATGTTTTTCTATGACTTCTTGTATGTTTCCCATTTTTCCTCTACATGAAGATAATTGTCATTATATATGCTATCAGGAAGCTACTGCCAACAGTATTAATTATTTTAAGGTAAAAACCAAATGACCCTCATTTAACTCCTTAAGTTCTTGCCCTTCAATGAAATTTACTAGTTGGACACCCAACTCATCCTCAATACTGAAAGTTGAAATGTCTTTGCCCTTCAATGGAAAATCATCCCAAATCTTAAAAGGTAGGTCCTTTTGACAGTGTTGTTAACATAAGAATCACCTTTCGTGGTAGACAGATTTCACTGATGGTCTCAATTACATGCTTTTCTAAACAATGTAATTTGCTCTATATCTTTCTAGTCTTCTCTTTGACTATGACTTTTGCTGTTTTAGTTACTCTGGCTAAAGTGATTTAGTAAATGTGATGCAAACAGAGATTTGAAAAAAAGAAAAGTGCATTTCTGCTTGCTCTATTACATGACTTGTCCTTCTCTCTTCTGGATTCTTGCCATTAACATAAGCACATGCAGATTAGCCTCCTACAGATTGAGAGACCCTATGGAGTATAGCTAAATCATCCCAACTGAGGCTATTCAAGACTGAGCAGTTCCTGGCTTACCCACAAGTTTATTACATTGGACTGAGAAAATTAAGCAAGATCAGTCTAGTTTAATCCAGATCATCAAGGTCTCCATGCTAACCCAGAACCTTGCAAGAATTAATGAATGGTTGCAATTTTAAGTCATTTAATTTTGGAATAAAGTATCATGTAGCAATGTTAATTAGTGTAACTTTTTACCTCTGGCTGGAGTTTTCTCTTACTTGATTTTTTTTCATTATTAAAATTTTGTTTGGTTTTGTTTTCTTAAGAAATAATGTTCAGAGCACTTCACTGGAGTTATTGAATAGGCAAACTGAATAAGAATCAAAAAGCCACATGTAAGAACATTAAGTGATCACTTGGGTTTCTCAATAACTAGAGAGCATTTTTCTTCATATCAGCAATGAGAGATTATAAATCTAAATTGTATTACAACCAAAATAGAGAATATCATATACCATGAACTTTAAAATTACTTGGGGGGCGCCTGGGGGGCGCAGTAGGTTAAGCGTCCGACTTCAGCCAGGTCACGATCTCGCAGTCTGTCAGTTCGACCCCCGCGTGGGGCTCTGGGCTGATGGCTCAGAGCCTGGAGCCTGTTTCTGATTCTGTGTCTCCCTCTCTCTCTGCCCCTCCCCCGTTCATGCTCTGTCTCTCTCTGTCCCAAAAATAAATAAACGTTGAAAAAAAAATTAAAAAAAAAATAAAATTACTTGGGATGAGTTAAAAGCTTATATTTAAAATCTATAAATGCTGAGCCTACTAAATAATATAATTGATGAAAAATGAAATTAACAGTTAAAAATTAAATATACAGTAGTAATGTTCTGATTTCATTAAGAAAGTTGCAACATTTAAATAAAAAATGTTTTTAAAATCATTTGGAAGTCTTTTACAATCAAAAGGTGATAATTCAATAAATGTAGACTTACTGTTGTTTCATTATGTGTGAACTGACCCACAGGTTGTTATTAAGTAACATAACAAGTTTGATGACCATCAGTGAGGTAATAATGATGAACAGCCGAACAAAACCGAACAGTCTCATGTTCCATATCATTCTGCAAGTTAGGGGAAAGAACCTTATGATTTCATGATGAGTCATGAAATGCTGTTTATATGAGAAATTTATTACTGAATTTTTCTTCTCTGTGCAGTTAGATGATAACCCTGTTATTGGCTCAGTTGTCTTTTGTAAGTTAGGAGACAATGGGGAGTATTGTTCTTCTAATTGCATGCACGACAGGTAAAATATAGGTCATATTCAAAAACAATGACTCTTTTTTTTTACATTAATGCTCTGTTACCACGATAAGAATAAATAAGACTTTAAAAATTGAAGAACATTAAATAACTTCTCTAAGACTATTTATTTCTTTCAGGAAATGTTTGTTGGATACCTTCTTTTTGACTGGCCACTTTGAATCTCAGGCAAAGGCTGCGTACTTGTCTTTTCATATGTCCTATGGGAAGGGATAATTTCCTTTTAACTAATCACAAGGAAAAAAGATATAATCGGTACTGAGGACCTGAATAAAGATGATTCTTTATTCTACTCCTAATCTTAAAAAAAATTTTAAACTCTCCAATCCAATGGGTGCTTACTTAGAACAAAGATGTTTACAGAATTTATAAGATGATGATTATTTAGCATTTCAAAATGTTTATTTTTCTCTTTCTACTTATTCTTTCTGCTTTCTTCAGCTTTATTGGATGATATTATACATCCACATGTGTAAACTTAACCCACCAAAACTATGCTTATTAGAGAAGCCTGGTTGATGCTTTTGTTAACAACACTTTAATTCTAATTATTTATTTAAGTCATTGACTTTCTGAAAAATCAAAACTTGAATTTGAAATCCAGCTTTGTCACAGACTGCTTTCAAAAAAACTGGAGAAAGCTGTTTCCACTCTCCAAGCTTCAATTTCCAAATATACAGAACGGGGTTGAAAACATTTCCTCACTTTATATCACAAGTAGATCTGAGGAGAAAATGAAAATAAAATGACGTTTCGGAAAGCACTTTGTAAATTACAGTAAAATAGGACATATGACCCTTTTGATTGTAAGGAATTAAAAGTTTGTATATTAGCACATCTAATTTTGCATGCATTGAAGGTTTCCAAATGGGAGGTAAACATGTTAAAGTAATAATCAATATTATAATTACTTTTAGCAGTTCATTCCAACATCACCAATCAGTACAGTTTTCATACAGTTGGTAAAATTAAGATGTTCTGAAGTTCTTTTATAAATGCAGCTGTATATTCTTCTGTTTGGAAGGACTGTTTCTCTCACGGTTCCTTTTCTTTGGTTTACAAAGGCTCAGCTTCGTTGTTCGGATGATAATTTCACATTTAGAGCAAAATGGTAAAGAAAAGCATAACTGAAAATAAAGCGATACTTCCTCATTTGAGATTTTCTACACATTTCTAAACTCATCAAAAAGGATGAAGTAAACAGTCATAACTAAGAATCTTAAATAATTAGTATATATTCTTTAAAAACATTTTTTACCTCATGTTAACATCTGTAGGAGAAAAACCACATGTGATATACTAATAGAAAATGTCATATGAGAGTTTTAAATTTTATATCAAAAAAGAATATATGATTGCCTATTCAGTCTTGTCTCTTGCCATCAGGCTCACAGAGGCCTCTTTTGATTTCTTTCCAGCAGTCCAGAATCCTTTCCACCCTGTAGTGCTCACACCTATTGCTTAGTGCACACCTTCCAGAACATTTCCTATATATCCTTAAGATATTACACTAAATCTCCTGTTGGATAACATAAATGAAGTCCCCTCTGTATAATCTATCATATTACTCTATACTTTTTATTCTTAACTTTTGGTACAATTGCTATTAGCTTTTAAATTTTATGTGACTATTTTTAATGATCTATCTCCATAGTCTTATCCACGAAGACAGGTAGCATGTAGTTCACTACATGTCTTCAGCATGTAGCACCATGCCTGGCATATGGGAAGAGTGCAATAGACATTTGAGTGTGTTAATAAAATAAATCAATAATAATTTCTCTTTTTCAAATTTCCCAAGCATTTAGTTGGAAAATTATTTATTATAAACAACATTTTAAAGTATATATCATGCTGAAAATAAGTTTATTTTACCTTTGATTAGACTTTTTATTAAGTGGTAGGTCATTAAGTGTTGCTATTTAGATTTATTTGATAAAATTATGCTGCAGCATTCCGGTGTTAAGCCCAACAAATATACTTAAACCTTAAATTATTTATTTCATTGGATTCCAGAGCATTTTATTTATTTATTTATTATTTATTTATTTATTTAAGAGAAAGTGAGAGAGTGTGAGCAGGGGAGGGGCCAGAGGGAGAGAGAGAATCATAAGCAGTCTCCATGTCCAGCACAGAGCCCCACGTAATGCTTCATCTTACAACCGTGAGATCATGACCTGAGCTGAAATAAAGAGTTGGCCGCTTAATTGACTGAGCCACCCAGGCACCCCTCCACAGCAAATATTTTGTTTAAAGATGGTTATCAAAATTAAATTCAATCCTGATACGTCATGTGGCTAGTTTGCTGGATTGAATTAGGTCAAGCTATCAAGAACAGTGACTGGTGTAATATTTTTTCCTACTTACAAGTTACTAAGTAGGTCTGCTCGAGTTCTGTGAATGCTGGCGGAAGACATGAGATTCCTGGGTCAGTGACAAAAGTCTTCCTTATTTGTAGTGCAGCAAGCAGCATGAGCTTCACACTTTTATCAGTTCCCCTTGCCCCGTCAGCCTTATGGGAATGATGCAAAGCAGCCCGGGTGAATGCTGCACATAGTAAGCAAGCCCAAACTCTGTTTTGGAGGGAGACACTATTTCCATTTTCAAGGACTGTACTCTACACAAATACCCTGACAAACATAGTCCTGAACAAAAACTGTCAGTGCCTCTGTTCAAAAGACATGCAAAAATGCTTAACACTCAATGGAAAATTGTTTTTTAATGTACTCCTCATTTAATGGAAATCTTGCAGTTTATACTTTGAAATAATCATTTTATTCATTTTATCAGAGCAGTACATGTGTCAGAAAACTTTTATTTCCATACGTATATTTAAGCACACTAAATATGACACCAATTAAAGCGTATACTGGCTTGTTGAAACTCTTCTCGCTAATAAAAAATAGATAATACGCAGCCATAGAAATGTTGAATGTCGGCTTTCCTTCTTTTGGATTATATTTCTAGAGCCAATCATGTTGCACATTTGTAAAATGCTCCGTTGCATGTCTAAGGGTTACACATGCTCTAATCACAGAACTACGGTTTTGTTATAGAATCCTTAAGCTGGCAGAAGTGATAAAGATGAGATAGAGGTGTACATCACGTAATAACATCAAATATAATATCTCTTTTACTTTCCCAACGCATGCTGCTTGCCTCAGAAGAAAACTGATTCTATCCTTGCTTCAGCCCAATTTTGCTTTAAATTTGAAAAATTTGAGGTGCTCGCATGGCTGAAGTCAGTAAATGCAATCCAGGTTTGCAAAATCTAGAAAGGACTGCTTTAAACAAGAGAGTGGGGGAGGATCATTTCAGTGGGGATAGCACATCAC
This sequence comes from Prionailurus viverrinus, assembly GCF_022837055.1. Lineage (NCBI taxonomy): Eukaryota > Metazoa > Chordata > Mammalia > Carnivora > Felidae > Prionailurus > Prionailurus viverrinus. The sequence goes on along the minus strand of NC_062564.1, from coordinate 66,706,599 downwards.
CCCTGCCATGGAAACCTAAATTCAAAATCAAATGATGAGGGGTTGAAATTGAAAATGAAGACTCTGCCACAAAGTTCATTCTTGAGATGACAAGGCAGCTTCTTTGTAGTGATATGAAATTACTAACTTAAATCAACTTCTTCCATAATTTATTTCATTTATATTTTGGTTGTGGATGAAGTTTCGCTGTAGAGATTTTATGTTCTATAGTTTTTGCATGGCAATTTCAGGTGCAGATATAATGAAAAATTGACTATTTTCTATAGCCCCTTTTCTCATTCATAAGACAAAATAACCAACATAATTAAATTTTAAATTATGAAAGAAATATATAAAATTACTTGTAAGATAACTCAATTCAGTATATTTATTCCATCAAGGAATAAATGGACACAGAAGATCTGAATAATTTGCCCAAGGTCAAGAGTAGGTGAGGTCAAGAGATGAAAAAAATATAAACATAACTTCCTAGATCAGTCAATTATTTAAGTCATCGTCTTAAGGCTTTCTTTGCAATTTAATCATTAATACTCTATGAAGAAACCTGAGATATCTTTTTCTTCTATTCTTTTCTTTTCTTTTTTTTTTTAGACCTTTGCCTGAAATAGAATATATGAAAGCCATTATAACAAATCTTCTAAGTGAAGACCATGTGTTTGGACTAGAAGGAAAATATAGATAAAAGTCTTCCAGTGTGACATCAATGGGTTAATGGGTCCCAAGTGAGAGCTGGGGGCCACTCACAGTGTTAATTTGAGAATAATGCTTTGGACTAGAGAAGCCATTTTGGCCAGGTGTGGCAGGCTTTTAGCCAAAGATGAAGAATCAGCAGAAACACCTTTAGATCAAATTATGAGAGCAGAGCTATAGCAGAAACAGAGACAATGGAGGAGGGGTGTCCAGAACTCTTGGGGATACCATGCCCATTCCAAGATGCTTCTGAAGCCAAGATAGGAGAAGTGGCATTCAAACACTAGAAGGTAAATATATTTTCCTAGATATCTCTAGAGCTATTAAGGTGGGATGCCTGGTGAAAATGGGAAAAAGGTACATAAACCTGGTGCTGGCAAAATAGTTTTGAGTATAAATGGAAGGGACTATGTGCTAAACAGTGTGGGCGCCTCATGTGGATCACCTTTTCCATACTGACAAGATTCCTGGGTGGTGGGCAAGATGAGCCTCATTTTACAGAAGAAAAAACTAAGGCTAAGAGTGGTGAATTCCCATTGCTAGGAAGTAGCAGGGCCCAAAGTTTGAGCCAACCTTGGTTGGTGGGCTTGTTTCTTTTTCATAAGGTGCTTAGCTACAGCCAGTTACCTGATTTTGGAAGCCTAGTGGATACAATAAAAGGAGCAAGAAACAGAAGTAACATTGTGAGAGAATTTGCCACAGACCTGAGCTGATACACAAGGAGGGGGTGGCTTCCTGATACAACTGGAAAAATAGGCACAAAATAGGCACAATGTGGGTGGACAGTCCAGTTATTCAGCTGTGGTTGGGACAATGGGTGAGAAGAGAAACATTTGAGGGATTCTCAGGTTCTCAGCCTGAATGTGGATGTTTGGATTTCCTAGTCATCAAGGAAGAAGGAAGAGAAGTGATTTTCCATTTCTTCTCAGCACCAGTGAAGCATTTACTGGTTGAGTAGGTGGGGGAGAGGCTGGAGAGGGGTGTGAAGAGAAGGCATTTTTTTTTCTTCAGTGGCCAGCGGAAGGCAGCCACAGAGCAGCACCACTCCTTGGCACTGGGGTAGCCAGATCTCCTACCTCCCAGGGAGCAACATAGGATGTGGAGGGCTGGTTGAGGCACCGACCAGGTCCTGCATGCAGCCACCACTCCCACATGAGTCTGAGGACATTCTGACATGTCTCAGTAGTTATCATACAGTATGGTGTGCCTTTCCAGTAAGGTGTGGACTTCACGAGGGCAGGATTATATCTTTTTTAAAAGCTATGGTCTTAGGTCAGATTTACCTATGAATATACTCTGAGGATCAGTTGGGAATGTTCTCAGGAGCAATACCTGTTAGAACATGAGGGAAAGGATGAATGGTGATGGGATTAGAACAGAGGCCATGGGGAGCTTGGAGTGTGGCTGGATACAGGCTCATGACATGACATGTCCAGGAGCAGGACGTATCTATTTCTATTTCTTTAAATGCATTTTTAAAATATTTTAAAAGATCTTTATAAAAGATTAAAAGTAAATATGTAATAAGTATGTAACTTACTACATACACTTTTATGATAACTGTAGCCTTTATCACTAATTAGCTAAGAATTAGCAATACGTTATATGTTTTTGTTTATAAATGAATTTTTTATCCATTGTAAATATTCATGAAACACTCACTAGGGAGTATACGGTATTCAAGGTCCTCTGTATACCAAAGTGTACCAACTAACCAAGAAATTGCCATCAGAAGCTTAATTACAGTGAGGACAATACAACAGTAAACACAGACAAGAGCTAATTTCTTAGCGCAAAATTATGGAAAAAAAAATTTAGGGTAGAAAAGTTATTTTGGATGGAATGGTCATATAAGGCCTCTCTGCCAGGGCATATCTTACTAACGAAACTATAAGCTTGAAAAGGAACCAGCCGTGGGAAGGGCCAGAAAGAAAAGGGAGATGCTCAAGCTCAAAGCCCCAAAGGCCAGAGCCATTGGCGTTCAATCTGTGAATATCACAGCACTTACTTCAGGCTGGATGAGTTCATCTGGAGAAAAGAGAAGGGGGTTAAATCTGGCCGTGCCAAAATCTATAGATTGTTAGTGAAGGACGAGTTGGCAAACAAGAAGACTCAAGATCCTCCAGAAGCACAAAAATAAAACCAGCAATGTGCCAAGAGAGAAAGCCAAGAGAGAAAAGAGATTCCTCACATTGTGTGCCTTCTAATAATTAACAACTTTTTTTTAGCGTTTATTTATTTATTTTTGAGAGAGAGAAAGAGCGAGCGAGCAAGCACAAGAGTGAGAGGGGCAGAGAGAGAGGGAGACACAGAATCCAAAGCAGTCTCCAGACTCTGAACTGTCAGCACAGAGCTACGTGGGGCTCGAACCCACGAACCGTGAGATCGTGGACCTGAGCCAAAGTTGGACACTTAACCAATTGAGCCACCCAGGCGACCCTAATAATTAACAACTTCTAATGCAGAACTTCAATTAATTGCCAAACATGAAAATAAAATAAATAAAAATAAAAAAAAACAAAGCATAACTTCAATATTACTTTAGAATAAAGGAAAAACAATAAAATAATAGATACATAAAAGTAATTTGAATAATAACTTGAAATATTGTATTCATATTATTAAAAGAAGATGTTTTATGCCTACTACTTTCAGAATAATAAATAGTACATAATTCAATAACACAGTAATCAAAGAACAAGGATTTATTTCACGGTATTCATTAGTGTGTTTTTTCACTAAAGGGAAATAAAATCAGTGGCATTTTATAAGGCTAGAATAGTCAGCTTTCTCTATTTTGCCCTTTATCAGAACCAGTGTATGATAAGGATGAATGAATTTGGTGCTTGAAATCCACACTATTGTGTTCTACCATTGTGATATTCATTAGCGCCCGCTGCCACATTAACATAAACTTGTGATATGATTTTCTAGATTCTTTTAACAACTATAAAAGGTCACACAGTTCACTTGGACTATGGAAGTAGGGAAGACACAATATCTTTATCAGGGCATTGCTTCAATGAAGGCATATAAGGCTATAAAAGCTTCAGAGGGAATTTCTGCTTGTGAACTGAAAAACTGGTTAACAGTGCTGTAGCGGTCTGTTTCTGTAGGGAAAGGTATTGAAGTAGAATCTATTCTAAAAGCAAGAATTATGTGATGAAGACAAATCCCATACCTCTTTTTGTCTCAGAATTACCATCTACAAAATGGGGATGTTAGTGATAATCTTATAATATTAATGATGTTACAAGGTTCAATGATTCTATTTGTAAAATATACCGACAAATGTGTCTGCAACACTACAATTGTAACATAAATATCTATTATTGATGTTCTGTTATTATAATCTTAAGTAGTTTAACAATTCTACCTTATGACTGAATACTGAAATTCAGAAAAGCTTGGAGCTAAAAAAGGTACTAACAAATCCTTTTTTTTCCTTTTTTCCCTTTTTTTTTTTAGTATTTTTAAATTTTATTTTAGACAGAGAGAGCACACACAACTGGGGAGAAAAGGCAGAGGGAGAGAGGAGAGAGAGAGAATCTTAAGCAGGTTCCATTCACAGCGTGGAGCCCAACGCAGAGTTTGATCTCATGACCCTGGCGTTCATGACCTGAGCCGAAACCAAGAGTTAGACACTCAACTGGCTGAGCCACCCATGCACCCTGGTACTAACAAATCTTTAACCAAGACTGAAGGAAACTGTATCTATTGAACTCAAAATATAATCATAGAATTTCTTATAAACTAAAACTAATTATGTGACAATTCACAGTAGTGCATCTAGTGTAATGCTCTCAAAACTTAACATGGTGGCCTAATCATATAAGTGCTCATAGGATGCTGATGCTGATGAAGAAGAAGGCCCCGAGACAGAAAGACTACAGAGTAGAGCAGGAAAACAGGGGGACCAGAAGGCAAAATCCCTGATAATGTCTTCAAATATTATCCAGTTTAAGAAAACATACAGGTAAATCCATATGCAATAACCTTTATCTGCATTTCAAAAATATTCATCTGAGTTTTCCTTTAAAGAACACATTGCTTCAGCATCTTTTAAATGAAAAATTACAAGTTTTGTTTCATATGTAACTTTTCCGGAACATATCTTGTCTGTGAACTAACAGTGTATGTAGAGAATACATACATTTAAGTCTGAAGAGAATAAATACAATTAAGTCTGAAGGTCATGTTTAAAATAGTCATTTTCTGTGAAGACTTTGAATTGAAACAAACATAAAATATGCAAAATATGAACTCCTAATGTAGCTCAATTATATTTCATATATCATCGACCAATTAATCAAATGAATTTTATGTTTATTTTGTTATTTAATCCTTATTACATTCCCAAATTCTTCTTATGTTTAAAGAAGGAAAATAGTTGAGTGCTTAAATTTAAAATATAGTATTTGCTTATACACAATAATTGCTATTTAAAATACTCTTGCTTACAATTTATTTGAACTCCTTAAAGCGGGAGTTTCACAGTGTGGTTTTTTATATTAGATAGGGCTAATATTTTCTGTGATATCTTGACATTCTTATTTAGTAATTATCTTATCTCAGAATTATACAAAATCAAGTTAATAAAAATTAGTATAAATTTAAAGCTTAAGTATTCTGTATGGATTCTGATAAACTTTCCAGTCTTATTCCAGTATGAACCAAATGATCTGATGTTGAACAATTATGTGATCCTGAGAAAGCTGGGCTCCTTGAATTTCAGTTTCCTTATCTTTAAAAAAAATTGTTTAGCATTTATTTATTATTGAGAGACAGAACATGAGCATGGGAGGGGCAGAGAGAGGGGGAGACACAGAAACCAAAGCAGACTACAGGCTCTGAACTGTCATCACAGATCCCGTTGTGGGGCTCCAATTCAGGATCATGACCTGAGCCGAAGTTGGTCGCTTAACTGACTGAACCACCCAGGCACCACCAGTTTCCTTATCATTTAAAATAAGATTAGTATAACTGAATTTATTTGATTAAATAAGTTTAGATCGGCAAATCTTCTAGTATACTATCCATCACAAAATAGACATTAGTTAAAGTAGAAGTATAAAGAAATAATTTAGCAGAGTGACAAGAGCAAGGATTTTGAAATCAGAACCTTGGAAAGGACTTGAATTCCATTCTCTACTCTTGGATTCCATTTCACAAGTCAACTGGCTTCACTAATTAGTAAGAATAAAAATGTTTATGTTGCATAATACAAGCACATGAAGTTTCTGGTAAATTGCAAGTAATCACAATCATTGTCATTTATGACTGTATTCCAACAACCTATTCTCATTAATAAACCTTTTACCTATACTCTGATAGCAAACCATTTCTATATTGCACGCAGTATATAATACACTATATTTAAAATAAGTTTATTCCCAGAGACTATGTATTCACAGTCACTCCAAATTCACCAACACCTCTTCATCATCCAATGGTTGACGATCTCAAAACTATGGGAGTAAAAGAGAACTTCAATTTAAATATAGGATTGCAATCAGGTGTCCATTACTATCTGTTATGGAACCTCAATTAAAGAGATTCATTGAGATAATAGAAATTGTAACCAATCAACAAGATGAAATGATCATGTAGAACAAATAAAGGGGAGAATCTTCCTGAATAATTAGGAGTCCATATAATCCTTTCTTCCAGATTTATACACAATCTGTATTATATACAATTTGTATTACATACAATTGTATGATTTTTTGCCTCTTTAAATATCAACATCTTTAAACATAAAAAATATTTAGAATCATACAATACTCTTGTTATCTCATAAAAATATTATTAATTTTTCATTATAAGCATATCAATCCATGTAGTATGAAAAGAAATCTAAAAATAAGTGAAAATGGGATTTAATTCCCCTCATTAGATCAAATAAACATCATAACGAAATGGTACAAATATTCTCCATCTCTTCAGTGCTCCTATATTTATAATATCAGTGTACTTCCAATACCATCAACATTTTCCATAATCATGTGTATAGAAACTTTTTACTAGGCTATTATAGCAATACCTTTTTTTTTTAAATTTTTTTAACATTTATTTATTTTTGAGACAGAGAGAGACAGAGCATGAACAGGGGAGGGTCAGAGAGAGGGAGAAACAGAATCTGAAACAGGCTCCAGGCTCTGAGCTGTCCGCACAGAGCCCGACGCGGGGCTCGAACTCACAGCCCTCACGCACTGCGAGATCGTGACCTGAGCTGAAGTCGGCCGCTTAACCGACTGAGCCACCCAGGCGCCCCTAGCAATACCTTTTTTAAACTGTAGCATGCATAACTTTCCTTCTGTCAAAATTATTTTATTAAGCCACCTTTTAAAATTGTTTGGATTATATCTGCTACTCAGCAACCATATTCTCTTACTTCTGGTAATTGGACTTTTAAAAGAGCAACAATTCTCTTTCACCCTTTCTTTTTCTTTTTTTTTCTTTTTTTACTAAGTATATCTTCAGATTTTGTCACTTTATTGTTTGAAAAATGGAAATAATTGTGCTAAACACTTCACAAACCCAATGTTGTGTGTGAAAAGTGTACCATCCTCACTTTACAATGAAGAAAGAGGCTCCAAATCTCCTCAGCCTAGAGAAGACATCTAGTTAAAGGGAGAGAAGGACTTCATAATGGTAGAGCCCAGCCTTCACACAGCTCCTTATGGCATGTCATGCATTGCTGTAGCTCAATACTTAAATCATGGTTAAGAACAAAATGCAACTTTACCACCGTGATATTTTCGCTTTTCACTTATTATTTTATAAGTATTATTAATGCGGATTGGTGTTTCTGAGTATTTCCATAATTTGCTTCTTTCAACTTTTTTAAATTCAATCCTCAGGGGATAAACCCCAAGGTTGTATCTGTGAAGCCCATGTTGAGATCTCTACATATTCATTACGTCATTCTTGTGTGGGGCCATGCTAATCTTCTCTGTTTCATTTCAATTTTAGTACATGTGCTGCCCAAGGGAGCACTCTATATTCATCACTGTTTAAAATTTATGTAGTTTGCAGGGAAAAGCATACATTAGGAATATGCATAAACAAGTTTAAGTTTAAAAACTGTAACTATTTTATTTGTTTTATATTTAAGATAGGTCACCTGATTTTTGAGATATCTAGTTTGTATTATTATAGTCCGACAACACTCTTAGAGGAAATCATTTTGATTTTTGTTGTCGTGGAAGTTGGTACTAGACAAGCATGTGGCTAGATAAACAGGGGCCAGAATGGTTTGGGCTACTACCAATCTAACCAAAGCGATATTCATTTAATGGATTTCTTGACACAGTGTTCACGTTTTTTTTCCCCTGAAGCCTCAAGTCTCACTCAAGAAACTACCACGATAGGCATAGAAACTTTTTACCTACTTTATAGAGAAGATGTATGAGCTCTTGTATCTTCTCTCCTCTCTTATTTAAAATATACTCTTGGTTTTTTTTTAATGTAATCTGCATATCGTTTGTATCAAAGTCTCAATGAGTGCTTGTTTAAAAATACAGATTACTTTTTCCAGCCCAGCTAATTACTAGATCTTGAGAAGGAATAAAGCACTTCACAATGAAATTCTCCCAGAGATGATTTTTAACATAAAATAATTTTTAAGACACACTTAACATACTTTTGTGTTTTTGCCTTTCTTAGTGAAAAAGTAAATAAATAAAGTTCCCCTACATTTCTAAGAAGGAAATATTTACTTTTCTTAAACATATTATCTCACATATTCCTTTTGTCACTCTTTGCAAAATGTCCTCCTTTATCCCCAGTCCTAATTTAGTTAAAAGCTCTTATTTATTGGCTTATGTAATGTTCATGTTAAGCCCTTTCTATCATGGCATTATTTGATCTAGAAGTAAAAGTTAAAAATTAGCCAAAAGATTTGGTTTTGTAAGTGAGATATCAGCAATTTTGTTAGCACTTCCTTCTCCACTTTTTTTGTCTGTGTGACTAAAATGTGTACATGATGTCCAAAGTGCAACTACCATCACAAAGGAAGGCACAGAATGAGGGATGGAGGAGCCCGGGTCCCGAGGCCACAGCTGATCAACCATTCCATCTCCAGCCTGTCCAATTTTGACTTGAGTTATGAAAGACAAACACATCCTTACTTATTTAAGCCACTGTTTTTGGAGTTTTATCTTACTTGTATTCATATTCAACTCCTAGTTAAGACGATGTATAGATTTGATCAGGAACAATTTCAACTTTATTTTTTTAATTGTTTTGATCACAATGTTGTTCTGGAATTTCCATTGCCCTGCCCTTACTCCATTTTCCCAGATATTTTGTTAATATCAAAGTTAGTACCTGGAAATTCTACCTTTGGGTAAAAAATGGATCCTGGATATCATTGGATGTCATGAATATCTGGCATTTGTTGTTTCTACACCTCTATTCTGATTTTTATATGATATATTCATTTTCAGGCTGACTATATCCACACAATGGCTCCCATAATAGAATTTCTCAGGATGTGACCCCAGAAGTATATCCTTATAAATCTAAGCAGAGCAGAAAGAGCTCAAAAAATCTATCTATTCATCCAAAACTTGGGATTGATATTGACTACATGTTTTGGTTTTGGTGACTACGGTGTTATATGTGCCCCATCTGGAACTAAGGATGAGGTCATCTTCATCCAGACCCATGGACACAGAGTCATGGAGAGATGGTTATCTAAGAAAATAAAGAAATTCTGGGCTGGCAAAATTAAAAACAAACAAACAAACAAACAAACAAAAAAACTCAACACTTTCCACTCTACTACTGCCTTACTTTTTACATTTTATATTTGCCTGGAATGCTACAATATCTATTTTTTTCTTAAGCACCCTGTTTTCAATACTTCAGTTGCATTCTTTAACCAACTATTTCTTCCTACATCTAAATCCCTTTAATATCTTCCATTGAACTATGCTTGTATACGAGAAACTGAGCAGAACTTTCCACTACTGCCTAAGGCAAGAGATTTTGGAATTTGAGTCTAGTCATATAGTCTGCCTACTAGAAAAAGAAAAAAACAAACACAAAAACAAAACAAAACAAAACAAAATGATCCCTCTTCAGAAAAAGAAAAAAGAATCCATAGTGTTCATAACATATTGTTCTTACTATACACTATCCAATTAAAAATAAACCAGACAAGCAAATTGAAAAACAGGACCAAACTCAAGAGGAAAAAAAAATCTGTCAATAAAAACTAATACTTAGATGACTGAGCTATTGCATTAAGTAAATAAGGAGTTTACATAGGATACTATAAATAGGATCAAAGATTCAAAGAAAAAAAAGGAATGACAAAAAAAATCTTGAGGCATGTGGGTGGCTCAGTCAGTTAAGCATCTGACTCTTGATCTCAGCTCAGGTCACGATCTTACAGTTGATGAGACACAGCCCATGTGTTAACTCAATCAACAAGACATGACAGAAGCTGTACGGCTCCACATCTCCCCAAAATTGTTTTTATTGTCAAAATCTTTTCCCACCAAGAAAGTTCATATTTTAGATGTTTTCAATGGTAAATCCTAGACAGACTAAGGAATGAACTAATATGCCAATCTTACAAACACTTCCACAAGTACAGAAGAAAGCACCTCTCAACATATTTTATGAGCTCAGAAAAAATTTGATGTCACAACATGAGAAAAACATTGCTAAAATATAATATTATGGCATTTCATAAATATAGACAAAACTATTAAAATGTTAGTATTGGAAAACAGCAATATATGTAAATGATAATACATAAAAAAGATAATATAGTATGAACAAATAGAGTTATTCCAGGAATGAAAAGTTAGTCTAAACCTTAAAAACTAAATACCATAATCTACTATGTTATCAGAATAGCATGATCACGTTAATAAACAAAGAAAAAAGAACACTGGACAATTTTCAACTCTCATTAATAATAAAATTCTCTGAATACCAGGAACAGAGAATAACTACCTCAATCTGATAAACGATATCTTGGTCATTACAATAAATCATGCCCAATTTGCTTTATCCAGGAAACCAAGGTTGGTGCATATTATAAAATTCAACTTCCAGTAAAAGATTAAAAGAGAAAATTCATAAGACCATCCCAATAACTGCTGAAAAAAATAACATTTAATAGAAATGAATCTTTGATAATAACATTTTTAGGACATTCAGAATAAAATAAACTTCCTTTATCTGCCAACAGGTATTCAAAATGTCTAGAGCAAACATCCTATTTAAGGGTCAGACCCTTAAAGCTTCCTTTTGAGACTTAAGAAGAGAAAAATTCCCATTATCATCATTTTCATTCAACATTTTACTGGAGTTTCTAAAAGGTGCAGTAAGTCAAGGAAAAGGAATAAAATCAGAGACAGGAAAGATGTATTCACAGATGTAAGGACAAAATTATGAATTTTCAATAAAGTGTCAAGTGAAAATACATATAACATACTTGTCTCTTCAACATGAGAAATATTATTTATATCAACACTTAAACATTTATTTTTTAAATTTATGAATAGATTTTTGAGAAATAAAGAAAGCCTCAGTTCCATTCTAACTTTATTTCTAGAGTTTCTTGATAGACTCACAGAAATATCAAGCATCACAAGGGGTGGTGGCAGTTAAAATTATATGTAGATACACAGACACAGACACACACCCAGTTGTATTTGAGATTATATCTGGAACTCATCCTTGACAATAGGAATTTTCTCAAATTTTTGGCACATGTTTCATTTCATGAGATATTGAATCCAATTAGAAATTATGATATTAATGAACACCATTCCTGTCTCATTCTCAAGTGTACTAACAATGACAAAAACATTAGAAGGTGAATTTTTATTTTTTATTTTTTATTTATCACTACAAACACGCTTTCATTCCAGTTACTCCATTTTTATTTCAACATTTATGTGGTATTAAATTAAATACTTGACTACCAAATGACCATATATTTAAAAAATTGAAATCTGAGGGATGCCTGGGTGGCTCAGTTGGTTAAGCTTCTGACTCTTGATTTTGCCTAAGTTTATGATTTCACAGTTTGTGAGTCAAACCTTATGTCAAGTTCTGCACTGATAGCACAGAACCTGCTTGGGATTCTCTTCTTTCTTCTCTCTTTCTGCCCCTCCCCTGCTTGTGCATTCTCTCTCTCAAAATAAATAAGTAAACATTTTTAAAAAATTTTAATCTAAAATATTGTATCTAGACTCTTTATAAAATATATTATGCTTATTGCTCATTAAGATTATTTATAGTTTTTATATTAGTTAAATGAAATCCTTGTTTGTCAGGATATGTCAGTTATGTTATCAACAAAACCATTTCCTGTGTAATTTTTCATAATAGTTTACTTTGAATTAGTTTTCGGTTCACATAAGACACTCTTAAATGCAGAGAACAAGCTGAGGGCTGATGGGGGTGGGGAGTTGGAAGAGTGGGCAAAATGGGTGGTGGACATTAAAGAGGGCATTTGTTAGGATGAGCACTGGGTGTCATATGTAAGTGATGAACCACAGGAATCTTCCTAAAGCCAAGACTACAGTGTATGTTAACTAACTTGACAATAAATAAAAAGCAAAATAAAATAAAATAAAATAAAATAAAATAATAAATTAGTTTTAGGTTCAGCTTTGTGTGTGTGTGTGTGTGTGTGTGTGTGTGTGTGTGTGATATGGTTTATAAACAAAATAATACAATGATGGTATTACATTTCATATCCCAAATGACTGATTTCTGGCATGATATATTTCAAGTCAATGATAGATATCTACTTATTTCTGTTAAAGAAGGCTATCACTTTTCTTCATTAAGTGGAACCTCTAAGAGCAGATTTGTGCAGAATATCTTGCACCCTTTGCTTGGAGAGCTTTTATTTAATGTATTTGAGATATTGGATGTGGTAAAACTCTCAAGGACTTGCTTATACATCTCAAATTTATTATTTCTCTTTAATTAAATTCACATAAGCTCTTAGGCAATTACATTTGCAAGAGAAATTTTTAAGTGATGAGAAAGATTACAGGGGGGGATATAGAAAAGCGAAATTTTCCAATACTGATTACATACTATTTTACATAAGACAAAAGCAGTGGGGAAGATAAATGCTTACTCATAAGAGATAAGATAGTTATTACCAATTAAGAAAATGCATTTGAAGCAATTACTAAAGGATAACAGCAGTAACTCCATTCATATTTTGAATTTCCCCTGTCTGCCAAATTGAAGTGTGGACCTCTACTCCATAAGTTACTGCACTAAATTTGATTTCCCCCTTTTTTATATTAATAGGACTACATATTAAGTTTTGAAAGCCTAAAGGACTTTCAATTTTGAAATCCAGAAATAAGCACTTTTATTTTGTTATTTTAATTTTTCTCTTCATGTATATTTCCACATATTTAAAATTTGTTTTAAAGATTGAAAATCAAGATATCTTCTGATATAAATATTTAAAGAATAGAGGAGAAGAGACAGGATGGCAGAACAGCATGGAAGTTTTTTGTGTGTCTCACCCCCATGAAATACAGCCAGACCAACACTAAACCATCCTACACACCTAGAAAACTGATTGGAGGATTAACAAAACAATCTGCACAATCTTAACCACTGATTTCAGCAGGTATATGGCACGGAGAGGTGAACATGGGGAGAGAGAAGCAGGCGGCGGGCAGAGAGCTGCTTTTGCAGGTGGAGAGGATGGAGACTGGGGGACGGGGTGAGAATACAGGAAAAGCACATCTCCCCAAAAGCAGCTGGAGAGAAAGTGGAAAATTGGAAACAGCTGCAGGGACTAAACTAAAACAGGAGAAAGGAGAAAGGAGAGGGTTTAAATTCCATTAAGACTGTAAACAAGTGGAGTGCAGAGTCTTTAACTCTGCAGCTCAATACCTTGTGGTGCTCTGGTGGGAGGGGTGAATCTCCAGGAACAGAGTGGGCTCCAGGAGGTTCTCGGGCCACACAGGAAGAAGTGGTTCCACTGTTGCAAGGACATTTGGTAGAGACTGTTGAAGCTACCTGGTCCCAGCAGACCCCAGAAGGTGGCCACATTCGCTGGTGCTGGAACAAGGTCGTTAAGGGTGAAGCCTGGTGCCAGATGTGTGTTGTGATTTTTCATAATCCCTGAAAAACTGCTGCTACACTACTTGCAAACTTTTTCTGGGGCAGACTGGCACCTGGCCACAGTCTTGAGACACCAGCAGCAGCAGGGTCCAGCAATCATTCCTGGGTGCAGCTGGCATTCGGCCATTGCTTGGTGAGACCCTTCCACAGAGGGGTGTAACAGGTCAAAGCTGCAGTCCTTCAGAAGTAAGGGGCCAGGGAATACAGGCACATCTGAGACAAAACTTGGGAGAGAGGTAGTGCCTGGGGCTTGGTCACGGACAGTGAAGAAAAAGCAGGGAGTGGACAAAAGCTGAAGACAGAGAACGGGTGCCCTATTGCTGATCATGGAGAACAGGGTTCCCATACTAAAGACTGGGTAGCTGGGTGCACCACTCCCGCGCATGCACATACACACCTACGAGCGCTGCAACAATCCACTCCAGTAGGCTAGCAGCTCCATCTCGTGGAGAGCGGATCCGTTAAACTGAGCCCCTCCCAACGGGGCCAACCTTGCTCTTCAAGAACACAAGTCTCACCGCCTACTTAGTTTATGGACTATAAAGTGCTTCATAGTCTGACTTCTACAGGAAAATGAAGTAATTTCAGTTATATTTCAATCTGTGAGCAGGTCCATCTATTCAATTGTCTTTGTTTTTTTTTTTTTTTGTCTTTTACAATACTTTCCTTTTCTTGAATACAGAAAGAGAAAAAATTCATTTTTATTTTGAATTTTTATTAAAAATATTTTTCTTTAAGTTTTTTCTACTATATTCTTTTCTTTTTTAAAATTCTATTTTACTCCCATCATCTCATTTTAGAATACTTCAGTGTATTCATTTTTTCAAATTCTCAAATGATTTCCTTTTTTCCCCTAAACCAGACCTGCAAGAAATTTTAAGGGGGACTCTCTGAGGGGAGAAAAGGTGAAAAATATATATAGAGAGAGAAATAAATAAATACCAAAAGCAGCAACGACTAGAAAGGACCAAAGAACACCACCAGAAACTCCCAACTCTACAAGAATCATAATGGCAATAAATTCATATATTTCAGTACTCACTCTAAATGTCAGTGGACTCAATGCTCCAATCAAAAGACATACAGCAACAGAATGGATAAGAACACAAGATCCATCTATATGCTGTTTACAAGAGACCCACTTTAGACCTAAAGACACCTTCAGATTGAAAATAAGGGGATGGAGAACCATCTATCATACTAATGGTCAACAAAAGAAAGCCGGAGTAGCCACACTTATATCAGACAATCTAAACTTTAAAATAAAGACTGTAACAAGAGATGAAGAAGGGCATTATATCATAATCAAGGAGTCTATCCACCAAGACGACCTAACAATTGTCAACATTTATACACCAAATGTGAGAGCACCCAAATATATTAATCAATTAATCACAAACTAAAGAAACTCATAGATAGTAATACCATAATAGTAGGATACTTCAACACCCCACTCACAGCAATGGACAGATTATCTAATCAAAGTATCAACAAGCAAACAATGGCTTTGAATGACATACTGGACCAGATGGACTTAACAGATATATTCAGAACATTTCATCCTAAAGTAGCAGAATATACATTCTTCTCCAGTGCACATGGAACGTTCTCCAGAATAGACCATATACTGGGACATAAATCAGCCCTAAGTAAGTACAAAAAGATCGAGATCATACCATGCATAGTTTCAGACCACAATGCTATGAAACTCGAAATCAACCACAAGAAAAAAATTTGGAAAGGTAACAAATACTTGGAGACTGAAGAACATCCTATAAAAGAATGAGTGGGCTAACCAAGCAGTTAACAAGGAAATTAAAAAGTATATGGAACTTAATGAAAATGATAACACCACAACCCCAAACCTCTGGGACACAGCAAAGGCGGTCAAGAGGAAAGTATACAGCAATCCAGGCCTTCCTAAAGAAGGAAGAAAGATCTCAGATACACAATCTAACCTTATGTCTTAAGGAGTTGGAAAAAGAACAGCAAATAAAACCCAAAACCAGCAGAAGACAGGAAATAATAAAGATTATAACAGAAACTAATGCTATCAAAACCAAAAAAAAAAAAAAACAAAAAAAAACAGTACAACAGATCAATGAAACCAGAAGTTGGTTCTTTGAAAGAATTAACAAAAGTGATAAACCACTAGCCAGTTTGATCAAAAAGAAGAAGAAAAGGACCCAAATAAATAAAATCCAGAATGAAAGAGGAGAGATCACAACCAACACAGCAGAAAAAAAACAATAAGAGAATATTATGAGCAATTATATTCCAATAAAATTTGCAATCTTGAAGAAATGGACAAATTCCTAGAAACATATACAATAATACCAAAACTGAAATAGGAAGATATAGAAAATTTGAACAGACCCATAATCAGTAAGGAAATCAAATTAGTCATAAAAAATCTGCCAAAAAACAAGAGTCCGGGGCCAGATGGCTTTCCAGGGGATTTCTACCAAACATTTAAGGAAGTGTGAGCACCTATTCTCTTGAAGCTGTTCCAAAAAATAGAAACGAAAGGAAAACTTCCAAACTCTTTCTATGAAGTCAGCATTACCTTGACTCCCAAACCAGACACTCCACTAAGAAGGAGAACTATGGACCAATTTCCCTGATGAACATGGATGCAAAAATCCTCAACAAGATATTAGCCAATTGGCTCCAACAATACATTAAAAAAATTATTCACCACGACCAAGTGGGATTTATACCTGGGATGCAGGGCTGGTTCAATATCCGAAAAACAATTAATATGATTCATCACATCAATAAATGAAAAGACAAGAACCATATGATCCTCTCAATAGATGCAGAGAAAGCAAAAATACAGCATCCTTTCTTGATAAAAACCCTCAAGAAAGTAGAGCTAGAAGGAGCATACATCGATATCATAAAAGCCACGTATGAACGACCCAACGCTATATCATCCTCAATGGTGAAAAACTGAGAACTTTTCCCCTAAGGTCAGGAACAAGACAGGGATGTCCACTCTTGCCACTGTTATTTAACATAGTATTGGAAGTCTTAACCTCTGCAATCAGACAACACAAAGAAATAAAGGCATCCAAATTGGCCAAGAGGAGGTCAAACTTTCACTCTTCGCAGATGACATGATACTCTATATGGGAAACCCTAAAGATTCCACCAAAAAACTGCTAGAATTGATTCATGAATTCAGCAAAGTTGCAGGATATAAATCAATGCACAGAAATCAGCTGCATTCTTATACACCAATAACGAAGTGACAGAAAGAGAAATCAAGGAATCGATCACACTTACAGTTGCACAAAAAACCATAAAATACCTAGGAATAAATCTAACCAAAGAGGTGAAAAATCTGTACGCTGAAAACTATAGAAAGCTTATGAAAGAAATTGAAAAAGTCACCAAAACAGGAAAAATATTCCATGCTCCTGGATAGGAAGAACAAATCTTGTTAAAATGTTGATACTACCCAAAGTAATATACATATTCAATGCAATCCCTCTCAAAATAACACCAGCATTCTTCACAGAGCTACAAAAAATAATTCTAAAATTTGTATGGAACCAGAAAAGACCTGGAATAGTCAAAGCAATCTTGAAAAAGAAAGCCAAAGCAGGAGGTATCACAATCCCAGACTTCAAGCTATACTACAAAGTTGTAATCATCAAGACAGTATGGTACTGGCACAAGAACAGACACTCAGATCAATGGAACAGAATAGAGATCCCAGAAATGAACCCACAAACATATGGCCAACTATTCTTTGACAAAGCAGGAGAGAACATCCAATGGAATAAAGATAGTCTTTTCAGCAAATGGTGCTGGGAAAACTGGACAGTGACATGCAGAAGAATGAACCTGGATCACTTTCTTACACCACACACAAAAATAAACTCAAAATGGATGAAAGACCTAAATGTAAGAACAGGAAGCCATCAAAATCCTCGAGGAGAAAGGAGGCAAAAACCTCTTTGATCTTGACCACAGCAACTTCTTACTCAATATGTCTCTGGAGGCAAGGGAAACAAAAACAAAAAGTAACTACTGGGACCTCATCAAAATAAAAAGCTTCTGCACAGCGAAGGAAAACTATCAGCAAAACTAAGAGGCAATCGACAGAATTGGAGAGGATATTTGCAGATGACATATCAGATAAAGGGTTAGTATCCAAAATCTATAAAGAATTTATCGAACTCAACACCCAATAAAACAAATAATCCAGTGAAGAAATGGGCAAAAGACATGAATAGACACTTCTCCAAAGAAGATATCCAGATGGCCAATCAACACATGAAAAAATGCTCAACATCACTCATCATGAGGGAAATACAAATCAAAACCACAATGAGATGCCACCTTACACCTGTCAGAATGGCTAACATTAACAACTCAGGCAACAACAGATGTTTTCAAGGATTCAGAGAAAGAGGATCTCTTTTGCATTGTTGGTGGGAATGCAAGCTGGTGTAGCCACTCTGGAAAACATTATGGAGGTTCCTCAAAACACTAAAAATAGAACTACCCTATGACCCAACAATTGCACTACTAGGCATTTGTCCAAGGAATACAGGTGTGCTGTTTCAAAGGGACACATGCACCCCCATGTTTATAGCAGTACTATCAACAATAGCCAAAGTATGGAAAGAGCCCAAATGTCCATCAATGGATGAATGGATAAAGAAGATGTGGTATATATATATATATATATATATATATATATATATATGTATACACACACACACACACACAATGGAGTATTACTCAGCAATCAAAAAATGAAATCTTGCCATTTTTAACTACATGGAATGACCCGGAGGGTATTATGCTAAGTGAAATTAGCCAATCAGAGAAAGACAAATATCATATGACTTTGCTCATATGAGGACTTTAAAAGACAAAACAGATGAACATAAGGGAGGGGAAACAAAAATAATATAACAACAGGGAGGGAGACAAAACAGAAGAGACTCATGAATATGGAGAAGAAACTGAGGCTTACTGGAGGGTTGTGGGAGGGGGGATGGGCTAAATGGGTAAGGGGTACTAAGGAATCTACTCCTGAAATCATTGCTCCACTATATGATAACTAAATTAGATGTAAATTAAAAAAAAAATAAAACAAGGTAAACAAATTATATAGAGAGAGTAATTTCCTATCTGCTAATAAAGCTACAGAAATTGGCTACAAAAATAAAGAAAGTATAATTAGAAAGCATGAAAAATTATGTACACTTCAAATTTGATTTTTATAATGTATTTTTTTCATTCTCATATGTAGATACTTATTAAAAGCTGCTTGGGGCGCCTGGGTGGCGCAGTCGGTTAAGCGTCCGACTTCAGCCAGGCCACGATCTGGGGGTACGTGAGTTTGAGCCCCGCGTCAGGCTCTGGGCTGATGGCTCAGAGCCTGGAGCCTGTTTCCGATTCTGTGTCTCTCTCTCTCTCTGCCCCTCCCCCGTTCATGCTCTGTCTCTCTCTGTCCCAAAAATAAATAAACGTTGAAAAAAAAAAATTAAAAATAAATAAATAAATAAATAAAAAAGCTGCTTAACAATGTGAGTAGAGCTACAGATTTATAGCAATATTGTATATATTGTATTGTATCTATTGTTTTGTTAGTGTTGTTGTTTACCCCTTTTTTTCCTTTACTTCTTTTTTTAGAAATACTTTTTATTTTTATTTTTCCCCACATTTTTATTTAAATTCCAGCTAGTTAACAAACAGTATGATACTAGTTTCAGGTGTACAATATAGTGATTCAACACTTCCACACGACACCTGGTGCTCATCAAGACAAGTGCCCACCTTACTCCCATCTGCTACATCACCCATCCCCCTGCCCACCTCCCCTCTGATAACCATCAGTTTGTTCTCTATAGTTAAGATGTCTATTGTTTTTTAAACACAGCACATTAAAGACTTTCATTCTTCAAAGTAAGTTAATTACTTTTTGTATGCTCATTACCTTAAAGTGTTTACATATATATATATATGTGTGTGTGTGTGTGTGTGTGTGTGTGTGTATGTGTACACACGCACACACATATATATAATATTATATATATGTGTGTATATATATACACACGTGTATATATAATCTGTATCAGTTTCTGTTCTGTAGATTGAGTTTGTACATATCTGTTGTGTACAAAATTGAATTCCAATCCTATACAGAAGTCTGATGCAGTCTAGATTGGACAAGACAGAGAAGCCCATGTTGTGGTGAATAACATGTAAGCTACGTGGGGCCACTTTGGCCAGCATTACAGCCGCTACAGTTGGAGCCGTGTTAGGAAACACCAGTTTGTCATTCTAACTCTACTTTGTCAATAGCATGCACTATTTTTCATTAATGGGACAGCAGAATAAAATATCCATCATATGGGAATGACAGCCTTCAAAAATTTCTTTTTAATCATATGCAAATTGAAGTCTTAATAAGTTGACCATTTTTCCATATTTACCAGTTTTTAATAGCAGTATTTCACAATAATTTTAGGAAGTGTGCTTTTATCAGGTACCTTTGTCCCAATATTGACCCTCAGAATCTTAATTGTTAATTATATTGAATTAATTTTTGATAATTCACCATGTTCATATCTGTTACTATAGTAACTTAAGGCATAAATCATGTATAACCAGATAATTTTCCACATGATAACTTGGGGTAATATCGAAGTATTTTTCTGGAATATTAAAATAATACCATTTCTATTCTATATGTAATAAAACATGTAATTTCATATCTGAAATGGAAATTATTATTATAAAAATTCTGAATTTATACTGATACTATTATACAGGTATAGACTTAGAATAGTCGTAAATAGTTTTATGATGGCATCATATGCCAAAATAACTGTTTTTTGTTTTTTGTTTGTTTGTTTTTTGGAGAGAGAGAGCATGAGCAGGGGAGAGAGGGGCAGACAGGAAGAGAGAGGGAATCCCAAGCATGCTCCATGTTCAGTGCAGAGTCTCACACAGGGCTTGATCCCACAATTCCAGGACAATGACCTGAGCAGAAATCAAGAGTTGGTTGCTCAACCAACTGTACCACCCAGGCACCCCCCCACAAATAACTAATTTTTTTAATGTTTATTTATTTTTGAGAGAGAGAGACAGAGCGCCAGCAGGATGGAGGCAGAGAGAGAGAGGGAAACACAGAATCTGAAGCAGGTTCCAGGCTCTGAGCTGTTAGCACAGAGCTCAGTGCGGGACTGGAACTCACCAATCCAAACCATGAGATCATGACCTGAGCTGAGATGCTTAACCAACTGAACCACCCAGGTGTCCCTAACTCATTTTTAATTCAAATATAATACACAAGGAACAATTAGATAGACATGGATAGAAACATTCCTGTACAGACAAAATGTATGACTTTGAAGCCAACAAATCTGGCTTTTTTTTTTAATGAAATGCTTCATGTTTTGCATGTCATCCTTGCACCAAGGCCATGCTAATTTTCTCTATATCATTCCAATTTGATATTATGTACTGCCAAGCAAGCACCAAATACGGCTTTTAATTCTGACTTTACTTCTAGCTCCCTTTGTATGATTTTGGTTAAATCAGTCTTCTTAGCTTCCATTTCTCATACTTAAATGGCGGGGGGAGGGGAATGCACCTTTCTTTATTGAATTTGAATATCATGATTGAAGGAGCCAATTTAATATAATACAGCACTGTGTCTGTCATGTTAAAGGCACTCAAAAAATGTTAATTCCTCCAATATGTTTTTATTGAACTGATTGGATTTGAAAATCTATAATCTCTATGTTTTAAGTTATGGAGAATATTTTAGTTTTGGTAAGTGGTAACAAAACAACAATAAATTGTATTTAAAATATCAATGAGCCCTGATGAGTCTAAAGGATTTCTTAAGGTAGAAATGTTACACTCTAATCAGAAGTATGACCACCATGATAAAAACTGCTTAAAGGAAACACATGGATGGCAGCTCCATTTTTAAAATTATGCCTAAAGAAAAATTACTACATAAAACATAATTTCAAAGTATAATCATTTTACTTCCTCAGATTAACCAAAGATGAATGACGGCCATATTACTTTTAATGTGCAAAGAGATGCCAAAAAGGACATTTAAAATCACTTTCATCCATTAAGAGTAACATTAAATCCCAATGAAATTTAAGTTTTAATTTTATAATGCATCTCAATCTGAAACTTTCATTTCTAATTAGTAATTTATTCCTTTGAACTTCCTATCAGGTTGGCTGTGCCAGTCTCAAGCCCTCGATTACAATTTGTCACTTACTCATTTCTGATGTCAAGATTCAGACTACTAATGGGCAGCCATGTTATTCTGCTACCTGGATGTACCAAAAAAAAGTCACTGATCTCAAGGACCAATAAAACTCTATATTTTATTGACTGCTTAGCATACTCCACTCAATAGTATTTATTGAGAACTTCCTATGAAGATATTATTTTGGTTATTATACGGTTACAAAATATGAATTAAGCACTGCCAGAATTAAGCATTACCAGTGAGCAAAGACCTTGGAATTTAGTGAGGGAGCTAAGGCAACGTGTATATAGATATGTGTTAGACAAAGCAGAAAGACATTATATCAATAAATCGTTAGTAAAATCTAGGTTTGTGTTATATATGGAGATTAGTGATGTTTAGGGTATATCCAGGCAGCAGAACCCAATGGCTGTCTAACATAAATCTCACACAAGGAATTCTTCCTCCATCATTTTTTTTTCCTTCATCATTTTTTATGTGGCCTATGGGACTACCACATATATCTCTACCTCCAACTCTGTTTTCTATGCTAAGTTGCAGCAAACATTTCCAAACATATATTTTATTAGTAAGGAATGGTAAAATTCCAAGAGATTATAGGAAAATCAATAAAGTCAACTTACTAAAAATGTTTTTAATGAGGACAGCGATCTTGAATAGAATAAAATGGGATTTTTTTTTCAAGCTATATGGGTACAAGTTTGGGTTGAATCGGTTTATGACAAAATTATTGAGGAGTCAGGCTTCTGTTCAAAAAATCTATGTGTGATCTTTCAGGCCTGACCACAGGCAGTTACAAAAGTTTTGCTTGGCAGATATTGTAAGGGAGAGCTGCCTTTCCTACACCAGCCTCGGAGCACAGCCAATGCATGGACGTTTCTGGAGAAAGTTACAGTCAGGAACTCAGGACCTCTTGGCCAGCCATGCTCTTATCTGTATTACCAGCCTAAGCGCCTCCATTCACTACCCCCATCAGGAACCGATGTCAGAGACACCTGTGACAGACACCTCTGCTGAGATTTCTTTATGGGGAAAAGGATGGGGGAGGGACATGACACTTTTTTCTCCCTGGACTCTGTATTTAGTACTTTGCCACTCCTAGCCCTTACCTTTCCTTCTCCTCCTCCACCCAGGTCCATAAAACTACAGGATCCTTTTGTTCAGTTTCTCTTGGGAGTGATATAATTACTTCCATTTTGGCTAGCGATCCACCATATCTGTGCTGATGCATCTGACCCTTGACTGGTGCCATTTGACGGAGAAAAATGAAACAGTAGGAGATTTGGCTTTCCTCTATTTAGCCTGTTGCTTATAATTTTGCACTAAGTGACTAAAGGGTTTCATTTTGGCGTGTAGTGTCAATGAGCTACTGTGACACCTGGCCACTCAGCAATCTCCAGCTCAACTTGGCCCTTGAAGTTGTCTACCTTCTTTGAGCCCTTCTTAGCTGTAAGACTGGGATGCTGTTGCCTTTCTATCATAAGAGATGACATAAGTAGATTTCTTAAGATAAAACAGACATTCAGTAACAGCAATCTCAAAACCATAACTATAACTGGAAACTTGAAGGATCTCCAAAACAGTAAATAACAGCGATTGAGCATATGAATCATGTTACACTTTGGTTAAGTTTTTATAAATATGAACATTAGATCTTGCATCTTCAAATTACACATATTTTCAACAGGATGTCATTAGATGACTTCAAAGTCAACATATTTATGTAAAACATATTCTAATTCCAACAAGAAACTAACTCACTTTTTACCAATAGTACTGGGTACTATGTGGTACTAATAGTACTGCGCAATAGTCACCAGGACCCAAGTTTTTGAGTCCTATTTTGTTCCTGCTTTTCCCCAGGACAATGCTTCATGTGCACGTATGAAAGAGACAGAACCTCACTTGCTATCTATACCTGTTATCTTAACAGGAATCTGACACAAAATGTCATCCTGCCTATCCCCAACATTTCTGTAACATATTTGTTCAATTACAAACAAATAAGCAATACTTGAGCAAATGAATTCTTCACAGGCCAAGTTAATAATTATCAGATGCACCCAGACATTTTTCAGTATCAATTTAAAGGCAAGAAAATTTCATTCCCTACTGTTGTCTTACATACTAAGAGCAAGTATGGCAGTGGAGTTGGTTGATTCTATGTCTTCTGAATATTATTTGTCCATTTCTGCCTCCATGAAATGTCCTTATAATTAACATTTATGCATATTACTTAGAATTTTCTGTTCCTTCAATCTCACAGTTTGTGAGTTCGGGGCCCACATCGGGCTCTGTGCTGACAGCTCAGAGCCTGGAGTCTGCTTCGGATTCTGTGTCTTCCTCTCTCTCCACCTCTCCCCCGCTCATGCTCTACGTCTCTCTCTCAAAAATAAATAAACATTAAAAAAACGAATTTTCTGTTCCTTCTAATTCTTCAAAACCAAAGTCTGAATTTCCCCATCAATTTTTTAGTCCACTAATTCATATTCCTTTCTTCTATCAATAATGCATGTGACCCACAACACTAATTTGGTCCTTGGTGCCGTGATATTTTATTCATTTAACAACACAATTATTATTCAAAATGCCATATAGCCTTCTTAGGCATACATAATTGCCACGATGTTTTGACTAGACAACTTTAATAATAAAAAGTTAGATATATATTAGGAAGTATAGTTTCAAATTTAAATTGCTGCCTGAATAAACTTGGTAATTAAAGCAAGCTGTATGAGATTTCAGCATATTATATAAGTGGGGTCTTTCTTAGGCATTTCCTTTAAGTCTTGATTTATTCTTGATTTATTGTATCCTAACTTCTCTCATTTAAAGTTACCTCCAATTTAGAAATATATTGAAGTTTTATTTGACTCATATAAGATTTATTTTAACATGTGACAAGGTCAACTCCAACTTCAATGAAAACAACACTCTTCAACTGATCGCCATTCCACTGCACAGAAGTAACATTTTATTTTTAGAGGAAAATAGATTCAAAGAAACATGGTTGCCATGGTATAATTAGAGATAGGTGTGCACTGTTTCAAAGTCTTCAAAATTAGTATCACTTAAGGCTAATAAGATTTTTTTTCAAAGTAAATTACATGACCAAATATATCTTTCTGTTAATGTAATTGTATTCTTTTGATATTCCTCACCAGATAGTAATTTTTATATTCTACTCTAGGAATTTGTGTCAAGGAAAACATATTCTATGTAATATTAAGAGTCTGAAATAGAACATTTTCTGGATAATTATTTTTGTGTTTTTCAGTTAGAAGGTGAATATTATATTTTATTATGAAGTATTCATTGGTGTTATATATGCTTCACTAATTTACTTAAAAATTGATTTTTCACTTCTTTGATTATTAAAATATTCAGATATAATAGGATAAAATCTTATTAGTAAATGAACAAGGGAATTTAAGTCAGGACAAAAGGAATGGAGTAAATGTTCTTGTGAGGGAAGGAGAACTAAATCTTATTAAATTTTACTATTTATCTTGTGTTACTTTAAAGATGTATGTTTCATTTAATATAATTTTTTCACAAATCTACAAGGCAAGTTGCTGGAATGTCTTTTATTTTCTTTACAAATAAAAAGGTTGTGATTTAGAGAGATTTCACTCCTTGCCAACCTTCAATTACCAAGGCACTTTCACAGCAAACACTTCAGTGTTTCACGGATGCATATCTCTCTTGAGCCACAGATTATGTTAAAAGTCTCTGAATGTCGCAATACAGTAGAAGCAATTAAGTCTTTCCACCCACCCCACCAAAAAAAAAAAAAAAAAAAAAAAGCTGATTCTAACACCGAATGTTATCACTAAATTGTGTAAATAATAGCTCCCTATTTTTATTCAGTTAAATTGCTGGAAGTAAAAAGCACATTTTACCAAAATATCCTGCTGGAGTGTGTAAGAACTGTTGATGCAGGCAGCTTAAAACACTGTTAGTGCAGCTTTAAAAGTGTTAAAACAGGGGTGTCTGGGTGGCTCAGCTGGTTAAGCATCTGACTTCAGTTCAGGTCATTTATTATCTCCTTCAGTTCAGGTCATAAGCTCATGGTTCATGAGTTCAAGCCCTACGTTGGTCTCTGTGCTAACAGCTCTGAGTCTGGAGGCTGCTTCAGATTCTGTGTCACCCTCTCTGTCCCTTCCCCACTCACTCTCTCTCTCTCTCTCTCTCAAAGATGAATAAACATTAAAAAAATAAAAGAGTTAAAACACAATTCTAGTAAAAATATAAAATGAACAGGAGACAAAGTTTTATTTATCTCATTAAAGAGGAAACCAACAGGACAGTAGAGCTAGTTTAAAGTCCATTTGAGGAGCAGAGATTTGTATAATTTGGGAAAGTCATGCTGAGGTAAGTTCGTTAAGTTAAACACAAAAGTGATTAATAAACAATTATTTTGGAGTTATTTTTTCTATAGAACAAAAATCAATTGCGTCTCTTTGGATAACATATATACAACTTAACAACACGCGTATTCAGAGTCTTTGTCCCAATAAGTAGTTAATGGGCAAATGTACATCCCTAGAGAATTAAATAATCTTCAGGTGAGAATGTTAGCCCATACTTCAATATGGTATTGAAAAATATGATATTGTTAAATATCTGTGTAACATCACTGCTACGTTGTTTCCAGCAATTGACTCTAAAGCATCAGGCAGAAAATGGCCCTCTAGTTGGTTACCTTAACCCAGAATATGAACCAATGTCACAACATATCATTGTGATCATGTTTATTTCAGTTTCTCTCTCTCTAAAAGTTAAGTTGCCCTTGTTCACCTCATACACTGAAGATAGTCTTTATTTCTGAAGCCAATTTTTGCCATAAATTAAGTACCTCTTATCTAGAATAATAGATGATATAATATGGCCCCTATTATTAATCATACATATTTTTTGGCTTTGTAAAAATTCATTGATAAGTTGTCAAAGAAGCTCATTGAGCCTAAGTCATTAGACTTAAATATGCCATAGTGGAATAGAAATGAATAGAATAAGGGAGGATTTGATATCTGCCTTTGGGACAACAGCTAGTTAATTATTTTAGACAAAAGTTGTAAAATCACAATAGATTTTCCTCCATTGAAAGAAGGTTTTTTGAATCACAATGTCATTATAAATATGTTTGAACATTGATTATATAAATTTAAGAGTTTGTTAGAGTTCTCTGTCATAAATATAATTCATTTTCAGGAGGAAAAACAGTAATTTACAAGTAATTGCCAATTAACATGCTTCACTAATATAACTGATTTCACACACCTCTGCATCAACTTCCTTGAGTGAGCAAAAAAATTTTAAGAAATGATGTTCTTTATTAGTAGTGTTTTTATGTCCTTGCCTTATTTTAATAGCGTATACTGTTAGGAAGAAAATATATGATAAATCCCCAACCTCTGACAAATCCTGCTAATTGAACAGATATAGCAAATCCTTTAAGGAACAACAACATTGGATTTTACAACTTCTTTTCTTTTTGGTTAATCATTTCTCATAGCCTTCTTAAATTTCTCTATCTAAAACACTGAGTACTCACAAGTATACTATTGGTAGCTTCTATGAAAACTGTTTCAAGACAGAGATATCTATGATACTATTTCTTTATTTTATTATTTTATTTTATTTTTAAAATGTTTTTAGTGTTTATTTATTTTTGAGAGAAAGACAGAGACAGAGTGTGAGTGGGGGAGGGGCAGAGAGAGAGGGAGACACAGAACCTGAAGCAAGCTCCAGGCTCTGAGCTGTCAGCACAGAGCCCAATGCAGGGCTGGAACTCACAAACCATGCGATCATGACCTGAGCCGAAGTCTGATGCTTAACTGACTGAGCCACCAAGGCGCCCCCTATTTCTTTATTTTATATTAAACTATAAATTTTGCTTCTTGTACAAAAGGAGAAAGATTAAGAAAATAAGAATCAACAATTACTGTTAAAGTGATTGGTTATCTTTCTGTATTAAAAAGTCTGCACCTATTATGCCTTTAATTAGATAAGAAGATTTTGATTTTGAACCCTATGATTGTTGGTGGCTGTGAAGCAGTTATACCATAGAATTTCTCTTCGGTTCTTTTAAAATAAATCGTGTAGTAGATGTAGCTCTTAAATCTGGTCATTATTTAAAAGGTTAGGAAGAAGTTAACTATAATTAGAGGGCAATGGAAAGTCTACTGTGAAATGAATGGTATATATTTTAGGAGGTCTGTAAGATCAGTTGGCATAGGTTATATATCCTTTAAATTGTGCTTGCTGTTCTCCTTTGCTATGAAACTAAAAAGTTGTTTAAATTTTTATAGATGTGTTATTTGTTTAAATTATAGTTCTATCCGCAAATATGGACCAAGGTGACTGGACAAAGATAAACTATTAAGAGAACCAAGATTATTATCAAAACGATGCACTTAAATATCAACTTAGAGGTGCCTGGGTATCTCAGTCTGTTAAGCGTCTGATTCTTGATTTTGGCTCAGGTCATGATCTCACGGTTCCTGGTTTTGAGCCCTGCATCGGGCTCTGGGCTAACAGAGCAGAGACTGCTTGGGATTCTCTGTTTCCCTCTCTCTCTCTATCCCTCCCCCTCTTCTCACTCTCTCTCAAAATAAATAAGCATTAAAAAAATCAACTTGGGGGGGGGGTGGGTGGCCCTGTTGGTTAAGTGGCAGACTTTTGGTCTCAGCACAGGTCATGGTGTCACAGTTCAGGAGTTTAAGTCCTGGGTTGGGCTCTGCTCTGGAGGCATGGAGCCTGCTTAGGATTCTGTCTCTCCCTCTCTCTGCCCCTCCCCAACTCTCTGTCTCTCTCTCTCAAAATAAGTAAAAAATAAACTTAAAACAACTGAAACATCATGTTGTGTACAGGTATAGATAATGTTGGTTTCTGTTGTGTTGTGAAATAAATAAGTTAATATACTGTTTTAGAATGATAAATGTCAATGCTTGGTAAATATTAAGTATCCATCCAATGTTATTATTGTGTTATATGTTGTAAATGTAAATGTATACTTTGATAATCAAGTGCAAAAACCTAATTTTCTGTAATATATTCAAACCTTTTATCAATATATTAATATACTGAAGCTCTTTATTAATCTATTGTCCTTGCTTGTTTATACACAAGGGACTTGCAATGCATTAAATATACTATGCTATCTCAAGCCTGATATATACTCTTTCCCAGTATATACTCTATCTGCCACTCCTTCATCTAGCTCTCGTCTAAATTGCAAGACTAGTGTATTCTTAGAAGTCTTCTGAGACTCTGTAACTTAAATTTGACTTCCCTTTTCTATTCCTTATATATTTGCACATAAATATACAAATGTACATATACAGATGGTCTCCAACTTATGATTTTTCAACTTTGCCAGGTGTGGAAGTAATACACATTCAGTAGACCCGGTACTTTGATCTTAATGTTGATATTTTCCTGGGCTAGCCCTGTATAGTACTAACACTTCTGGTGACGCTGAGCAACAGCCGTGAGCCACAGCTTGCAGCCAACCACGCAATCACCAGGGTAAACAACTCGTACACCGGGGTAAACAAAATTGTCCGTACCCATACAATCATTTTGTTTTTCACTTTCAGTGCCATATTGAGTAAATTACTTGGGAGGTTCAACACTTCATTATCAAATAGGCTTTATGTTAGGTGAGTTTGCCTAACTGAAGACAAATATGAGCATTCTGGGAACCTTTAAAGGAGGCTGGGCTAAGCTATGGTGTTCAGTAGGTTAGGTGTATTAAATACATCTTCCACTTAAGATATTTTCAACTTAAAACGGGTTTATTGGGGTGTAGTCCCATGGTAAGTTGAGGAAGATCTGTATTTAGGAAACTTTCATACTGCATTATCAACTATAATGCAGTTGTGTTCTTTCTTTGATTCCTTCAATCTTTGAGATTTTGAAGCCTGGAATGCTGTCTCTTTTAGGTGTGTTCTCAGAATTTAACTGAGTATCTAGAAAAGTGAAGCAGTTAAATCAATATGTGTTGAATACATAAAGATTAAGCAATGACCAAATATGTGTTGCCCCTCATCTTTTTCTTGTCCCCCTTATTGCATATGATAAAAGATTAAATTGAAACTGTAGTAAAAAATCAATATGCTTAATTAGAAATGTTATTAAAGAAATGGAATCCAGAAATTGTTGAGCTATGCTAGGCTTAAATGATTGATTGTAAATAAACATCAGTTGATTGATAATCCTGCAAGTAGCTAGAGTAAGTAAATAAAATCTCTAGCAAGATTTGAATATAAAAAGTGTACAAATAAATTCAATAATGCATAATTGTGAATATCAGAAATATCACTATGTCATTTGTTATTTGTACATTTAAATTTGATATCTCCTATGTGTCAGTATAGTGCTAACTATTACATTATAACACAAAGTTAAATATGCCAAGGTCCTTGAACTCAGAGTTTCTAGTCTGGAGAAAAAAAGGCAAAAATATTAACAGTTTTATTATGATGCAACAAGTATGGTAGTTACTGGAAAAAGAACTTTTAAAAAAGTCAAATTTAGGCAGCATTTGTCTATTTGTAAAGAATACATTAGATGAAAATGACAAGGGATGGTTTTCCAGAGAGAAAAGAATGTGTTTGAGAATGGTAATAATAACCCATAACCTAATAGTTAGAAAGCAGTTAGTGTTCTGGAGGGGCTTTAGGAAAGAATGGAATTGTACGAATAGTAGGAAGAATTAATAAACAGGCTTTCCAGAATAAGCTAAATAATTTGAATCTTTTTTTTTTCATGAAAACTAGAAACACCATTAAAGGTTTTAAAGAGCTATGCATTTTATGAGAATCTGTCTGCCTGTGATATGAAGTGCATGTTTCAAATGGGGCGGGGGGGTTGGTCTCAGTAGGAAAGGGTCAAGTTTGAAGGTGAGAACTGATAGGACCTTAAACTAAGACAGCCATAGTGGAAATGAGATGACAGAAGAGATGTAAGGTAAATAAAAAAGATAAATTCACAAGGTTTGGTGATAGATTGGATTTGAAGGGAAAATTGAGAGAGAACTCTAACATGACTTGGTTTTCTGGCTACATTTGCACGGAGTGGGAAACACTGGAAATGTCGCAGCTTTTGAAATAAAGATATTAGTTTGGATTTCACACATTCAAATGAAAAAAAAAAGAGAGCGAGAAATTTTAAATAGAAGTATAACTTAGAATGTGTCAGCTTAAACATAGTAATTAAAGCCATGGGTTTAGACACATAATGGGGGGGAAAAATGAAAAAAAAAAGTTCATCAATTTAAGAATCTATATAGATATTCAGCCAAAGTTCATATTGAAAAAAAAAAAAGAATGTCATAGTAAAGTCATGCTTCCAAATTAATATTTCTCATAAACCTATTTAAATAACATGATCTGTCATAACTTTGAAAACTGGACCTAAATTTTTAAAAATTAAAAAAAAAATACATTACCAGGTACTCAACAAACTAGTATGTGACTATTTTATTCACGTATCCACACATGAATACTTTTTTTTATATGTTGCTATTTGTAAGAATAAGTTCAAAAAGAATATGGCCAATGACATTTAAAAATATTTTTAAATTACTGATTTTAATACTTTTCTAAGAGGTGAATTGTAATATGCAGTGTTCCGTTGTATCAGCAGAACAAAGCAAGTTAGGAACAATGCTCATTTTAAAGCAGAACACTCTTAGGCAATGTTTATGATTACGTGCAATTTCACCAATTTAACAATTATTGGTGGAAAATGAATGCATGTTGCGTATTTGATGTTTGTGGAAGAAATCCAATATCTTCAGCCTTGCCAATGCTCCCTGCTTTATTTGGCTTGGAAGATTTTGAATCATAAATATTCTCTAATTCCCCTTGGATTTTAAGAGCCACAGTGGCCTCAGGCTTATATTAAAAATAAATTAGTGATGAAAATTACATGGTAAAATATGTATTATATACCAAACGTTAAATGTCTACATTTTTAGTTAAGATGGAACAAGAAATGGATTGTTTATAGTCTAGAGAGGAAAAAAGTCAATACCGTTCTTTTTAATAACTAGTTTTGACATTATACTCTAATATGTTCCATATTGAAAAGCAACACTGTAGGTTTCTAAAAAGTTAAAATTAAATCTTGCTAATTAAATTGTTTTTATCAGAGATCTATAATTTTGGTTATGTTACCAAAGAATAACATAAGGGGTAAAAATGTCTGTCTTTATATATGAGAACTTTAAAATTCATAGATTTAAGGGAAAAAGTTATATCTTCACACTGCTTTAAGTATTAAACCTGAGAAACAAAGTCAGAATTCTCTGCTACTAAAATCACTTTCAGTCTCTGGGAACTAAGTATTCCTTAGGGATTTTACTTCTAAATTTGAAGTTCAGCATATATTCTGAAATAAGATATCATAATAAGGTATAGTATTCTATAGTAAGCATTTAATGGCTTTAAAACTTCAAACATATCAAAATAAAATTAATAATAAAATAAAATTTTATTTTATTAAAGTTTTTAATTTGGATTAAATTTCATTATTATGCTTGGATACGTTATCTCCCAGTACTAGTTTGCCAACTATGTACTAGGAAATGTAATAGTTAGAGACAAAAAACAAAACAAAACAAAACAAAACAAAAAAACAAAACAAATCATCAAATGCAAACTGCCCACACCTGCAATTGGATTATGATTGGAATTAAAGTGATTATTTCAATTGTCTGTGAGTGACTTATCTTTTTTCAAGAGAATGCTTTGCTTTAATTTTTTTAAAATGTTTATTTATTTTTGGGACGGAGAGAGACAGAGCATGAACGGGGGAGGGTCAGAGGGTGGGAGACACAGAATCTAAAGCAGGCTCCAGGCTCTGAACTGTCAGCACAGACCCCAACATGGGGCTTGAACTCACGGACTGTGAGATCATGACCTGAGCTGAAGTCAGATGCTTCACTGACTGAGCCACCTAGGCACCCCGAGAATGCTTTGCTTTAAGTGGAAGTTAATGTACATGGTGAGAATCACTTCAAATAAGCTGCAGGGATAGACAGAGCGATCTTAAGAATTATCAGAAAAAAAAAATCATCAGACTACATGCAAAATACATAAATAAAACTTAGTGGAATATATATATATATATATTTATTTTTTTAATGTTTATTTTTGAGAGACAGAGAGAGACAGAGCGTGAGCAGGAGAAGGGCAGAGAGAGAGGGAGACACAGAATATGAAGCAGGCTCTAGGCCCTGAGCTGTCAGCACAGAGCCCAATGCAGGGCTCGAACTCATGAACCGCGATATCATGGCCTGAACTGAAGCCAGACACTTAACCAACTGAGCCACCCAGGTGCCCCAAACTTAGTGGAATATTTCCAGAGAGGCCTATAAAAGCAAAATAAAAAAAAAAATCAAGGAAGTAAATTGATGACTGATGAAACTACCAACGGAATAAAATTGGTGTGCAGAGATGCTCAGATTGGAATTCAGATGGATAATCACATTTAATTAATGCAGAAAAACAAAATAAAACAAAAGTGTAAAGAAAAAAGTAGAACATCTAACATCCTCTTAGATGGCCTCGGGTAGAGAAGTAGAGATTGCTCTCCTGTTCCTCCTTTGTAACAGAAGGCTGAGCAGTATGCCTAGCTAAACGATGGTATTTACCAGTCTCCCTAGTATAGTTATGCCAGTTATTGCACATCAGTGACCCATAAACAGTTGTGGGACTTCCAGGAATAAGTTCCTTCATGTTTTACCTGCTTTGTACTCTTGTGGACCTGGATTACAGAATGATGGAATATAGATTGGTGACTGGAGTTCCAACAGCCTTCTTGACCCCTGAGATGACTTTGAAAATAAGAGCCATGCTCTTGGAATGTCAGAAAAAGAAGATAGAAGATTGAGATCCAGATGCTTCATGGAGCAATCATGCCAGCTATGGACAATATATTTCTTGAAAGAACAAACTCCTGTGCATTTAATCTCAGTGCCAGACACAATTACTAACAGGTTAGATAGATGAAAAAGAAACAAAAATCACAGAATGCATGTTAAGATGGGAAAACAGTACAGACTCCACAAAGTCAATGTATTAAATTCATATGAACTTTTGACAGTTCAAACTTTTAATCTCAGTGATATAAGCCACAGTATCATTTGTAAGAAAATGGTTTTCATGCAGTATTCAAGCCAATCTGACTTTATGTAAATAGAGTGCCTGACATAGCAAATAATATGCAGCACCTAATTAAAGTTGAATTTCAGACAGGCAGAAAATGATTCTTATAAAAGTATATCCCATTGTACATTTGGTATATGCCTATAGTGAAAAAAGTATGTATTGTATATCTGAATTCAAATGTGTCTGTGAGTTCAGTATTTTGTCTAGTAAGTCTACTTTTAAAGTTATTGAATGTTATAATGATATAAATTATATCAGGCTATTTTGAAATAATATTTTCATGGGTCTTTACATTTGTTATTAAGCATGATCAACAATGCCATGTTGAATCACGCTACTGATAGTGATAAAATAAATAGCTCATATTTTATGTGCAAGTTGGTATGTGTCACTGAATTTTATGACAATATCTCCTTGTACAGATGAAGAGACTGTATCTTAAATTGGTTCAGTCTATTCGTTGTGATTACATAGCTAATAAGTGGGAAACTTAGGGCTGGAATCTAAGAACCAGCTGGAGAGAAAAAAGGTGAACGGGAGACTCATACTCTGTACCTCATAGCTCCCCATCTGCATCCCTGGTCATGGCTCAGCAGACCAGCATTAGGACTCAAGTTCAATCACAATAATGCCAGAAGTGTAGTTTGTGTGCCAAGTACTACCCAAAACAAAATGATGTAAATAAACCAATGATCTATTGCAGAAATTTAGGTTGAGGACTGAGGGCACAGATACTAAGAAAAATATATAAATATATAGTAGCTGAGTGCATTTTCAAAAACTTTTTAATGTTTTTATTTATTTTTGAGAGAGAGAGAGAGAGACAGAACATGAGTGGAGGAGGGGCAGAGAGAAAGGGGGACACAGAATCTGAAGCAGGCTTCAGGCTCCCAGCTTTCAGCACAGAGCCCCAGGTAGGATTTGAACTCAAGGGACCCTGAGATCATGACCTGAGCTGAAGTCAGACACTTAACCAATTAAGCCACCCAGGCACCCCCTGAGTGAATTTAATGGCATATCTTTAGAGCAGGGATTAATACAAGATTGCTAAAGAAAGTTTCGTCAGCCTGATTCCTAAAGCTGCACTGAATAGAAAAACAAAACAAAAACAAAACAAAACAAAAAAACAACTTCCAGTTTTAGTGACTATAATTGGACCAAATTTGGTGGGGGCATTTCCTGTGAGTTTTCAAACTCTCTTATTGCTGTATGTGTCCTACCATTGAATTCCTGTGGTTTTAGGCAGGTTGAGTGTTTCTGTGCTGTTGAAATATATATCAGGAGGAAGGGAAGAAAGAGGAGGAGGTTGGGAGGAGGAGGAGAAGAGAGAAAAGAAAGCCAAGAACCTAGTTTAACTGAACATTTACAGTATGATTCACACAGTGTTACCAGTTTTAAAATGCTTTATGCCATTAGCTCTTGTGCAAAAATGAGTTCATTCTACTGTTAGCTTCAATTTACAGATAAGGAAGCTGGGCATAGGTGGGTTGAATAACGAGAGCACATCATTCCCAAGAGATTGAATATTAATTGGAATTCAGACAGTGTGAATCCCCAGCCTGTGTTGCAAACCACTGTCGCTGCCTCCAGTAGTTCAGTGATGTTCTTTTATTTATTTGATACAAAACAGAAGACAGAAGACAAGCAAAATGAAAGTCTTCTAACATTAACAATATCAATCTGTCTCACACATAATAACCGAGGATATAAAATCTATTAGTAATGTATAGGGGCCAGAATTATTTGGGGTACATTTTTCAAAGGGTAGCATAAAATGACAGACCATCTCACTTCCATGCAGTGGTTAAGCTCAAGAACTAGAGTCTATCAGGCCATATAAACATTCCAGCTGTACCATTTATCAGCTCAACAACCTTGGGTGAACAACTCTCTAGCATAAATCTCCACATAGGTAAATAGGGATAAGATTCCCTGCTTCATGTAGTTGTCTTTAGGACTAATAAGATAATAAAGTAGTGACATAATGAGGATTAATATGAATCTAGCCTCCTAAAAAAATAAAATTATATCTGCAGCTCATAGAAGGGAGATTAAAAGCAATCTCACAGGATTTCTTCTGCACCTAAAAATGAGAGTAAGTGGAAATAAAACAAGGGGTAGTTATGCTTTAAAAATATGTCTATATTATTTTAATCGTTTGCAATCAGAAAGTATGTATGTATTGCCTAGGTAAGTATATATTAAATGCTACCTAATATATATTAAATAATGAGAAAGAATTTTGAAAACTATCACTAAGTCAGTGGTTCTAATTTTAACCTTACATAATTTAATGGTAACTAAACCCACTTTTGTGAAAATAAATATGTACAAAGTAGGTATAAAACTGACTCATATCTGAAAGGTTTGAAGTTCTCTTTTCTTATAAACAATGAATGTATTTTACTATACTGAGGTCATTTTGGTCTTTCAACACATACAAAATCTATATCTAATGATGAAATATACATTTCAAGAAGATATAATTATAGGGGCACCTGGGTGGCTCAGTCTGTTAAACGCCCGACTCTTGATTTTGGCTCAGGTCATGATCTCCTCAGTTCGTGAGTTCTAGCCCCTCATCAGGCTATGCTTTGACAGTGCAGAACCTGCTTGGTATATTCTTTCTGTCTCTCTCTCAATCTGACCCTCCTCGGCTCTCTCTCTCTCAAAATAATTTAACTTTAAAAAAAAAGAATATGTAATTTATAGATGTTTCTTAACATAGTACACCCGAAAATTTAATTAAACAACATTCTTAGAGGCAAACAATAGAACCCATTCTAGCGAGTTTTAAGCAAGAAAGACATTTAATGAAGATAGTAGGAATGTCATAGAATATCCAGAGCTGAGTGTCATCCTTATGGAATGAGAAGCCATCCTTATGGAAAAATGCACAAGCCACATGTTGACACTGTCCAATGAAAACCCAATTACACCTAAACACTGACCAACTCCAGAACTTTTATCACTAATGTCCTGGCAAGTAGAATCTGCTGCCACAGCACTTATAAGGAAGAATGGATGGGAGAGTGAATTCTGTAAAGTACCTGTAATTCCCTGTTCTTGCTTATGAAATGAAGCCTTTAGCAGTCTTTTTGTTAGAGCTTTATTTACATATATACTCCCTAACTGCAAAGAAGGCTAATTAAATAAGACTTTGGTTTGTACCTTGGGGAAGAAAAAAATCCAAGCATTGACAAAATATTTGAAGGGGTGTTCAAAAGATGTTGAGTAATCAGAAGACACATCATATGTCCACTCTCTGTGTGTATCTATCTATCTATCTATCTATCTATCTATCTATCTATCAAATAAACTAGAATAGTTTAACTATTATATAATAAACACAATATAATAATATGTATAATATACTATAATATATGGTTGACTATGATAGTTTATTATATTTAATACAGTTATATATTTTAAAACTATATAGTTTATTAACTATAATAAACTATACACTATATACAGATGGATGGAAATAGATAGATGATAGATAGATAGATAGATAGATAGATAGATAGACAGATAGATTGTTTATTTACATGGTGTGGTCCATATTTTAGCAGACTTTAAGCAAGAATAAGTATAAAACAAAACACAATAAGTAATAGTTTATAACTGCTTTATTTCACACTTTAGTTCTACTGGTAAATGCATTAAATGAAAACTCCAGTAGTACATTGGGACATTAAATAAATATCCCTTTCAAAGATATCCCTACAGTTTTATTTGGAATGCTGGCAGTTATGTGTATACTACAGATTATGAACATTTGTCCAACTTATTTAAATATGAATTGTAATGAAATTGAAACTTTCCAACTCCTGAAAATGTTTTTAAATTTCTTAAAATTTCCTGCTTTATGAAATGTAACCAAAATAACTTTAATAAAATGTATTTATTGATACCAGAATTTATCTAATGCTCACATATATTTTAGACATCTAACTTATCTATAATCATTTTTCTAGAGATTTCACATTTCTAGAACAGATTCCAAAGTTAGGAAGTAAGTAAAATAATTTACAAGACATATGCACAAGAATGTGCCCATTTTTACAATTTTTCCACAGGGTATTACTCATAGCATACCCTTTCTTATTCTTGAAACAATTCAAATGAGCTTATTTTAAGGTATTCAAACCACAGCACCATAGAATACAGGGGCCTCTGGAAATAACAGTGGAAAACATGATAGTAAGAATGAAGATAGAAAAATAAAAGATAAAATGTAGACATAACAACATAAAAAGCAAACCCAATGTGGCTTTATTTAAGGCGATATCTCTCAAAGACTGTTGAATGCTCCAGAGATTATAGCTGTTCTAATGCACAGTGTTCATGATACCTTAAGAATTAAATATTATTCTCCATGTACTCTCCAAAGAAATTTCACAGATGTAAGCAAAGTTAGAAAAAATATTAAATTTAAAAATTAAAATTAGAAAGCTTCTTTTTTGAATAATTTGAGGACATTAAACAAGAGTATTAGTAAGATGTAACATATAGAAGTGACTCTCTTAGATCTGTGTTTTAGGGTTTCTTTATGAAGCAATAAAGAATGAGTGGATAGGTGATGGCTTTCCCGAGCAATAATAAAAAATAACTAAAATTTATGTGCAAAGAGATCATAAAATCCCCAAATCACTAAGACAAAAGATTGCCCTACATCATTTCCATGGGCATCCCATAATGCACAATTTGTACTTCTTTTCATCATCTAGGATGATGTATACATTTTAATCCTCACTTGGAACGCATAGGGTGGAAGAAACAGATGAATACCCTGAAGTTTGTTCTATTTCTGTTTCATTTTCAGAGCAGTAACCTTTCAAATTGAGTTTAGATTCTGAATTTCTAGGAGAGAACTGAATAGAAAAATATATTCCAATTTCATTCTAGAAAAAATAAACCATTTGTTGCTTGATTGATATTTATTATTTCTAATACATTATGAAGAATTTGAAGCAAAAACCGCCTTTCCCCAATTTAACACCTCACAAGCTAAAGGTGGTTGCTTAACCATAATAGCAAATACATAAAGATTAATTGTTAATAATTGTAGAAATTCTGACAGGCAGACATTATTGGTTTAAGTTGATATGATCCCACCAACACAGTGCTACATTACCTGCTTACCACACCTACACAAGTGATTTGGATAATTTCATGTGATCTATAGTGCACATCCTAGTCAGTAGTGTGGATATGACAATGTTCCAATTCTCTTCTACACTACACCCAATATTCATTAAGCTACTCAGACTTCACAAGGCCTAGAGTATATCACATGAAATACACAAATTATAAAGGAACACCTATGTATGTACTCACATTGATGTCTTCCAAATCTAAATTATTTAGAATAATATTGTTCCTTTTCCAGATGATGGGGGGTCTCAGTGCCCCCTGAATGGCACAGCTCAGAACAGCACTTTGTCCCACGGTTGCTGCTGTAATGCTTAGTTTCTGATCTTCAGGCAGACTCAACTGGATAACCTCTGTAAAGATAAAGTGTCAGTAATGTTGATGAGCCTGTAGTTTTATAAGGTTAATTACTATAAAGTTTCTGAATACTAGTAATTAAGGCTTTTAGTTTGAATAAAATTGAAAAAAGCTTGTGATGAAATGAAAAAAAAGAGTAAATTGTTTCCAATAAAAGGTCAGAATGACATTTCAATTTAATTGATTGACAAGCATCCTCATGAGGCAAAGAACTATTAAACATGAAATGAATATCAGAAGTAGAGTTATAATAAGCCTGGCAGATTGCACCCAAAAGAGAGATAAATTATTTAACTGCCAAATCGACATGTAGTGTGTCATCGGCATTGAAATAAAAATGATGTTGTTT
Source organism: Prionailurus viverrinus (assembly GCF_022837055.1). Taxonomy (NCBI): domain Eukaryota; kingdom Metazoa; phylum Chordata; class Mammalia; order Carnivora; family Felidae; genus Prionailurus; species Prionailurus viverrinus. Next base: position 66,666,467 of record NC_062564.1, on the reverse strand, counting down.
ATTCACTGATAGATTTATATTGTAGGTGCGGTGAGATCATTGCTGGCTGGCTTCAGAGAACACTAGCATAGCTGAATGGGTAAAATGCATCATTATGCTGGGAAACGTAAATTGACTCTAAAGGAGTAAGATTTATTTGGGAAGTTGAAGGAGGAAAAACTGAAGTTCACCAACCACACAGTAATTAAGTGAAATTCTGCCAGCTGCCTTTATCAGTCAGACAATGTTGGTATAGTACACTTGCTTCCTGATCCTTAAATTTTAAAGTTAAATATAATACTTTTAACTACCCAACACATTTCTTCTAATAATTTTGCCGAACCAGTAAATATAATTTGTAACTTGGATCTGGCTTTCCCTTTCTACTTTCAGACAACATTTACCAATTATGGGAATTAACAACTCTGTCATTGTCGATTATCATGAGAAATGGCTGGATAAGCCTACCAGTTTTCTTCCACATGAAAGTTGCCCTTTAGTTTTCTCAGCTGACATTCACAGGCACTGTCTTTTCTATGCTATGAGTGAGTCTTGCATTTTGACTTTGCTCAGTTTTAGCCAGGTTAGAAATATCACAAACCACAATTCTGAACTGAAATTTCCATGGGGGTAGTGTGGGGAGGAACAATGATTATCTTTTGTTCCTTTGTTGCAATTGATGATATTTTTCATGGGGGCATTGGGTAGAGAAAGTGATGGATTTTAATTTGCGATAAATGTGATCAGGTGCTATCCTTGCTGTTTCCTCCACAAGCCGCTTTCCTTTCCTTTCACCATTCTACCTTCTTTTTTTCTCTTTCTGAATCATGTGTCCTCTTGAGAAGGAAGAAAAATGCCTATCAAATAGTTTATAGAATGTAACTATTTGATAAACAGTTACTTTATTTTTTGGTGCAATCACAAAAAGCAATGTCAAAAATGGCATGCATTTTTGTAACGTAAGACCAGGATTAAACAATTCCTCACATGCACATGCTAAGTATGAATGTTAAATGATCTCTATTGTCATGAACCACTGTCTGCCACACCATTACCTTATGAAAATAAATGAAATAAACTGACCCTTACATTGTTATATAAAATCTAGTTTCTAAATTTAAAGGCCTTAATTACTTAAGTCAGAAGTGTTTTGTGTTGTCAAAGAAGGGGGTAGGCATGCTTTTGAAACTGAAAAACCCTATGATACTCAGCCCAAGATTATTCTTTTTGTCATTACATCAAGAAATGATAGAAATAGGTAACAAGCATGTTGCTCGGTCATTTGTATTGGCAGCCTAATGTTGCCTAATGACATTCATCTGTATTCACATTATATTTCAGAGTTTCCTGAGTAATAAGAACATAGGCAATATGTTTAAGCTTCTCTTTAATACTAATTCTGTTATTATTTATTTATTTATTTATTTATCTATATTTTATATGTTTGACCAATTAAGCATAGAAAACATCTGAAATTTTCAAACACAGTGTTCTTCAGGTTTTTTAAAATATGATAAACTTATAGAAAAAGAGAGAATTATAAGAGTAAAAACATCATGAGAGTATCATAAGGATTATTTATAGTTTTAAATAACATTTCTGAATTCCAGCTTCTGGTTTCTCATAAAATCATCCAAGAGACAATGGGGACATCTGATTCTAAAATCCATATGTTAGCGTTGGCTATTCTGACCAATGCCAATAGCCAATAGCATTGGCTATTCTGACATTTAGCAATATAATTGCTACTAAGTCACTTTGGAATCTCTTCACTAACCTCCATCATTTGGTATTAGATCCGGGGGCATTCAAATCAGTTGTGCTTTTGGTAGTTATGCATTAACAATGCTAATTAGATAATATGAACATGTTAGAGTAAATGAAAGATAGGGCATAACAATGTGGGACATCTTTCTAAAATGTAATTTTTTTGAGAGGATGCCTAATAAGAAACAAGAATTACTATTCACCCAGGGTATATTAACAAGCACAGTAAAAAATTTTCTTTAATTTGGAAATTACATTTTAAAATCATTTTTAAAACTATCTTAGTGATATGTATTATTAAATAATGATATGTATTGTGAAAACTGTTTAGAATTTTTCCTGCATATTTCTATTTATTTATTTTTTTTAATGTTTATTTATTTTTGAGACAGAGAGAGAGCATGAACAGGGGAGGGTCAGAGAGAGAGGGAGACACAGAATATGAAACAGGCTCCAGGCTCTGAGCTGTCAGCACAGAGCCCGACTCGGGGCTCGAACTCACGGATCGCAAGATCGTGACCTGAGCCGAAGTTGGCCGCTTAACCGACTGAGCCACCCAGGCGCCCCTTTTCCTGCATATTTCATGTTACATATACATTTCTCCTCTTTCTAGTATATCACATAGAACTACATACACCAAGCCAATTATGTTCACTTGCTACTTCTCAAAATCAAGTGGTTCTTTGCTTAAATATGTATAGCAGCGAAATTTGTTTTACCTACAAAACTGTCATACTTATTTTACTAGTCTTTCTGATAGCTATTAACAAGCAAAGATTTAATCTCACAAAGTCACTGACATTAAACGTTTTTATTCTTATATTCTAAATTTCATTAAACCTGCTTTAATGGTAAAGAACATACATATAAATCATATTGGATTTATGTTTTATAAAGAAATGGTGATATGTCTAGATTAACGATCCAAAACAATAACTATGAATCAATCCGTAAGCCGATTTAACGTTTATTTTAAGAGCTATTAGTACAGGTTGGTTGTCTCTGAGTGTTTGTGGATATTTAGTGTTCAAAGTTGTTAGTTCAGAAATTAGTTCCAAGGAAAAAATATTGAAAATTTAATTCCTTATTAATTAGGATTAATCTACATTTTCATAGATATACATTAAATGAAAGCATATTTCATTCTACAGCATTCTATCCACAAACAGCTTATGCTAGTTATGTGAAGACAACTACTTTGTAGAAAATAAGATCTACCATTTTTGTACCCACCTCCATCCTTTCAGCTCCAATAATAGCACACATATCAAAGTCTTTGAGTAAAATCACATACAGGCTAGGTTCAACAGATGGTACTAGATTTTTTGAAACACTTCAGCACGTTTTTTGACCTATAAGCCTTGTCTCCTAGTGGAGGACCTCTCAAGTATTCAAGGGAAGAAATCAGAGATCCAGCTGTGGCGTTTCCTCTAATCTCATCTTATGAAGACTATTAATGCCATTTCTAGATCAGCTTTTCTTTTGATTACTTGGGAAAAGGAAGAGGCAAGTAAAATAGTGTCTCCCTTTGGAACCCTTCACTTTCTCATTTTCACAACTTGACTTAACAGGAATATTAAGAGCTCGCTTACAAAGGAATGAAAAATTATCTATACTAGCAGAACCTAAAACCAGAGAGAGACAAGTACAGTTGAGTACAACTTCAACCACAGTAGGTAAGTATTTTTAAAGCATTTATTCCAATAGAAACTAGGTGATAGAAATAGTAATAGGAACATGTGTAAAAATAGTATGTGTTCTTAAAATAGTACCAAAAAAGGAATAAAATACTATGAATATTTGTGAAACACCAATTAAAAAGAAGATTTTAGTAACTGACTTAAAAATTGATTTAAAAATCAATGATTTTAAAATCATTAGAAAAATATAATTTATCATAAACAGGATTCTGTTTCTTCCAAGTTCCTAAGTACATACTTATGTTGAATATTTTAATACTAGTTCTATAGTCTTATTGCCTTAATTATGCATATAATTATTATTATAGGAATGAAAAGTGGAAGAAATTTTATCAGCAACATTTTCAAATTACATGTGTTTTTCCCTTCTCTACCTCATTAAAAGTAATTACTAATTAAAAACAGAAAAAATAAAATACTTAAGTAAGAAATGCATCACACCAAAAAAGACACTTACAAATCCTAAGTGGTGTAATTAATTATTCTCATAATAAAACCACACTTACTCAATGACACACTCCTTAACTAACTAGAAAATTCTGATGGTATCTTTTGTCAAGAAATAAGTAATTTCAAAATAAATGTTAATTCTTACCTAATTTAGACATATCAAGATATACCCTAATTTACTGTGATAAAATGTCTGGAATTTTTTAATACTAATTGCTTATCTGTAAACTATTGTATGTTTATATCAGAATATGCATTGCAAAAATAAAACAAAATAGATTTAATAAGAGATCTAGAAATTTTCCTTTGGTATCAATGGATTAGATAATTTGGACTAACTCTTCTAAAGAAGTAACATAACAAACAACAACAAAAACAACCCTGGAATAAATACAAATACAAATTTTAAAAGACTATATGAGAGACATATTCTTTCTCATTCCTTCTTATTTTTATCTCATGAAAGAGATAACAGGACAGTGAGGAATTGCTCAATCTATGCCTTGGAGAGAACTGTAACTTTGAGAGATAAGATTGCACCTTGAGTCACAAATCCCTTTAGGAAATTTTCCATCTTGAGAACATGGCTGAGGCTTAAAGCCTTTTGGTGGCTTTTGTTCCTCCAGCCATATAGGATACGTGCAATAATGGACTAGATGCTGTTTGTACTTGAACTTGAAGATGTCTTACTCTGCAAGTGAATAGGATGGACTACAGCTCACTTTTATCTAGGTGTCTCATAAAATATAAAATCTTCCCCTGCATAGTAAAATAATATCATCCTACTCATTCGATCATTATTATAAGCAATTCTGAAAATAAAATTCCCAATAAACAATTAAGGATAATATGGCATTCACAGAGAGAAGACAACATGATGAGAATAAGCAGAAATACCACACAGTAGTAACAAACTCACCAGAATTATAAAATGTATTGCTTATGAAAATATAATAAAGTTAGGAAATTTGACAAAGACCTTAGACATGCAATCAATAAACATTATAAATTCATGGAAGAGCCAAGTAGAAATTATATAAGTAGAAAATGTAGTAAGTGAAATTAAGAATTAAATTGTTGTACATAAGAACAGATTAGACACAGTAGAAAAGAGAATTAGTAAACTAGGGAAGAGATTAAAAGAAACACTACAGAATGAAAAGCAAAAAGGTAAAGAGTTGAAAATATGGGTGAGGGTAACAAAAATAGGTTTGTGTGGAACCTCAAAAGGAGAAAACAAAGAAAATAAAACAAAAGTAATACGTATTTGAAGAAATAGTACCTGAGGATTTTCCATTGAAAGATACCAATCATCAGATTGAAGATCATCAAATGTGAAGCAAAGAAAACAAAAAACTAGAATAATCTACACCTAGACACTTAGTAGTAAAATTAGAGAAAAATCAAAGAGAAAGGATATTCTTAAAATTATGCAAATAAAAAAATAACAGATTGCCTTCACAGTAAGTAAACTAGAAAAGTAACTGATATCATTAACAAAAACAGGAACAAGAAGCTAGTGAATGATATCGTATAGATGATAAAACAAAATAAAATCAACCTCAATATTTTATACATATAAATAAAAAATAAATAAATGCATTTTTTAAACTTTTTTTAATGTTTTTATTTTTGAGACAGAGAGAGACAGATCATGAGCAGAGGAGGGGCAGAGAGAGAGGGAGACACAGAATATGAAGTAGGCTCCAGGCTCTGAGGTGTCAGCACAGAGCCCATCGTGGGGCTTTAACTCACGGATTGTGAGATCATGACCTGAGCTGAAGTCGGATGCTTAACCGACTGAGCCACCCAGGCGCCCCAATAAATATGTTTTTAAAAACAATAAGAACATTGATCTCTAGTAAACTTGTCTTAAAGTAAATTCTGCAGGAGATTCTTCTGGCGAAGGAAAATGCTCCTAGGTGGAAGCTCAAAGATGTGTGAAGGAAAGCAGAGCAAAGAAAGTGTTTAAATGTAACTATTAAAGTTTAACATTATACCTTGACACTTCAAGAATGCCTGATAACATAAAAGAATATCTTCATAACCCTGGGGTAGAGAAAGATTTTTTAAGGCACAGAAAAAAAAAACAAAAACAAAAAATCAAAATGAAAACAAACAAAAACAACAGCAACATCAAACTCACCACAAGGGAAATGATTTACAAGTTTAACCACATGATAATTTACATGACCTATTCCTCAAAATATACTTTTAAGAGACCAAAACTGTAAGCTGCCAAGCAGGAAAAGATACTTGTCATCCGCAAAACAAGCTCATATGTAGAATGAATAAAGATCACCTAAAAATCAATAAGTAAATGACAAAGTCCAAAGAACCACCAAACAAAGACTTGAACAAATACTCTATGAATTAATTAATCCATATGGCTAAGGAAAATCTAAAAAGTATTTAACAATATGTGTAATCAGGGAGAAGCAGGTTTAAGCCAAAACTTTCACACTGGCATAAATTACAAAGTCTCGTGATAGCAAGTGTCAGGAAGAATATGAAACAACATAAATTCCTATATTCCTGGAGGGAGAATTCACATATATAGTTTCTTTCCCCATTGGTAAATAAAGTCTCTTCTACACAAACTTGCCCCGCCAGTTCATGTTTCCAAAGACAAAGTTATCCATGTGCCTTGTGGAAGCCGAAAGTGACACAGAGAAGGCAGAGTGTTTGTATGTTATATATATATTGTATTTTATATATATATAAAAATTAAGAGAGGTAGAAATGCATATATTTTCTAGATCTTTAATACATTAGACAGCGAGGGTGAGGGGTGGGGGAAAGAAGAGGTCTAATTTGGGAGAGAAGAATCTGGTTTTGGAATTAGGATTTAAAAAAATACTGAGTTTATCCTAAAAAAAAAAAAAAAAAGAATCAGTAGAGAGGAAAATTCTGAGAATACAAGTGAAAATGGAATTATTTCCACCACAAATTGTGAAGGAAACCAGAAGGAGTTATAATCATAAGCGTAAATAAAGTATGTAGCAGTTAGTTAAAATAAAAAGGTCATTTTTTCCTGTGTCATTGGAGGGATCTAAAAGTTATGGGAAGATATTTTAAAAAGACTTTTCAATAAGAGATTTTCTGTACAACTGAGCAAAGTTTCTTGTACAAAATTGGAAATTCATTTTGTCATCTCTTTATAATTATGTAATAAGGACAATACAGAATTATAGACAGGACTATATTTTGATAACACTGAAAGACATCTTACATGTTACAATATTAAGTCACATTTTTTTCAGTCATGATTTTGATGCTCTTTCCACGATCTTATAAATGTAGTACAATTACCATTCAACTTTTCTCTTCAAGTATATTTAATTTCTCTCTTTTAAATAAATTATATACAGTTGAATTTTAAACTGAAATATGGGAAGAATCAGTCTATTCATTCAGTGATATGTATGACAGTAACAATTTGGGAAATAATTCTTTTTTATGAGGAATAATTTCACTTTGAAATTTGACCTAACAAAAATTGTATCCAACAAAGAGCTGGGTGATGATTACCCAAAGTAATCAAGTTAATTTTAACATTTCAATTTGGAAAACTTCAAAGGTAGAGACAACTGGATGATTTTAACATTATAGGTATATAAGCTGGAATAATAAGGTATTGATATTTCAAGCTATATTATATCCAGTTTAAAATCTCTTTACAAGTGAGTGCTCCTTGGAGGACTAAGGTAAAAAACAGAAAGTAGCCGTAAGCATTTATTCAGCACTTACTATTTGTCAGACACTGTTCTAAGTACAATAAAACCTTGGATTGTGCGTAACCTGTTCTGCTGGTGTTCTGCAAGACGAGCAAACATTTCTAATACATTTTAACTTGATAAACGAGCGATGTCTTGCTATGAGTAGTATGTGACACTGAACATATCACAACTGAGCCAGTTGTTCCTCTCTCTCTCTCTCTCTCTCTGTCTCTGTAGGATTGTGGGTGACAGTCTCCCATGCTTGGATGCTCTGTCTCAGGCCACAGTGTTTCGCAGAAATTAGTGGTTTTTCAGAACATTGGAAGGTGCCCACAACTGGCACTAGTGTATTTTTTTTTGGCATTTCAAAGCACCTATGGACAGTTCTTTACTTTTCCACACAAGAGTAAGCTTAGGAATGTTTTGCTTCATTCTGGGTCAGGCTGCCAGCAGACATAGACCCTTCCTCCACTGCCTTATTGCAAGTCACATTAAATAGTGGTTAAAAGAGTTTATTAATACTGTACTGTAGCCAATATTCGTGCAAGCATATACAATGGCTCCCATGCAGAAAAAGATTCCATTGAGCCAATACATAGCAGGGATTCCATTAGTGATAGTGAAGATCATCCTACACAATAACCCTCCTCTCTCTTGTCTTCCTTACACCAGCCATGAAGATTTTCAAAGGTAAGCGTACGTTAATTTTTCTTTATATGTTGTATTTTCATTATTTTGTATTATATTAAGTACTATAAACTTAAAACAATTAATGTTTATTTATTTGTGTGTGTGTGTGTGTGTGTGAGAGAGAGAGAGAGAGAGAGAGAGAGGGAGAGAGAGAGACAGAGAGGGAGAGAGGGAGAGAGAGGGACAGAGTGAGAGGGAGACAAAGAATCAGAAGCAGGCTCCAGGTTCTGAGCTGTTAGCACAGGGCCTAACGCAGGGCTCAAACTTGTGAACTGTAAGATCATGACCTGAGCTGAAGTCTGATGCTTAACTGACTGAGCCATCCAGGCACCCCTTATAATCATTTTTATATGAATATTTTTGGGTTATGGAACAAATCATCTGAGTTTCCATTATTTCTTATGGGGAAATTCGCTTTGATATACAAGCACTTTGGATTACAAACATGTCTCTGGAATGAATTATGCTCACAAACCAAGATTTTACTGTATTTGATTAATTTAGTCTTCACAACTACCCTAAGAGGTAATGATGTTATGATCCTGCTTTTTTTTTTTCCTTTGTCTCTTTTCCACTCCCACTCATTTGTAATTCTATTACGTGAGAAAGAGATCAATGAAACTTCACCAGCCATTTGGTGATCAAATAGGAACTTTCCCCAACGCACTAAGTATGGCTAATGCAAAGGGAAGAGTTCTGGTCTTTGATCACAATTACAGAGAAGAAAAAAAAATACTATCTTAGGGTGTCTTGCAAAGCAATCATCTTAAAAAGATACATGCTAATGACAATGAAGTCTGAAGAGCATGGAGGATAAAAGCATGAAATACATCATCAAGAAGACTCACATTTGAGACATGACTTGGATACCTTTGATTTCTAATGCACACTATTCAGAAGACCTTTTTAAGAACACTTTTTACGTTTATTTATATTTTTGAGGGAGAGAGACAGCGTGAGTGGGGGAAGGGCAGAAAGAGAGGGTGACACAGAATCAAAGCAAGCTCCAGGCTCCGAGCTGTCAGCACAGAGCCCGACATGGGGATCGAACTTGTGAACTGTGAGATCTTATCCTGAGCTGAAGTTGGACGCTCAACTGACTGAGCCACTCAGGCACCCCCAGAAGACTTTTGACTAATTATTTAAACTCTGTGATTTAAACTCTCAATTTTTCCATCTCTACAATAAAGATGGTGCCTAACTCTTAAGAATATTGTGAAAATATGATATTTTAAAATACTTATTACTGTGCCTGGTCTTTAGTAAATTCTGGATATGCCACAGCTGTTACTACTAATGAAGAGCTATTGAAGTTTGTGTAAGTTAAAATAGGTCTCATTTTACCATGTATAGAAATATAACATTATGATCTGTTTGAAAAAAGGGCTGCTTATATAAATTGTATTGGTTTGATTTTCATTGATATTACTTAAACATAAGAAAAAAATCCAGGCTCATGACCCATAAGGCAATTTAGGCTCTACTTTAGTTCTACTCTTACATACACTCTAAGTGCCTTTAATGTACTTAACATGTATGTTAAAAAAAAAAAAAAACAAAGCCTATTGAACATAATGATAATCACTTTCTACCTTCAAAAATCAAGAAAAATATAATGAAATGTTGAAATTATCAAATATCTTTCTACTGTACAATTTGTGGAATAAATACCATGTGTGATTTGAGAAAATCTGAAATTACTCTCTAAATGCCTAAATTACTGAATACGTGAAATACTGAATAAATCTACTATCTCTAATAATCTTTTAAAAGCTTCAGTATGATCACTTATAAATGGAATTCAGTGTAATAAATTACGAGGAGCAATTGCATAGACATGAGAAGGAAAGAATCTAACGTGAAGAGTTCGCCCGTGAATCCTCATTTGTCACTCAGGGCAAAGCAATCAGCTAATCACTACCCATTTCCTGTATGTTAACAGTGTGTTCAGTGCTGTGTTAAAAAGCTATTACAGATATAAGGATAGAATGTTAACCTGTGTTCGTTCCTTCAACTTATCTCAAGGAAACCCCAGGATGTTAATGTTGGAGTCAATCAAATGACACATTATTTGCTCTGTCTTTAATAAATTGAAATTTTGTCACCAATTTTTAGATTACAGTCAGTCGGCAGAGCTAAATGAATTAACTATTCCCTCCATGCAATGTAATATAGATTTTGAGCATTTCAGACTGGAAAAAGATTTTAGTATTGTTTGCCTAATTAAAACAATTCAGGTAAAGGGGAAGATTGTTGTTTGCCTTAACACACTGCTATTAACTGATAAAACTGAAACTGGGATCCAGAGCATTCGCCTACACTATGAAGTTTTACAGAGTTAGAGTCTCCCTGTTATGTTGCAGCGAATAGACCTGAAAGATGCAGAATTGAATGCTGGCTGTTCATTTTGGCAGCTCTTCATAGCTTCAGAAGACTGGGTCTCAGCTATGCGAATTCAGAAACAAATTTAACAATTCATCCAGAATTAATTAAACTATTGGGGATTGACTGAGCTAATCAAAATCACAGGATACTTTTGTTTATAGTGGAATACCAATTTATTCATTTACAATTGGGAAAGCATCAGGTTTAGTAAGTAGTGTCAGCTGTGAGCCTGGGAATCTCCTTTCTAATGCACAGGTCAAAAGCTTTCAAGATTGATGAACAGAAAATTACAAAAAAGGGAGTTGGCTATTCTCAAGCCAGTCAAGCTCTAATCAGCTAATGAATTGCCCTTTTCAACTCTAAAGACATTTCTGTCTAGAGAGCCTTTCTTTTCCTTGTCACTTTCAAGTTTACTGACAAATTCTCAGCTCTTAGCCTCCTGTTTTTTTGTTGTTTTTTTCTCCATGCAAATGACCATATGTTTGCAACTAGAGTATTAACTCAGGTATGCTGTAAGAGTTGAGCATATAAGAGCCTTCTTCACATCAGTTAATGTTCCCGTAGTCCTGGGCTTGGCAAATGATGCCCACACACCAAATCAGGCCCACCGGTTGTTTCTGTAAGTAAAGTTGTATTGGAACACAGGTATATTCCTGTATTACTGTATTGTCTATGGCTGATTTCAGTTATATAGGCAGAGCTGAGTAGTCATTACAGAAACCTTATCGTATACAAAACCTAAAATATTTATTCTCTGGCTCTTCATACAAAATTGCCTCATCATGGAAATACCACACTGCCGATTTTACATCCCTTCACCATGCTTTAGTTATTTAAATGTGAACTATTGGATTCTCCTTTCTAGGTTCACAACACTAAGCATAAAATAATTACACAAAGAATACATGAAAATTGTTCCCATTTATAGATGGGTGAATTTGTAAATTACCACTGTATTTTTTATCTTCTCTGAAGCTTCCATAAATAACGAAGGGAGGAGTTTCTATAACTATGACAATTGACGCTCTTAGAGTACAAAAAAAATAATAATGTAAAAGTGAGTCAAGTTTGTCATTCCCAAATGTAAATTCCTAGTTCCTGATGGTAGCATCCTACTGGGTCTGTCTTCTCCAAGTTTATCATGTAGAACAATGATCATTTCTTCTCTCTTTTTAACATCCAATCAAAATACCAATTCTCAGGACACATTTCGCAGCCAGAAGGAAAGCAATCTGATTATCCCATGTAAGTCATTCACAGTACTAATCTGTGAACAAGCCTGATTTCCAAGAGAGAATTTACATTTTAATAGGGAACATTTTAATTCAAATGTGTCTTTAACCACCAAAATGCTTAGTAGAAATACTTATGAGAAAGAAAACCTTCTAAGGAACGCTTGTCAACTCTGACACCATTTTCTCACTAAGAAATCAGAGGGACCTACATCTGACATAGACAGCCTTAATGTTCCGCTCAGTTTGACCAAATTTTAGACAAAACCTGTCTAGATTATAGTTCTCTGACCTTTTTCTTAGAGCATTTGCTTTGAAAATTTGCTATTGGAAATTCTTTCTCTGCCCCTTAGAGATGTAAATCATCTGGCCAGTTATGCCACCCAGGAATGCCTTTCTCAAGGACCTCAGAGCCATCCCTGTGAAATGTAATCATCAAGGAAGATATGTTCTTACCCCAGTCTCTCTGAGGTGTGAGGCTAACTCCAACAAGCACCAATGAGCAGACACGCTTGGCCTCATCAAATTGACCAACATCATTTTCACCCCATTACCCTTCAGTACCTTTCAATTTGCTCACGTGGTGCTTAGTAGCTCATTTGCCTTTTGTTTCAGCGGAGTTGAGTTCAGTCTTTCCCCTATTGCAATAGTCTTCCTTGCCTTCTAAGTTGTGAGGTGCAATTTTTCATTGAAAGGCAGAAATCAGTTTTCCTTTTCTGAAAAATCATCGTATTTGCTCACCTTTACTTCCTACTTCTCAATCATGCTTAAGAGAGAGGGACTTTACAAAGTATTAATGAGGGAACAAGTGGCATTTATTTATGGTCTATCATTCTGGAGAGGTCGAGAAATTGAAGAAAAACAGATTGTCCTCATTTATTTTCAGCTATCCCCCCCAAAAGCTATAAATTTAAGGATTTTTACAGGTTTTTGATTGTTTCTATACAATGGTGGTTTTTATCACTTATCAAGCTAGAAATACATCTTCGCTGAATATAAACACAGTTTAAATTACTTTGAATATGTACTTCTCTTAGGATCTTCCAGGCATAATTTAATACTATATCACTATCTTGAAACTACAGTTCCTTACAAATCCTATGTAAATAGAGTACAATTGGAAGCTCTCCAGCAAATCAAACATTGTCTAAACGCCTAAAAACTCAGATTTAGGGTCATTTATCCTCCTCATCAAAACAAAGAAGATATGTGAACAATAATGCACTTTACCCAGTAATTTTGAATAGATATTCTATACACTGGCTGCTAAAATTAATGCACTTGATTTAAATCATACAAATTGAAATGTGTTTATGGAAATTAGAACTTGCATGGCTTTAATTGAAATTCTATATGTATAGATCTCCTAATTGCTAAAGCATATTTGATTATTTGAGAAAAGGGATCCAGTACAAAAATGTCAAAATCTACATTTTGTGGCTTTTTTCATGCAAAAATCTCAGTCTTTCACATGAATTTGATATTTGCAGTAAGTTTCCCAATTTTTTAGAGATTTCACTAAGGTACTTTATCTTTATCTTGCTCATTTGAACAAATTTTGTGCACAGTACTAAAAAATAAATTCATTTTCAAACAAGCTGCTGAAGTAAATCCAAAAAGATTTTTAGTAATTCTTAAGTAGTAAAACTATTTATTATAGCATCATATGACAAACAAGCAAACCATGGTTTTTTTTTTTTTCGTTTTTTGGTTAAGTAGATAAAAGAGTGGGTCAAACTCATATGCTGATGAATTCTAGCCTTTGACACTATATTTATTTCTTTATAACAAATAAATGTTACTTATCAAATGTCACTATTTTTATATTTAAGTCTGAGTTTTGTCTTATTAATTTGTGATACAAAGTGCATAATTTATCTTACTAGATTACATGTGTATATTTTTAATAATTATTTTTGAGAATATTTTTATACTTATTTTAAATTTATGAAGACTTATAACTTGTTTCAAAATTATATAAAATTAGCACAATATTTCAATACCTATTTATAAACTGTCAAACAGAAAAGTCATAGTATTTTAACCTTTATAATCTAATTCACTTAGAATCAAAGCAATTTTAAGATATGATGAAGCACTGTATTTCATATAACGTTGTCAACAAGAGTGATTTTGTTTTAGCTGATATTACTTAGTAAACAATTAAAAAAATCCAATAATTAATGCAAAAAAACACTTCATAGGTTCTCACTATTAATAGAAATTTTGTAATGGAAATGTATATTTGGCAAGATACTAAACTCAAAGCTTTACAGCATCAACATTCTAACAGAAATCACTTCCTTGGAAAGAAAGGATGAATGGAAAGAATAGAAATGAGGAAAAAATTGAAACGATTTGGTACAGCTAATTCATCTTATTACTCATTGACTTCATTTCTTCATTGCTACCCTAGTGTTTGATGTAAATAATACTAGAAATAAAATAAAATGATCCATGTCCCTTTTATATTTGCATGTGTCTTAGAAAAAATAAATTGTTCCGACACATAAAAACCAGAACTATTGGCTGGGGCACCTGGGTGGCTCAGTCGGTTAAGCGTCCGACTTCGGCTCAGGTCATGATCTCACGGTCTGTGAGTTCGAGCCCCGCATTGGGCTCTGTGCTGACCGCTCAGAGCCTGGAGCCTGTTTCCGATTCTGTGTCTCCCTCTCTCTCTGCCCCTCCCCCATTCATGCTCTGTCTCTCTCTGTCTCAAAAATAAATAAACGTTAAAAAAAAAAAAAAAAAAACAGAACTATTGGGCAGCAGCATATTTGGGTTTTTCTCTAGCCACACCTGAGGGCCTGCCACTGCTGTTATATAGGTATGTCACCATACCAATGGCCTCCCTGATAGGCTTGTTTGGTTGATGTATTATATATTAAAGAGATATCTAGTGACCAAGTTAGAAACACAAGTCTGTGACAATAGTTTATGAAGAAAAAGGTAGCAAAGGTGAAGTCAGGCCCCATAGATTTAATGAGGTTGAAACTAGCAGAAAGTTGAAAGCTTCTTTTTCAGAGAACCGTTTTCCCCTAATCTGCTGTTGTGTATGTTCAGACCCCTCTAAGTAACCCACTAGCTGTCTGCAGAAGCCTGGACTCAAGGTCAACTGATACGGTTCCAGCCTATGAAAAAGCAAGGCTCTGCATTCCTTACCCAACATGAATCCAAGACCTCATCCAGTTTATACCAGCTCTCAGAGCATGCCTGTAACCCCTTCTCCTTGTACTAAGATAACCTCCTGATGTCAGGGGCTGAACCTTGCCCCATTTTGGTGTTGTCACCATCCCGAAATGAACATGGGATGTATGTTATATATACGTTTGCTCATGGTGCTTGCTCCATCTTTCTTCATGAGTTCATGAGTTCATCAATATGTATGTAATCTCAACCCCTATGATTATAAAAAAGTGTTCTCTCCCTGCTCAGGGAGGCGAATTTGAGCTTTGTCTTCCCTCTCTTGGCTGCCTCTCAGATAAACTTTCCTTGCCGCATCCCTGATGTCTCAGTGATTGGTTTTGTTGCACATCAGGCAGACAGACTTGGATTAGGTCACAAGGGCAATCAATATACAGAAGGCACAAAGGGGGACTATTAACTTTGATAAAGAAACATTTCAGTGAAGACATGTACCATTCTGTTTAACATTGGGATGCATGTAAATCTGATCTTTGGGAGAACTCTTTGGGGCTTTAGCACCTGGTACTGTTGCTGCCCTTGTGAGACTCCATAGGAAACAGAGCCTCTCTCTCCTGACAGAGGTCTTGTGCTTCAGTACCTGAGTTCAGCTTTATAATCTCTGATTTGATTCAGCTGAGATATCTATTACAAAATTAATATCATGCGAATGGTAATAGAGGCATAAACACAAAATTATAGATACAGCAGGACACTTCATAAACATTTCAATTCACTATATATATATATATATACACATCAATATCAAAATAGATATGTTTCTAATCACTTCAGTGAAAAGTTAGCAATAAAACAAATGATAAACAGTTGCTTAAACTTAATTGCTTGATAGTAATAAAATAATAGCATATATAGTTTAAAATCATGTGGAAACATTTCATTAGTGTTATTCCCTCTATGAAAATTTGATAAACCAATATAGCTATTACTTATTTTTGAACTTGATCCATAAAGAGTGTCACATCATACTCTTTAAACACATATTTACTAGAATTTCACTTAATTTGGAAATTGGAATACAAATGAACAACAGAACACAATATTTTCCCAGTAATGCTTAATTATCAATTTAATATTAGATAATTGAGACATTAAACTCACCATTTTGTTAAAATAGCAACCCAGGAACACACTGAGATTCTTAACTAATTCCTCTTATGCTCATAAAGGCAAAGCGCTATAATTAGCACAGTTAAATAGGAAGTATTTTTACATAATCCATTTTTTATTTATCAAAATTCTAATTTGGTGGTTTTAAGAAGCAGGGATTTACTGTTTATCATGAAAGCATAAACTTGGATGTAGTATTTTTCTTAAGGAGTGCAAATATTGTAATTCTCATGAGATAAGAAAAATATATATTCTTTTCCTTGAAGGCATGCTGTATAATCAGATTTTATACATTGCTACAAAAAACTTACATTAATGTGCTTTTAAGGAAAAATTTAAAGAGAAAACAAAACCTAGATTCATGATGTAATTTATGCTAATATGATGCTGTCTGATATAAAATCTTTAGAAGTCTTTATTATATATCTTATATGTATGATATATTTATTTTCTCAGAAAAGGAACAATTTCAAAAATATTAGACTTAACAGCATGTAATATATTATTATATATGTGATATGACCTTGCTATGTCACATATCAGTCAACATAAACTAATTTGTATGATACGTTGTAGGGAACAAATCACATTGGAAAAGTACAAACTGGTTCCTGGTCTGACTCCGAATTTGAATTCTGACTCTTTTAACACTTTCTCATAGGACCTTGGATAGAAATCACAAACTGCCCTCATAGAAATCAGTTAAATTAATTAAAGGTAGGATATTGGCAGGGGAGTGAAGGGAATAATTATAAATATGTTCTCTTCATTTTCCCTCATCAAGAAAGACAGAACATTCGCAAAAATCTTTGGTCCCAATTCTTAGACATTTGAGCTTCAAAAAATGCAACAAAAGAACAGTAAACCAATCTTTGTAGTTTCTTAGGCCCACATTCTCTCAGATCTTGTTTTCATCATTATTGCTACTACTACTGATAATACAAATTACACAAATAAATCATTGAGACTATAGAAAGCGAATGTAATAATTAAATGAGTCAAGTAGAATTCAGAGAGGACTCTATCATTACGTTTGATCAACAAAAGAAGAGTATGCATTGATGAAAGCTACAGATATGTTTTCAAAATAAACTGTAAACCCCGCAGAAGGTGGAGAAAAGTTTCAGAGAGATGGAAAGTGAGAAATGGGAAAACAGCAATAAAGGATGAGATTTAATTTAGATAAATGCAACGGAATACACAGAAGGGATGCCAAAGAAAGAAACAAATTGAAGAGTATTGGTTAGAGAACACCTTTTGGAGATTAACTATGGATTATTATGGGAGAGAATCTTTGCTATATGACAGAGAAGTGAAAACTAAATGAAATATGTCTTGTAGTAAATAAAGAGGATTATTGACATTTTATCTACACACTCAGGGTTAATTTTTAGCAACCACAATAATTTTTAAAACAACAACAATAATTTTAATAGCTAGAAGCTATAGAATATTAGGTACACACTGGATGTTCTATTAAACTCTTTAGTATTAAACATTCAAGTAAATATTGAAGTAGTGTTACTATTGTCATTTTACTGATGGGGTATTATCTCTTAGAGATATTAAGTAATTTTTCAAGGTTGCAGAGTTATAAGTAGCGGAGCAAAGATGATATAAACTCTGAAAACTGATAGCATAAAATTTAAATAAGAGAAAATAAAAGGAAGCATACAAAAGCATTGGATGTTAATATGTAGGAATAAAGGGTTTCAGTAAGACATGATTTTCACAAATGACAAAATTTGCTAACATACATTGAGCATTAACTATGTGCTAATTACTGTTTTCCATACTTTACTAGTTTTTATTTGTTTAATCCTCAAAAATCGTATGTGTTAGAATTATCATTCCATTTTGAAAGTTAGGGACACAAAAGCAGGGAACAATTGTGTTAACTAGTCTTGGTTATATAGCTCGTAAGTGGTAGAGCTGAGAGCTGAATCTAGCAATCCCACTCCAGGCTCCATGAATGTGTGCTAGTTACCATTATGTTACACTGATTCTAGTATTGGGAAAAGGGGGCAAATATAGAATAGAATACAAGTGTAGAAATCAATTAAATGCAAGAAAATAGGAGTTACTGAAAAAGGACTGTGCCTGATACATAGTGTAATTATTAATAAATAATTATTAAATACATAGAAAATAATCTAAATGAGTGAAGTTTGGAATCGACATTCATTCATTGAGAAAATAAAAATAATAAACCGATATGCTATCTTTCTTCCTTTTCAACAATAGTTATTGAGCACATACTATGTGTTGAATACTCTTCTGGTGTGAGCAATACAATTTTGAAACACATAGGTCCTCTCTTCACAGAGCTTATATTCCAGGAAGTATAAGATAATATTTCACCAAAGCTCAGCTATTTACACTTTTATTCCTAATTATATTCTTCTAGTTAATTTTGAATCAAGACATAATTATATGATATAAAGTTAAACCAACTATATACCAACAATAATTAAATATGCAATTGTAACTTTAAAATATTTCTTTACATACATATTGTTTTATAGAAGAGAATAAGAACATCTTAAAAAGAAATATAGCCCAGACTTCATTTTAGGTACCCAGAGCTTTGAGATTCAAATTAAACAGATTTGAACATGATGCTAGACCCAATGCCATACATTTTGCTTGTCACATCATGTTCTGAGCTGAGTCTACTTAATTAGATCAGCATTTGGACCACATAGCCATCTGTGTGCATATTGTCGCAATTCCAAGCTATTATTTGTCCCTCCCTGAATACATTTACTCACTCCAACCCTTCCATCCCCTTTCAGCTTTTGGTCCACTAAGGTTTACGCTAACACTCATTTTTTAATCTGCTTCATGAAGAACTACCCTCAGTCAGTTGAAGCAGCAGTGACTTTAACTTTTCTGCTCTTGTTTCTTTGTTTTGTTTTCATCTTCCTCTCCCTGTCATCCTTATTCGTGAGGATAAGGATCTGGCACAAGCAGACATTTCCCAGAAGATATGAATTACACCCTTTTTCATAGATGTTAGAGTTTGTTTTTATTTTAAATGTTTTATTTTTCTATTAAATTAGAAAAAAATGGAGGAAGAATTAAATAAAATTTATAATTTCATATACATTCCTAAATTTCTAAATATCTCTGGGAGAAGATCTCTGGAAAAGCAAGCATTTTGTTAAACAATAAATTGACATTGATTAAGTAAAAAATTTAAAGCACACACTAACAGTGGACTTATGAAGCCTTGAAAACTTTGAGGCACTGAAAGATTCAAAATACCAAGATTCAAAGGAATTCCATGTTTTCTACTCTCCCTTGTTTGTAAGTCCCTCTCTGACACTAACGAAAAACACATTAAATCATTCAGTTCAGTGAAGTGTAACACTGCAAATGGTAATAATGTGTAGATGCAGTCCAAAAATCAAACTGAATTATAGTCAAGGCAAAACTTTCATTACATGAAAGAGTAACTATGGAAATCAATTAATGGAACAGATAAATCCAGCTGTGGGTCAAGTGAATCAAATCTAGCCGGTGTGTGTGTGTGTGTGTGAATTAAAAATGATCTTCATACAATTGAAATGATTCCACTAAAAACTGTTTAAATACTGGGATTACAAACAAATACTTTAGGACACAAATGCTTTCTGACTTAGAAAAAATGTCACAAGCCAAAAAACAAACAAACAAACAAAAAAAAACTACATCACACAAAATTTAAGAAATATGAAGTCTAGTTAAGAGACACACTAGCACACATCAGAAGCATTTGGTACATTTCTTTTGAGCTATTTTGCAATGAACGGATAGATGTTTGTGGGTTTCAAACATCTTTACGTTTATTTTTCATCCTTGTAATCAGGAGTATACTAAACAAATTTCACAACCAGTACTATACTGGTACTGATCGATTCAATCATGCCAGCTGAATATTAGTTTTAGTAACAGTCAGAATTTGCACAAATGTTGAAATTGTATTTATAATCAGCATTTTTTCAAATGTTTATGTACTTTTCAGAGAGAGAGCACACAAGGACATGTGGAAGGGAAGAGAGATAAGGGGACAGAGGATCTGAATTGGGCTCCACGCTGGCAGCAAAGAGCCCCATGGGGGGCTTGAACTCTCAATCCAGTAGATCATGACCTGAGCCAAAGTCAGATGGTAACTGAATGAGCCACGCTGGCACCCCAATAATCAGTATTTTGAAATGACTAGATCATACTGTATAGAATACATATAATTTGTAAGTCTTTTTAGTGTAATAAATATTATACAGTAATGTGCAAATTCAGAACTACATATTTTCTCTTATTTTATATTTCCTTACCCCTCCAAAAAGATATTAAAAAATAAGAGTTAGTTAAGAATGTTTAACATTCTTGATACATATTGTCAAATTACAAAAGAAAACTAAGTTATACAGAGATTGTGTGTGTGTATACAAAATCTGTTACTGTTTGCATATTTTAATACTTTTATAATTATACATATAAAATATATTCAGTGCATAATTTTTTAAATACTTGGGGAAAATACAGAAAATAAAACTTCATATAAGAAAGTTTACCCATTATTTACCTATAGAAAACAAAACCACTAATTTGTTTTTTTTAATATATGAAATTTATTGTCAAATTGGTTTCCATACAACACCCAGTGCTCATCCCAAAAGGTGCCCTCCTCAATACCCATCACCCACCCTCCCCTCCCTCCCACCCCCCATCAACCCTCAGTTTGTTCTCAGTTTTTTTTTTTTTTAATTTTTTTTTCATTTTTTATTTATTTTTGGGACAGAGAGAGACAGAGCATGAACGGGGGAGGGGCAGAGAGAGAGGGAGACACAGAATCGGAAACAGGCTCCAGGCTCTGAGCCATCAGCCCAGAGCCTGACGCGGGGCTCGAACTCACGGACCGCGAGATCGTGACCTGGCTGAAGTTGGACGCTTAACCGACTGCGCCACCCAGGCGCCCCTGTTCTCAGTTTTTAAGAGTCTCTTATGCTTTGGCTCTCCCCCACTCTAACCTCTTTTTTTTTTTTCCTTCCCCTCCCCCATGGGTTTCTGTTAAGTTTCTCAGGATCCACATAAGAGTGAAACCATATGGTATCGATCTTTCTCTGTATGGCTTATTTCACTTAGCATAACACTCTCCAGTTCCATCCACGTTGCTACAAAGGGCCATATTTCATTCTTTCTCATTGCCACATAGTACTCCATTGTGTATATAAACCACAATTTATCCATTCATCAGTTGATGGACATTTAGGCTTTTTCCACAATTTGGCTGTTGTTGAGAATGCTGCTATAAACATTGGGGTACAAGTGCCCCTATGCATCAGCACTCCTGTATCCCTTGGGTAAATTCCTAGCAGTGCTACTGCTGGGTCATAGGGTAGGTCTATTTTTAATTTTTTGAGGAACCTCCACACTGTTTTCCAGAGTAGCTGCACCAATTTGCATTCCCACCAAGAGTGCAAGAGGGTTCCTTTTCTTCACATCCTCTCCAGCATCTATAGTCTCCTGATTTGTTCATTTTGGCCACTCTGGCGTGAAGTGATATCTGAGTGTGGTTTTGATTTGTATTTCCCTGATGAGGAGCAATGTTGAGCATCTTCTCATGTGCCTGTTGGCCATCTGGATGTTTTCTTTAGAGAAGTGTCTATTCATGTTTTCTGCCCATTTCTTCACTGGATTATTTGTTTTTTGGGTGTGGAGTTTGGTGAGCTCTTTGTAGATTTTGGATACTCGCCCTTTGTCCAATATGTCATTTGCAACTATCTTTTCCCATTCTGTTGGTTGCCTTTTAGTTTTGTTGATTGTTTCCTTTGCTGTGCAGAAGTTTTTTATCTTCATGAGGTCCCAATAGTTCATTTTGCTTTTAATTCCCTTGCCTTTGGAGATGTGTCAAGTAAGAAATTTCTACGACTGAGGTCAGAGAGGTCTTTTCCTGTTTCTCCTCTAGTGTTTTGATGGTTTCCTGTCTCACATTCAGGTCCTTTATCCATTTTGAGTTTATTTTTGTGAATCAAAACCACTAATTTGAAAAGATATATGTGTCTGTATGTTTACTGAAGTATTATTAACAATAGCCAAAACATTGAAGCAACCCAAGTGTCCATTAGTAGATAAATTAAAGCAGATATGCTATACATACACAGTACAGTATTAGTCATAAAAAAGAAAATGCATTCTTGCCATTTACAACAATGTGGATGGACCTAGAGGGTATTATGCTAAGTGAAATATGTCAAACAGAAAGACAAATACCATATGATTTCACTTGTATGTGGAATCTAAAAATCGAAACAAACAAATAACTAAAAAAATAAAATAGGGACTCAGATGGAGAGATCCAACTGATGGTTGTCAGAGTGGGGGGCAGTAGGCAAAAATAGGCAAAGGGAATGGAGAGGTACAAACTTCAAGTTATAAAATAAATATGCCATGGAGACAGCACAGGAAAAAAAAAGTACAGCATAGGGAATATAATCAATAATATTTTAATAATTTTGTATAGTGACAGTTAGGAACCAGATTTATCTTGGTGAGCATTTTGTAATGTATATAATTG
Organism: Prionailurus viverrinus; assembly: GCF_022837055.1. Taxonomy (NCBI): domain Eukaryota; kingdom Metazoa; phylum Chordata; class Mammalia; order Carnivora; family Felidae; genus Prionailurus; species Prionailurus viverrinus. The sequence continues at coordinate 66,643,672 of NC_062564.1, read as the reverse complement.
TTAAATTACTGTGCTGTGAACCTGAAAATAATGTAAAATTGTATGTCAAATATATAATTAATATTAAAAAATAGGGGCACCTAGGTGGCTCAGTTTTTTAAGCATCTGACTCTTGATTTGTGCTCAAGTCATGATTTCAAAGTTTCATTATCAAGCCCTGAGTTGAGTTCTAATCTGGCAGTGCAAAGCCTGCTTGGGATTCTCTCTTTCCCTCTCTCTCTGCTCCTCCCTCACTCACACTCTTACTCAAAATAATTTTTAAAAACTTAAAAAAAATTAAAAAAGAAAGTTTATCCATAATCCCTTACTGAAATATTTTATACACATTTCAAATAATTATATAATGAGATTTAAACTATGCTAAATATGTGTGCATGAATATATATGTGTGTATGTATATATAAATATAAGCATATGTATATATGTATTGCAGCATGAAACATACACAGATAATGTTATTTCTACAGGCTTCTAAACTTTTTCTCAACAATAAGGTATGAGGCATACTTTCATATCATTACCCGTATTTTTATCCTCTTTTTAATAATTATACTATGTTATATTCTGTAGGTAGATATGAAACACTTATAATTTATATAGTGAACCTCACAGTTTTGATATCTTTGTCATTTCCATCTCTATTATAATTTATTCTAAATAAATTGTAAGTTGTATATAAGTAACATACAGATAATTAACAAATTGATTATTTTTTAAAATAAATCCCTATAAGTGGAATATGTGAAACTAATTTTGTGACAAAGTAAAAATATTTATTCATATCTGAAGTCTGACCTCTCAAAATGAATACCAATTTTCAATTTAATAAACTGGACAAGAAAATGTGTGTTGGTCTGGCCCCTGCTGACAGTATGTATTATCATTAAATACCACACACACACACACACACACACACACACATACATGCACACTTTGACAATTAAAGAAGTGCAAATGTTTGCCTCATTGCTTTAATTTGCATCTTAATCATTATTTATATTACATTATTATAATGAAATAATTATGTGCATTTTCTTAATTATTTAGAATAATTGAATGTTTGAAGTAAACTAGATGTATAATGACCAGATAATGGTAACAAAATTTATATTAGATCCACAATGATTAAGTACAATGTTAAACATTTATTTTCCTGCCATATATGTCACAAATAATTTTTATAGTGGTTTATGCTATTGAGTCATATTCATAAATATGCAATTTAATTTAACAAATATGCTTCAGTATTTATTCTTTTGGTGTTCTTCTTACAAAAATTTTCCAACCTGTAATTAAAGTGAATTTATTTTCTATTAATTCATTTATTTCCTTTTTTTGTCTTTTGGAACCATTTCAAATTAAATATCCTATAAGATATGAGGTAAAGAGTATAAAAATGTGTATGATTTTTAAATATTTCACTATAGAAACTTTACTATCATTTTGATTTTTAGGTTCAGCTATAAAAGTGTAAACACAAAAGATTTTATACATTCATAGCCATTGAGAAGAACCAGTCTAGAATTGGTGGCTTTGCAATATCACCAGAAACCTAGAATCCTTCTTTTTTTCACTGCTTATATTCTCCATCTTCAAAACCATCCTTAATCCAAAATAACTATTAATCAATCTTAACATCCCACACAAACAGAAAGGAAGAAAATGAAATAAAAATTAGCCTTTCTGGAAATTCCATACCTAGTTTTAAATATATACCTATGTGGTATATATAGATTACTGTGTGTGTGTGTGTGTGTGTGTGTGTGTGTGTGTACAATGCAGTAATAACATTTGGACTGGTATTGAAAGGCATTAAATTAATTAAATAAACCTTTCCTTATAATAACTGTTTTAACTAGTTGTCTTTTTTTTTTTTGCATAAGGAACTACCTTAAAGTTTAGTGGCATAAAGAGGCAAATATTGTATTAAATCATGATTCTGTAGGTCAGTATTGCAGGCTCAACTCAACTATGAAATTACTCTTTTCCATGACATTCACTTTGTAGCATTCTGCTAGTAAATGCACTAGACTGATAGATGCAAGAAATGTTCATTTACATGTCACCTCAGCGCTCTTCTATAGGTCATTGTATCTCTACACTGGCCTTGGACTTTCTCACAGAATACTGATCTCTGAGTGTTTGCACTTCTTACATATTAGTTTGCTTGCCATTTTAATTTCACATTTTTCAGTAAGACTTGCAATTTTATAGGATTTTTCACCTTTTAGTTACGTTTATGGACAAGTTAATAGAAATATTTAATTATGTTGGTGATAGAGTGAATGGCATCTTTCTTTGATTGTATTTTCTAAATGTTAATTGCATTACAATCAATAGTACTGCTTGTGTATTCTTGAACCCAATATCCTTCTCAATTATAATGCTTTTAATTGAGATCTTTAGGTTTTCTAGATATGCAATTACATCATTTGCAAATAATAATTGACTTTTCTATCATTATTTCTTACTGATTTTATTAGCCTTATTATGGTAATTAATTCAAAATAAACAAATTACAGAAGTCATGAACTACTTCTTTTCATGCAGCACTAATTTTTTGGGAGAAACATTTACATCACTAGACACAGCTCTATATTCTGTTCATACTGCAACCTTTTTAATATGTTGCAAGATATGGAAACAGGGAACAACATGAGTAGGAAAAAAATGTAGTTGACTTAAGAATGTTTTCTTCACTTTCCTGGAATAGAAGGCCAGACTTTCCTTTTTTTGTATATTATAAACTCTTCCTAGGAAGGTAACTTTTGTTCATTTTATGCAAAGGTATGTGGAAAAAACATTCTGACAAAATTGAATTCACTTTCATGATGAAAACACTCACCAAACCAGGAAAAGATGGGGACTTCCTTTACATGACAAAAGGTATTTATGATTTGTTATGTTTTTGTTTTTATTCATCTCAAAGTATTTTCAAATTTTCCTAGTAGATTCTTCTAATACACTTTTAATACACTTTTAAGAGTGTATCATTTAATTTCCACATATTTGTCAATTTACAGTTCTTTTTTTCTTTTATTGATTTTAACTTCATCCCATTGAGGTGTGAAGTTTTCAATTAACATACAATCTTCAATTGTATTACTGTATAGTCCCCAACAATACTGTAGACATATATTTTATAACTATTTCTTTCTTCAATTCTGTCAATGTTTGCTACCAGTACATTGCTGCCAATGTATGTTGGATTCTATTGTTTGCTGCATATATGTTTATAATTGTTACATCTTCTTGATGAATTGGCACTTTTATCAATATATAATGCCACTCTTTACCTCCTCTAACACATTTTGTCATAAAAATATTTTGTCTAACATTAGTATAGCCATCCCAGCTCCCTCTTGGTTAATGTTTATGTGGAACATTTTTTTCCATTCCTTCACTTTCAACATATTGGTATTTTTAAATCTACAGTGAATCTCTTAAACAAAATATAGAGTTGACCATGTTTTTTAAATCCATTCCACCAATCTCTGCCTTTGACTTTAGAGTTTAGTTTGTTTTCATTTAACATAATTACAGATAAGGAAGGACTTCTGCTACTTTGCTGTTTGGTTTCTATATATCTTATACCCTTTTCGTCTTTCATTTCCTCCACTGCTTCTTTTTAGTTCAGTGCATTTTCTGTTGCAAATTATATTGATTCCCTTCTCATTCCCATATTTTGATTACAATGGTGATTACAGTTAATGTTCTAAATTTGTAACAATGTGGTTTGAATTGATACCAATGTAATTTCAATATCATATACTAAATCTATCCCTGTCCATCTCTTTCCTCCATCCCTTTATGCTGTTATTGTCACAAATACATATTTATACATTGTGTAACTATTAACATAAATTCATTACTGTTTTGTAAATTTGTCTGTTAAATAATTTCAGAAACAAAAGAAAGTTACAAACCAAAAATATAATAATTCTACCTTTTATTGTTATCTATGTAATTATTTTTACCAGTGATCTCTGTTTCTTGGCTACAAGTTACTGTCTAGTGTCGTTTTGTTCAGCCTGAAGGACTCCTTGGTGATTTCAATTGCCCTATCTTCAAATTTGCTGTTTCTTTTTTCTTCCTGCTAATATCTTCTGTTGAACCTCTCTGGGGATGTAAGACCAGATTATGAAAATTTTTCCTTTGAGCTATTTATTTTTCAATTATAGCAATTCTATTTGTTTGTTTGTTTGTTTTACAATTATATCTCTTACTGATATTCCTTACTTTTTCATACATCATTCTCTTGATTTCCATTATTTCTTTATTCACGTTTTCCTTCAGCTCATTGAGCATCTTTAAAAATAGCTAATTTAAAGTATTCATGTAATAAGTCTATATTTGGATTTCTTCAGAGATTTCTGATTTTGCTTCTTCCTATGAATGGGATATGTTTTCATGTTTCTTTGGCTATTTTATAATTTTTTTTTTGAGAACTGGATATTTTAAATATTGTAATATGATATGTCTGTAAATTGTGTTCTCCTCTGTCCCCAGAGATTGCTGATGTTACTTGTTGAGGGCTGCAGCTGTCCATTTGATAAGTGACTTATCAAAACTTTTTTTTTTGGGGGGCGCCTGGGTGGCGCAGTCGGTTAAGCGTCCGACTTCAGCCAGGTCACGATCTCGCGGTCCGTGGGTTCGAGCCCCGCGTCAGGCTCTGGGCTGATGGCTCGGAGTCTGGAGCCTGCTTCCGATTCTGTGTCTCCCTCTCTCTCTGCCCCTCCCCCGTTCATGCTCTGTCTCTCTCTGTCCCAAAAATAAATAAAAAACGTTGAAAAAAAAATTTAAAAAAAAAAAAACTTTTTTTTTTTACAAAGACTGTATATTTTATCATGTGTGATCACTGAAGTCTTCGTTCTATTATCAGATCAGTCAGAAAAAAAAAAAAGATGTTCTCTATTTCTTTAAATTATTTTTACAAATGCTAGAAGTCATTTGAGCCAACCTCTGCACCAATCCCCCAGTGAAACAACAGGCAAATTAATGTGCCACTTCTGATCTTTATAGGGTAACATTCATATTGTCCACACGGTCCCCAGCAAGCCACACTGGGAATGTGTGCTGCCATCCACACAGCTATCTACACTTGAGTTTGGTAGTAGGAATGGTGGCTCCTATGTGGAATGCTTTACCAACCTATTTATTCATCAAGCACTCTCCTGGACACTACAATTGTTTCACCAGAATCCAGAGTCCTGAAATAGTTTATTTTGACAATTCTTGCCAGTTCAATAGTTGTTTTAGTAGGGGGAATCCTTTCTGGGAGCTTCCTATTCCACCATCTTCTGTAATATTCCACAGGGTAATTTTGAAACAAATAAGAAAAACAGTCAATAAGAAAGTTTAAAACTCTGAAATTCATATCAGTAATGAACGTTTAAAGGGAACTGTGGAATAAAAGCAATTGAACTGAAAGGAAGAATTAATTTGATAAAACAGTCTAAATCTTCAAAGAGCAGTAAAAGAACTGTGAAAAGCAGATGAACAGGAAACAACTTCAAGTTCTGGATCTGTCCTTAGGTAGCTGATTGATTCTGACATACCATTTAATAGCTGAAAACTTTATTTTTGGAATAAAGAGATTGCGATTTTGAAATTTGAAATTTACATAAAAACAAAAAGTATTAATTTTTTTCAAAAGTTTTCCTTTTAAATTATGCCTTACTGTAGCCTTTAATGCATACATAAAAAGATGATATTCCATATAAATTGCTTGTACAAATATTTTCACTATTGCTCATACGCTGCTCAACATTTGTTGAATGTTTAATATGTACTACTTAGTACTGGTCACATGAAATAAGTCTTTTCAGCTCAAAGACAAGACAAAAGCAGTCTGCATTTTTTTCTGCCTCAATCTTCACCCCTTGTATTTTAGAGAAGAGAGCACTGTTTTTCCCAACCAACAACCTGTGCTGTGATAACTTGGAATCTGCTGTATAAGTTGCAGGATATTTTCAGATATAGCTTTTCATTATTTAACTAAAATAATCTGCAAGAAACACATTAATATATTCACATTTAAGATATGCAAAGTGAATGTAATTTTGGCCATTTCTTTTGTAGTGCATAAAATATTGAGTTTCTATAGAATACAATTATAAAAATTTATGTTAATTTGTACATTTATATGACTATTTTTATAATGCATATAACATGTTACTAATTACAAAATAAAAGATTTCTACTTAAAATGTATGTTTCAGTTACATATTCAATTACATATTCTATTAACAATGATGTGATTTTGAGCTTGTTATTTCTTTTTCAAGTTCTAGTTCATTGTTTCCTCAAAATTAATGCTAAAATTCTAAACTAATAAATGGTAATGAAGCATATTCTTTATGTCTGGAATTAGGACTGAATTAAACCTGCATTCATTTGCTTTCCTTCTTTAGAATGTGATTTAAAAGCAACTATGTTTTATTTTTTTTGTAGTTTTTTGAAAACAACCTATTCTAAAAGTAAAAAAAGTACCTTTATTCTAAGACCATGTTTCAAGTTTAATGAATATTTGATCATATGTGCATTCATGATTTGATGTATTCTGTTACATCAAAGCATCAATAAAGGAAAATATGTACTTTATTTGGACATATGTTATCAATGATTTTAATTTTATTCATATGGGTGACAAAGATACTTGGGATCCACTGGAATTAATACTTTACATTTTCTTAAATGTTATTCTCACTCGGAAAAAAAATCTTAAATGTATGTGAAAACATTTTCGCAATGTAACTTTCTAAAGCAATGTAAATCTAAAGCAGTATTTTTCCTAAAAAGAAAACAGAATTATTTTAATATCTGATTATAAAAATTGAGAAGAAAACTAAATTATAGCTTTATCATTTAGTATAAAATCAGAACAAGTTTTAGGTAAAACAAAATGTGATTTTACCAACAATACATTTTGTTATCCAAAAGCACATCTGTAAAACCTTTTGTAAACCAAAGCAGTGAAAAGCAGAGTATCCCCCACTTTCTGAAAGTTTGCATTAGGCCACTTCACTTTTACAAAGGACCTGTATCAGTACTTGTGTTTGCTAAATGAAAGGAACCTAAGGAAAATTTTCACTTTTTTACTCCACTAACGTAGTAGGTCTTTTGTGAAAGTGAAGTGACCCAATGTGTACTTCCAACTTTCGGAAAATACCTGTATCACTCTGTATTTTCATAATGACCATTTATTCTTTTTTTAATTAAAAAAAGTTTTTTATTGTTTATTTATTTTTGAGAGAGAGAGAGACAGATCATGAGCAGCGAAGGCGCAGAGAGAGAGGGAGGCACAGTATCTGAATCAGGCTCCAGGCTATGAGCTGTCAGCACAGAGCCCAACTCTGCACTTGAAAACACGGAGCACGAGATAATGACCTGAACCAAGGTTGGACACTTAACCAACTGAACCACCCAGGCTTCACTGTGACCATTTATTCTTCCAGATGATAATGCTCTAAACAAATATTCCGTATTATCTTTCTTATTCAAAATATAAGTTAAAGATTTTATCATATAAGTATGTGGTTAGAGGACTATTGAGTTGACTTAAATAGTTGTAAATTGATTCATTTGGATATGATATTTAAGCGATACTTGAATACACTGTGTATGGAATAACTATTACGCCATAGTTCAAACGTGGTTTTATGTTCTGATACTTGGTATAAGAAACAGTCAGTTGTAACGCAGGTACCATTACATGCTGATTGGATTGATATTATACATTCATTGCCTACATATAAATATGTTAATATACTTACAATGATATAGTTCGTAAAGTATTTGTTTGTGTTATTCCTATTACAGTATCTTATGTACTTCCTTAGTACATATTTAAATATGTTTCAAAGCAGGCAGAGATATATTCTGAAATTGGTGGTACTAATACAATCTTGAAGGGTTGACCATGGCATTCTCCTACTTAAAACTATTGATGGTTTCCCTTGATATACAAAATAAAATTTAAGCTACTTTATAACATTGGAATTAATTGTTGCATGACACTCAGTATGTAAATAAAACTATTTCAAAATTTAAAAATTACCTTAGTCAATGAAAGTGTAAGTGTGCCTGCAGTTGATGAGGGCAATAGAGACATTAATTACATAATGATTATCACTTCTCTTTTATTATTAGGTCAATCTAGCTCATTTGAAGTTTATTTGAAGTTGCCTCTCCTAACATTGCAAATCCTCCTCCCTGTGCTTAGTCATGGAATCTTTAGGAGGCTCCCACAGATGTAGCAATTTATTAGCGGCCGTTTATCTATGGGCAGCCACACAGTCATCCCCCGAAATGACATGCCACCCCAGAGTGTCATTTTAGAGTAAACTCAGGATTTTCTACATTCTACTTATTATTTCTTGTGACATCCTAGAATGAGAGAATGGAATCAGTCCTGCTGATTATCAGACTTTGATAACAACCGTAGATATATGACTGGCTCCAAAGGTAGCAAACATTTTTCCACAGGCCACCCCTGCTTCAGGCTGCTAAAACAGCCACCTTTGGAGTGATTTCTCTTGTCATACCAATGATGTCTTCAGATCCATTTTGCTGTTCTGCCTTACCTTGAAAAGATTATTGGGGTCACCAAGGTGGCTCAGTTGGTTGGGTGCCTGACTCTTGATTTCAGCTCAGGTCATGATCTTGGGATTTGTGAGATCAAGACCCACATCTGTGCTTCCAGCACAGAGCCTGCATGGGATTTTCTCTCTCTCAGAATAAATAAACATTTTTAAAAGTAAAAAAAAACAAATAAATAAAAATATTATTAACTTAACTGATTGCGAAACCTCCCTTGTTGTATGACAGAAACCAAAACAAAGCTGAACTCTGCTTCCTCCAGTCCTTCCTCTATGTATCAGAACAACTGATACATAGTTGCAATGGACTGAATTGTGTCCTCAATTCATGTGTCAAAGCTGTGATCTCCAATACCTCAGAATGTAAGTATATTTGGAAATAGGCATATGAAAATGGTAAATCCATTGAGATGAGGCCATTAGGGAGGGGTCCTAATCCATTATGACCTGTGTCCTTACAAACAGAGAGAGAGAGAGAGAGATGCCAGGATTGTGCATACACAGAGTGACAGTTGTGTGGGGCCACAGTGAGAGGGAGTTACCTACAAACAGGAAGCAAGGACCCAGGAGAAACCAAACCTACCAACACCTTGATCTTGGAATGCTAGCCTCTGGAACTGCGGGAAAATCCATTTCTGTTAAGCTTCCCAGTCTGTTACCTTGTTATGGCAGCCCCAGATGGCTAAGTTCTCCTTTGTTGTGGCAAGTTAGTAAACCTAAATTTGTTTGACTACAGGTTTGTTCCTGGTGGTCTTGACCTGATGGGCTTTATCACCCTTTCCTGAGGTTCAAAACATCCTTAACGTCAGGCAGCACCATTTGAAACAAAAATCCCACACCTCTCTCTCTCTCTCTCTCTCCCTTTCATTTGATACAGTTTTATTCCCTCCACATATGTAGACAGACCTTTATAACAATAATCTTTTGATGAGTTGCTTTATGGGTAATCTCAGACTCCATGTTGCTGAACAATTTATAGAGATTATATATACATTTTTAATGCATAATATTAAATATACTAAATTAACAATGAATCTGTAGGTCAGAACTTCATAAAGCATAAATTAATTTCTGAATTACCTACTATAATATTGAGATTTATAATATATACAATGATCCAGCCTTACATTCATTTCAGTCATTGGCCTTCCCCTTTTTTTCAACTTGAACATATATTATTGCCTTTATATTTTAAAAACATAAACAAACAAATAAATAGATAAAAACCCAAACAAGTTTTCATAAGAAATAAATCCAACTCAAAATTTTCTAAGCAGATTCAACCATAACAAAAATCTGAACACAGCATTAATACCCTATGAAAATGCACTTTGGGAATTTTAAAATAAATTTTGGAAGAACTGATTGCTAGCTCTTGTCAAAGTTTTATTACAAACTTGTGACAAGGGACTAATGACCAAGAAAGGCAATTCAAGATTTCTTATCTGATAAATAATTTTTACAGGAAGAAAAGTTGGTTAAAAACACTAGTAAACTAGGTACCAAGAAAAAAGAAAAAATAATCTTGTTTTATTACAAACTGATGTTTACCTAGGCAGTTTGAAGAAAAATTCTATCACAATCAACTGCTTAACTCTACTTTCAGTAATGCTACCTTTTTGTTAATCATATGAGACAACTCCCCCCACCCCCCAAAACACACATACATTATCTTTCTCAGGTCTGAGACCATCTTCTTTCTCACCGTGACCTACTTGAGGTCTACTCTGTGCTTTTGCTCATGCTGTTGTGTCTCGCATTTTTTTTTAATCTAACTCATTTTTTTTTCTTAAAAATTCAGACATCATTTATTCTTCAAATAGTCATCTATCCTTTATAGAAGCGTTTCCTGAACTTCAGATTGGGTTTATTCATCTGTATAATCCAATAGTCCTATTTATAGCTCTACTATAGTATTTAAATATTCTATTACATTTAAAAATTATACTATTTGCAATGATCTTTCCAATAAATTATACACTCCGTGGAAACAGGTATGGCATCTTATGTATATTCGTAACTCTGTATTCATATTTATAAATTAACTTACATATAAATTTATATTTATGTCAACTCTATATGAAGCACAATGTAGACAAATATTAAATGAGTGTTGAAATGAACTAAACCTGTTTGTGATAGCCAATTAGAGAAGATAAAAATATTTATTTTTATGAAGTGTGGGAAATGTTTTTTTCCTACAAAACCCTACCTATATGTATTATTAGCAAAACAAAACAAAAACTTACAGAAGATGTACTGATTTTGAAAGAAAAGAATAGTCTTAAAGTAGGAAAGCCGAAGGGACTCCATATTAGAAAGACTCTATCTCTGTTGTTTTCTTGCTAGGCCCCATTTGCTCATGTTCCATATTTTGCCTCTGAATAAGCCAAAAAAGCTATGTTCCCACTTATAGGGGGAAGCAAGGAAGTTAATCATTTTCAGAGTTTTGTCCTAGGCCGCAAACAGCTGATAACACCTAAGGAGAACAAGATCCCAAACACATTCCAGGATATTAGCATCAGACAAACCTCATTTGATGTTGGCATCAATACCCTTACCTTCCATAATTTATGGAATAACACCTATTGTTCACCTCAGACTCATCTTTGATTGAACCCTATCATGCAATCCTGAAAAAACACATATCCTAGATCCTTTCCCAATAAAATTCCCTAACCCCATACAAAGACAAGACTCTTTCTTATTTCCTTTCCAAGTTTCCCAGACACTCCATCTACTATTCTCCATCTGTCACTCACCCTATTCAATAAATACTTTCACTCGTTCTGGCTATATTTGATTTCCATTCTGTGTGAAGCCAAGGATCCTCCTGGCTACTCTGTGGGTCCCTCCTCTGGGTCCTCAGGCCCAACCTGCCTGCATCAACTTCTTTAGGATGTCATAGGGGGAAAAATGTACAATATTAGAAGAAATCCTATATTTTAAATTGACCTAAGCTTCAGTTGGACTGGACAATAAGTACATTAGGAAACCATGAAGGAAATTCATTTTTTGACTGAAAGTCAAAAGGCCTTGGTCTGAATTCCAAATCTGTGCCTGGACCACTTTGTGCTCTGTGATTTGGTTGGGTCCTGTCTTTTGAATTTCAGTTTACTCACTTATAAAATAATAAAATAACACTGACCTTGCCAACCTTCTTTGCAGGGTTTCTGTGAATACCTAAAGTTAAAAAGTTTACAAAATACTTAATCATTATAAAATATGTATTTTTTAATTTGGTTTAATGATTATTATAATAGTATTTAGATTGTAATAAAGGTGAAAGAATTCCACTTTTTACTTTTACTCTTTTTTTTTCTTTTTGAATAATAGGTTTATGGGGCTATTTATCATGAGTCGTTGACTTTATGTCAGTGAGGTGGGTTTAATTTGGAATCAAACAAGGATGGACCAAAAAAAAAAATGTCTTAATCACTAGCACCTATTGAAGCTTAACCAACAACATCTATAAAATCATCAGGTAAAAACAATATTCTAAGAATGAACATATATTAGCTTATAAAAGTATAAGGATCTCAAAATAAGCAGCTGTCTGGAAGGCAATAATTATTTTATTTTACAGGTAAGAAAGCTTTGATCTGTATTATTTTTTTACTTATTATTTAATAAAATTATTTAACTTAAAAGGGATATAATTTGTCATTATTTTTTTAAAAAAATAGAGAAACAGGTCACCTCGGTGGCTCAGTTGGTTAAATACCTGATATCGGCTCAAGTCATAGTCTCGAGGTTGGTGGATTTGAACCTGCATCAGGCCCTGCTGTCAGCGCAGAGCCTGCTTGAGATCCTCTGTTGCCCTCTTTTTCTACCTCTTCCCAAATCGTACATGCTCTCTCTCTCTCTCTCTCAGAAAAATAAATAAGCATTTAAAAAATAAAGAGAAAGAGTTATCTAAAAATGCTACTGAAATAATAAGTACTAGAAAAAAATTGGAAACTATCTAATTGCCAATTGAATGCTTTTTCATTAGAATAACTCAAACCATGGATAAGAGGAAAATTAGTAGGAAATATTACTGGATATTTGCTAAAACTGAGGTGTTTCTTTTACTTTCATTCTTCTTACAAATGTATATAGCATTTAAAATAATATTTTGGAGGGCTCCTGGGTGGCTCAGTCAGTTAAGTGTCCAGCTCTTGGTTTGGGTTTGGGTCATGATACACTGTTCATGAGATGGAGCCCCATGATGGGCTCTGCACAGACAGTGTGGAGTCTGCTTAGGATTCTCTCTTTCTGCCCCTTCCCCACCCACTCTTGCATGTGTGCTCTCTCTCTCTTTTAAAATTAATAAATAAACATTTTAATAAGCAAAATATTTTTAGATTAAATATGGTTTATAAATATTTTTGCATTGTAACAAAAGTGATTTTAAAGTTAAAACAAGAAAATGTGCACTTAACGAGTTTTATAGAGGTCATTGCTATCACTACCTGAAAAAGAAAAAATCTGAATGGACTAGCTTGTTTAAATTAATAAGCTAATAGCATCATCCAGGGTAATCCAAATCATACATTCTGAACAAGGTTCCCATAATTAATCTTTGCAGGCTAAAATCATTTCATTAGCAATATCAAACAGCTAATACAGCAGTCTTTCACTAAAAGAATACATATAATAATAGTAAAATATCTATACACACAACTATTGGTCATCAATTCTTAGATTAACATTACTTTTATACAGATTGTAGTTAGTGCTATAATAATACTTATTTTACCATACACTTATTCTAATGATTCTAATGCATTTATTTAACCAAAAAATATCTCCACAAAAATTAATTTGTTTCTTTCTATGAATTAATTTGTTCAGAGAGAAATACCTTTCTAGAAATACAAATTGAGTCTAATTACAATAGTTACATGATACTTTTCACTTCTCAAGCAAGAAATTTAATTTTCACACATCAGAAGAACATTGTATTGAAATGAATTTTAAACCGAACTTCTTGGCCAAAATCCTATTATGGAAGCAACAACATGCCTTACTGAAAAAAAAATGTTTATGCAGTTAATGACTCTACCTCTTCCCCACTCATACATGCTCTCTCTCTCTCACAAAAATAAGTAGGCATTTAAAAAATAGAGAGAAAGAGTTAAAAATGCCAATGATTTGTTTTTACCAACAAATTTGTAAATTATAACAATACGTTTATTAGAAGATACATTATTGAAAAGGAGAAAATAGTATAAAACTTTGAATTTGTATTTCACTCATGACTCTATAAATGCCTCAATGGCATAAAACTTTAAAGCATGAAGATTGAAGTATGTACTACATATAATACTTCTGTATAAAATTAACCTATGAAAATTAAACAATTTAATATGTTTATTCCAAAACCTTATTTCAATGTTTCCTCATAAAACCTTGCTATTTTGGTGTTGTTATGCCAAATATACTGATTAATGAAAGTTTTCAATTTGCTAACATATTTCGTTCTGATTTTGTAAATTCAATTTTATTACACAGTGGAACACAAGCATTACTAATTTTTTGATGATGATATAAAATAATAGAATATATTCCATTGTACAAATGGAGAAAATTTAAAAGAAACCTATGATGATATTTGGTCTCTAGACAGTGTCTTTGTTTCATTGGTGCTTGGGGTTAAAACTTGATAACATTGAAATGGAGAATAAAGACAAAAAAGAGGAAGAAACATTAAAAACTAATAGATATTCATTTCCCCCACAAAAATACTTTTAAAGTTTTGTGAAGGTAAAGGTATACTTTATCAATAACAGACCTTTAATGCCTGCCCACAAAATTCCAGATGGTAGAAAGCTAAAGTGAGCACATATTATTACAATGTGGAATTTTACAGATGGAAGGGAAGTTACACATTTCAAATCTTAAGACTTCAGCACAGAGGCATCCAGAATCCTGTCCCAAATTCAGAGGCAAAGAAAAGATTGTGGCCCTCGTCTTCCTTGTAATATATCTAGATCTCTTCTCTATCACATTTTTTCACCCTTGTCTACTTTAGAAATCTAGAAGACTTCTCAAAGTGTAAGCTTATATAAAATAATTTAATCCTTTGCATTATATCACTTCTTTACTTAAATTTTACCTAAAATAAGAGGTTGTTTTACAGTTTATACATGCACTCAATATTTGCTAAAATAACACTCCACTTTAAGAGCGTATTCCCATATTTAATGCATAATTAGTTGTACTTCAATACATTAAAGGTATTAACAAAAATAATAAAAATAAGAAACCCACAAAAGCTTGAACAAGTGTCAGCCCTGAGTCAGAGGGAAATGATTCTACTGTTGGATGTCCCTTTTAAAGCTGTTTCATGCCGTGTGCACCATTTAGAGACTGTACTCTTTACTTACACCATGTAAGATCATTTACATAAATTATTTTTCAAGTTCTCAAAAACACACAGATTTTATGTTTGCTTTCTTTGCTTCTAACACTTTCCCCCTTTTCTAATGATTAAACATGCATATATATATATTTACATATATATATTTGTAAATATATATATATTTGTAAATACATATAAATATTTGTGTGTGTGTATATATATATATATATATATTTTTTTTTTTTGTAATTAGGGAAAGGGAGATGAATTGTATAATAGGACAAAAAAATAGTTTTTATCTGGTTATTTGCCTACCAGGCATGAACATGATGTCAATTCTAGATCTATGGAAATATATATTAGGAGTATTTATTCTAAATAGATTTTTATATGCTAAATTTACATAAAACTATGTACAATATTATACAGAATATTTATGAAATGTCAAATGTAAAATAATGCTAATAATTCACTAATTTACTTTTCCTTGTGGCATTTATCACAACTGCTATAATATCACTTAAATACATGAAAAATCCAATATGCATTGATTATAACCTATAGTCAAACAAAAATTTTCCAGTGTTTTACCTCAAACACATCTGTTGTTATTTTTCATAACATCTAAAAAAACAAAACTAAACAAAACAAATGAACAAACACAAAGCAGAAACAGACCCATAAATACAGAAAAAAAACTAGTGGTTGCCAGAGGGGAGAGAGTGGGGAGGAAGGGCGAAATAGATGAAGGGGATTAAGAGATACAAACCATTAAAAAATAATTAAGCCATGGAAATGAAAAATACACCATAAGGAATATAGTCAATAATATTTCAATAATGTTGTATGGTGACAGACGCTGACTACACTTACTTACGGGGGTAGGCGTTGAATAATATAGAGAATTGTCAAAGAACTATGTTGTGCACCTAAAATTAAAACTATTAAATTAATAAAACTAATACAGTTGTATGTCAACTATGCTTAAATAGTAATACACACATAAATAAATAAAACTGTAGGCACATTTAAAAAGAGAGAGAGAGAGAGAGAAAGAGAGAGAGAATGCTTGCCTTTCTCCAAATCGTGCAGGAAAAAAATAAGGACCATTGACGTAATGATCCTTATTGTGTCATGGTCCTTACTGAATCATGTTCCCATCACTGTGGAGGAAGAATGTCATCCTCAGATGGGCCAGATCTGAATCACTGTAAGCCTCAGAAAATAAGAGTGAAAGAAAAAGCAGTTCTCTACAACGGTTATACTCAAAGTTTATCTTAGATATACATTTATTATCAGCTATACCTCAGACCTATTCAATCAGGAACTTTTTGGTGAAACTTAGCAATATGAGTTGTTATTTTGTTTTCATTGTTTTTATTTTTTTTTAAATGTTTATTTGTTTTTGAGAAAGAGACAGAGCATGAGTGGGAGAGAAGCAGAGAGAGAGGGAGACACAGAATCTGAAGCAGGCTTTAGGCTTGAGGTGTCAGCACAGAGCCCGACGTGGGGCGAGGGGTGCCTAGTAATCTGAGTTTTAATAAGCTATCTAGATGATTCTGATAGCTACTCAAGTTGGAGAATCAGTGCCGTGGTATAAAATATGGATTTTAGAAATAAAAGAATATAGCAATGATGGGTGACAAAAATAACAGATATTCATCATAATCTCTTCAATAAAATATTTGTGATGTGTAAATATGTGTGTGAGTATATATATGTGTGGTTTTATTACTGAACAATTTGTTTTGTTATTTGACAAATAGTTGAATCCTGTATTCATTTATATCATTCTTCTGCATAGAATATTCAGCTTTATTTCTACATTATTATAACTTTATTTCTTTGATTAAAATAAATGAAACTCATACATATTACAGATATATAAAAATTATGAGACATACTTCTTTCCATTTTCTGTTTCCCTAATTATTATTTTTTAAATGCTGCAAATAAAACACCTTACCAATGGCATTGTGAGAGATTCATGGACCCTTATCTAACCAAATAACCATAATTAGTAAAAATTTATTTTTTGAAAATGAATGTCTTTAAATTGAACTAAAGGCATACAGCAAATGGAGATACAATTACTCTAGGAGATGAAGAGATCTACTACTAAATATCAATAAAAACAGAGGAAGTCTGTGGCATTTGAATGAAAACCCCTTCCCTCGTTCCTGAACTCAGCAAGATGCAAGCTCTACACTGTATATATGCACCAAAGAAATGGCACTGCCTGTCTCCCCCGCTATAAGTCTAGAGCTACACTTTCTTCCCAGGAGGGGAAGGTCACCATCATTTCTCATTTTCTTCAGCTCCATAATAAAGAGGCTCTTTTCTAGGCAAGCATGGGTGAGAAATCTGAGTTCCCTTCTTTTCCCAGTCCCCACCTCTAGGGTGCAAGAATGTTGGGCTCAACTGCATTCATCACTACTCACTCATCCAATGAAATTCCTACATTAGAAGACACAATGTGAGAAGATCAAGGCAACAACCCCAACCCAACAAACCTCTTACCAAGGTTCTGTCTGTCACTAAGAGAGAAATGGGATGCTATTCTCACCACCAGAACAAGTGCAGTAGCATAGAATTCTGCCTAGGCAAGCCACAAGGGAAAAAAAAAATCTCCATAGCAGTCTCTAAGGTGACTAACCTATTTGGAACAGAATATGGGGAAGTTCAGGCCTAAGGGGGCTGTTGAAAACAGTGAAAATTTTAGTGGTGAACAATTAAAATGAGTTGATAACTCCATGATAACATTAACATTCCATGAAACAATAGCCAAGCGAAACACCTAACAGAGAAAATAGGGAAAGAAATAGCTAAAAGGAGACTTTGCAGGATTGAAGCAAGACTCAAAGTATACATCAAAATTATGCTTCCAAAATGAACCAAATTTAGCATCACCTGACTATGGAACATTGATTACATCCAGGTTGTTATCAAACAATAGAACGATTATCTAACAATTAGTGGATAATAACAAATGGAACTGATATAAAAAATTCAGTTCAGAAGTTGAACAGAGATCAGGGAAAGCACATAGAGAGCCCTATTTCAACCACTGACTAACTTAGGATGGGTGTACCAGGGTGAATATGTGCATGCCCAAGAATAAGTCCTTTGAGTTGCAATATCAGAGGCTGAACTTTCTTCTGTAGGGAAAAGAGACTTTATCGAAATATTATGGCTAAATTACTAAACAAATAGTAAGAAAAAAAAAGAACAAGAAACTCTAGAGTAGGGTGTCAGTATTTAGAGTTGATACTTTATATTGTCCCAAATGACTTTCTTTCCAACTTACTCTATAGCCAATATTTTCCTAATACCACAATTAGATTACATAAGAAAATTATGTAACAGTACCTCTTATGATTATAGATGCAAAAAAAATTCAACAAAATACAAACACACCTAATCTAGCAATATATAAAGTAGGCTATATGTACATTATGACCAAGTGGGATTTATCCTTTGGATCTTAGATTGGTTCAACCTTTGAAAATCAATTAATGTAATACACCATAGCAATAAAATAAAGAACTAAAATGCATGCTAATTTGAATAGATGCAGAAAAAGCATTTGACATAACCCAAAAACGTTTGTGATAAAAACACTCAACAACTAGAAGTAAGGAGGAACTTCCTAAATCTGATAAAGGATTCGTATGAAAGACCCACAGCTAACATCATATGTAATTTGTAAGACTGAATGGTTTCCTCCGAAGATCAGGAATAAGAAACAATGTTTTTCAATACTTCTTTTTAATATTATCCTGAAGGTTGGGGTGGATGTGGATTGACCACCAATAGGTAAGGGATTTCTTTTCGGAATTGTAGAAACGTTCTAAAATTGATTGTGGTGATGGTTGCACACCTCTGTGAATAAACTTAAAAGAACAGAGAATTGTACACTTGAAAGAGGTGAATTGAATTGTATGGTATATGAATTATATCTAAATAAAGGTGTTTTTAAAAAGTAATACATAGGGGCGCCTGGGTGGCTCAGTCAGTTAAGCATCTGACTTTGGCTCAGGTCATAATCTCTCATCTCGTGAGTTCAACCCCCGCATCACACTCTGTGATGACAGCTCAAAGCCTGAAGCCTGCTTTAGATTCTGTATCTCCCTCTCTCTCTGCTCCTTCCCAGCTCACACTCTGTCTCTCTCTCTCACTGTCTCTCTCTCAAAAATAAATAAACATTAAAATAATTTAAAAAGTAATACATAAAGAGCTGAGTTCTGTTATTTTGCAGAATATCCAAATGCTGGTAAATGGTCTTAAATTCAGCTAGTTAAATCATTTGACCATTAGGTTAACCTTCCTAGTAGTGACTCTGCAAGAACCACTACAGATTTCACAAAGACAATGAAGTTCCTATCACAGAATTAATTCTAGACTGATGGGGTTTGGAAACCAGACTCGGAGAATCGATGCCAGTGGTTGCATGATACAAAAACACTCAGAAAATGTGTTTGTGCCATGTCTGTGCCACAGTCGCCATGTCTAATGAAGTCAGTGTGTAGTAGTATAATGTAGATTTCATTAATCTAGGAAATAAGTCTGCACTTCCCCTAAACAACTTTATGATTTAAAGGAGTACCTCTTTTCTGGTTAGCATGCTGTAAGTAGAAATAATTATATAATCAATGAGGAATCATAGTAGCTAATAATGTGAAGGAAAGCCTCAAATACCAAAACATGTTTTACGCATATGCATGTTGTTGTAGTTCTGTCTGGGGATGTGAAGGGTGACACTGCACAAACAGCAGAGGCGTGGGGGTTTCAAAAGGTGTTTCTCAGACCCTCTTGAGTAGAAGCAGTCATGTCAAATGGCATTTCCCGATGAAGTGTTTAGAGAAATGTTAAGTAATTCAAGGTCAAATGAGTGTCTTTGTTTTGTGATATTGCTTTGAAAAGGGAATATTCACTAAATCTCTCAAAAATATTTTTTCAGACAACACTCTTAAATTATTTGAGTGTAAAAATGCTCAGGGCACCTGGGTGGCTCAGTCGGTTAAGCGTCAGACTCTTGGTTTCAGCTTGGGTCATGCTCTCATGATTCCTGAGGAGTCACGTCCTGCTCTGTGCTGACAGCACGAAGCCTGCTTGGGGTTGTCTGCCTCCCTGTCTCTCTGCCCCTCCCACACTCGTGCTCACTATCTCTCAAAATAAATGAATAAACCTTAAAAAATTAAAATTAAAAAGATGGAAAAAGGGGATAGAAGCTGAAATCCCTCAAAAACATGAGAAAAATATATTGATTACCCATTTATAATAACACATACAGGGGCACCTGGGTGGCTCAGTAGGTTAAGCGTTCTACTCTTGATCTCAGCTCAGGTCATGATCTCACAGTTTGTGGGTTCAAGCCCTATGTCAGGCTCATCCTGATGTTATGGAGCCTGCGTGGGATTCTCTCTCTCCCTCTCCCTTTCTGTCCTTCCTTGCTCATGCTTTCTCTGTCTGTCTCTCTTTCTCAAAATAGATAAACTTAAATAAAATAAAATAAAAATAAAATAAAATAACACATACATAGACACATACACACACACACACACACACACACCTCTCCTTAGATATATCTGCACAGATGTTTAAGTTTTCCATTAATCATAACTTTTCTACTAACATTATAAAATAGGCATATTTTCATGTAAAGATCTTTTCATTTTTGGTAGCCTTTGTTTTTTGGGGTTTTTTTTGTAACGTATTTAAGTTAAACCCCTACTATCAAAGGGATTTGGAATGCGGTATATTTTCTCTACTTGGAATTGTTTAGTAAAAAATATACATGTTAACTCTTTGATTTTTAATGCTAGACTGCTCCCCAGAAATACACCCTTTTACACTCCTGGTGGATACCTTTTCCCCATAACCTTGTGGAAATTGTGCTGTCACTGTGTTCAACCTATCATATTTGTAAACATTTAAAACAATCCCATCATTTTAAATTGTCTTTATTTACTGGTGAGCTGAAGAGCACTTCCTGTTTGTTGGTCACTTGCATTCCTACTTTTAAAAAAATTTCCTCCTTTCCCAAACTTCCGGAAAAGCTTTTCAGGAGCTTCGCATCCAGAGGGAAGACTCAAAGGGCAAGCAGAAACTCATTAAAGTGTGTGAAATGGTCTGAGGTCACCTCAAGTCACATTTTCTCAAAGACAAAGTAAACCAACATCCAAAATGCTCATTCAATTGCCTCAGGACCACAATGCACATAAGAACATTCTATTCCAAGGCCTGTGTTGTTATTGTTGTTGTTTTCAGTGAAAAGTGTACTCCATCTTACTTAATGCTACATTCATGTTCTACTTAATGTTCAGACATGAAACATTTCATAATCAATTTACACAGTGAAACCTGTTGTGAAGAATAAAAAAGGGAAAGGAAAAAAAATGACATTCAAATCTCCTAATCCTTTAACAAATCTTCTAATCCACCAGCCTGTCTCCTGTAATGAATGCTCACAGTGTGAGCAGGATTTGCTGTGCTGCAGGATTTCCTTGCTCCTTGGCTTCAGTCTAACGCTATCATCTGCTGAGTTTTGTGGTTATCCCAATGTCACCTTTACATACTCACCAGTCTCTTCTAGAAAGAAGGAAGACAGGGGAAAAAATAAGCTCTAATTAAAAATGTTTGCTTCTAGATACAAGCCATAACTTCTGCACTGGGAGAAATAAAGTTTGCTTTGTGCTTTCTTGATTATAGAGGCAAACAGGTGCAGCTTGATTTTTGTAGATAAATTGGCTTTTTATTTTTTGTTTTTTTAAAGAAAGCCTGAAGTTACTTTCTCTATGTAACATGTACTAGGAATAAAGACTAGTAATTTTAATGCCAATCTAAATATACCTTTTCTTTCCAAGTTTGAAGCCCATTTAATAAATAGCACATTCAAAAGTTTTACTAATTTCAAAGCAACACTATTTTATAGTAAAAAGACTAAATTGAATGTTAGAACCACCAACGGTTTTTGATTATTTAAAATAAATAATGTAGCTAGACAATGAATACAATCAGGATCACTACAATGAGAAACATATTTTAAGGAGGAGGATGGGAAGAGGAAAGGAAGAGAAAATGCACTGAGAACTTATCAGCCATGTAACCAACATAACTGTAGGTTTTTCCTTCCATTTGAAAGTGGAAGCCAAAGTGCAGAAGAGGCATTGGGATGACCTATGCAAAACTGATTATGTATAGCTATTATTTCGCTTACAAAAAAGGGTGATTTCAAGCAGTTCAGAAAGCAAAACAGTTTTGTCTGATGTCCAAATATTTGATAACAGTTCAGTCTTCTCTCCTTAATGAAATACTCTCTTCATGTGGCTTCCTACAGATATACTCTGCAGTTTTGTTTGTTTGTTTCCAATTTTACTGGCCACTTGTTCTCCTATTTTTAGTGGATGTTTTTCATCTTCTTGACTTTTAGATAGCAGAGCTCAGAACTCAGAATATTCACAACTCGGAATATTCATGTGAACTGTTCACTCCTCTAACTCCTGCTCCATGGTTTAAAATACCACACAAAAATTCAGTTTCCAATTCATACTTCCAGTGAATCTCACTTCTAACTGCCCATTCAACATCTCTATTTGGATGTTAATAGGTACTTAAATGTAATTATATACCAAATTTTCTCCTTCCTCAGTCTTTACCCATCTAGGGAAACAAGGGCTCCGTTTGTCCAAATATTCAGAGCAAAGTTCTCAAAGTTATCCTTATTTTTCTTTTCTCACCTATTCTACATTAGATGAAAAGATGTGTTCTAACTCATATATATATATATATAATCTCTAGCCTAGGCTAATACCAAAACTACCTTTCCAATCTATCACTTCCATTCCTGCTCTCCCTTTATTCCATAGACTATTTCTACAGAGCTGACAGAGAAACTCCATTAAAAAGTAAATTGTTTCTTATCACACTCAAAATCAAATCCAAAATTCTCAAAGAGGGTCTACACAGCAGAATGACTGTTAATCCTTGACTACCTCTCTAATTTTATTTCTTATACTCACCTTCTTGCTGAATTGGTCTCCATGCTGACCCTTCACTACAGGGAGCACACTCCTGCCTTGGGAATTTTCTACTTGCTATTCCCTTTACCTGATAGCACTGTCTCCTCCCCACCATGACACAGATATACACATGGCTTGTTCTTTACTGCATTCTAATCTCTCTTATTTATCACCACATCCAACAGGTCATCCCCAGCTACTTATAAATAATGGCACTCTATCACTGTCTAATCCATTACTTTTGTTCATATAATCTCCACATGATATTTTATGCACTTTTTCTGTCCTCTCTCTCTCTTTATCCAACAGAATGGAAACCTCTTAGGACTTTATGTATTTTATATAATCCTTTACCTCACCTTCACACACAAAATGAAGTAATAATATACAGTATTGTTAAATGAATTAATAAGTGAGAGTTACTACTGAAGTCTAGAAAAGAGATTATTCTGATTTTATTCAACTCAAGGTACTAAAGACAGAAGTGGTTAAATAAAAACATCTGGGTAGTAATTTCAATATAGACTTCAAAATGGTTTGAACAATTTTTGTGACTAGAATGGAGAAAAACTGCTAGATTAAAACTACAAATGTTATTTTTCTTTTTCTCTGAAGTTGAAATTTACTTTTTTGAAACAGACATTCCTTTGGTATGGAAAATTGCCTTTAGTGACCTTTTTGACTCTTGGCTAAGATATGAATATAGTGACACGACCTAAATGCCCATAATTCAAACTAAGAAGTTAAATGGTCTTTTTGTTAATGGAAATTGACATATCTATGTGTATGAGATTATATTTTCTTTAGAGATTTCAGTTCCTAATAAATATTTGGACTGTGTTGAGCACTTAGACTGTGGGGCTCCTACAGCTGAGTATATCAATAGGAAAGACAACTTCTTCCTCTTCATTATTAGAAATTATTACTGGTTTCATGCCCGTGTTAATAAAGACCTTAAAGCTATAGCAGCCTTTATCCACTCTGGTTTACACCCCAATAGACAGGACATCGAAGTAGATAGTCATAGTATCCAAAATTATACTTGTGTAAATGTTTAAGTGAGTACATTTTTTTATCAGCTCTACCTCAAAACTGCAATAGGGTCCGGTAAACAGGATTAACCTCTTCAGAGAACTGGATCCTTAGCGTCTTAGAATTGTGCAGTGGGGGCCCACTTAAGGGAAATAATGCATTTTTTTGTGATCAGCTATATGCAGTTTGTTGGAAACACAATTTTTATGTTAAAAGATGCAATGTTCTGTTCTTTTTTATCTCAATTTAACACAAAGTTAAAAATATGTTTTATTGGGGCGCCTGGGTGGCGCAGTCGGTTAAGCGTCCGACTTCAGCCAGGTCACGATCTCGCGCTCTGTGAGTTCGAGCCCCGCGTCAGGCTCTGGGCTGATGGCTCAGAGCCTGGAGCCTGTTTCCGATTCTGTGTCTCCCTCTCTCTCTGCCCCTCCCCCGTTCATGCTCTGTCTCACTCTATCCCAAAAATAAATAAACGTTGAAAAAAAAAAAATTAAAAAAAAAATATGTTTTATTATAAACTAACATATTTATGCTATTTTAGCATTATATTAAATCATTTAATTTTTTGATAAGAGCATAATTATAAAAAATAAGTTTATAATATTTCCACATAAGTACTGAATATTTTTACCAATTATATAATTGCATATCTAAAGACATACTTATTTTTCCCATTTAATAGGTGATATAGTTACTTAAATCATTTTAAACTAACATAGTTGACTAATGTAATACATCAATTTGTATTGTATCAATTTAATCTGGAAAATATTCTAAAATGTTAGACTTTTAATATGTGTTATGGCATCTAACAGAAAGCAAACCTGCATTTTTGTTGTTGTTGTTGTTTTTTTTTTTAAGCAAGCTCCGTGTCCAGCATGGAGCCCAACACTGGGCTTGAACTCATGACCCTGAGATCAAGACCTGAGCTGAGATCAAGAGTCTAATGCTTAACCGAGGTGCATGCCCAAGTATGAATTTATTACCTGATATTTGAAATTATTGCATTTTTGCCTTTGTAAATCAATTGGTTGGGGTGCCTGGGTGGCTCAGTCGGTTAAGCTTCCCACTTCGGCTCAGGTCATGATCTCGCAGCTTGTGAGTTTGAGACAGGCATTGAGGCTCTGTGCAGACAGCTCAGAGCCCTGCCCGCTTTGGATTCTGTGTCTCCCTTTTTCTCTGCCCCTCCCCCACTTGCGCTCTGTCTCTCTCTCTCTCAAAATTGAAAAAAAAAGTTAAAAAAAATTAAAAATCAACTAGCATAATTTTATAACAATTGTGAATTGCGAATCATTGTTTATGAATAATAATATAAATTTTGGGAAATTCTGGCTGTTGTTTTAAGACTTTTCTTTAAATATAGTGAATTTGATCTATAATTCTATAATTGAAAAGAGAAACTGGCAATGATTGTTAACATATTTTTGGTTTATTATCAATGATATTTGAAGTTTTAGCAATAACTTTATATAGTATGTAAAGAATTCATTCAGATTAATGTCTTTTAGTAATCTTTGAGCAGCATCTTGGGGTAATTTGACAGAATTATTACCATTTTTATGTTCCTCATTAAATTGTGTTATCTCAAAATTAGTATTTCCTGTATTCCCCATCTCTAAATTATGGTACACTAAGGTATAAATTATACAATATGTATTTACAAATAAAAACATGTTAAAACATTAACACCTCAGCAACTATATTCTATCAAACATTTGAAGGTATGTCTGTATCACTATATACTTATTTTATTTCCATTAACACAGATGTTTACTTAATATCTAAATTAGGTACTAAATTTTTGCTTTCAAAGGAAAGAATAATTAGTTAAGAGTCTTTGGAATTCCATTGGAAGCCACTAGAAATCCAATGATTACATTCTGAAAATATTAATACCAACAATCCTTGAACAAACTTTCATCAGTAGTAGAAAAAAAATTGGAAATTTTAAATGGTTAAATGCTGAGTGTGTTGAGTGTGTTGAGCCTGGAAGTGGGGGTGGGGGTCCAAGTCCCACCTGTCAGGTTTATTCTCTCTCCCAGTGGACAACCTCTAAACTTTTCCCTGCAATGCAAGGTCTCCTGGAATTACATTTTGAAGAACATGACCTCATGCCTCCTGGGCTGGGACGTAAGACATATTGTATCAGAAAAAGAAAGTGAAAAACATAAAAAGCATCATGCTATGTAGACAAGATTTTCTTTGAACAAAGCTACTGAACAGAAACTTTTCACTCTTTCTTTGGCAATGATTATACGCACAAAAGAAAAAAAATAGTGAATTTTAAAATAGTTTGCACAGGGATAGTCTAAAAGAACATAATCAGGTATCATTATATTGGTGAGCCAGGGGTCAAAGTAATTGAATTTGTAAAAAGACACAAAGGATATCTGGTGAATTAAATTATAATTAGAGAGTGATAACATCTGATACATGATATGGATGCAAATATAAATGAAAAAAAAGACGTTTAAGATGTCTTTTTTCTTTCATTTCTCTCTGGAATAACATGTCTAGCTTCAACTTCCTTGCCTTAAGGATTATGTGGGTGTCTGGGATTAGTTCCCAGAAATGTTAATATTGCTTTATTTTCATCCTCTCACTGATGTGAAAACACAGCTGGGAAATTAAATGCAAATGCAAACATTTTCCTTAGCAGATTTCTTTCTGCTCTTGTAAAAATTTCTTGTACCTATTTGTTTTAATGATTAATCCTATTCAACATTTGTCATTAAGTTTTAATTAATTCACAACATGAAATTGATTCAAAATGATTAGAAGGGTCATCTAAGTCTTTTTAGAATATTGCTTTCCAGACTATTCTTGCCTTTAAAATTATTGAATTTCAAATAATTTTCTTATACTACAGATGAATCTCATTTGATGTTCAGCTCATATTTCACATACCTCCTTTTAGTTCACTTATTTTAGGTGACTTTCCCTACCAGTGTTTCCAGTATCTTTAAATATTCTGATGTATGTAAATTGCAATGATGTATTTCCTTATCATGGTACTGCTGATCTATCTATATGCACAACTAACCCTGTGGCACTTAACTAGCTACTTCCTCCCTCAATTCAATTTCAATTTTAATCATTCTCACAGGTTTTATTCACTTAAATATATTGAATTATATTTTTGGCCAAACTATTTTTTAATTGGCATATCTCATAAGGCATGATTGATTAGCTTTTCAAGCTAAACACACTAAATGTCACTAGAAGAAAATCATGGAGGCATGTTAATCCTTTTGGGTCACCAGAATGCCACTGAGGTTTCTGGGCCCTGAACAGCTATTGTTAAAGCTGTCTTTATTAAAAATACTCAGTAGGAGCTATAGGTGACTTTTTATAAGTGTCACCTTTACATTTATAGAAAGATAGCTACATTTATTTCTAGAGAATACATAATTTTATAAGAATAGAAATCTGCAAATCCAAATCATCCTCGAGTCCAACCAGAAAGTACATTTCTGAAATAAGGAGACATCTTTATAATTTATGTGTACATATAAGGCATATTTTTCCTGATAAAATGCTATTTGTAAAGAAATAAGGAAATGCATACATATAAAGTTTTTTAGCTGAAAGTCAGGCTTATAAACATATAAGATTAGCAGCTCTCCCATGCACTAAAATATGTGAAGATAAGACTATCTAAGCCAAAACTTAGATTGATGAGCAACTTATTGGCAGAGTATTGAGGGATCATCCACTAACTAGAAAATTGATTGAGCTGGATGGAAAAAACTATCAGTGCACAATGAGTGCTTTTTATAACATAGACAATTGGTTCTTCTCCTTCTCTCTGTCCTCTAGATAGGAAACCAAGGATCTGTATCACACAGAATATTAGGCAAACATCTTTAAGGGTGTTAAAATCAAAACCAAGTGAAAAACAACTCTGAAAATTCCCTGAGCAGACAAAAACAGTTTAGCCATACAAACAAAGCTAAATTTAGCTTAGTTTGCAACACTAACTTGACCTGGGTCATTTCTTGCCTGTACTTCTGGAAATCATGAGCAAAACTTAATCTGCTTCCCAAGGTTGATCTGAGGTAACCATTGACCAATTCTCTATAATTTAAGAAAATTCTAATAGTATACCCAATTACTGTGAACAACAAACAGTCATTGCTTTCTCACTATAGAAGCTGCTTTATACTCTTGAGCCTCATTCCACATTTTGGTTTAAATGCTCCTGGTTTGCAACTTTTCGATGTGTGCACAATAAATTTTACTGATTACTACTTTGATGATTGATCGTTTTTACTTCCATTATTGCTAAACTTTTGATGAGGGGATCCTAAATATTGAGAATTGTTTTTTTTCTTTGCTCTCCACTCATTTTTCTATATCCATACATGAAATGATCATTTAAACGACAACAGATGGGAATATGGGGAGATGAATTTTAAATGGTTATCGAATCCTCATGGATAGAACGGTTAAAAAAAAAACACAGAATAAAGCCTGAACATCAATAGACACAACTATTTCTTTGAAAGTAGAAATTAACCACAATCCAGCGTCCTCTGCACAGGAAGGACTAATATCCAGACAGATGTCTGGGTTATCAAGAGTATATTGAAAGGAAAATCAACACTAAAACAAACCAACTCTGGATTTTGAAAATTGTACTTAACCAGAGGGAAAAGAAACCCAAGAAGAAATATATTTTGAAAATAATTATACAGAAAAAAAGTAAGTTACTATTTGGATGCTTAGTGAAATTCAAAATAACATTAAATCCACAAAGGAGAATGAAAGGCCATAAGAATGATCAAGTCTTTTTGAAAGGATATTAAGTGAAATAAGAGTAAAACTGAATGAGATTTGATGATAAACTCTTTGGAATAAAAATCACAAAGAAAAAAATAGCATTAACACAATTAAAAACTCTTTTCAAGACAGTAAGAGCAGACTTGATAATGGAAAATTTAAATGATGATGTTGAGAAAAAGGTTAAAATTTTCGTAAGTATTTGGGTAATGGATAAAGAGGACAGAGAGTAGACCACACCTAAATATTATTCATGTTCCTGAGTACATGCCAGAACAATGAAATAAGCATTGTCAATAATGCAATTTGTAATGTTTATTTGTTTATTTATTTTGAGAAGAAGTGCAAACACATGGTTATGGGGAGGGACAGAGAGATGGCGAGAAATAATTCCAAGCAGGTTCCGAGCTATCAGTGCAGAATCCGACATGAGGCTAAATCTCACAACTCATGAGATCATGACCTAAGCAAAAATCAAGAGTCAGACACTTAACCAACTGAACCACGCAGGTGGCCCAATAGTACAATTTTTAATAGGAAAAAAAATATCATTCTTTTTGAAACTGAAAAAATACCTATGTAAAGATCAAGAAAATTCATCATATTCCAGGCAAAATAAATGGAAAAGTGAGTGAAAAAACATCCATAGTAGACAAAACATTCACACATATACATATATATATATATATATATATATATATATATATGAAGGAATAAAAACATGAATTATCTTAAGGACTTTCTCTGAAATATAAAATGTTAAAAGGCATTATAACATGTACAGACAATGCCTGTGATGAAAGATTTTATATCTATTTGTTTAATATGAAAGCCATAAAAAGACAATTGCACATATATAATTACTCAGAAAATACATTAATAAGGTCCTATCTGTAAAAGTTATCTTGAAGCTATACCTGGGTAAATGACATGGATCAAAATTAATTGCTGAGGCATTTGGGAAGGGGATAGTAAGCATTAACAGAGGGACACCTGGGTGACTAAGTCTGTTGAGCATCCAGCTTCAGTTCAGGTGATGATCTCATGGTTCATGGGTTTGAGCCCCTCATGGGTCTCTGTGCTGACAGCCCAGAGCCTGGAGCCTGCTTTGGATTCTGTGTCTCCCTCTTTCTCTGCCCCTCCCCAGCTCATCTTCTGTCTCTCTCCCTCTCAAAAATAAGTAAACATTAAAAAAAAAAAAATGAGGCAGAAGCATTTAATGTGAAACTTCTCTAAAATATAGTTAACAGAAAAAAAAACCAAACAAACAAGATAAAGAGCCAAGAATATTATATGCTAACCATTCATAATCTCTCGTACATGTTTAGAATGACACTGGAAATTAACTTCTTAAGTGGTTTGTGATATGGATGCCTCCAGGGAGGTGAATTGTTTTGTGAAAAAGGGAAAAAAAACAACTCTTCTGTGCCATTGAGCCTGTAAATTCTTCCATACTATTTATTTTCTACCATGTGTATATAGTTATTCACATAGTTATTACTTTTAAAAAAAATCATTAAAAAGTAAGTCAAGTTTGCCAGTATCATAATAGGTTGACTATATATGAACACTGTAAAAACTAAACAAATAGCTAAATCTAAATCTACAATTAAAAAGAGTTACTATATAAAAAGTTACTTGAAAGGTTAAATGGAATACATAAATAAAGTATATGAAAATATCACAGAATACATAATAAATAAACATATTTTTTAAAACACTACCTTCATAAGATTTAGTGACAACAGGCATTTTTGGTAATGTATCAATGCATTTGTGAAAAGACAAAAAATAATTGGAATAAAAAAACATTAAAGAGTCAATATTTGAATCCTTGGAGTCACCTGGATATTCAAGGAGAAAGAGGAATAATGATAGTTAGAGTTACTGAGTATACTGGGGAATGTTCTAAGTACTTTATATATGTATATGAACTCATTCAATTCCCACTACAAACCTATGAGATAAGTAGTATTATAATCTCTGTTTCCTAGCTAGGAAAGAGGGGCACAAATTGGTTAAATAATTTGCCTGAGGCAAAAAAGCTAGTGAACAGCAGAGTTAGGATGTAAACACAGGCTATCTAGCTCCACAGTGCCCTAAGCTATTCTGCTTCTACAATGGATTCAAACTAAAAAGACCATTTAATGTTGATGTGATAATAATTGAAAAAAAAATACAATGTAACTCTGCTAAATAATCTGAACCTAGTTCTGGGAAAAAAATAAATTTATACCATGCATATGAAAATAAGCTGGAAGAAAATATCAATAGAAGTATTAACTCTATTGGCATTGTCTATGATTATTATTTTAAATACCGTATTCTTATAAAGACTAAAATGGATAGTGATTATTTTCATTATCATCATTGTCAAAAGTACAATATTTGAACATAAATAGGTAATTAATTTACTGATTTATAGATAAACAGTTCATCTAGGAGCTGATAGCCTCAAAATTCCATAGCTGATGGAAGTTATCATCAATCAATTCTAAACTACCAAGAGTCAGTCAATGCTCTGGCAAGAAATCAACACACAGAAAAATTATTTTCATGTAATTTTTGTGTCTGTCTGGATAAAGAAAAGTGTTAAAGTATGTTAAAGTATGTTAAAGAAAGTATGATTTTGTTGTTGTTGCATTCTATATACAAGTTTTAGTTTAAAAATTCAGGAAAACTGAGATACTTTGAAGAGATAATTTTCTTGTCAGAGATATTGTTTGCTGCTTGTGATATCGCAATAGGAAGTAAATATAATACTTTTGTACTTAATCAAAGGTGTAGTTTGCAATGGCTGACAATTTATCCAGGTGAGGGGTCCTGCTGTTGCCCGACCTTATAAAGAGTTTTTGACAACTGACTTCTTTATTTACATCATAAGACTCTATGTTTTGAAGGCACAGTTGCCTTTAGTTATTCTTAGTGTCAATATATTGTGAAGTGATTTGGATTGTTGTTAATCCTTCACAGGTAGGGGCACCAAAATTAAAGACAGAGAGAGATTATGTGTCAACATAATTCTAATTTAGATTCAACTAGAATCAGAGTGTTAGCCACAGGTAGCCACATGTGATTCTGCTTCAGCAATTTCAGTAGAGAGGTACTACAGCAAGCCTGGCCAATTTGCTGCGTATCTATCCACCTCAGTCATTTTACTGAATGACTAACCTGCCAAATTGCTAAAGAGTTTTCACAAAGTTTTCACTTGTTTCCTGACAGCTTTTGTCTCTGGCCCTGACCCTGTGTCTTTACATGCAATCGGTGGAAATTTTTTCTAATCTATCATCTCCTGTGTGTTAAAAACACATGCCTTTATTACTTATGTCCCTTCCACTTTCCACCTCAGTATTAGCCTCTCTATTTGTTGTTAAAATAGCAGCACAGGGGCTCCTGGGAGGCTTAGTCAGCTCCGTGTCCAACTCTGGTTCAGGTCATGATTTGTGGTTTGTGAGTTCCAGCCCCATGTCGGACTCACTGCTATCTGCCTGTCAGCGCAGAGTCCTTTTTGTATCTTCTGTCCCTCTCTCTCTGCCCTCCCCAGCTTATATTCTCCCAAAAAACAAATAATTATTTTAAAAATAAATAAATAAAATAACACAGAAGTAGCAACAAATAAAAATTGTAAATATAAGAGAGGGCTTTCTGAACAAGGTAACTTCTTAGTTTTGCAAAACTTGAATGAGACAAAGGAGAAGAAAGTGTGCTCAAGAAAGAGAGTAGTAGCTTTATAAAAACCTTGCTTGAAAACAAAGTGTGACAAGTTCCACATGTGTTGAGTCAAAATCTAGGAGGATGAAAAATGCTACAAGTAGGAGCAACACAAATAAAATGATGCTCTAAAATTTAGAAGAGAAGAGAGCATCTCAGCTTGATTCCCAAATTCACTGAGAGCCACTGAGAGATTTATAGCAAGATTTGAAATTTAGAAATACCACCTTGCTGGCCAGCTTAAAGATCAGAGTTTGAGAATTCTTTTTTTTTTTCTAAGTTTATTTATTTTGAGAGAGAGAGAGAGGGAGAAAGGGGCAGAAAGAGAGGGAGGGAGAGAAGCCCAAGCAGGCTCCCCACTGTCAGCACAGAGCCTGATGCGGATTTCAATCCCACCAACCGTGAGATCTTGACCTGAACCGAAATCAAGAGTTGGACACTTTACTGACTGAGCCACCCAGGTGTCCCAAGACTTTGAGAATTCTTGAAACAGAAATATTAATAAAGATACTTTGCAATAATCTAGGGAGTAAATGCTAAAGGATTAACCAATTATTAAAAATGTACATAGAAAGGGGACATTTTTGAGAGATATTTAGTTAAGTAAAATTTCACTGTTGAGAACTGTGGAGGCCAAGGAAACAATACATTAAGAGCAGTGCAAAGATTCGAGTCTGGAAAACTGATGCTTACCTCATAGAAGAAATAAGGGAGGGATAGTAGGTTGGAAGGGATGATGATAATGTTGGTTTATTTTGAATTTAAGATGCTATTCAAGGGAACATGTATAGTAATTTATGAAACTCAGTGTGTGTGTGTGCACATATGGATTTGAGGTTAGAAGGGAGTGAGGGATAAAGATTGGGGCACACATAATTGAAGCCATATATCACACAGGACAACTGTATCAGGAATAGAAAAAGTAACAGGAATTGGAAAAAAAAAGAAAGAGAAATGTAGGTACATGATGGAGCTAGGGAAGAACTCACATTAAGACTAAGTTCTTGATTCTCTTATGTTTCAAAGAATTTAATGGAAATGTTGTAAATGCCCAATACTATACAAATAGAAGTTGTAACTGTCCAACTGTCCAATAATATATGTATTAATAATTAACAATTATATATATGCAACAATATATAATAATTATATATATATATATATATAATACACACACACACACACACACACACACACACACACACACATGATATTCTCTCTCTCTGTCTCTCTCCATCTCTTTCTCCCTTCCCAAGTTCATAATTGTGGAGAGGGAAGATTTGGCTGAAGAGTATTTCCAGGCACTGGAAACTGCACCACTAGAAAACTTTCCACCGTTTGCTCTCTAATTGCAGTCATCTTTGCTGCCATTCTATGATCTAGTTCCACTACTGCTTAGATTTGCACCACTACATAACCCATATCAGTTTCAACAGTGTGTGACACAAGAGTCAGAAAGGGCATGCGGCTGTAACAATGCCTAGGGAGGTATTAGAAACAAACAAATAACGACAAAAACTAGTACACCAGTAGTCAAAGTTAACAAATTGGTTGCTAAGGAGAATGGGTAAATTGGCATAGGAAATAAAACGGGAGCTGAGAAGAAAACAATCAGCATGTTAGTCCCATTTGAAAATCAAGGTTATTATATGTTCTGAAGGATTTGAATGCCACAATGGTATCCTGTCACTAAAGGGTCCAAGAAAGAAAGTCACTATGAGTGGATGCATGTTCTGTGCTGGTGACATACACTCAACTAAGCCTGGAATTTTAGGAAAAAATCTGCTTCTTCAGTCATGGTTAGTCTGGAAGCGTCTCTGGATATAGGCACACTACCTATGGGGGAAAACTCTAGATGCACTAAAAAGCTTTATCAAGCCCTAACTTTGGAATCTTAAGCACAGAGCATCACTGCAGCACATATAGTGGATACCTGTCTGCATGTACAGCTCAAGCTGGTGAAGTGGGACCTACTGCTTACAGAGTAGATACACAAACACATCACAGGATTTGGATTCGAATGCTATTCTATGCCATAGCCGGCAGAATAATCACGCTCCAAAGATGCTTATGCCCTACTCCCCAGAACCTGTGAATATATTATGTAACAAAGGGGACTTTGCAGAGGTATTTAATGTGCTGCCCTTAAAACACAGAACTTATCCTGGGTCCAGGAGGGCACAACTTACTCACATAATTCCTTAAAAGTAGAGAACATCCTTTATCTGGAGTCAGAGATATGGAGCAAAAAGGGAAGTCAGAGAGATTTGAAACATGAGAGAGATTCAACCAGCCATTGCTGGAGGTGAAGCTACATGGAAAACATAAAAATGAATGTGGGCGGATCTAGGAGCAAATACCACCCAAGATGGAAGGCCAGGAAGGAAATGGAGAGCTCAGTCCCACAGCTGCAAAAAACTGAATTAAGCCAACAACCTGAATGAGCCTGGAAGTGGATCATCCCCAGGGACTCCAGAAAGGACCACAGCCTTCCCTAGACCTTGATTTCAACCTTGTGAGTGACACAGAGGACCCAGCTGAACAACACTTTACCAAGACTTCAGACCTACAAAACTGTGGGATAATAAATGTATTGTTTTAAGCTGCTAAATTTAATGTATTATGGCAGCAATAGGAAGCTAGTATATATGTATTAACTTGTGATAGTGTGAAGAATTTAGATTGCATTAATAAAATTACATCAAGATAATAGAAAATTCTAAAGCACTCACAAAAGATAATCAGATATATTTTATTTCATCTTGAGTACTCCCACTGAATTGAACAAAACAATGAATACTAATACAATTTCAGATAGCAAAGAAGACACTCAACTTTAAACCACCTTGCAGACATGATTCAGTAATAAATACCAGGTGAGCTATTTCCTATGAAAACTGTACAATAAAATACAAATTTTAGGTGTAATTAAAATGAGAAAATATGATAAAGACTTGGAGAACTTCTATGCAAACGGGTAGTATATGATATGTTCATAAGTGTCCTTTTAGATATTCTAACTTAAGTGTATTTATTTTGGGGACAGAGAGAGACAGATTGTGAGTGAGGGAGGGGCAGAGAGAGGAAAACACAGAATCGGAAGCAGGCCCCAGGCTCCAAGTCATCAGCACGGAGCCCAATGCAGGGCTGGAACTCACAAAGCATGAGATCATGACCTGAGCTACAGTCCGATGTTAAACTGACTGAGCCACTCAGGCACCCCTAGATCTCCTAACAACACTTTAAACTAATAGGAATTATTTCAGAGGTCTTCCGTAACATTATGAAATTAAGCTGCTACCTTCAGTTAACATTCCTGCTGCTTTATCTCGTTCACAGCTGACTTGTGCAATTGCCCAATCACCAAGGTGAGAATGGCCTCTAAAATCCCAGAAATTTGCCACAAAAGCACAGCAAACCTACGATCACCACCCAAGACAATTTATTAGACGTCTGGCTCTACATCTCTCATCTCGATCCAGAGAGCAGCACATATATTCCACATGCACCTTCCTGTTGTTTAAATAAGACTGAATCCCTGCTGCCTCCCTCTGAGCTGAGGTATCCTCTCAGGGAGTGTGGCCAGAATACCAAAATGTTTTCATAAAATTTGGGTTTAAGAAAGTTTTAGTGCCTACTCTAGCACCTCCTCCACTTTTACAACCCCCAAATAACTCCCGTAAAATGGATGTTTTACTGTCCTCTACCCATCAGTTTCCTGTAAGTAAAAGTTTAGAAGTGTGCAAGGCCAAAAGGTGTATAGGCAGTTGAGAATACTTTATGATGCTGAGCATGTCAGATTTGAAGCTTCGTGGGTTTTAAACACACACTTCTGAATAACTCTGCCCTCATACCTGATCTTTCTAGCCCAGCAGTCTTAAAAAGGATGGCAATTATCACTTCATCAAGTTCAGTGATATATGACTTGTCTCCTTCTATTATTTTCAGTGATTTAAAGATTTGGAAGGAAGAACAAAAATAGATACTTTAAGCAAAGCCAATTCTGAATTATGAAAATTAGTTATGAAACATATGGAAGGAATGAATTCCTTCACATTTGAAATGAAACCAAACAAAAATTTACTCTTCTGTGTACAACTATTCATTTATTTCCACAGGCATTTATGATGAAGTTGGATGGTAGCAGTTGGTCCATGATTAAAACTGAATTCCAAGTAATTTCAGGTATAGAAAGAAGACGATGATGGGAGGGAATCATATGTTCTTCTGTGCATCACAGAAGGTGATGAACTCCTAGAGTATATGACAAGGCAAGTAACATCATCATTACTTCTACTTGTGTGTAGATGTAGAGCTGTAGCATTTTTTTTCTGTATATGTTTATTTTTCATGAGAATTTGGGAGTAATTTCAGCCTAGAATATTCTAAATCAGCATTTGTTGTAATTGTGTGTCTGTGGTATATGTTTGTGTGTTCAAGATTAATGCTTTTATTATTTTATGTCAGTCTTATTCATGTCTGTGAATGTTATTCAGTTTCTGTATTTTTGGCTCCAATTCTTTCTTATGTTTGCACATATTGAATCATGTGACAGAAGAGCCTTATATGCAACAAATATTCCTTTGAGAATTACAAAGGATCCATATTAGAAAATCTGACTATAGAATATAGTGCCAAAAGAATTATAAATATGAACATTTTGGAATATTTTTAGGTATGTAGTACTCTCCCAAAACTTAAAACAAATGTGAAATATAAAGTATTATTAAATATTAATAAATATAAATTAATTATTAAAATAATTTAGTCTAGAAGGAGATATTTTCCATCTTATTTTTCTTTGGTCTATTTTATTTATTTAAAATTAATTTTAATTTTATTGAAGATATATTTAAAATTACTTTTCATCAAGAATGGATTGCACTAATCAATATTTTCCTAGGATGATATCCATAATAAATGGCCTGTACTCTTCATATGAAAAACTTGCACCAAAAGTTAGCTGCTGTCAAAATCCATCTTCAGTTGTTGACCTTTCACTTCCCCTTTCATCCAGATTCTCACAAATCTAACCCTTTCTCTGAAATGATGCATTGCCTCATTAGCCAGAGTATGGCTCTACTACTCATAAATTTTGATTCAACATTAATTTACCTTTTCTTGCTTGCACACGAATTTGGAAGGATTTCAGATTTGCAGCTCAACATTGAATTACTAGGAATCTTATACTAGATAGATGAAAACTGTTAATGAAAACTCTAACACTTTCATATCAAAATAGGAGAAATGGAGAATTTTAGGGGTATATACATATCTATCCCAAAACAAACAAAAAAAATCATGTTGCTAGTGCCCATGCAAAGGAAACGTGTGTGTGTGTGTGTGTGTGTGTGTGTGTGTGTGTGTAAACTTTAAGGTCATCTATTATTTTTTAAAGATTTTTTAAATTTTTTATTTATTTACTTAATTTATTTTATTTTATTTTATTTTATTTTATTTTATTTAAGAGAGAGAGAGAGAGTATGCAAATGGGACAGAAAATAGAGGGAGACAGAGAGAGAATCAGAAGCAGAATCCACACTCAGCAATGAGCCTGACACCAGGCTCAAACCTATGACACTGGAATCATGACCTGAGCTGAAATCAAGGGTGGGATGCTCAACCGACTGAGCCACCCAGTTGCTCCATAAGGCTTTCTTTTAGAGTATTTTAAGTTTACAGCAAAATTAAGCGGAAAATACAGATATTTTCTATATACCCCCCTGATCTGCACATGCACAGCCTCCCTCATTATCAACAGTTTGTACTAAAGTGGTACATTTGTTACAGTTAATGAACCTACATTGACACATCATTGTCACCTAATGATTGCACTGGGATTCACTCCTGGTGTTTTACATTCTATGGATTTGAGACAATTTATTTTATTATACTTATTTTTATTTACAGTTACCAGTCATTATCAATAATATTCCTTGTTTAATACTATTATTTTAACCAGTTTATTAATTTTACACCTTTAATGAGATAAACTAATGTAGACTAAACTGCATCTGTTTAAATGTATAATTAGATGAATTTTAATAAGTATACATGTACCCATGAAAACATCATATACCAAGATGATAAATATAACCATCACCCCTAAAATTTAGTGCCCCGTTGCAACTCTTTCCTTGCACTATCCTCAAGCAAACACTGCCTCTCTTTGTTAGTTTGCATTTTCCAGAATTTTTATAAATGGAATCTAGTGTGCACTATTTTTTGGTCTGGCCTCTTGTACTGAGCATAATCATTTTGATATATCCACCATGTTGTGTGTATAAATACTTGATTCATTTATATTCCAAGGGCCATTCTTTTGTGTAGATATTCCATAATTTGATTATCCATTTACCAACAGATAGACATTTCAGTAGTTCCCAAGTTTGACTGTAACAAATAAACTAATATAAACACCTGTGTACAAGTTTTTATGTGTCATATTCTTACATTTTTATTACCTCCTAGGTAGGGTTATAAGGCAGTTGTATGTTTAACTTTTGAGAACTTTCTTGTTTTCCAAAGTGGTTGCTCTATTATTCATTCCAATCACCTGTATATAAGAATTTCAGCTGCTGTAATTCTTTGTCAACACTTGCTGTAGTCGATCTGTAATTTAAGCCATTCTAGTGGGAGTATAACAGTATCTCATTGTGCTTTTAATCTTCATTTCCCTAATAATTAAGGGTGCTGGCAAGTATGCACATGAATTTGCCATTTGTGTATCTTCCTTAGTGAAATGTCTGTTATTTCATGTTTTACCCATTTTTAAAATTGAGTTTTCATCTTCCTATTATTAGATTGGAAGAATTCTTTATAGTTTCTTCATAATGTACTTTGTTAGACATATGGTTTGAAAAATGTGCTTCATTCTGTAGTTGCCTTTTCATTTTTGTAATGTTGATTTTCTAACTTTCTAAATGAAAGTTTTGATTTTTACAAATACCAATTTAATTCTTTTTTTCTTTTGTAATTGTGTTTTTTCATGTATATTAAATAAAACTTTGCCATTCCAAGGTAAGTAAAACTTTATATTTCCTCTCAGAATTTTCATTATTTCAGGTTTTAATTTTAGATCAAAGATCCATTTTGAGTTCATTTCAATCTGTGATGTGTCATAAAGACAAAAATGTAATTGTTTATTTTGCCTATATGTATATCTACTTGTTCCAATACCATTTGTTAAAAAGATTGTCCTTTCCTTATTGTATGGCCTTAACACTTTTGTCAAAAATCAGTTGACCTTATAATGTGCCATTCCTTGACCCTCTTTTTCTATTCCATTTTACTGTATATCTACCTTTATACACATACCACACTGTCTTGATTACTATAGCTTTATAAAATAATTTAAAATTATATGTAAATTCCTCAGCTTTGTTCTTTTTTTAAAGAAATAGTTTTGGCTACCTAAATACTCTTTATTTCCATATATATTTATATGCAGGCCTTGATTTTTGATAAAAATCATCCTAACATTTTTCTTTTTTTGCTTGGTATTTATCCATAGATCAATTTTGATAGTATTAACATATTTTGTTCCCTGAACATGACCAACTTCTCTATTCATTTGTCTTCATGACACATGTCTTATGAAAATGGCAATTTTCAGTATACTGATTTTGCACATTTCTTATCAGATTGATCTCTAACATTTTATATTTTTTGTTGCTATTCTATTTTTGTTGCTATTGTGGGTGAATATGTGTATTTTTTAAAATTTTAACTTCCAATTGTTCATAGCTAGTTTATTGAAATCAAGTAAGTTGTTTATTGAAGTCAAGTTATATTGGTATAATATCTTGTGTCTTTGAAAAACTAACTTATTAGTTTTAGTAGTTTTTTGGGGGGGGTGTAGATCTGTTAGGATGATTGTGTTGTTTTCAAATAAAGACTTTTACTTCATTTCTAATCTGTATGTCTTTGAAGTCCCTTTCTTGTCTTATTATTCTTGATAGATTGCTAAAGGACTTTTGGAGATGACTTTTAGCAGGTGGTGATGTCCTCATCTATATCCATGTTATCTATATCCATGTTATCAGCCCTATATATAAGAATATTATAATTATTAATATACATTAATTAACTTTTTGAAATGTGCTTTACTGAAAAATAAAATATTGAATACTATGTGTCTCTCAAATCAATGTGGTTGTCTCAAGATCTATTAGCTAAATTCCCTTTGATCTGATGAGAAATGAAATATTTTTTGCTTAACAAGCAGTCAGTCTTTCAAACTAGATGAATTAAGTTAAATAAATAATTTTAAAAATTAGGTGACTTACCTGCCAGTTATTATCATCTGTTTCTTCTAAAAAGATCAGTTAGCTAAAGTTTAATTGAATCAGTTAATGTGATATAATTTTAGTTTAAGAAAATGTTCCATTGTATTCAGAATTTATTTTGTATCATATAAGTAATACTTTTACTTGTTAATGTATGAATGATCTCAGTAGTAATGATCAAGAAGACACTTTAAAATTACTGGGCCCTGAGCATTTTTTTTGCATGTAACTAAATACACAAACTCTCCAGTAGAGTTTTTGATAAATTGAGAATTTACATTGTACATTCACCACTTTTTAAGTGCTTATTTATTTATTTTGAGAAAGAGTGTGTGTGCATGCATGTGTGTGAGTGGGGGAGGGGCAGAGAGAGAGGGAGGGAGAGAAAGAATCCCAAGCAGGCTTCACCCTGTCAGCACAGAGCCCAACACAGAGCTCAATCCCACAAACTGTGAGATCAAGACTTGAGCTGAAATCAAGAGTCAGACACGTACCCAACTGAGCCACCCAGGCACCCCTGTGTATTCATTTTTATAAAAAGTGTGAGCCAGGAATATTTGTTTCTGTAAGAGTTTTTTTACAACTCTTCTATTTTCTAATAGAATTGCTTGATTCTATTGGACTTAACTTGACCACCAAAAGAAAAAAGAAAAGTTAAAAAAGAAAAACAGTGTAAATGGAGAGAAGAGATTATTCCCAGGTCTTCCAACATCCATATTCAAAAACATAGAAGCTAACCTTCTGCAATTATGAGAGTAGGGTTCTCTCAGCAAGCCTAGAATTTGAGATTATATGACTTTCTGTATCAAATTTCACATATTTGAATGCTCAAAAATAAATCATATCACAATTTCATAATAGTACTCTTTAATTACAGCATGTTATTTGCTTACAATTACCGAAATAAACATGTTTGATGCTGTAGGAGTCTTTACAAAATAGTTTGTGTCATCTAGCTCATCCTTTACCACCATTTTGTATTAGTAAAAATTCACATTATTAAAAATGCTCTTGCTTAAGAAAAAGCAGTATTACTACATAAATCTCCTATGGAGATGAAATGAAGCTCCCCCAAAAGTTATCTATTTAATTGAAGGAATCTACCAATTAACAACTAGTTTTGGCTTTATTAATGCTATGTAATATATTTTGTAATACATAAAATACATCTATTTTATTCCCTTCCTAGATCTTATATATGAATATTTAGTATTGGACAATCAAAAGTAACTGAAAAAGTAGACCCCATCTAGCCCTCTTGGGAGACAGTAAAGTAGATAACATTGATTATGTAAAATAATGCTCATTTTTTCTCTAGTGTGGAGCCAAGGAACAGTCATTCTGAGAGTTATTTTCCTATTTCTAAGAGCCAGGAGAAGAGGTGCAGAATCTGAAGTTGGTTATGAGAGAATTTGTCCTGCAAATTAGAAGTAGTTAGGAACACATTCCTCTGCATAGGTTTATATTGGGCTAGGCAGGAATGTCTGTGGCTATAGGAACCTACTGCTATTGTTAGATTAAGCTGCTGGCCCTGAAAAATCTGAATACTAAAAAGTCACATCTGCACCTCTAGTTATGGTGAACAATAATCTGAGAAACGTGGATTTGCAGTGTCCATTACTGCTCTGGATGATCCTGTGGAATGTAGATTGCCAAAAGGTGAGTCATGAATAATAAAATGGACCTTAGAAGACAGAGCAAATTTCCTAGGGAAACACTAAGTAGAGATAGGAAGAACAAAGAAGGTTAGTTACCAAACAAACCCATGTAGGAATCACTGTTAACTCTGTGTAAGCTTCAGCTTTGGTTTATGGAAAATATCAGATTTAAAATTCAGGTTTTTGCTTTTTTCTATTTCAATTTATAGTTCCCTTTAGTGAACCTAACCCTTTATGAGTACCTGGCATGTCCATAAAGCACTGTGTGCTAGCTTTGTGGAAAATCAGGGAAAGGGTAAGGAAAGGGCAATAAAGTGTGGCCATCAATCAACCTTTGTGGTTTCATATTGAGGGAGATACATGCAATCATAATGATGAGTTGAAAAAAAATCTGATCCTACAGTAGGGCAGGAATAGTAGGAAGGATCACAGAATGTGGGACAACAGTTCTTATAAAACAACTGCTGTTCCTTATAAATGCATTCTGCAATAATAATACAAAAAAAAATTTATATTCTCACTATTTTTCATTGTCTGTTTATTACCAGTTAGGCACAAGCATGAAGTAGCTCTCAAACACTATTTTCAGCATATTTTATGTCAACTTGAAAGGATCAAAAGAAGATCAAGAATCAAAGACAATCAAACTTCCAATTAAACAAAATCCATATATTTATTTTCAAACTGAGAAACATTGTTAAATTTAATTTTTTTTTAAATTTTTTTTCTCAACTTTTTTTTTGGGGGGGGACAGAGAGAGACAGAGCATGAACGGGGGAGGGGCAGAGAGAGAGAGAGAGACACAGAATCGGAAACAGGCTCCAGGCTCTGAGCCATCAGCCCAGAGCCTGACGCGGGGCTGGAACTCACGGACCGCGAGATCGTGACCTGGCTGAAGTCGGACGCTTAACCGACTGCGCCACCCAGGCGCCCCAAATTTAATTTTTTTTATGTTTGA
The DNA here is from genome assembly GCF_022837055.1 of Prionailurus viverrinus. Classification (NCBI taxonomy): domain Eukaryota; kingdom Metazoa; phylum Chordata; class Mammalia; order Carnivora; family Felidae; genus Prionailurus; species Prionailurus viverrinus. Next base: position 66,600,276 of record NC_062564.1, on the reverse strand, counting down.
TAACACTGATGCTGACATCTATCCATTGAATAGGTTTAAAAAATAGAAAAAAAATAGGGGCAAATTCCAGGTTTTTCTAAATCAACTACTTTATAATATTCTTTATAATTTTAAGTTTAAAAGTGACCAAATAATATTCATTTAAATATAACTGTTATGAATAATCTTAAGGATAAAAAATTTAGGGTCAACACTTCTTAGAATTCCAATGATATTCTTTTTTTTGAGCACATAATGAGAAGGGGAGCATATAGATTATGAATAAAAAACAGACTATGAATAAAAAATGAGAAAACTAATTTTTTGCTGATTTTCTCAGTGATCATGAATGTACTATTTAAAGAGAAAGGCCATTATTTATCCGATGAAAATTATTTTACATTTTTTTTACTGTTAAACCAAATGAGAATGTACATTCTTTTATGAGTTACAGACTATGTTTTCTGGACAACACTTAATGTTCTTCTGAGTGTCAATTTTATCTGAGAAAATAAGAGAGAGATGGTCCATTAAACAAAGTTCTTGTGTTCATAAGTAGCTATTAACCTCTAAATAATTCCAACAATGCATCAACTTATGTTGCTGGCTTTTGAAAACCTAAAAGCTTTTATAATGTATGTGATTTGTCTCAATAATTGTGAAATAATAGATCATAATATAATTACTATTAACTTTTCTCAATGACAAAATAAGAAGGGTCAAAAATGAGCTGGGGAGATGATGTTCATTCACTCTTCCAGATACCACATTGAAAAAAAAAAGTATTATATGAATAAGAATGAAAATCAGAAAAGCTGGCATTGAAACTGATCCAGAGACAGAGATAATTAATATAATAAACTGTGATCAAAGTATAGTTTGTATTATGTCAAAACATATCAAATGAATAAAAATATAATGGGAACACTTAGCTGAAAGGTAACCAAATTAATTAGTGTTGATCAAATTCAAGTAATAATGCTTTACCTACTTGGAAAATTGTATGCAAAATCAAAACTGTTGGGCTTAACAAAATATTAAACTACAAAATAAGCCTTTGATAATTTGCATGTTTTTGATAATACCTAAAACACTTCACTTGTTTTTTCTGATGAGTCTCCTTTATTTGCATATTTTGGTTAAATCACTTGCATAATTTCCTTAAATGGTATAAGTTGCAATCAAGCTCTTTTAAAGTGCTCTATTATTTTGAAAATTTACAGAAAATAGCATTCTTGTCCAAATTTCATTCAAGGCACTATTTGTATAGGAAAATTCCAACAACTATGTTCATCTATTTATGCATTGCATGCATAATTATCTGCTTTAGTTATTTAAATGTGTTTGCTATGGCTACTTGTGGTATGGGTTGAATTGTGTCCTGCTCGAATTCACATGCTGAAACTAAACTAAAAATGTGACCTTATCTGGAACTAGGGTTATTGTAGATGGAATTAGTTGTTAAGAAAAGGTCATTAGAGTGGGCCCTAATGCATTATGACTGATGTCCTCATAAAAAGGAGGCATTTAGACACAGAGACATGCATATAGAGAAAATGCCATTTGAACATGAAAATGGCCATTTACAAGCCAAGGAGAGAGACTTGGAACAGATCCCCTATTCAGCACTCAGAAGGAACCAGACCTACTAAAATTTGTATTTTGGATTTCCAGCATCCAGAACTGTAAGATAATATAGATTTCTGTTGTTTAAGCCACAAAGTTTGTGATATTTTGTTATGATAACTCTAGCAAACCAATACAACTTGTTTATATCACTTTATGCTTAAAATATTCATAACTGATTTAACTGCCAAATTTTCCACACACTGAGGCAATCATTTTTACAAAGCTCACTTGAATAGGGGAACAATTATGAACACAGAAGGGCAAGAACAGGAATCACCTCAGACTCCAGCACAACTAATGGCACACACTGGGATAAGGACTGAGAGTCAGAGATTGACGTCCCAGATCTGGGCAAAAATAGGGGGTCCAAATGTAAAGTGAAGAGGGGTTGGCATGGAAGTAGTTTTAAACAAGTGAAAGATATGTCTGCCCCCTGTTTAAAAATGAAACATGTTTTTAAAAAATAAGTAGCCAGACTAGTGAACTTTAAAAAAACAAAACAAGCAAAAACCAACAAACCAACCAACCAACAGACAAAAACCCAAAACTAGACATAATCGGGCTTCATAAGAGCAAGAAAACTGATGCCTTGTGGTTTTTGTAGATTACCCTAAAGCTTAAGGAATCCCAAAATTTACGTTCCGAAGGCAAATCAAAGACAAATAATCCCAGCTACTAATCAAGGTATCTAAAATAAGATAGCATCCCCTGTAAGTGTTGATTGACAATATTCTCAATGTGTATAAAGGTTTAAGAAGAGTTTTAAAATGTACTATCAAATTTGATTTTTATATTTTCATGGGATAAGCATGTCAAGCCCTATTTCAATTTCCATGTTTTAAGGAAAAAACAAAGCAAAACAACACACACACACAAACCCGATTCTTAGAAAGATAAATTAAACTGTCCTCAAATTAAAAGTAATAAGAAGCATGGCTTACAGATAATTCTAGTCTCTGGTTTTTGATTTTCATGTTATTTACAGTATACCATGTTTACTGACCCACACTGCAGAGCTATGTCTGTGCAATAATTTTCATAGATATTTCATTAACATTAATTTTATACCCAAATCATCATTTTGAATTTGATATCTTTTGAAATTAATTCATTGATTGTCTAAAATACATAAAATATGTATTTAGAACACTTTACCTACTTAAATAGTGTGGTGCTCCTGATCCAAAAAATATCCACATCCTAATTCCCAGAACTTGGGAATATGTTAGATTACATGGCAGAAGGGAATTTAGGTTACAGTTGGAATTACGATTACTAATCAACTGACCTTCAGATGGGAAAATTATCCTGGAATATTTTGGGAGGGGCAATGTAATCCCAGGGGTCTTTATAAGTGGAAGAAGTAGGAAAAAGAGAGAGAACCAGAAACATGGCAGCTTGAGAAAGTCTTGATCCAAAGTTGTGGGCCTTAAAGATGGACAAATGGAGCCATACACCAAAGAATGTGATGGCCTTAAGAAGAAGAAAGGGAAGCAGATTCTATTCCATGATGTCCAGTAAAGATGTAGCCTTGCAACAGACACCTTGATTTTAGCCCAGTGACAATTATGTCAAAATTCTGACTTACCATACTCTAAGATAATCAACTTGAGTTATTTCAAGCCTATATATTTTTGGTAATTCATTATGGAAGCAATAGAAAGTGAATACAGATAATATTTCTGATCCAATGGATCTAAGAACCAAACAGAGAATTCAGAAAAGTAAATAGGGACTTATAATAGACTGTGGTAAGTATAGGGATTAGTATGAGTGAGTATAGGAATACTTATGCAAATCCACTAAACACAGCCTAGGGACTGGGAAGGAAGTGGGACATGAAGGAAGAATGAATTTTTTTTTCTTTTTAATGCTTATTTATTTAGTTTGAGAGAGGGGGGAGAGACAGACAGACAGAACAAGGAAGTAAGAAGGGGAGGGGCAGAGAGGGAGAGAGCGAATCCCAAACAGGTTCCATGCTTAGTGTAAGCCCCAACATGGCACTTGATCTCACAACCCTAGAATCATAACCTGAGCCAAAATCAAGAATTGGTTGCTCAACTGAGCCACCCAGGCACCCCAAAAGAATGTGTTTTAGGGGTGCCTGGGTGGCTCAGTTGGTTGAGTGTCCGACTTTGGCTCAGGTCACGATCTCACGGTTTGTGAGTCTGAACCCCACATTGGGCTCTGTGCTGACGGCTCAGAGCCTGGAGCCTGCTTCAGATTCTGAGTCTCCCTCTCTGTCTGCCCCTCTGCCACTCACACTCTGACTCTCTCTCTCAAATACATACATACATACATACATACATACACATTAAAAAATAATAAAAAAAGAATGAGTTTTAATTAAAAAGAAAGTGTGGGTCAGTGTTATGACTTAGTGTGAATAAGTAGTAAGTATATACAAAGAAATAAAATATGTGGCATTTCCGGATAGTGGTTTGGTATGGTAACTTGATAGCTTGTGAGAAAAAACTAAATGAAGAAACAACAAAAATAAGCAAGAAAACAAAAAACTCTGACTACTATTAGACTAATGAAAGGGCTAGTTATTTTAGAGATAAACTTGTTAAGAAGAGTGTACTTAATAACTTGAGAGGATTGGGAGGCCATTAAAAATTATTTCAGGATAAGCTTTGCATTGTAGGAAGAATATTCTGGTAAAGGGAATAGATTAAAAGGGGGCAACAATGGATGCAAGAAGATCATGCAGAAAGCTGCTGCATTATCTGTTTAGAAAGGATGATGACCTGAATGAGGAGACTGATAGAGATGACATAAAAAAGAGAGTAGATTTTAATTATTTTTAACACGTGTATTTATTTATTTTTAGGACACACACACACACACAGAGCAGGGGAAGGTAGAGACAGAGAATCCCAAGCAGATTCCAAGCTCTCAGCATAGAGCCTGACCCGGGGCTTGAACTTCTGAACTTCAGATCATGATGAGCTGAAGTAAGATTACCTGACTGAGCCACCCAGGTGACCCTAGATTTTAATTTTTTTAAGAGAGCGATTCAACACGGATTTTGTTATGCCTTAAGAAACAAGGATAAGGGAGAGAATGTATTTGTATTGCTTTAGCAACTTGGTACAAGGTGATGCCATGCTCTGAGATGCATACACAGAGTCAGCTTTGACAAGACACAAAGAGTGAACTTAGGCTTGCAGAAATGGTATTGAAATGCAAGAAGAGAGGGAAGATGGCAGTGTAGGAGGACGCTGACCTCACCGCATCCTGCTGATCACTCAGATTCCACCCACATCCACCTAAATAACTCAGAAAACTGCCAGAAGACTAGCAGAATGGACTCTCCAGAGCCGAGCGTAGACAAGAGGCCCACGGAAGAGGGTAGGAGGGGCAGAGAGGCAGTGCGTGCTACACAGACTGGTGGGAGGGAGCAGGGCAGTGGAGGGGCAGCCTGCCTGGAAAGGCAAAGCCCCCGAGTCTGACTTGCAAAAGTGGAGGGGCCAGATGGAGTGAGTTCTGACAGCAAGCAGGACTTAACATCTGGAATGTTATAAGTCAACAGCTCTGCTCAGAGAGCTGGATGCCGAGAGGACACCTGGAGGGAGAGGTGTTGAGCCCTGGAAGACAGAGTTCACCTTGGCGGCAGCAAACAAAGGCGCTGGCCAGCGCCATCTCATTCTCCCATCCCCCAGCTGAAATCCCAAAGGGAACCAGTTCCTGTCACCGAATGTGCCTGCACCTCGCAAACACCCAACGCTGATATTCTGTGGATCCATCACTCTGACAGGTCTGCCTCTCTCCTGGTACTGCAGGGCCCCTCCCACAGGGCAAAGCAAGCTAAGCCTGCCCCTTCTGCCCCTGTGCATCTTGCGGATCCACCCTGGCTAATACACCAGATCCCATCAAAGAAGCACCACAAGCCTGACAGTGTGCAAGTAGCCCAGACAGGGGCGACACCGCTCCACAGTGAGTTCTGCCCCTGGGAGAGGGGAAGATAAGGTACACACCAGTCTGACTGTGGCCCCAGGAGTGGGCTGGGGACAGACATCAGGTCTGACTGCGGCCCCGCCCACCAATGCAAGTTACTCTAGACAGCACAGGGGAAGTGCCCTGCATTTCTGCGCCACCGCAGGGACGATCCAAAATGACGAAACAGAAGAATTATCCTCAAAAGAAAATCCAGGAAGTAGCAACAGGTAACGAATTGATCAAAAACGATTTAAGCAATATAACAGAAAAATAATTTAGAATAATACTCATAAAATTAATCGCTGGGCTTGAAAAAGTATAGAGGACAGCTGAGAATCTATTGCTACAGAGATCAAGGGACTAAGAAATAGTCATGAGGAGTTAAAAAATGCTATACATGAGGTGCAAAATAAAATGGAGATGACCACAGCTAGGATTAAAGAGGCAGAGGAGAGAATAGGTGAATTAGAAGATACAATTATGGAAAAAGAGGAAGCTGAGGAAAAGAGAGATAAAAGCATCCAGGAGTATGAGGGGAGAATTAGAGAACTAAGTGATGCAATCAAACACAACAATATCCATATAATAGGAATTCCAGAAGAGGAAGAGAGAGAGATAGGGGCTGAAGGTGTACTTGAACAAACCATAGCTGAGAGCTACCCTGATCTGGGGAAGGAAAAAGGCATTGAAATCCAAGAGGCACAGAGAACTCCCTTCAGGCGTAACTTGAATCCATCTTCTGCATGACATATCATACTGAAACTGGCAAAATATAAGGGTAAAGAGAGAATTCTGAAAGCAGCTAGGGATAAACACATTCTAACATATAAAGGTAGACCCATAAGACTAGTAGCAGACCTATCTATTAAAACTTGTCAAGCCAGAAAAGAATGGCAGGAAATCTTCAATGTGATGAACAGAAAAAAATATGCAGCCAAGAATCCTTAATTGATCAAGTATGTCATTCAGAATAGAAGGAGAGATAAAGGTCTTCCCAAACAAACAAAAACTGAAGGAATTCATCACCACTAAACCAGCCCTAAAAGAGATCCTATGGGGGATTCTGTGAGTGAAATATTGCAAGGACCACAAAGGACCAGAGACATCACTACAAGCATGAAACCTACAGACATCACAATGACTCTAAACCCATATCTTTCAATAATAACACTGAATTTAAATGAGTTAAATGCTCCAACCAAAAGACATAGGCTATCAGAATGGATAAAAAAAACCAAGACCCAGGTATTTGCTGTCTACAAGAGACTCATTTTAGACCTGAGGACACATTCAGATTGAAAGTGAGGGGATGGAGAACTATCTATCATGCTATTGGAAGTCAAAAGAAAGCTGGAGTAGCCATACTTATATCAGACACACTAAACTTTAAATTAAAGGTTGTAAGAAGAGATGAAGAAGGGCATTATATAATAATCACAGGGTCTATCCACCAGGAAGAGCTAACAATTATAAATGTCTATGTGCCAAATACGGGAGCCCCCAAATATATAAAACAATTACTCACAAACATAAGCAACCTTATTGATAAGACTGTGGTAGTTGCAGAGGGCTTTAATACTCCACTTACAACAATGGATAGATCACCTAGACACAGGATCAATAAAGAAACAAGGGCCCTGAATGATACGTTGGATCAGATGGGCTTGACAGATATATTTAGAACTCTGCATCCCAAAGCAACAGAATATACTTTCTTCTCGAGTGCACATAGAACATTCTCCAAGATAGATCACATACTGGGTCACAAAACAGCCCTTCATAAGTATACAAGAATTGAGATCATATCATGCACACTTTCAGATCACAATTCTATGAAGCTTGAAATCAACCACAGGAAAAAGTCTGGAAAACCTCTAAAAGCATGGAGGTTAAAGGACACCCTACTAAAGAATGAATGAGTCAACCAGGCAATTAGAGAAGAAATTAAAAAATATATGGAAACAAATGAAAATGAAACTACAAGAATCCAAACACTTTGGGATGCAGCAAGGCAGACCTGAGAGGAAAATACATTGCAATCCAGGCCTATCTCAGGAAACAAGAAAAATCCCAAATACAAAATCTAATAGCACACCTAAAGGAAATAGAAGCACAACAGCAAAGACACTCCAAACCCAGCAGAAGAAGAGGTATAATAAAGATCAGAGCAGAAATAAACAATATAGAATCTAAAAAAAACTGTGGAGCAAATCAATGAAACCAAGAGTTGTTTTTTTGAAAAATAAACAAAACTGATAAGCCTCTAGCCAGGTTTCTCAAAAACAAAAGGGAGATGACCCCAATAGATAAAATCATGAATGAAAATGGAATTATTACAACCAATCCCTCAGATACAAGCAAATATCAGGGAATACTATGAAAAATTATATGCTAACAAACTGCACAACCTGGAAGAACTGGACAAATTCCTAAGCACCCACACACTTCCAATACTCAAACAGGAAGAAATAGAAAACTTAAACATACCCATAACCAGTGAAGAAATTGAATTGGTTATCAAAAATCTCTCAACAAATCAGAGTCCAGGACCAGATGGCTTCCCTGGGGAGTTCTACCAGACATTTAAAGCAGAGATAATACCTATCCTTTCAAGCTGTTCCAAAAAATAGAAATGGAAGGGAAACTTCCAGACTAATTCTGCGAAGCCAGAATTACTTTGATTCCTAAACCAGACAGAGACCCAGCAAAAAAGAGAACTACAGGCCAAAATCCCTGATGAATATGGATGCAAAGATTCTCAATAAGATACTAGCAAATCGAATTCACCAGCATGTAAAAAGAATTATTCACCATGATCAAGTGGGATTCATTCCTGGGCTGCAGGGCTGGTTCAACATTCGCAAATCAATCAATGTGATACATCACATTAATAAAAGAAAAGATAAGAACCATATGATCCTGTCTATCTATGCAGAAAAAGCATTTGACAAAATTCAGCATCCTTTCTTAATAAAAACCCTTGAGAAAGTCGGGATAGAAGGAACATACTTAAACATCATAAAAACCGTTTATGAAAAGCCCACAGCTAATATCATCCTCAATGGGGAAAGACTGAGAGCTTTCCCCCTGAGTTCAGGAACATGACAGCAATGTCCACTCTCACCATTGTTGTTTAACATAGTGTTGGAAGGTCTAGAATCAGCAATCAGACAACAAAAGGAAATCAAAGGCATCAAAATTGGCAAAGATGAAATCAAGCTTTCACTTTTTGCAGATGACATGATATTATACATGGAAAACCCGACAGACTCCACCAAAAGTCTGCTAGAACTGATACATGAATTCAGCAAAGTCGCAGGATACAAAATCAATGTACAGAAATCAGTTGCATTCTTCTACACTAATAATGAAGCAACAGAAAGACAAATAAAGAAACTGATCCCATTCACAATTGCACCAAAAGCATTATAAAATACCTAAGAATAAACCTAACCAAATATGTAAAAGATTTGTATGCTGAAAACTATAGAAAGCTTATGGAGGAAATTGAAGATGATATAAAGAAATGGAAAATATTATGTGCTCATGGATTGGAAGAATAAATATTGTCAAAATGTCAATACTACCCAAAGCTATCTACACATTCAATGCAATCCCAATCAAAATTGCACCAGCATTCTTCTTGAAGCTAGAACAAGCAATCCTAAAATTCATATGGAACCAAAAAAGGCCCCGAATAGCCAAAGTAATTTTGAAGAAGACCAAAGCAGGAGGCATCACAATCCCAGATTTTAGCCTCTACCACAAAGCTGTAACCATCAAGACAGCATGGTATTGGCACAAAAACAGACACATTGACCAATGGAATAGAATAGAAACCCCAGAATTACATCCACAAAAGTATGGCCAACTAATCTTTGACAAAGCAGGAAAGAATATCCAATGGAAAAAAGACAGTCTCTTTAACAAATGGTGCTGGGAGAACTGGACAGCAACATGCAGAAGTATGAAACTATACCACTTTTTTACACCATTCACAAAAATAAAGTCCAAATGGATAAAGGACCTGAATGTGAGACAGGAAACCATCAAAACCCTAGAAGAGAAATCAGGATAAAACCTCTCTGACCTCAGCCGCAGCAATTTCTTACTTGACACATCTCCAAAGGCAAGGGAATTAAAAGCAAAAATGAACTATTGGGACTTCATGAAGACAAAAAGCTTATGCACAGCAAAGGAAACAATCAACAAAACTAAAAGGCAACTGACGGAATGGAAAAATATGTTTGCAAATGACATATCAGACAAAGGGGGAGTATCCAAAATCTATAAAGAGCTCACCAAACTCCACACCCCCCCCAAAAAAAAATAATAATCCAGTGAAGAAATGGGCAGAAAACCTGAATAGACACTTCTCTAAAGAAGATATCCAGATGGCCAACAGGCACATGAAAAGATGCTCAACATCACTCCTCATCAGGGAAATACAAATCAAAACCACACTCAGGTATCACCTCAGGCCAGTCAGAGTGGTCAAAATGAACAAATCAGGAGACTATAGATGCTGTTGAGGATGTGGAGAAAAGGGACCCTCTTGCACTGTTGGTGGGAATGCAAACTGGTGCAGCTGCTCTGGAAAACAGTGTGGAGGTTCCTCAAAAAATTAAAAATAGACCTACCATAGGACCCAGCAATAGCACTGCTAGGAATTGACCAAAGGGATACAGGAGTGCTGATGCAGAGGGGCACTTGCACCCCAATGTTTATAGCAGCACTCTCAACAATAGCCAAATTATGGAAAGAGCCTAAATGTCCATCAACTGATGAATGGATAAAGAAATTGTGGTTTATATACACTATGGAATATTACATGGCAATGAGAAAGAATGAAATATGGCCTTTTGTAGCAACGTGGATGGAACTGGAGTGTTATGCTAAGTGAAATAAGTCATACAGAGAAAGACAGATACCATATGGTTTCACTCTTATGTGGATCCTGAGAAACTTAACAGAAGACCATTGGGGAGGGGAAGGAAAAAAAAAAGTTTAGAGAGGGAAGGAGCCAAAACATAAGAGACTCTTAAAAACTGAGAACAAACTGAGGATTGATGGGTGATGGGAGGGAGGGGAAGGTGGGTGATGAGTATTGAGGAGGGCACCTGTTGGGATGAGCACTGGGTGTTGTATGGAAACCAATATGACAATAAATTTAATATAAAAAAAGAAATGCATGAAGAGAATCCAAGCGGCATTATCCAGTGGTCTAAGAATGATTGTTGTTATGAAGATTCTAGTCTGGAGGTGTGCATTACATTATTACAAGGTATAGATTATAAGCACCAGAGCACAGTGGGTTATATGAGTAGAACTACTAAGAACCTCCATCTTAATGTGATTACTAAAGGAACTCAATAAAGGAAAGTGACAAATGACCAGAAATATATAGATTTCCAGGAAATATGGTGACTGACAAAACTAGGAGAGCAAGCATTTAAATTGGAGGGAATAGTGTGCAATTTCACATACTGAGGAGACATCAAGTAAAATAAGGACTAAAAACATTTCACTGGGTCTGGCAATAAGCAAGTTAGCATTCACACTGGCAAGAGCACTTTCTCTGGAGCGGTGACATGGGAATATGGTTTTAAGGTAAGAAAAGGAACATGAAGTATAAGCAAGTGTAAAAGTTTGGATAAGAGAATACAAACAGTTGGAAGAAAACATGCCATATGATGGGGAGAAACTTACCTTTAAGACTATTGATGCAAGGTAGCCATCCTAATGGGAGAGAATAGAGGTATACTATAGAGAAAGAATTATTTTGAGACTCAGATTTTACAGGAGGTAAGAAAAAATTCGGTACAAACCTGTATAAGTAACATTATTACAAGGGATTAAAGGTAGATAATGTCTCTTTGTATTGTAGCTAGAGATAATGAAGAAAAGGTAAGTGTGAATGCAAAGAAAAGGATGGGTTTGCTGGAATGTATGACCTGTCACTATTCCCTGGGGAGTTCTAGCAATGTACTTATTGATGTCAATCAACTAAAATAAAGAAAATTGACTCATAACAGATAGCTAATTGCTTCTTGCTTCTTGGACATATAAAGCAATAGTGTTCTACTTAGTAAATAAAATTCTGCTTAGAAAATTCTCCATTCTACTTAGTAAATAAAAATATTGATGGTAAAAATCAATGTATCCTTTAATTATTTGCATATACTTTACAAAGTATTTGCAGATATATTTGTTTTATTATCTTTTGAAATTGTTACTAAATACACCTAATGTAAAATTTACCATTTTAATCATTATTAAATCTATACTTTTGTGGTATTGAATACATTCACGCTGTTGTGAGATGATCATCATCATCCACCCCATCATTAAGTACCAACTACTAATTTTCCCCTCATCCTAGACCATTCTACTTTGTCTCTATGGATTTGGATATTTCATGTGAGTTTAAGCATATAATATTTGTCCTTTGGTAATTGCCTTATTTCACTTAATATAAAGTTCTCAAATTTCACCCATTTTGAAGGATGTGTCAGTGTTTCTTCACTTTTTGAGGTTGAATAATATCCTATTGTACATATATACCACATTTTGTTCATTGAATCATCCATTAATGGACACATCTTTCCCATTTTGAATGATACTGTTATGAACATGGATATACAAATATCTCCACAGTCTCAGCTTTCAACTCTTGTGAATATATGTCTAGAAGTGGGATTGCTGGATTATATGGTAATTTTGTGTTTATTTTCCAAGGACTATCTAACATTTTCCATAGCAGCTGTATCATTTAGATTCTCACCAGCAATGCACACATTTCCAATTTTTCTACATACTTGTCAACATTTATTTCCTGTGTTTTTTTTTTAAATAATAACCACCCTAATGGATATGAAAGGGTATTTCATGATGAGTTTGATTGGTATTTCCTGAAAGATTAGTGATAATAAACATATTCTTATGTGCCTATTGGCCTATGTACATCTTCTTTGGAGAAATATCGTTCAAATACTTTACCCATTTTTTTAAATTATTGTGTCATTGTTTTGTTGTTGTTGAATTGCAGCAGTTCTTAAATATTTTGGATATTAACTTCTTATCAGAAAAATGATTTCCAAATATTTTCTACCATTCCTTGGGTTGCCTTTCCAACCTATTGATAATGTTCTTTGATGCACAAAAAATTTTAATTTTGATGAAGTCCAATTTATTATTTTTTTTTATTTTGTTGTATCGTATCCAAGAAACCACTGCCCAATCCAATGTCATATTTTTTCCCCATTTTCTTCAAATATTTTTATAGTTTTAGTTCTTACTGTTAAGCCTTTCATATATGTTCAGTCATTTTTTAAGATGGTATAAGTTAAGGATCTAATTTAATTTAATTTTATGTGGATACCCCGTTTTCTGAACACCATTTGTTGTAAAGACTCTTCTTTACCAATTGAATGACCTTGGTGTTCTTGCTGAAAATAATTTGACTATGTATGTGAGAGTTCATTTCTGGGTTCTCCATTCTATTTCATGTATCTATCTTTAGGCCAGTACCACATTGCTTTGACTATGACTTTATATTAAGTTTTAAAATCAGGAGGGATGAGACTTCAAATTTTCTCCTTCTTTATCAAGAGAATGTTGGCTATTCAGGGTCCCTTGAAATCCAAATGAATTTTTGCATGGATTTTTTTCTATTTCTGCAAAAAAAAATACCCCCCAAACAAACAACAAATCCCCCTGTCAGCATGTTAATAGTAAATGCATCACATCTGTAGATCATTTTGGATAGTATTGGCGTCTTAACTGTGTGAAGTCTTCTAAATCATGAATATGGAATGTCTTGCAGATATACTTTAATCTACCACATTTGCAACATCTTCCTCCATAACCTCAGAAATGTTTACAAATGAAAATTAATATAAATATACTTTGCTTTTTAAAGCTGTAAATTCACAGGTTGCTTTTTGGATGGATAGATAAGTAAAATAAGATTCACAAGTTATTCAAGGTGAAGAATTATGCTGCTGCATCTGATACAATGTTTTAGCTGAAATCTAGGTTTGTAAAAAGTAGCAGATTCTTTAGAGTCCAATATGCTTCTTTTCTCTCTTCTAGTGGAATCCATTGTGCAAATTTACTTGCTTAGCTCACTGAAAAATTCAGAGCCACTTACCTGTTATGCTCAGCCAGGTGCAAATTCTATCACTATTATAAGAATATGATAAATACAAGATTAAAAAAATTATTCCGTTCTTTCACTAATAGATGCTTTGTTCACATTACAATCAAGAGTAATAAAAGCATATGGTCAGAGCTGCATAAGGAATGAGTACATCATTGTGTAGACTTTTTGGACAGTAACACTCTCTGAGAATCCTATCAAACTAATTTAAGAAATCAGTTTGCACCACAATTTTATAACTGTGATTTAATTATACCTTCAAGAGGTGCCTGAGTGGCTCAGTCAGCATCTGATTCTTAATCCTGGCTCACATCATGATCTCACGATTCATGAGCTCAAGTCCTGCATCAGGCTCTGCTCTGAGAGTGTGGAGTCTGCTTGGAATTCTCTCTCTCCCTGCCCCTCCCCCACTCCAGCACACACACTCTCTCTCTCTCTCTGTCTCTCTCTCTCTCTCTCTCTCTCTCTCTCAGGAACAAGTAAATAAACATTAAAAAAAAATAATTATGCATCAACTCATATAAATATATACTTCTTGGTCCAATGAATCAATATAGTCAAAGCTGACACAATTTTTACCTTTCTTCAGTTATTATTATGTTGGGTTTTATTTCCTATAACATTATAACATGGATTGGTAACACTGATGATATAACTCAGTTCCTAATTATAACTTTTCCTACTTATTTTTTCTTTATTTATTTTAATGTTTATTTTTGAGAGAGAGAGAAACAGAGTGTAAGCGAGGGAGGGCCAAGAAAGAGAGGGAGACACAGAACCTGAAGCAGGCTCCAGGCTATGAGCCATCGCTCAGAGCCGGATGCGGGGCTCAAACTCAGAAGCCTTGAGATCATGACCTAAGCCGAAGTTGGATGCTTAACTGTCTGAACCACCCCAGCATCCCTATCTGTTTCTACTTCTGAAATTGTGATGAAAGATTCAAGGAAGTCTCACGCCAAATTCCACCATACATACCAACATCTAATATCACCTGGTGGCAAAGCAAGCATTTTCTACCAGGGAGGTGACATTAGGCCTTCGTCCATCTCCAGCTATTTGAGGTCTCTGGTAGTCCCTACAAGAAACCTAATAGTTCTTAATGATCCGATTGGCACAGGCCACTTCTCAACACTCTGATATCCTGTCTCAGCTAAAATTAGAAGTAAAACCTGATGAAATTGTTTATAAGCTCTTTCAGTTTATATACACTAAAAATTTTAGCACTATATTTCTTCTAAATATAACTATACTCTTTCAATCGATACTGTATGGTGATAGTTATATACTATTAGAATCAAAGTTTCATAATTTGGGGTATCAATATTTTTCGAATAGCTGTCTCTGCATCAAAAAAAAGTAAAAGGCCATGTAACACAAACTATAAAATGAGCTATAAAATTAGGGATAGGAAATATCAGATACAAGTATTCTGCCTTATTAGATTTCGCAGCAACCGAGACTGAGTGGTTTTGGAGAAAAGAATGCAGTTCTCTGCTAATACAGCATAAAAAGTGACCACATGGGCTGGATCTTGAAGAATAACCTCAATTAAAATTGATCGATTCTACTATTTCCCTGAACTACAATAATGTCTCAAATATCCTGATATTTCAGCAAGTAATAACTTGATGAGTCAAGTTTGAAATCAAAATATGAAAAAGTTCATCAACCCAAAGACTGAAAAAACACAGACTAAGTGAAGCTGTATAATGTCACATGAACATCTTTCACTGGCACTGTTTATTTTGTACAGCTGTAGCTATGTGAAAATGTACTACTTTTTAAGTTATGAAGTCTAAGAATTCAGTGGTAATATGAAATCTTTTTCAAACATAGTATTAATATGAAGCTGTTCAGTTACAATATGGGGTGATAATAACAAGCGGGTCTATAGAGGAGTGGTGTATATAGCACTTTCATTTGTTGTTAAAACATAGTTAAAATGTGTTAAATATTTAATTATAGATTTTTAGTTGAGTGCCAAAATATCTACAAAGGGCAGGAAAATAATCTGCACTTTTAATGAGACGTCACAAAAATAATATCCTTTATATGAGAAATGTGTCAACCCATAAATTAATAATCTCACTCAATATAGAAGTAAGATAAACTCTTGCTATCAAAGAAAATGTTACCAACTCATATATTATAGCAAAGATGCAGTCATTAAAAGAAACGTTAAGCTGTCACTTAGGTAGTTTTCAGATTGCTAACATAGGAAATTCTTATAAAAGATTATTCTAATAAAATGAATTGTGTCAATGGAAATGATTTAAAGGCAATCACTAGTTCAGATCTTTAGTTTGCTAATCTAATTTAGTTTGTATCATTTCAATCTCCATTTTTCATCAGTAACAAAAAAGACTGGTATACTTTTTATGCTTTAGTAGGTCAAAAATTTTGTAACAAATTGCTCATGACTTCTTTCTATCGTCAAAAATCTATTACATCACATATATAAATTATTTATACTACAATAAAATGCCACATTAAGATTTCTAGAGATAAAGAGAATATTTTTGAATTTGAAGTTGAAAAAAAACAAGAATTATCACGAATTAACTTTCTTAGATGTCTTTTTTATAGATCACAGCAATTTTATTGATCTGATTATTACTAATTTTGGATTGCAAAATGTGTATCTTCTAAGATTCTTTTCTAGCAATTGTCAGCCTTAGTGTTTTAGGTCTTTTCTTTTAAATACATATTTTTTTAATCAACACCCTCTTAATTACCCAATTATCCTTGTTCAGTCTCTCAAAATTTATCACTAGAGGATTGCAGCCTTTAGTCAGTAGTGTTCTGGTAAATATTACAAAACAAACAAAACAAAACGAAAACAATGCAGATCTCTGAGCTGGAGTGGGTTTGGAATTGGGGGTAGGGCTTTCACTTGTAGCACTAATCAATGTCTGTGGTGTAAAGGTTCCCACCATGGGCCACTTCCTAGTCTTCAATGATATCAACTCAACAGTAAAATTTCTGAAAACTTAATCACTGACTTCAACACACCACTGATTGCACTAATGTGCCCAATCTTGTTTCTTAACTGCCTTTTGCTCTCAGCTTTCTAAGTGATCTTTCCAAATTTAGATCTGACAATTCCATATTTCTACCAGTATCTTTCTTGCCTACCACTATACAGATTATCTCAGTTCCTCAATATTGCATTCATGGAGTTTCAAAATCTAGCTCTTCTTAGTTCCCTCCTGAGCTTTTTTTTTTTTACTAATTCCCCCTTTTCACTCCATCTCCCTCAACTCTGACATTGCTTGTAATTTCCCACACCTCAGTCTTTGCTGATATGCTCTGCCTAGCAGAAAAGCACATGGTTTCATTTTCTCATCCAGAACTCCTGTATGAGGGTATGCTTAATTCAGAAGTTATTTCTGCTTAGAATCCATCCCTTAGAGTGGCCTTTTTTTTCTAGTATTTTATACAAGTCACTTTTGATCCATGCCATATTATTTTCTAATTGTTTTCTTCTGTATAATTTCCTGGAGTTGAGAAGAAAGCTTTCTTATCTATTTTTATATTTGTAGTGACTAGCCTTGTGAATGTCACATAAGAGTATAACACATGTTGGTTGTTGTGTATAAAGTTAGTAACTGTAATGGAAATATTAATCGAAATATGTAAAAGTGTACCCCTGGATCACTGAACAGCTAAGTTTTAAACTACAAAATACTTGCATAAAATAAACCACACTTACTCTTCTTTGCCTGGCTTGCATCTTTCTCTCTTCAATCTCTTTTCTCTGTCTTTTTTCTTATGTCACTGTCTGTCTCTCTGTCTGCTTCTCTGGCTTGCTTTCCCCTTTTTTCATCCTATCTTGTCTTTTTAAATTTTATGTTTAGTTGAAAATATTTCTCTTTTAGGAATAGACGAAGTACAATATACCATATACTAAAATGTCTAATTTTCTTATTTATTTAATAATATATTACTATAATTAATGACCAATTATAGCAACAGTCAGAAGAAAGAGTTATCCTACTCTGTCCTCCAGGCAGTTGCTATAAATGTAAACTACCTCTCAAGATGATTTGCAATCTGTAGCTTCCATAATGCTTTAAACATCATTGATGCTTTTTTCCCATCTTATCTGGTCACCACCACCAAGGGCCTATTTGCATTACTTAAATGATCAGTAACAAGTTTACTGCAATTTCCTTCCTTTTTATAGGAACAATTTCCATTAGGATGAACACATTACCCAGTGAGCACATTGCAGATGATATATAGTATTCCATGCCTCACAAAATCCTCAATCAGGCAGCTAAACAGCACTTGGTGTAATGTCTCCTTTCCCTCTTTGTTAAGAAATCTATTTAATTTCAATCTACTTTTCATTTTACTTATTTTATTTTATTTAAAGTTTATTTATTTATTTTGAGAGAGAGAGAAAGAGGCAGAGGGAGAGAGAGAGAATCCCAAGCAAGCTCCCCACTGTCGGTGCAGAACTCAATGTGGGGTTCAAACCCAAGAACCATGAGATCATGACCTGAGTCGAAATCAGACACTTAAGCAACTAAGCCACCCAGGTACTCCTTGATCTATTTTTTAAATCGTCACCTAAAGATATAATGAATATTCATTAGAATTATAAGATAAATATATTTTATAAGAAATTATCATTCCAAAATCTGCTAATGATATCAATGATAGATTATGCTAAATATTCATTCATCATATAGCACTACAGAGTTAGTCCATTATAAACTTATACTAAGACTTACTACAGACTTATTGTAAGTCTATTATAAACTAAGGGAGAGAGTTGTAATAGGATTTCCTTAAGAAATGAAAGACTGTTTTTGAATAAAATAAACAATCAAAAGATTGAGCATTACTAAACACAGTGTCAGGCATATATAATTTATATAGGTAATATTCATCGAATCAATTACTTGTATAAAAGTATAACAATGGATGTGTATTAATTTATTCTGTCAATTCTTAAAGTGTTTGTTACAAACTAATTTGTTATTGGTTTTGGAATATCTGTAAGAGGAATTGCCATACAAAGTATCAGGACTGAATAACTGTAAGATGTGTTAATAAGGTATTTGGCATATACCTTGTTAACAATAAATACTTACATATGTACATGCATTTTTCTTTTATTGTGGTGACCCTGAGGCACTACAAGATATTTCAGTAACTCCTAAGCATTAAATAATATTGGGTTATGTTCAGTGTAGTGCATTAAATCCCCTAGGATTCTCAGAGGTAAAAGTACTCCAGAGCTGTTTTTAATACTTCAAAAAAAAATGAATATAAACATTAATCCTTGTGGTGCATAAGGTCTTACAGGCTCTTTGAAAGTGTTTCATTGCTTAGTGTTAGACTAAACTCACTCAGTAATACCTTTCATTCTCAGATTGAACAGCTTCTCACTGGAAGATGTATATGATTGGTGCATTTGTTTTAAATCAGAGGGGAAAGGGGCGCCTGGGTGGCGCAGTCGGTTGGGCGTCCGACTTCAGCCAGGTCACGATCTCGCGGTCCGTGAGTTCGAGCCCTGCGTCAGGCTCTGGGCTGATGGCTCAGAGCCTGGAGCCTGTTTCCGATTCTGTGTCTCCCTCTCTCTCTGCCCCTCCCCCGTTCATGCTCTGTCTCTCTCTGTCCCCCAAAAAATAAATAAACGTTGAAAAAAAAAATTTAAATCAGAGGGGAAAAATAGACCTTAAGAATGAGATTATTAAAAATTCAGAAAAAAAAATTAAGGTGCTAACTGTGGGCAGAGGATATATGATTTAAATGATCCTTTGATAACACATTTGGGAGAGAGTGGTTTAAGGTGGGTGGCATTAAATATATATTATTGAATTATGTTTTTAAAATAGACATCTTACTTATGTTGAGGATATAATTATGTTGCTTAGATGACTACATTTATCCTATAAATGTGTACCTTTCTGGCTTCCTGAAAAATAGATATTAGCATGAAATTCATACTCTGTTGTTTATTTACAAGTAGAATATGTGCTTAACCTCCTATTCAAAATAACTGAATTGTCAAATAAATATGCTGTACACTTGAAATTAATATAACATTGTATGCCGATTATACTTTAATCATAAAAAATAGATCGATAGATAGATAGATGATAGAAACTGTAGATTTCCTACATACACACCTATGTTGTCCCTGAATAAATACAGTTTTATTATAGAAACACTGGAATAGAATTTTAGGTAGAGATTTTAACACTCTAATATAATACTGTCCAAGATGGTAGTCAATGACTACTGAGCATTCAGAATGTAGATAGCCCAAAATGAGAAATGAGATATGTTGTAAGTGTAAAATATATGCTAGATTTATATTTCGTTATGCTTCAAAATCACATACTAAAAATATTCTGTTGTTAATTTGAAAATTGTATAATATCCTAATATAAATCAAAATATAAAATTAAAAAATGAGTACAATATAATAAATAAATTAAAATAAAATATATGCTAGATTTTAAAACTTGATAGGAAGAGACGATAATGTATTTCCTTCATTTTCATAATGATCATATGTTGTGATAATATTTTTTTGGTCTATAGGGATAAATAAAGTGTTAATAAAATCAATTTTACATGTTTCTTTTAAATCGTTTTTTTAAATGTTTATTTATTTTTGAGAGAGAGAGTGCAAGCAGGGAAGAGGCAGAGTGAGGTGGGGACAGAGGATCTGAAACAGGCTTTGTGTTGGAAGGAGAGTCAGATACTAGGCTTGAACTCACCCACCTGGAGATCATAACCTAAGCTGAAGTCGGACACCTAACCTACTGAGCCACCCAGGCACCCTACTTGTTTCTTTTTTTTTTTTAATGTGACTGCTAGAAAATTAAACGTTTCTAGGATGACTACCATTTTTGCATGTATTATATGTTAAATGGACAATGTTGGTCTTCAAAGAGAAATAATAGCTTGGTAATAGTAATAAATGGAGTGTTATGATTATAATTTTTATAATTATGGTAACTTCACACAATGCAAGCCATTAAAAATATGTTAAGCTAATCAATAGTGAGATATCTTACCCTAATTAATTAAAATTAGGAATAATTAAAGTAAATCTTGAGGATATAATAATATAGTCACATTTTCATAAAAAAATGTGCATATATGTATATCAAAGTGATTATACCTAAATGATGGAACTAAAATTGATTCCTATTTTCTCTCTTGTGCCTTTCTGTTTTAACTACTACAAGAACCAAAATAAATTGTCATTGTTAAAAAGGATATGGAATTATGGTACTTAATAAAATTGAAGTTTGTTGGCCAAACTTTATTAATATGTGATTTGGCTTAAAATTTATTAAAATTCAAAATTCCATTTCTCTTGTTCTGATTCATTTCCTCTTTTTTAACAAGACAAATAGATTCAAACTAATATTATACAGCTTAAGTCTTATTGTTTCTACATGATATTGATAAGGCCTACTTAAAACTTCTTGTTTTATCTGGTTATAGCCATGTGACCACAATATGAAAGTGATAGAACTCTCTTAACTAAGAGGATAAGCCTCTGGCTGGTTTAAAAAAAAATGTGAAGGTAATAACAACTATATATTAAAATACATTTAACAAAAATGTGTTTTCTAAGTGCTAGCTTTCAAATCCTTGAATTAAAAAAAATTAAAGATTAATTGCCTAAACATGTATGATTATCTTATCTATTTAAAAAGCACTTGGTTTTATATATCATAACATTCACTTTGTAGATAAATGTCTCCATGGTGGATCATTTGACAGAGCAGAATCCTATAAAGAAACTTTCACCTGGTAAATGTAAATGAAATGCATTCTCAGACTAACCTTAACTAGAGAATTCAAAAACAGCTACAAATTAAAACATGATACATTACATTCAAATTGTTTTAAATTATTGAACAAGATTTAGTCAGTTAAAATCAAATCCCACTGGTAGAAACTCAGTTCAGAAATATGAGATACTTTCTATTTTTTTTTTAAGTGGGCTCCACACCCAACATAGGGCTTGAATTTAAGACCCTAAGATTATCAGTCCTATGTTCTATTGGCTGAGCTATCCAGGTGTCCCTGAGATACAGTAAATTGAAGCTAAGGCCTTGATGCCAGGCTGCAGCAACACCGTCGTGCCCAAATGACACTGGGGCAGCAGTGAAGCTGGCGATCTCCACAAGAACTCCATTATGAAGAAGATGCCATCCAGATAGAGCTCAGAACCACAGAAGCACAACGCAAGGCTCAATTCAAGGAGTTTCTGAGAAATTAGTATAAAGAACACGGGGTTAACAAAGCCAAAGTACCCATGAATTACAGAAATGATTTTGAAAGTCCAAAACAGCCTTAGGCAAACTCTATTGCTGAACACCATGCTGAAGTCAGAGGAAAGTAATTTTAAGTCAGATCCACTAAGTCATGATTGACAAGACAGGGTACAGCATGGAAAAATAAGAACGATTAATCAATTTCTATTTTATTGTTTCTTATTTCAATTTTATTTTGCATCACAAAAGGCCCTACTCTCAATATCTATATGACACAGAGTCAATACTTTAAGAAATAAATACGAGGTTTTCACTTGAAATAAAAGAGAAGCTAAAATACCTATTTCTGCTTTTATGAGTTCCAAGTAGTTAGGTCAGCAAGTGACCAGTGAGAAATCATTATGGAGGCTACCAGTGAGAAAACTACCAGTGAGAAATCATTATGGAGGCTATAGGTAAAAGGAGAAACATAAATGTGCACTAACTACAAAAGATTAAGATAATCTTAGCAATCTGGAGGGAAGGGTCATCTTCAAATGGAAAAAAAAATAAGACTTTCATTATTTTTAAAATTAAACTTCAAGTTGGTATTGCTTTACCTGTTGTCTATTAACAGTTGGTATGTGCAATTTATCTTGTTTAGGACAAAATCTGTCCTTTTGGAATATGTGTCTATAGGTTGGGTCTCAGCAATCATTTTGGACAGTCCTTTCCCTAAAAGGTCTAAAGAACTTAGAACATAAAGTGGAAATTACCTGTAAGTGAATGATGCTGACCTTTATTTACCTAAACTGTCAGGGCATATCTATAAACTCTAACATAGAAAATTACAAGTATACAAACAAGTGAGTTAATTTTTTTAATCACAGTATGTAGTAAAAAAGTTATTTCCCCCATGTGCTAGGCAATTTAAGTTGCTGTGAGGTCTCCTACTACAATGATCTGTACATGGGCCTATGCTATAGTAGGTGTAGCAATGTCTAATACAGAATTTCCCAAATGAGTGTGGGATTTTTGTGAGGTTAAAAAGTAGAATGCTGTGAGTACCATGGAAGCCTTCTTCTCACCTTGTGTTCTCACCCCATCACCCACCAATTCCTCCAGAGGCAACCATCATGTTAACTACTAAAACCATATACGAGTTACCTATTTTGGATTTGATCTAAATATATACTTGATGTATGCTTGTGTGCTCCACTAGTTTCCTCCACATTTTTTTCTTTTACTTTTTTCCCCTACATTTAACCTCTCAACCCCCAGAACTTTTGCTTCTACCCCTACATCTCCGTTGAAAGTGCTGTGACCAAAGTCACCCACACCTCCTTGTGATCAAAACTGGTAGCCATTTCTTTATCTGTCATATATCTCTTGTTTTGAACTCAGTCATAGAAATTGCTCATCAACAAACTCTAGTAAAGTTTTATAAATACATAGTCCTTTGGTTTATTCCCTATTTCTCTAAGCATTTTTGTTTTTGTTGTTGTTGTTTGTTTTTATTTATTCATTAAGTTATTAAAGTTTATTTATTTTAGGAGAGACAGCATGTGCATGTGTATGTGAGAAAGTGGGGGAGGGCAGAGAGAGAGGGAGAGAGAGAATCCCAAGCAGGCTGTGCACTCTACACCCAAGGTGGGACTTGATTTCATGAACCATAAGATCATGACCTGTGCCGAAATCGAGTCAGGCACTTAACCGACTGAGCCACTCAGGTGCCCCTGTTTGTTTGATTTTTAATTTCATTACTTAATTTTAAATTTTAGTTCCCTGTTGCTCTTTTGCTCATCTCTTTTGTCTTTACATACTCACCTTGGGTACCCCATTACCTGCCAGCGCAGGTTTTAACTGTATGCCCCATATTTCTATTTGTGTCCCTGAACTCCTACTTGAGATCTAGGCCACAATATTCTCCAACCAAATGTTTCTATGTAAATATGCCAATATGCTGAAAATCCAACTCAGTATATGTTCCCAAACTTGCTTATCTTACTGTGTGCCCTACTTTAATAAATAGTACCATTGTTCACCTCAGTATGCAAGCTAGATAGCTGGACATTATCCTTGACCCTACTGTCTCTATCTCATGTATATGTAATCACTCAAGTTGAAATGATTCTGCTTGTAAGTTACTGCCCAAATATGACCACCTCTCTGTATTACTGTTCTCTTTTAATCCTGACCCTTTCACCTTTAACCCATATTACTGTAATAGTTTTAATTCTTCTCACTAAACTCTGTTATTTTTCTCAAATAAATGTCTTTCATATACTAATGACCTAAAATCTATGAATATTAATATAATATTCATATTTCATTGCTGTGATTATTAGATGGTTCCAATAAGTAATATTTTTATTATAGAAATTGTGACTTCCTAGAAAATGATTTTTTCCTCATAATGTCATTATCAAATCTATATTCCATTAAGAAGTGTTTCATATAAAGAAATATGACATTTTAAATATAATCATGAATACTTAGGTAATTTAAAATAACTGTGCCATGTATTTTTTTAGTATTTTAAAATTTTAGAATCCTAATTATCTATTCTTTTTAAGAATGGAGAGAGAGCTATTATACAATTAGTTTCAATATAAATGCTCACAGTTGATGCATTATGCTTGCAAAAAACTAATTTTTTCATGCCTAGTAGAAGCACATTTCTTTAGGAAACTTTCCACACATAAAGATCATTTAGAATTGATAGAGATTTATTTAAGTGTAACATTAGAACTTGAACTAATAGAATACATACATATCTTGAAGGACTTGTACGTGGATTTAGGAACTGCAACTCATAACCATTTAATGGAATTTTAAGAATCTATCAGAATTGCAAACTCTTCATTTCATATAATTTTAAGACTTAGCACTATAGTCAGAGCAATTTATAATTTAACTCAGAAAATAAAGTACATAGAAAGCATTCTCAAAACAAATATTCTTTCTCTGGATAGCCAATTGCACCACTTTTTGTTAGCTAGAAATAAAAACAACTAATTCCTAAAACCAATAATCATTTAATAAAAATTTATTATCTTAACTGAGTTTGACTGCAAAAATAGGTAAACATATATTTATCTGAGTATCATTTATGAAAATTAAATGCCTCAATTCAGTGTATGGTCATGTTTGATAACAAATAAATTGCATTTACCTATATAGACTTAAGGCAAAAATATAGTGCTCCATGCAAATCAAACAATCAAAGATTTTAATTTAATTTTGAGTGCGAAGAAAATAAAATGCTGTTTTCTCATATGTTAATTCAAGTCCTTATGGTCAATAATGGCACTGTTTACTCATTTTTAATTCTATAAGAAACCTTTGCACTGAAAAATCTATACATTTAACTGAAATTATTCAAGACAACAAAAGGCCTGGGTGAAAGAATTTGCCATCTGACCAGAGGATTTAGTATTTCCTCTAAGTATTCAAAACTGTGTCACTGACCTCATTTAAAATTTATTTGATCCCATAAAATAGATTTCCAAATTTATTAATAAAACAAGGCATGGTTTAGAATGCTTGATGCTCACACTGAGAATTTATTTTAAATATCTTTTTAATAATACCCAAATTTCTGGAGAAAAATTAAGAATAGCATCCAATGCCTGTGTCAAATATTAAAATAATCCCTCTTCTTACCCAAAAAGGGGAAAAAAAGGCTATTTTACAGAAAACCTTATTACCAACTGTAATAACAATTTACTAGTGTTATAATGGTTGATAATGTACTATTTTTTATCATTAACCTTTTCTTGTTTGCACGTTACATTTTGCTCTTCTTTCTTCCATTTTATACTATGGCAGAAAGAATAATATAATGCAACTCTGTCTATTCTTGTCTCTACCAGTAAATAATTAATGGATTAAGAGAAGTTTTGTTTTTGTTTTTGTTTTTTAACTTCTCTGGACTTCGTTTATTCTTTTGAACATTAATTTAGGGACTGTTTAGTTTTCTAGGTTTTCATTTTAAGAGTTATCTGGAGGAATCATTCTGGATATAAAAAAAAAAAGATTATTTTAGCCTTACTAGATCTGTCATTTTTATCATTGTCTGTCTGAGATTATATATTCCTAAGGGAAAGAAAACAATCTTTCTAAGTTGGTTTAACTATCACAGCATTCTATACACATAAGTACTTAATACATGATTTTCAAATAGATTGCTTTTCTCACTATTGTTACACATTTTTATTCATGACACTACCTTAGTATTTTATAATGCAGTGACTTTTTGAAATTATGCCATTATTAAAGGCCTGCCACTAAACTTCACAAAGCCAAATTGGGTTTAGTTGTAAAGTATTATAATAGATGGAAAGAAAGAAATAGATACATGTTTTCTATTCAAGAAGTATAAATACTTTTTGCTAATCTAGACACTATCCACACAAATTAGTTCTTCTACCTCTAAGGGATCATTATATAGTCTGATGACCAATTTAAGCAAGGTGCAACACTGAAAATGTGATACTTTCCAGAAAATCGCTTGGTAAGACCACAAAGAATATTAAAATATTCCATATAATTCCAGCATTACTTAGAAAAACATTATCTTCTCTAAATGACTACATGAACATTATTTTATCATTGTTAAGGGATAGTTTTGCAATTACACAAAAAGGAAAAAAGCTCATAATACGATTGCTGATTGCCAAGTGCTTTCATTACTTAATATCTCTTTATGGCTCAGAATATTAAAAATGTAGACCTTGGGTGTGATGCATAATTTTGACCTCATGGCAGAAACATTACAACATTCATTAAATTCATTGCCTTTACTATATATAATTTCCATAAAATTGTTACTTCTAAGAGTTAACCCAAATCATATAGATTTTTTTCCATCCAACTTCAACAGTTTCTAGTATAATTTAGCTCCTTCACAGACAACATTTTATTATTTCTCTATTGAATGCTTTTACTGATGATACAAATTTCTGAATTGCAAAATTTTCTTTATCAGAACAATATACTGATCTACCTTGCCTTCCTTAGCAACATCAAA
The DNA here is from genome assembly GCF_022837055.1 of Prionailurus viverrinus. NCBI lineage: Eukaryota > Metazoa > Chordata > Mammalia > Carnivora > Felidae > Prionailurus > Prionailurus viverrinus. The sequence goes on along the minus strand of NC_062564.1, from coordinate 66,573,299 downwards.
TCATATCTCAAAACACAGTATCATTTTTTCCCTGTGATAGGGTAAGCAGCAGCATTCTAGACAAGATTCTTATTTACTGATATTGCCAGGGATCATTATTCAGTCTTTGCTGTACTGTCATAAAAATAACATATGATTCCTACTTTATTTTTATTGTTTTAGTTTCTAGCTCCACCATTTCATCAACAATATTTTTAATAAAAATTCTCACAAACATCTATTTAATTATCTTACTGATGCTTGATAAATTGCATGCCATTAAAAATATGTTCTGCTCTTGCTACAAGTTTCAATTACTTTTATTTAGTCAAACCCAAGTATCCGCCTAGTAGAAGGGTGAGAGATTGGAGCTGGTAGATTAGACTGATTGTTTAATAAAACAAGTTAGTAAAATAATAATAATAATTTATATATTTTCATAGAATTTCAATACTGGAACAGACCTTACAGTTGAATTAATTTCCGTAAATACCCTGGTATGTGATGCACTTGAGTTTTTATTTATGCTATACTTTTTTTGTCCAGTTTCCTATCTTTTATTGCCCAAAGTCCATATCCACTCATCCTGGAGACACATTCAGTTGCTACCACCTTCAAAAAGTCTTCGTGATTTCCCAAATGAGATTATATTCTAACTTACTTAATATTTTATGTAGTCCCTTCTGTGATGTGTATCTCTTTCTAGCTTATATATGGTATTTGTAAATTAATATATGACAATATTAATGTAATATAGATATAGAAGAATATAAATATAATTTCTTTTCTGATAAACCATAATATCTTCTCGTTGCCACCATAAGTACACAAAATAATTCCTATTACAGAGTGAAGTTTAGTGGAAAACACAAAGCCTTCACAGTCTGACATAGCTTTGATTATAAACTCAGCCACTTAGTTCTTAAGTTCTTTGTGTTTCAATTTCTTTCTACAAACGTAGAATAATAATGCTGCTTTCCTGTTGTTGTCTTTGAAAGGTGTCTATCCTTGATTGTGACATTTTTTAAGGGGTTAACTGTTTATAGAGTCACTCTGCATCTTGCTATCCTGCCTTTTAATTGGAAATGGAAATGTAATTTAATTAAATCTGAAGAGCATACTGATATCTTGGCTTAAAGCTTCATCACCTGCAACTATTTCACATATATTATTTTGCTTTCTCAAAACTTACATAAAATCTAATTTAATGTTTTAATATAAAATTATCATATGACAAGAACATTACTATTCATATTTATATGGATTTTCAGGAATTTAAGTAATTTCCGTAATATCAGACCACTGATAGATGGAAGAGGCATAATTCAAAAGAGATCTTTTTACATCAAGTACATATCCTATTTCCTGTCTTTTTTGAAAGCAATATATAAATGTGCATATATATAACATTGAAGATAGAAAGATAGAAAAAAATACTGGTTTCAGTGCTGACTTAAATCCTGTTGAGCTTTGATTCTTTGGTGACTTATAAAGCATATATAAATCATATTTCACCTATGATTTATAAAGCATATACAAATCATAAATCATATAAAGCATATAAAGCATATTTATGCTTTATAAAGCATAAATAGTCGATTTTAAGAAGTATTTAAGCAATTTAAACATACATAAATTATTCCAAAGTACCTTAATATAAATACAATTTTCCATTGTTATGCTAATTATTGTTAACATATATGCAAACTCTATTAATCTACCTTGGTTTCCCTATAGTGTAAAAACAAAAAACGAAAAACAAAAAGTCACTGTGTAAATAATTAAATTGTTCTCTATATACAGTGAAAACTAGTCAAGTGCTACTACTCCCCCCAAACTTTAAAAACAGCATTGTGGAATTCACGTTTTCAATGAGAATCAGTAAGAACTGATATCCAGGGTTATCAAATATTTCCAGCTTTTCATTTTAGGATTACTGCATCCCTTAACTTTTACATATGTTTCAGTACACTGCAGCACTTTATCTTACACCACTTCTCTTAATTTAAAAACAGCCTGTACTCTCAGATCAAGCAACATTCTGGATTGTGTAAAGAAACAGGAAAATGAACGAAGAGGAATTAGAGAATGAATATTATACTCACGGAATGTTCTATAAAATTCTTCAAGAGCCAGGTGCTTGTCAGAGTTAAAATCATCGTATTTCAGTAGATCATACAAAGTACAATCAGAAAGATCCTTGCCAAGTTCTTCCTGTTTTATCACCTGACAAGGAAATTATAACCATACAATTATAACCGTCTTAACATTTCTATAGCATAATTAATCATACATAATAATCACTTAGTGATTATTAAGTCTGCAGTCATTTTAAGTCTGCAGTAGGGCAAAGAACTGAACCTATGAAAAATGCTGATTTTCAGTTACTGGACAATTATTTTGAACCATTCCAAAGATATAAAGTTAAAAAGTTAAGATAGGTACTTAGAATTGTCCAAACTTTCTAATACAAAAATCTCATAGTAGGTCCCAGAAAATCTGAGCTTTACAAGGACATTTTGTATTTCACTCATTTTCTTTGCTCCATTTATACTGACTCAAGGAAATGTCTCCACATGAAAATTGCCTCCTACGTCTCAGTGACCTCTGTCAAAAGAAAACAGGGCTCTTTCTCAACAAAAATAGTGAGATCGTTTGTTCCAACTTTCATCTTCAAATTATTTGTGAAAAATGAAGTTAGATGTTTTGTTTTTTTTTCTCTGCCCAAACTCCTCCTCAGCTGGAAGTTAAGCCATTTGGGATTGTGCATTAACTCCCTTGGTCACAAAAGAGCTATTAAGCAAATGACTGTTTCCAGGAGCCAGAGAGAATTAATGCACCAATTGATGATTAAAATCTATCCAAGTGTGGGTGAGAAAAATCATCAAACTGCTTTTCTTCTCTGTGCTCTGTCCTATGGACTGAGGCAGTAGCTTTTTTACACTCTACTGATTTGACTATTGTGTCTCACATAAAAGAGCTCCCCAAGATTTTTCAAACATTCCTATCCATCTGGGTGGCTGCATAGCTGTGTCCATAGCTTTTCACATTCTCTCACATACAGAAACAGTATTTCACATTGTTGGAGCTGTGCATTATAGTTGTGTTTTTTCATCTTCTTTTAAGTTTTATTTATTTTGAGAGACAGCGAACTCAAGTGGAGGAGGGGCAGAGAGGGAGAGAGGAAGAATTCCAAGCAGACTCCTCACTGTCAGCACAGAGCCCAAAGTGGGGCTCGAACTCATGAACTCTAAGATCATGACCTGAGCCAAAGTCAGTCGTTTAACCAACTGAGCCACCCCGGTGCCAGTAGTGTGTGTGTTTTTTTTTTTTTAAAAGGTGGTGCATGTAATTAGAAAATGCAAGCTCTGAAGTCAGCCAGCTCTGGCTTCTGCACCTGCCAATGGCACTTAATATAGCTCTATAATTTCTGGCAAATTATTTAACCTTTCCTCAGTTAGGAATAACAGATAGTAACATTTATCTCTTATGGCTATTGTGAAGATCATATTTATAGACATGTATACACACACACACACATACACACACATATACATGCACACATACACACATAGTTAGATGTAAGACAACATATAACACATAGCTAAAAGTAATCATTTTAAGTTAAAAATAATGATTTTTTAAATATAATGTGTTTTTTATTCAAATAATTCACTGCAGATTTCCACGCCAGCTTGCACAAGCTCTGTTGTGTGTTCACAGTGTGAATCCAGACTTTCTTTGTTATATCAATAGCAGATCAGTGATACTAGTTTCAAAAGATTCTCAGATGCTATTGACTATTTTTTTTAATAACCCTTTGGGGAACACTTCTATGTTAAAAGTTCAGTTCTGCCTGAGTGCGGATGAGCTATAGAGGTAGCTCTGAGGATGGAGCTTAGCATATGGATCACTAGAGCCTCCGGCCCTCTTCTGTAGCCACCTGAGTGGTTTAGCAATGATGACACAGAGACGTTGCTAAATATAACTTCTACAATATACTGGGCTCTCTATTCTTGTGTTATATATTCACATTTCATTGGTTAAGCCGATGTTTGCTGCCTTGGAGGGGGAAAATAGGCAAAACATTTATCTGCTTTAATTGATCCACATAAATAGATATTGCTGAGAGTATTAAGCCCTACACTTTTGCATAGTCCAGCTGTAGGGATTAACAAAACTACCTAACGGCTGAAGCCATTTCTCCTATAAGCCTAATGAGAAAACTAATACTGCTTTTCTATTTAGAAGGCAACAGAGCTCTCAGTCATTCTCCATCTGTTATTTGTTAGATCATGGAAAATGACTTTCCCTGGGTGGTAGTGGGGGGGGGGGTGGCATATTTCATTTTACCTCACTATGCTCTTCCTAAAGTTCTGCAATGCTAGCATAATGGTAATGTTAAGGATGCAGTGACACTCAGGCTTGGTGTATTCAGGCATTTTAATAATATTTTTCAGTAATTTTTATTCTCATACATGTTCATAAAGAGAAGGAGATGGAAAAACCTGGAGAAAATATTCGTCATTTTATGTCTCATATTTTCTATTTTAATAGTTTACTCAGATTAAATCATGTCTAATTAGACAAAGAGAATGAACTTCTACCTTTTTTTCTGAATGCTGGCTTAAGACTAGACTAGCTTGATCTTGATTTGATCTTGATCTTGATTTGATCATGATTATACAACTTAAGCTGGACCTGCTGTTTCAACTAGTGTGTCCTAGAAAAGCAAATGGTTCTGGCTAGGAAATTTTCTAAACAAACAAGCAAACATACAAACAAACAAAAAACCCTCTTCACCTATACGGGACCATGCCCATATATAGGAGACAGGAGATTTGTCTCTCATCATCAATAGTTCAAGTATATATTTTCTTCATTTATTTTTTGGCCAATAAAACAGCCTACTTAAAAACATACTTCCTAGTTACTTCTTCTCCCCTTTAGAATTCCTGATGGGAGGGGCGCCTGGGTGGCGCAGTCGGTTAAGCGTCCGACTTCAGCCAGGTCACGATCTCGCGGTCTGTGAGTTCGAACCCGGCGTCAGGCTCTGGGCTGATGGCTCAGAGCCTGGAGCTTGTTTCCGATTCTGTGTCTCCCTCTCTCTCTGCCCCTCCCCCGTTCATGCTCTGTCTCTCTCTGTCCAAAAAAAATAAATAAACGTTGAAAAAAAAAATTAAAAAAAAAAGAATTCCTGATGGGAGCTGAGTAGTCTGGTGTATTCCAAATGAGGAGGGTACTTTCCTAAGACTTCTTAACCAGCATGGAGAAATGGCTTTAAATAACTAGAGCTTTGATCATGTTTGACTGTCTGCAAGAAAGTATGATAGAGGGGTGCCTGGGTGGTTCAGTCAGCTAAGCATCTGACACTTGATTTCGGCTCAGGTCATGATCTCATGATTCATGAGATCAAGCCCTGAGGTACTCTGTGCTGACAGTGCAGAACCTGCTTGGGATTCTCTCTCTCCCTCTCCTCTACCCCTAAATAAACAAATAAATAAATAAATAAATAACTTTAAAAAAAAGAAAATATGATAGAAAATAAGCAGATTTCCTTCCCAAGTGCACAGTAATACATTAAGCACTCTTTGGAACAGAGGATCCAAACTTGTAGGGCTTTCATAGTTGCCTGCATTTCTTTTGTTTATTTCTGGCATTGGCTTTCAAAACTTCCCAGTCTAGTTTCCTCAAAACACTCATGTTATTTCTGAACTAGAGATGATGACAGAGCCAGACGCACCAATGTTATCTAAGTATCCTACAATAAAGCTTTAGTCAAGGAGGTGACTCATAATTTTATTTGTTATCTATTGTAAAATATTGAGTATGTTTTCCAAATTTACCAGTGCTTTGGTGAACTCTCTAAGGCTAAAATAATGATAATAATTATTAAGTTAAAGATTCTCACTTTCTTTAATGATCAAAAATCAAGTTATATGAATACTCTGCTCCACAGAGATTAGAGTCAGTATGACAAAATAGAAGTATTAGAAGAATGTATGTCATCCAGGGAGCTCAGATACACAGTATTCCAGAGGGGTACATATTTAATTTCAAAGTAATAGAACTGTCAAAGTTGCATGAGGAATTATAACTCAGGAATGATTCAATGTTTTGATACTGTATTCTTTTTTGTCCCCAAACAGGACAACAAAACAAAACAAAACAAAACAAAAACTGTCTCTCCCCAAACTAAACTATTCTCCTTCATAAACTATTCTGCTTCATTTGTTTATTCAGGTATCCATTCAACAAATCATTTTTGAAAATCTACTATTTGCAGACACTTTCCTAGACTCTGATAATAGCCAACAAGATAAGAAACCCTCTTTTGTGAAATTTATATGCTAGTAGAAGGGAACAAATAAATATATAAGTAAAATATACAGTATGTCAGATAACAATTTATTTAAAGATAAATAAAACTGGAATTAAAAAAAAGGAAAATGCCAGAGGTAGGTGTAGAGGATTGTCTCCCTGCTATAAATATATATATGAATATATATATATATCCCTGTATGAATATTGGTTTTCCAGGAATATATCATGACTTGGGAATCAAAGATTATTATATTGACTCATAAAAGAGATATAACATCCATAATTTTGATGGTCTCAAGTCAGATCATGGTAATGACTCTATGGGCATGAGGGCATAGGAGCACAATGAAGTAGAATCTTCCAATTCTGTATCTTTTTCTTTATTATCCTTGGTGGAAACAGGGAAAAACAGCAACTGTAAACTCATGGAAAGATACACCACTCGGGGCGCCTGGGTGACTCAGTTGGCTGAGCGTCCGACTTCAGCTCAGGTCACAATCTCGCGGTCTGTGAGTTCGAGCCCTGCGTGGGGCTCTGGGCTGATGGCTCAGAGCCTGGAGCCTGGTTCCGATTCTGTGTCTCCCTCTCTCTCTGCCCCTCCCCCGTTCATGCTCTGTCTCTCTCTGTCTCAAAAATAAATAAAACGTTAAAAAAAATTAAAAAAAAAAAAAAGATACACCACTCAAAATTTCAAGCGTTCATCAGAGGTGAGCTCTTCCTTATCCTTTGCAAGCTATTTTTCCTCAAACTAATCATGACCACGTCACAATCACAGTGGTCTTAGTAGATCGGAGTTCAGTGTTCCTCCATTTTAAAGAAAGTACATCACATTTGTGAAGTTGAGGAGAAGACGATATATTCAGTCTTTACTTGGCAAATATGTAGATTACATCAAAATCTAAGGGTCAGGAAATAAATATACTTTTTTTAGAAATATGTATCTGTAGGCATTATCTTTAAGCCTCTCCCATACACTCACTGTGGGTTGGCTTCCCTACTACTTAGTTCTCTGAATATCTCCTATTTGACTTCCTTCTTCTCTCCTTATCTCCCTTCCCCCTTCCTTTTTCTTTTTAACAACTGACATGTGCCTAGAAATGTGCTACAGTTTTGGAGATACAGTAGTAAAAAAGAATGACATAGTCTTTGTCCTCATAGAGTTAATTTTCTAGAGAGAATGTGTGGGAACAAGCAAATAATTAAATAAACAAAATAATTACAGATTGCCAACAGTGCTCTAAAAATAAGGTAAACGGACAGAGTAAAAAACTAACATTACAAATTATAATTGTTTAATCATATATAACTGATGCTATCATACAATAGGTGTGTTAGAAGAAAAGGATCACATAAAAATTAATTACATCTTTCAAGTTGTCTTTAGGTTTCCTAACATCCGTAACACATTAGAAAACGTTTAAAAAATCAATAGGGCCAACATGAATTCTTTTGAATAATTCACTGAAGAGATAACATTATTCAACCCGTGGTGGGAAGAAAAAATACCTTATTTTGAAGGCATCCTATATGGCTCACAGGGATTCTCTGAATATGAATGCCAAATTTTTAAAAGCACGTTAACATTCTAAAGGAAAGATGCTATAAAAGATATGTTTAAATTTTTTAAGACAAAATTTTAATTTTCCAATTGTCTTGTGCATATTACGAACAACATTAAAAAAAAAGAGTATTTGAAACTAGTTACTAATGTTTCCAGATAGAATTGGAAGTACTGTTTCTTAATTGTAGCCCCAAGCTGCACCCAAACCAACAATTAGGGGCCTCACTTTTCTGTTAAGTGCTAACTGTTGCTATTATTATTATTCTGAAATCTTTAGCGCTTCAAAGGAAATTGCCAGTACTACTAAAATCTACCTACTGGCCTTGGTACTACCATTCTCAGTCAAATACCTGGTTTCTGCTGCCTTATTTTGTATACCAGAAAGTTTATGGGGTTTTAAATGTTAAATAGGATTAATTACCATGGCAATTCCTGGAAGTTCTCACTTATCTCCCTTTTCTAGCCATACAAGTGCTTATTTGTTTGTATTTAGTTTGTTCCCACCAAAATAGCTTTTTATCCATTAGACAAAACAATTCTTACCAATCTTATAGTAAATAAATATGTTGACTAGAAACCAGAACCTCTTAAAAAGCCTTTAAAATTGTAATAGGCTTTATCAACTCAAAATAAAGATTAACTGTCCATTCCCTACCTAACAGCTCTAATAATTTCTAAAGAAAATTGGTATGTACAAAGTTTGCAAAAACATCATTGCCCTGCCCATCCTGATAGCTTAAAAATATCTAGTCTTATTTATTCTTGCTTTTTATTTAATTTCGTAAATGTATTCACATATGGTAGTCATTGAGCAAATAGCATTTTAAGTCAAATATGTATAACGTAATAATCTAAATCCTGTGAACAAGTAGCTCTTTTTATTATTTTAATAAAGAGTTGGCATGTGTGCACATTAGGGAAATATTTCATTCTAATATGCATGCCTAATGTGAATCAGCTTATTAAGATGACAGAATCTAAATGAAGAAAGTGCTAAATCAATATACTCAATACAGCTGCTTATTTAAACTCAGAATCACAAGGGAATGATTTTGCTTACTTAAATTCCACGGGTGGTTATTTTATGAAATAGGGAGAGGCCAAAAGAGTAGATTTTCCAAGCTGTTAGCACTATTTCACTTTAAGAACCCTATGTTTGCTGCTCTAAACAAGGAAGCCCTTAGACGGAGTTGGCTCTAGTGTCCTGGTGCCTATGTAAACAACCCAAAATCTAGGCCTGTAAATGCCTCAATGTTTCAAAACTCACAACCAGTCACAAATAGGATGTGTTAAGCTACAGGGAATCAATGATTTCCTTCCTTACTTTGCTCTCTCCTTTCTCTATAGATGCTTTCCCCTAGCTCCCCTCAGTAGACTGCTTCTAACCACTTCTGATTTGGCATTGCTGGATTCAAATCAACTTTTGCTCCAATAAACTCTGAAAATTGGAACACCTGGTTGGCTCAATGAGTTAATTCACTGGCTCTTTATTTCGGTTCAGGCCATAATCTCACAGTTGGTCAGTTCAAGCCCCAAGACCTGCTCTGCGCTGACCGAAGGGAGCCTGCCTGGGATTCTCCCTTTCCTCTCTCTCTGGTCCTCCCCATGCTCTCTCTCTCTCTCTCTCTCTGTCTCTTTCTCTCAAAAATAAATAAACTTAAAAGATATAATAAGCCCTTAAAATTTTAATATGTTTCAGTATACCCATCTTTTAACACTGCTAACAATTCAAAGATGCCATTCTGCCAGGTAAAGTCTACCTACGTATTCCCTCATCTTACTCTAACTATCAAACGTATTACACCACAGTGCAAAACACAGTTGTCCATTCTCCTCTAAGGAGCAATCTGGACAAATTCCTTTGTCCTATGTGACCCTATGTAATCCAAGTTTCCCTATATTGCTTTGCATATTTCCTTCTCTGACTCAATCTCCATTCTTTTCTAACTCAAACCCATCATAATGACCTCTGGAAATCCTGCTTCTGGTCAAAAAACTCTTCACCTTCCATTTCTTATAAAAACATGTAATCCACGCACACTAACTTTAAGAAATTCTGGCTGCCCCTGAAGAAAATCACTTGTCAAATAATTTTAACAATTGGCGGCCAATTTTTCTCTCATATCCATTCTACCTCAGCGAGGAAGATGGGTCATTAACTAAATGGTTCCCTACTGGCACTTCTGGATTATTTCCTCCTCCCAAACCAAGTCTTCATTAGATAGATACAAAGATGAGAGAGATGGTAGGTATAGATAGATAGTAGATAGATAGATCGATCCATCAACAATAGATTGATACAGAGCTAGAACCTACTTTGGATCTCAGGCCATTCAGCTACATAGTCCTCTCCTATTCTCTCTCCATAATTCACAAATAAATTTAACTGCTGATTCACAATATTTCTGCCCACCTTTTTTTTTAATGTTTATTTTTGAGAGAGAGAGAAACAGAGTACGAGTGGAAGAGGGGCAAAAATAGAGGGAGACACAGAATCCGAAGCAGACTCCAGACTCTGAGTTGTCAGCACAGAACCGAGGTGTGGCTTGAACTCACAGACTGCCAGATCATTACCTAAACCGAAGTCGAATGCTCAACTGACTGAGCCATCCTGGCACCCCTATTCCTGTCTACCTTAACTCTTTAATATTCTCTGTGGTTTCCATATACACATGAATAAGCCACCCAGAACAGATCTGAGCTCCTTTTGACAACAAATGATCATTAACTTTCACACTTCCAGTGACCTTTCCCTACATGCCAGACTGCCAGAAGGAACATACTCATACCTTAGGTCTCTTCATCCTGAAATCTCGATTACAAGCATTACACATTCATGTCTGTTTTAGAAACAATATGTGTTCTTAAAACCACAAATGTGTCACTATGAAACTGAGTACCTGACTACACTAGTCATATATAAAGCGCTTAGGGGAGATAACAGGTTTGTGATCATCCTTTGGAAAAAAAAAAAATTATGTTTGTTGACGTTTTTGCAGTAAGCTATTATTCTATGAGTCATACATTGGAGTATGATAACCCAATTTGGAGCATATTGTTAGAACAATTTTCACTGAAGCAGGCATTAGTAAAGCTCAGATTTCTCCAAAGAGAGCAGTGAATTCTCACTTTGGGAGAAGGTAATTTAAGAGAAGCAAGAGAGAGAGAGATCCAGGTAATAGAGATGAGCGTTAGAAATTTGCTTAGATGTGGGGAGGAGCTAAGGTAAAACACCAAACAAGCAAGGGTCACACCTTATTAGAATGGTCCTCAGGAAAAGGCAGAACATTTGGGTTTGCACTGAGTACACAGGATTGGTTACCAGCGCAGACCACTCGGTTGTATAACCTCATTATGAATGGGATCCGGGCACTATGGCATAGATTTGAGAAAAGATATAGAACCACTAGAACAAAGTAAGTTCCCATTTACCTGTTTTCAATAAAGGATAGACATTTAAAGAAAAAAAAATACAAAAAAAAATTTAATGTGATTGAAATATTACCTTTATCATACAGTAATTAAGACACATGGGAGAGGAGACAATAATCATCTGTTTTGTTCCTACAAAAAAACTTTGATAGATATCCCACTTTTCTTCCCTAACACTCATGTCCATGTCATTTGGAAAAACAGAAATACTCACCCCAGGGGTAAAAGTGGACAATGCACTTGAGGAAATAGAGACAGATATGACTTAATTAGGCTCTGAGGGTGTAAAAAATAGGGCAGAAGATGGAGGCTAGGGATTTCTTTTTGTTTTGAGAACTGATGATATATTTCTCCCTGAGGGAAGACTATGATAGATACTGGGTTTTGATGTTGGTGTAGTATTCTATAACTTGTCATTAGTTTTTTAACTAAGGTAGATGTTGGCATCTGTGGAATGTGATATATTTGGTCATACATATTTACAAGGAGAATCTAAAATAGAACATATTGTTTTGCATGACAAATAATTTGGAACCCCCAGGGAAAACTGAGGTTGAGAGATAGACTTGGGCACTGTATCAGTGGTTCAGGTAATGAAAAGCACACCATGGACAGAGTACAAGGAAAGGAAAAGTGTACAAAGTGCTGGATCTAAACTGGATTTCAATTTGGGATTTATGTAATTTGTGATGTAAACACTCACATATATATAGTGGAGCTCAAATAGAAGTACAAAGGGGACAACAGACATCTGCATTACAGCAATAACCCAATAGTATAATTACCATTATTACTAATATTACAATTACTCAGTTACTCTAATCTGGTACTGAGGATTTAATAATTCATGCCAGCTATATGAGATAAATGTGTAACTATTTCAAATGAGATGGGCAAATTAAAAACATGCCATCATTTATTTTTTCTAATTTCTTGAGATAACCAGAACTAGTCTTCTTTCGCAAGAACTATTTTTTTTTTCTCATTGTAAAAGTTGGTATTAAAACTTTTGTATGTTTAATAATGTGTGTATAGATTTCTGGGTTATAATGGCTGTAAACGAATGGTATTTAAGTTGTTATCACCTACCATCCAAGCATAAATATTAAAAAGTCGCAAGGGATGAACATAGAGTAAATATTATTAAATCGCTCAATTACTAACTTAAGTGTATGTACCCACTTTATTTCCATTATCATCCATGACATTCACATGAAAGTTAGATTTGAAAATACAGTTATAACTAACACACTGTATTTTGTATGTGCTAGTCATGCTTCTAAGAAGCTGACACATTCTAAATGATGTGTGTGTGTGTGTGTGACATCAAATTTACACAGTAGGTAGTAATATCATTGCCTATATCTATATAGATATATATAGATATATATTTATATATAGATATAGATATAGATCTATCTATCTATATATCTATCTATATCTATATCTATATCTATATCTATATCTATATCTATATCTATATCTATATAAAATGAGTCTCAGAAACTTTAAATAACTTGCCAAAGGTTAACAGGTCATAAGTAAGAGATGTTATTTGAACCCAGGCTCCCAGGCTCTATAATAACAGTTCTTAACCACTACACTTTGATCATAAAAAAGATTATTTTGAAAAATAAAATATCCTAGGACTTCATCACTTGGGACCCACTCACTCCTTTCCATCTGAACATTCTCTTTAGATCTTCTGAAATGAATATACCATCTCAATCTTTTTTGATTTTTTTTCTTCTGGATCTTCAACTACCAATGACAAATCTACAAGTGTACTATCATAAATTTTATCAACTTCATAAAAATTATTTTAAAAGTCCAAAATTTCACTTTGCTATCAATTTGTATTTCATACTTGAATATTTTCAACATAAGAACATTAGCCCCAGACTGGAAGACTAAACATAGAGTTACAGATGTTTATGTTATTAAGCTAGAGTGGTGAAGAGATAGATTGAACGTGATTTATTTCTATAACCAGTCAGTTCATTTTAGCAAATATTTTCTTGCTATAGCATGTTGTTAACTGTGATTCTAAAGGTCCTACTCTTTTAACTATTAATTTTTTAATGTATTTTCTCTCAATTAGACAGGCCTCTGTGTTCTAATTTACATGAAAATCTGTAAGATTCCCCATTCATTATGGGGAATAAAAATAGAATGTGGGTAGCCAGCTTTCATGCTACAATTATAAAACCTCAAAGTCAAATTATATTCTTTAATTTTTACTTGTCACTGGCAGTATCTTACATTTCTGTTAATAATATCTTATAAATTATTAATAGACACCATTAAGATCCTTTCCCTTTTTACTCTTCTAAGTTAAATTATTTGAAAATTCCATATTAAATGATGGTATTATATGTTTCTGCATTTATTAATAAAAACGTATGTATTATTGGTTATAATACTTGCAAAAGATCTTTAAAAAGTACCTGAAATCTAAAAATACTCACATCAAAACAGTATTTGTGCCATTCATATCTAGGTGTTTATTATATTTTTTCAAGATTACTTGTTACAACCTTCTGTTTTTCTTGTCGTTGTTGTTTAAGTTCTGTATTTTTGTTTATGTTGTTTTTTTCATAGTTGATTTACAGATGAGATACTGACTTTTTCACAACACACTAGGTGGGAATGACTTACATAGTATGGGATGTATTCAGAAGGAAGCCAGTAAATCTCCCAAATCTTTCCTTGCATGTACCTCATGGATGGCCAAGAAAGAAATGGGTTTCTGAAGACGACTTTCAGATGAATTGGAAGGGGACTTTTCAGGCATAAAGTGAGTCCAAATCAAAGGTAACAGAGAAAACACAACTAAATTTGGTAGCAGATGAACTTCATTATGAGTTGAGTTGTATCTTCTCAACAGATATTTTAAAGACCTAATCCTGAGGACCTCAGAACATAAAATGTTGTGTTTTTTGGAAATACGGTTGTTGAAGATATAACTAGATAACTGAAAATGAGGTGATGCTGGAGTAGGGTGGCCCCTTAATCCAATATGACTAGTGTCCTTCAAGAAAAGGCAGTGTGTTGTGAAGACAGGCACACCAAGTATGGTATATGACTGCAAAGGCAGAATGATTTTGTTTGTTTGTTTGTTTATTTATTTTGAGAGAACAAGAGAGAGAGAGCATGAATAGGGAAGGAGCAGAGAGAGAGAGAGAGAGAGAGAGAGAGAGAGAGAGAGAATCCCAAGGAGGCTCTATGTTGACAGCGGGATCTCATGAACTATAAGATCACGACCTGAGCCAAAATAAATGGTGGGCTGCTTAACCCACTGAGCCACCCAAGCACCCTGAGGCTGAATGATGTTATCTACAAGCCAAGGAATGCCAAAGAATGCCTAGCACTACCTGAAGCTGAGAAAGACAAGCAAAGATCCTCCCCCAGTTACTTCAGAGGGAGCATGGCTTAGCCAACTCCTTGGTTTTAGACTTTGAGCCCCTAGAACTGAAGGACAGGTTGATATAGCCACCCACATTCTGTTATTTTGTAATGGCTGCCTAGGAAACAAATACTAACTTGAATGTAGCACAAACTTGAAATAGGTATAAAGTGCTGTCACTGCCATTTTCTAGTGAGTAGCAATTTTCCATTTGGATTTAGATGTAGGTACTATGATAATAACTGGATTTTGTCAGATCATGTTTTGTACCCAACCAGTGGTTACAATGATGTAGATACATTAATAAAAACTAATAAATATATGTAAAATATGTAATATATAATAATATATAATACACAAAATAAAAGCAAAAGCAAAACCACAATATATTCCAATATGTCAGGCCTGCATAGACCAAGGTGACATGACTGAATTATATTTTCATTTTAATTAACTAGTCATTTCTTATCATTACTATAAATATAAAATTCTAAAGAGTTTCATTCTTGGAAAATAAATCATGAGGTAAATGATAACATAGGTATCTTAATTAAAAATTTTCTGATTTTACTCTAAAATTCCAGAGTTCAATTCTTTAAATCCCAATGCCTGGATTTAGTAACTTCTCAATAAATGCAGGCTAAATTAAAGAAGATAAGGAAAATGATATATATTTTAATTAACTGGAATGGCAAGAACTGTAATTAATTTACTTAGAAAGTCACTTTGATATAAAGTCTTGAAACTAAGTTACACTATTCCAAAGCTTAGAAATCCTTGTATAGTCGAACCAATATTCCACAATGTCAGATTCTTTATATAGACCATAAAATTAACCATAAGAGATGAATGGCATGGTGTTATGGAGATAAACTACTGGATTTTTTTTTGAAACTATATTAACTGCCAAGCACTGCAGCAAAATCCACCTTAATAAACACTATAAGGATTATTAAGAATTCAGAAAACTTCTTCAGTGCTATAGCCATTTTCCTAGATTGGTCACCCAAGATTGGCTTTTTTTCTCCATTACTCCCTAAAACTTGTATACGTTTTTGGAGAAAACTTATGTCTCTTATTTCACATTTCTATACTACCTACAACTAGTTTAGTTTCTTAAATCTGGGTATTATAATTTCCTTCAAACTGTTCTGTCTCCATGATACACACATAAAAGTATTTGTATTTTTTTCCAAATGGTTCACATAAAGACCTTTTGTTTACTCAAATATTCTCTTTACTAACAAATTTCTTATCACATATTTCATTTGGTGACAATTTTCAAATAAGTGAAATTTAACAATGTGGACTTAATACTAGACCTAGATTAACTATATCCTAATTGATCTTTGATTATTGGAAAAAATAAAATAGGTCAGAAATTTAATACCTTCTTAAATGATGTATTTACATCATGTTATAGATGTGCTCAATTGTTGGTGAATAGTTTCCTTGAATATTGGATACACAAGTTTTTACTGAGTGATAGAAAATTAAACATTATAAAAGGCTTCAGAACATATCTGAAGATATCTTATAAATTTTGTAAGGTAAAGAACTGATGATTCCTTAACGTATTTAAGGTACAGAAACCTATCAAAAGTAGCTATCTTATTTTGAACTCTAAAATATCATATAAATGTTATTTGAAACTAATATTGTTGTTAGAGTAGTGTTAGAAGAAAAACAACACCAAGACCCCAAAACCAAACCATTTTGATCCTGAAACAGTCCTAAAATGGCATAATTTAGGCCAAATCCTCAAACTGGGGGTTAATATGTGATCTAATGGCAGTTCAACCTTCCCCAGAAAAGTAGTCTTAACGGGTCGGTCAGGAATTTTTCAATCAGCCCCAGTGGGTCTGCCGCTTGTTGTCCTTTTCCATCCCACAAAAGATGATGAGGTAATCGACATAACAGCCCTAGCCTTTCCAGCTAAGGGAAAGCAGACTTGCCGGGAAAAATCTTTCTCTTTTGCTAATAATTTTCTTGCCCCACTCTCCTGCAAAAACTTTCCATTTGTACAACTTCCCAAGTGCCTCTCTATTTGCTAGATGGGATGCTGCCCAGTTCATGAATTGAATAGTAAAGCCAATTAGATTTTTAAAATTGACTCAGTTGAATCAAATCTTTGTTATTTAACAGCAGTCAAATTTTACTCTTAAAAATATGTTTTGTCCACACTTTCAAATAATACAAATTAAATACATATTATTAATATAGAATAAATTCACACAGATATAAATACATTGTACATGTGATTTTTAAATAAGCTTGTTAATTTAATCATTAATCATACCTGAGTTAGTTCATTAATATCTACAAGTCCGTTACTGTCGGCATCAAAATATTTAAACATTTGATCCACCAACAACTTCTTCCAGGACAGGTCATCACCGTTAGGGTTTTCATTTTCTTGTGTAATATATTTTTGATTTTGTAAATCTAAAAGCATGCTTTTCATCTTGTTGTATTCAGTGGTCTTGCAGTTATTTCCTGTAACAGAAGAACTAAGTTATTTTCAAAGCAATATTATTGAAAAGGAATCATTTATTGTTTTAATGTTAAGAAATTGATATCTTATAAATAATATACTTGGTACATAATTTTTGTCTTCCAACTTGTACAAGGTTAAAATAATAGGGTATTTTCATTTGTATCAAATCTAATAAGAACATGTTTACTGTGTGCTTTCTCTAGGATAAAGTAATTGATTCTATGAGGGGTTTAGAAACACATAGCTCCAATTGTTTAAATACATTATCTTAGTTTAAGTTGTTTTTTTTTTTAATGTCCATTTATTTATTTTTGAGAGAGAGAGAGAGAGTAGGGGCGGTGCAGAGAGAGGGAGACAGAATCTGAAGCAGGCTCTGGGCTGTCAGCACAGAGCCTGCAGAGCCCAAGAAGGTGCTGGAATCCAGGAATCCTGAGATAATGACCTGAGCATAAGTCAGATGTTTAATGAACTGAGCTACTCAGGTGGCCCCATTATCTTAGTTTTAATCCTCACCATACATTCCTGTATAGATAGTTTCATCAGTTTTAGCATGAAGTACAGGGAGTTGAAATAACTTGCCCGGCAAAGAGTTAGATTGTGTTGGATTTTTGCACTTGAGCTCATATATATATATATATATATATATATATATATATATATATATATCTGGTTTCAAAATAGGATAGCATATATTAACTGGAAGTATGCTTTTTACACTTGAATTTGTTTTGAAGATGTCTGTATGCATGTGTTTACATTTATAAAAATCCTATTCCCAATGATGCTGAGTTCTTATTTGTATTCTTCTAAAAGACTTTAATTATTTTTCTGATACTTGTTTATCTCTCCTTTAGGAGCACAGTGTATTACATGATATGTGTTTGCACCTTGTATCTCCAAGTTTTAACTTTGCAAATTTCATCTCCACAAACGAAGTAGAAGCTCATTGCACTAACAATGCATCAAAGATTTTCAGCATTTCCCATAAAATAGCCAGGACAATACTGGCAACATCAGAATTAGTGAAAATGATTGCTTAGCTTAATGTCTTCAAAAATAACTGCAATTTTCACACAACTGTCTTACAAAGGATTTTTTTTTACACTGGCCCCCATGATAATGTCTTTAAATAGAACAATGGAAAGTAGTATATACTACTGACAGCAAATGTGATATAAAATATATTATAGAAAATACAGTGCCTAATGTAATTTGTAAATGAAAAAAAGTAGGTATTATATTAGCCAAGAATTTTTACAATGTACTTTTAGAGAAAATACTAACTTTATAATTGTTGTCAATATTGACAATTAGGCTGTAACAGAATCTACAATTTTAAAAGATTTCTAAAGATTTTTAAATATATGTCTAAGAAGTATGGAGTTGAAAAACAGGATTTGAAGTCTCATTCTCTTTCAAGACAAGATGGAAAACAATCTCTTCTAGAGAGATGAGAGACTGTCTTATTTTTCAAAGATAGTGAAATAGCTATTGTTGTTCAGCAATTTTAGTGTTTAGCAATCCTGTCAAGAACTTCTTTTTTTTACAACAAAACATAAACTTTGTGCTGCAGATTAAGTCAATTTTGCATTATTCCATTCTCAGTAAAAAATAATGCTAAAAATGTTTTCATAATAGCAAAGAAATCACTGACAAAAGAGAGAAGTAATCAGATCTAGAGGGGATAGGTAGCAATTTTGGTGTCCATGAAAGTGACAGAAAAGAAGCCTTCAAACGTGTGTGTGCCTGTGATTCTGTGTGTGTATGCAGAGGAAGAGAGAGAAATGTGTGATAAAAGAATGAGAAAAAGGATAATAGACCATTGCAATAGCCCTCCATGGAATTTCTGTATTTGACCTTGGGTTGGTATCTCCTTTGACTGATGCTGAGTAGGGTTGAATTTAGGGGAGCTGATATTGGACCATAGGCAATGTGGAGACCAGAATGTTGGTGAGAGACAATGGGAATCAGGGCTTAAATGCTGAAAACCTACTAACTAATATTTAAAATTTGAGGAACAAGGAAACAGTTTGAGTTGTTCATTTTAATTTTGATAAAACTGAGTAATGTGATCATCATCGTGATCCTATTAATATTTTCATTTCCCAACTTGTAAATTTCCTTGAAAGTTCAGGTGGCTGCTGGCAATCCAAAGACAATAAAAATAAAAGCATGGCAGTGAAGGCATTTATAGTCCACAGAAATGTACAAGAAGTAGTTATGCAATTATGTAAAACTTTGTAGAATTTATAGATTTAATAAAATTTCTGTCACAGATTTTTTTAGTAATAAATAGGAACATCTGCTATTAACAATAAATTACATGTAATGAAGATTTCTTATGTGTCAGGAAGTTTATACATTTTAAATTAGTTATTCCTCACAACAGTCCCAGAAGAAAGACAACTATCAATCACCATTTTATAGATGAGGAATTAAGGCACAGAAAAATTAAATAATTGTTCAAAGTTACAGAGCTAGAAAGGAGCAGAGTGATTTTTTTCTTATTTAAAAAAATTTAATGTTTATTTTTGAGGGTGGGGGGAGGGGCAGAGAGAGAGGGAGACACAGAATCTGAATCAGGCTCCAGGCTTTGAGCTGTCAGCACAAAGCCCTATGCGGAGCTTAAACTCACAAACTGTGAGATCATGACCTGAGCCAGAGTCAGCCCCTTAACCCACTGAGCCACCCAGGCAACCCCAGAGTGATTTTTATATACAAGCAATATCCCTTCTATCCTTTATTCTCTGCTTCTCTTATCTTCAGAACTGAGTTTTAAGATCAACTTTTACATGTGATTCAGTAAATTTGTCCAAGGATTATTTGTAAAGAGAAAGATAAACATCATAATAAACACTAGGCAAGTAGAGAAAAAAATAACTCACAAAGGAAAAAGAAAAAGATCTATCTGAGAACTAGCACGAAAATACTGAAAAGGAAGCTAAAGGGAAAAGAACTCAAGAAAGAGGGTCTGATGAGATGTCAAATGTTTCAGAGTAAAAGTAAGATAGACAATAAAACAGGCCCATCGAATTCCTTAAACTGTAGGTAACTGGTGACTTTAAAGAAAGATTTTAGTAAATAAATGGAGTATTTTTTAAAAAATCTAGAATCTCCTTTTTTATTATATGTCTTTTTCCCATTGATATTTCTCTATTTTGTTTTAATTTTAGTATGGGTAACATACATTGTTATATAGTGATTCAACACTTCCATAAATCACCCAGTACTCATCATGACAAGTGCACTCCATAATCCCCATCACCTATTTCACCAATCCCCCCACTCACCACCCCTCTGGTAACCATCTGTTGGTTCTCTATTAATAGAAAACAGAGTTAAGAGTCTGTTTCTTGGCTTCCCTCTCTCTTTATCTCTTTTTTCTTTGTTTCGTTTCTTAAATTCCACATATGAGTGAAACCACATGGTATGTGTCTTTTTCTGACTTATTTCTCTTAGCATTATACTCTCTAGCTGTATCCATGTCATTGCAAATGGCAAGATTTCATTCTTTTTTTTATAGCTGAATAATATTCAATTATACATACATATATGTATATATATATATATATATATATATATATATATATATATATATATTTCTTTCTCCATTCAACTATTGATGCTGCTTCTGCAATTGGACTGTTGTAAATTATCCTGCAATAGACATAGAGGTTCATATATCCCTTTGAATTAATATTTTTTTTTGTAGTTTTGGGGTTAATACCCAGTAGAGCAATTGCTGGATCATAGGGTAGTTCTATTTTTAAGTTTTTGAGGAATCTCCTTACTTTTTTCCATAGTGGCTGCACAAGCTTGCATTCCCACCAACAGGGCACAAAGGGTTCTTTTTCTCCACATCCTCACCAACACTTGTTTTTCTTGTGTTTTGACTAGCTATTCTGACAGGTACGAGCTGATATCTTACTGTTGTTTTGATTGCATTTCCCTGATGATGAGTGATGTCGAACATCTTTTCATGTGCCTGTTAGCCAACTGCATGTCTTCTTTGGAGGAGGGTCTGTTCATATCTTCTGTCCATTTTAAATTGGATTATTTGCTTTTGGGTGTTGGGTTCTAGAAGTTCTTTATAAAATTTTGATACTAACCCTTTCTCAGACATGTCATTTGCAAATATCTTCGAAATGCAGCAGAATTCTTATTATAATGGGTTAAGGAGCAAAAACAGTGAAGATTTGGCATTATTAAATATTTACTACCATTTTTAGTGAAAGAAAAAGAACTAGCATTATTAATGAAACAGAATAGATATTTAGAAATAAATATCAATTAATAGATATTTGGAAATCATGGACTCATCCATGAATAACATCAGGCAGGAGGGTAAGAAATTTTTGTTCATCTGCTTTGATAAGATTCCTTTCTCAAAGATTAATCAACAGGCAGTGTTTGATTGGTATAGGTAAGAGAAAGAAATATTTTCCTGGATTTACCTCCTATTCTGGGAGACCAGTAAGAGATCTCCTCTGCGTTCCCTGTTTTAGACACTGAGAACAAGACAAATGAGATGCCTATTGGTGGTATCTATTCCATCATCTTTCCCATGAATGCAGTGACACTGAGGTTGTGCTGATTCTTGATTCAGAGTCATTCAAAGGGAAGTTAAAATCCATCTGGCCTTGGGGGGGCCGGGAAGGATGCAGAATCTCTGACATTCAAATGGCTGCACCCGTGTAGCTAGCTGGCAGTACCTCTCCAAGTCTCTATGGAACCAAGATAATTACATTTTATACATCCTATAGTACATCCATCTGTTTGAGGACATGGTAAGTGCTAAAAATTATAGATTATATCAATTATCCTTAGTGTTATGTTTTCCAAAGGCTGTTTTTATCTTTTTGAAATTACACTTTTATCCCTCTCCCATCCATCAATAAAAATTACCTATTTCCTTCAACACAAAAACATCCAAACCTAAATATATAAGAATATTATTTTTCTTTTTAACATTTATGGTTAAAATTTGATTATTTTCACTCTAATGTAAGCTAAAATCTTAGATATTCAAAGAATAAAAATTGAATGTTTTTATTTTAGTGTTAATTCTATTCAAGTATTAGAACGTATATTGGAACTATTTTTTCCTCAAACTGTTCAATAATTGTTAATAAAGCCTTTTCACATAATTTATTTATTTATTTTTAAAGTTTATTTATTTATTTATTTATTTTGAAAGAGAGAGAGAAAGTTGGGAGGACGGGGCAGACAGAGGTAGAGGGAGAATTACAAGCAGGTTCTGTACTGTCAGCGTAGGGCCCAATGCAAGGCTCAATCCCACAAACCATGGGGTCATAACCTAAGCCAAAATCAAGACTCAGATGCCTAACCAACTGACCCACCCAGGTGCCCCTCACATATCTTTAGAAAAATATTTCGTATTTATAGCATAAGGAATATATCAAAACTTTAGTATATTGATTTATGTGTATATGTGAATCAAATTCAACATGGAAAGCTATTATATTGAAGTTAATTTGTAAGTTGTTAAAGTGTGTTTTTATCTTGATTGAATTTATCTTGATTAAAAGCAGTCAAAAGAATTAAAAAAAAACTTTAATCCTTAACTGGAATATCTATTTAAATGTGAAAAAAGATAAATGTGTAAATTGCTTTGTTTTACATGAACTCTACTTAAATATTCATATTAAAAAGTATATTCTAGGGGTACCTGCGTGGCTCAGGTGGTTAAGTGTCCAACCCTCAACTTTGGCTCAGGTCATGATCTCATGGTTCATGAGTTCAAGCCCCACATTGGGCTCTGAGCTGACAGTGCAGAGCCTGCTTGGGACTCTCTCTCTCTGCCCCTCCCCTGCTTGTGCTCTCTCTCTCTCTCAAAATAAATAAATAAACTTAAAAAAAGTATATGATAATTATAAACAAAATTAATGTAAGTTAACTATGTTTCAGATACTATTCTATTCTGGGAATTCACTAATACAAACACACATACACACACACAAACACACATACACATTCTTCACAATGTAGGACATTTAAAGAACCATGATTTTCTCCTAGAGGCAAGGATATTTTTTATGTTTTTTAAACATGCTTATTTATTTATTTATTTATTGAGAGAGAGAGAGAGACAGAGAGAGAGAGAGGATGAGTTGGGGAGGGGCAGAGAGAGATGGAGAGAGAATCCCAAGCAGTCTCCACACTGACAGTGCAGAGCCTAATGTGGGGCTTGATCTTATGAATCATGAGATCATGACCTGAGCCAAAATCAAGGGTTGGACGCTCAACCAAGTAAGCCACCCAGGTGCCCCTTTTAAGTTTTTATTTAAATTCAAACTAGTTACCGTACAGTATAATATTAGTTTCAGGTGTACAAATAGTGATTCAACACTTCCATGCATCACTCAGTGCTCGTCACAGCAATTGCACTCCTTAATCCCCATCACCTATTTTACCCATCCCTACACCCACCTCCATTCTGGTAACCATCAGAGTCTGTTTCTTGGTTTGAAGTAGGGAATAGTTTTTAAAGAATACACTATTTTTGAGACTAGTTCTAGGTTCACAGCAAAAGTGATCAGAAAATAAAATTTTCCATATACCCTCTGGCCCCTACATGCACAGACTTCCCCACTATAAATATTCTGCAACAATCAGCAAACATACAGTACATATCACTATCACTAAAAGTCCATTTGAAATCATACAGAATGTAGCCTTCTAAGGTTGACTTCCTTCATTTAGTAATAAGCATTTAATATTACTACATGTCTTTTCATGGCTTGAGAACTCACTTCTTTTTAGCATTGAATAATATTCCATTCTCTGGATATACCAAACTTTATTTATCCATTTACCTACTGAAAGATATCATGGTTGCTTCTAAATTTTGGGAATTATGACTAAAGCTGCTATAAATATCTGTGTTCAAATATATTTGTGCGGCCCTTAGTCTTCAACCCTTGAGTAAATCCCAAAATGCATAATTCCTGGATCAGATGATAACATTATGTTTAGTTTTGTAGGAAACCATTAAACTGCCTCCCAAGTGGCTGTACCATTTTGTATTCCCATCAGCAATGTATGAGAATTCTTGGTGTTACACAGCTTTGCTGGCATTTGGGGGGACAGTGTTCTGGATTTTCACCATCTAATACATATGCAGTGGCACCTGATTGTTGTTCTATGGACAATTTTTTAAAGTTAATAAGTATATTTTACAAGAGATATTGGTTCTTTTACCATTTTCCTACTCTTTACTCATGCACAATGTAATTTGGCTTAATTTAATTCCTTAAGCATTGTTGAATAGTTAAAAGAATATGATGAAGGATACAATTAATTGAATTGGTATGCTTACTGATTAACTGTGGGAATTAATCTTACTGGAAATAAAAGGAAAGTATTATGAATTAAATACCCATTCTCCAAATGCTTTGCTACTTATATATAACTTTTGTCAATGATATGCCACATGTCATTGACAACTGCTTACAAATCCTTATAAGCAGGATTTAAAACAGGGTTTGACTTTCTAGTTTGGCAAAAGTGATTGTATATTAGAATTTGAATAAAAGTGCTCTAGTAATCAGGTCACTCTGCTCTGTAAACCCTAAGAGAACATTAATTAAAATGCCTTTGAGGGGTCAGGTTAGTCACAGTATGCTCTATTTCCAACTATACTCTTAAAAGATGACACACTTTGGAGTAGGTGTTCATCTTAGCTGTTACTTACTATCACCACCCTCTCTCATCATCTTCACAAACACAATCACAAATTATAAAGATACAGAGAATGCAGCAAAGTGAAAATCACAATACAATGGTGAAATTGATCACCTAGAATGCTTGGAAACTTAAAAGAAAAATGGACACTTATCTTACCCAAAGTAAATAAAACTTGTAATATTAATTATCATAATTGGTCAAATGTGTAATTCTATTGTTTAGGGAATTCAAAAGCCTCTTAAAACATTGTCTTTGTAGTAAAAACCAAGAAAATATAATATGATTCATATGAAAAGGCATAGCTCTTTTACAACATATGAAAGTTAATGTTGCTAAACAATTTGTGAACTAAGTTTTTCGTACATAATTTTTTTTCTGGTAATCTATCTACAAATATTTTGTACATAATATGTAAGGACTACCATCTTTTTACAAATTTACAATTATTATTAAAATGTGAGTGCATATTGCCTTAAATATATATAACATATTGACCTTATATTTCTTGTTGTGGTAGCCTCCTGTGTTTTATGAAGGTTATTAATTTTCATTCATGTTACCAATACTTATATGACTTTTTGGAGTAAATATACATAAAGTAAATTGCTTATTTTTTAAAGAATTTCACCAAATCATTCAAAATTAACCAGGTTACAAAAAAGTAAATCTATCCCTGCACAATTGTTTTGTGCCGGCACTGTTTTAAGTATTTTACAGATAACTTATTTAATCTTTGTGATTACCCTATAAAGTCATATCATATCATTGGAAGTTAATAAGCCCAATAATAGGTTTGACATTTGACATTATGTGAAAGGTTGAGAAATATCTAACCCTAGAATTGGAAGCCCATCACTCAGAAATTAATTCAGAAATTTCTCTTGAGGTATACAGAACTCACAAGTTTGCATCTATTTGTCTATTGAGAAGCTAGAGAAGCTCCAGGCATGAAATCTCATTGCTCAATAAATCTTTTTTTTTTCTTTGCTTTTGCCTTCTATATTGAGACACAGAGACCTTTCGGCTAGTAGGATTTTGAATTTCCACAACGATCATTAGGCCTACCTAATCATGACATGAATGACTTGCCAAGCCTATCTAAACATCATAATTTTGTAGGCTCACAACTTCAAAAAATGTAACTCAGATGGTGATACAATACCAGGCAAGCTTGATCAACCACAAAGAAAAACTGCAAACTTCCATATGGGAAACATAGATCAAGCAGCCATTAAGTGTTGTACGTGGGTCTGGAAAAAATCCAGAAATATACTTTCATAGGACTATAGAACTCTTCCTTAGGCACTAAGCTTAATGTTAAATTTATCTATAGAAGTTTGAGTTGAATCAATTTCTTCCTGAAGTTCATCCATGAACCCTGGGTCCTTTGGACAGTTTGGTTTTATAAGTTCCTAGTTATGAACATGAGTATATGTCTTTTTCTGGTCACTGAGTAACTTAGTGAAGAGTTCATACACATCTTGCTTTCTAATAGTTCAGCTACTCTTTGTCTAATTTATCACAAAAAAGTAATGAAGTGATAGTGAAAAATATGATTTTTCTCTGGGGTTTTTACTTCTTATACATTCTATATAACTTATTTTGCCAAATAAACAAGAGATGATAGTCTTGAATGGGCATCAGCCTCTGGCTGTGCTTTATCCTATCAACTATAACAAGAAATATTATTTCAAAAATAAATCTAATTATAATCAACTATAAATATGCACACATTATCATGTATTAAACATCACAACAGCGATGTTCATGGTGTTGATTTTTTTATGATAGATACTTTCATACAGGTTCAATCTAGAAGTGGGTTAATATAAATATCAATATATGGGTAGTATCACCTTACTTGATTTTTTTTCTTAATACAGTGGTCATATATAAATATTTTTTTCTTAATACAATTATCATGTATAAATATTTATCTGAATAGATGCAATGTGCAAAAATTCATGTGCTTGTGGGAACAAGAACTATGTATCAATTGTCATTATTACTTTTAAGCACAGTTGGCCTATAGATATTGTTCTATAAATGTCCTATGACATTTCACATATAGATTGGTCATAGCATGGATGTAGCATTAATTACCTCCCCACTGTCACAAACCAACCAAAAAACCAGAAATGATTCTACCAATTTGTGTCTGTCTGTAGAAGAGAATTACTTTGTGTTTTCAAATCAGTCTTGGTTTTAGTAGTTAAATAGTTAAATGGTCAAGAAAGAACTTCTTCAACTAGACATGTATCTGTCATTTTCTTCTATGTAATGATTCTTTGGAATATTTCCAAAGTGGACCTTACTTTTGTCTTAGATTTTAAAAACTTACACATAAAATACTATATAGTAAGAACACTTGTGGGATGCCTGAGTGATCCAGTCGGTTGTGTCTGACTTTGGCTCAGGTCATGATCTCACGGTCTGTGACTTCAAGTGCTGCATCAGACCTGTACTGACAGCTCAGAGCCTGGAGCCTGCTTTGGATTCTGTGTCTCCCTCTCTCTCTGCCCCTCCCCTACTGTCTCTGTCTCTTTCTCTCTCTTCCTTCAAAAATAAAAAAAAAAGCATTAAAATTTTCTTAATAAAGAATATTTGGTTATATATAATCTTTATACAATGCTCACTGTTTTGTTATCTGGAAGATTATAAATTTTAATTTTTCAATTCCTCAGCATTATATATCATAGAAATATGACACTATGACATTTTATTTTAATTCACCCATATTTAGTCATACAAGATAAGAAATAATTATCAACTTAGTCATGAACTTTTTTGTGGGTATATGTCACATTTTTAAAGTTTATTATGTATTGAGAGAGAGAGAGAGAGAGAGAGAAAGTGCATGTGCACACAAGCAGGAGAGGGGCAGAGAGAGAGAGGGAGAGAGAATCCCAAACAGTCTCCATGGTGCCAGCACAGAGCCTGACACAGGGCTCAAACTCATAAACTGTGAGATCATGACCTGAGCTGAAATCAAGAGTTAGATATTTAACCGACTGAGCCAGATTCCCCATCACATTTTAACAATAGTTCATCATGAACTTGACCAAAGATATTTAGGAACTAGAAAAGACAGAGGGTAAACTATATAAGCATTATAAATAGGAAGAGTGGGGCATTTAGTACTGGAAAGTTTCTGCATTAAGTGTAGACTGTGTATCTCATCAGTAGAAATTGGGCTTATGAGACAGTGAGCAAATAAATATAGAGGAAATGAGAAGTTAATTTTTAAATGTGTATTTATTTTGAGAGAGAGAGAGTATGCACACACCTGTGCACCTGCAGTGGAGGGGCAGAAAGTGAGGGAGAAAGAGAATCCCAAGCAGGCTCTGTACTCTCAGAACAGAGACCAATTCAGGGCACAATCTTATGAACTGCAAGATCATGACCTGGGATGAAAACAAGAGTCAGCGGTTTAACCAACTGAGCCACCCAGTTGCCCTGATGACTTTATTTTTACATTAGATGAGTTTTAGATAATTTGGGGATATCCTGTTAGAGGTCTCAATGAGGGAAAAGGAAATATAGTTATAGCTCAGAAGCTCATTAGTTCAGAAGGAAAAAAGTGTTTGATAAATTGGATGAATGAGTCATTGGCAAATGCATGGCAGTTGTGCATCACTTCTTGGATTGAGCACTGAGTGTTATATATAAGTGATGAATCACTAAATTTTGGTCTTGAAAGGAATATTGCACTATATGTTAACTAACTAGAATTTACATAAAACTTGAAGTGATAACAAAAAAAATAATAAAGGAGGGAACTTGCTGAGTGTGAAATGAAGATGACAATGGTAAAACCATGACCACACACATTTTCAAGGAATATTAAGATACATATTTCTTCTTTTTTAATTTTTTAAAATGTTTTTATTAATTTTTGAGAGAGAGAGAGAGAGAGAGAGAGAGAGAGAGAGAGAGAGAGAGAGGTCTAGCACCAGTGGGGAAGAGGCAGAGAGAGAGGCAGACACAGAATCCGAAGCAGGCCCCAGGCTCTGAGCTGTCAGCACAGAAGCTGATGCAGGGCTCAAACTCATGAACCCTGAGATCACGACCTGAGCTGAAGTGGGACGCTTAACCGACTGAGCCACCAGGTGCCACAAGATACAGATTTCTTATAAAGAGAATGCTGAAGCACTGACCAGTTTGGTGGAAGAAGAAATGAAGATAATTTCATGACACAACTTTATTTACATATTTATAATTTTTTAATGTTTATTTATTTTTTAGTAAAAGGTGAAAGATTTATACGATCTGAAGAAAAACCAGAGTATAATGTTTATTTATTTTTGAGAGAGAGAGAGAGTGAGTGGGGAAGGGGCAGAGAGAGAGGGAGATACACAATCTCTGAGCTATCAGCACAGAGCCTGATGCAGGGCTCAAATTCACAAACCATGTGATCATGTCCTGAGCTGAAGTCAGGTGCTTAACTGACTGACCCACCCAGGCGCCCCTCATCACACAACTTTAGGTGCTAAAGTCTATTTCTTGAAAAAGGAAAAATTGACTAACTGCCGCAAATTACATGGAAGAATATGAGGAAAAGAGATATTCCCTTTCTCTGAAATGCAAAGTTAACTGTGAATTTCAGCTAACATTTTTATTTTCACCCTATATAAGGATGTGTGTGTGTGTGCATAAAACAAAATCTGTGGTTATATTAATATGAGTGATAACAGCACTTGTAGAGATATATTCCTTTGATATGGTGTTGACTAATGTTTAGAAAAAGGCTATGGACTGCTTTAATAAAGATATGTTCAAGATAACTTTAACAGTGAAAAGTTGCTTTTTCATTAAATTGACCTTTCTCAAGTTACTTTTGCTACAATTTAAAAGCATATGGGTTATGAATATGTTTATATAAGAAAAAAATTAAAATGTGTGAAATTTCTAAAGCCTATGTAAAATTCTTAATTTTTACACTATGAATAAATAGTAAAAGAGAATTACTTAAGGAGTTGTCCTTCTATGTATTTTTTCAGATGCAAATGAATTACAAGCTCCTTATTTTTAAAGCCATTCATTTTACAAATGAGTTGCAGAATTATTTAATAAATTCATTTTAAAGCAATGCCTGACTGCCTAGTTTCTAAGGAAAAAGAAAAACTAAGATGTTGCCTTTCCATTAACTCTAAAATTCTTATTTATTTAGTTATCTGTTATGAGCAGTAGAAATAAAAACATACTCTCTTTGAAGATAACATACATTAATATTCATACACCAATATTTATATATGTTCACGTAGAACTAATGAAAAATACATAATGGTTTAGTAACATTTTCTTCAATTAAATTAATTTCTTCTTAGCTCCATAATTAAAATAGTGATGGTAGTTATAAAATTTATGTCTGAAGTTTTTCATTTTGTGTGACTTCAACGTTTTGGTTTTTTTTTTATCTATTTTTGGGACAGAGAGAGACAGACCATGAACGGGGGAGGGGCAGAGAGAGAGGGAGACACAGAATCGGAAACAGGCTCCAGGCTCCGAGCCATCAGCCCAGAGCCCGACGCGGGGCTCGAACTCACGGACCGCGAGATCGAGACCTGGCTGAAGTCGGACGCTTAACCGACTTGCCACCCAGGCGCCCCTCATTTTGTGTGACTTCAATGCTGTTGATGCCACATACTGATTTCTAGTACTACAGTTTGGTAAGTTTGGAATGAGCAAAGAGATTATTAGGTGTCTCCAATGGAAAATTATTCATTATTTATAACATGACTCTCAGGGTTATCTAACTTCAGCCTTTCGTTGCCTTTGAAATATTTTACTGCTCTGTAAATTGTAGATAACTGTTACCAATGAGAAGTAATTCTTCTCTATGAACTTGCAAAGGAATTCTGACTGGAAGAGATTCAATTGATTTCTCTTCCCTCTTTTGAGGAAAAAAGCCAGATTCATGTACAACTGTAACTACATTTCCACAATTGTTTACTCCATATAAGTATGTGGCTCTTTGACTTCTTTGAACTGATTATAACATCTGCCTAGGTCCCTTATGAATAAATAACAAATTTGTTAAACATCTAACATGTGCTAACCATGCTTGGATTTTGGTTGGTACCCAATACTTGATTCAGGACAGGTCCCTAGCACAGACCCATCGTTTTGGAATTCTGCCAGGTTTAGAGACTAAATACAAAGCTATGTGAGGCAATAACTGAATTTTTATTTTATTTTAATGACTATTCAAATCATCCTTAAATGATCTTTCCCAGACTTGGTAAGAGATCTCAAGGGAGGCAAAAAAAGTTTGGCCCTTGATTTGTGGGAAGATGGCAATCATTTTAAAAGTCCAAGAAGTATAGCTTTTTAAATGGTCCAAGGAAGATAGGATATTGTATCATAGAAGGAAAAAAAAAAGCAAAAAAACACACAATAAAACACAACTAAACAAACAGGAAGGGAAAAGAGGACAAGACAGAAAAAAGAGACAAAGTGAAAGATCATTTCACACTGAGGAATAGACTCGTTTCGCAAATAACTCTTTTCCCTTCCTTTGTTCATTACAAGGAATTGTCAAAGAGCAATCTGAGGGAATTAGCTTTCTCAAGTTATCTTAAATTTAATAGATTTTTTAAAATTAATCTATAGCAGGTTAGCATGAACTTTTTCTGCAAAGGCCCAGGGAATAAATATTTTAGGCTTTCTGGCCCGTGTCATTTCTGTCACAACTACTCAACTTTGTTACTACAGGGCAAAAGCAAACGTAGGCAGTACATGGATAAATGGTCATGGTTGTGCTCCAATAAAAGTTTATGTACAAAATCAGGTAGTTGGCCATAATCTGCTGTCCCCTGGTGTATAGAATAATGGGATAGCTGAGATAGATATCAGTATAAAATTAATTATATTACTTCTGGTTTTTTTGTTTGTTTGGTTTGTCTGGTTTGTTTGTTTGCTCTTTTCTTGAAATTTAAGTGTTGAGTTTTTGGGAAACAGAAAAAAGACACAGGTACAGATATATTCAATACTGAATTCAAAAGTGGCATTTTTGGGGTCCCCTGAGTTGCTCAGTGAGATAAGCGTCCAACTTTGGCTCAGGTCATGATCTCACAGTTTGTGAGTTTGAGCCCCACATCAGGCTCTGCGCTGACAGCTCAGAGCCTGGAGCCTACTTCAGATACTATGTCTCCCTCTCTCTCTACCCCTTCCCTGCTCACACTCTGTCTCTCTCTCTCTCTCTCTCTCAAAAATAAATAAATATTAGAAAAATTTTCAATAGCATTTTTATCTTGATTTTAAGAGCTCCTTTAATGTGTCATATAAATGGATTTCAAAAAGGTGTGAGAAATTAATATGTTATGTAAATTTAAGGGATAATAAAGGAGGGCTACTATACCACATATATCCCAGGAAAGTCATTGTGTTTTTTTTTTTCTATTGTCTTAATATAATAGGCTAGACCTTTTACTTTTACTGAAGTAACCTCTTGGTCAAAAGGGGTTGTTTTACATGAAAGCATTTTGTTAAATATAGTCAGGACAAATTCGGTATTATATTAATTTGTGAATATAAGAAAGATCTGCCATTTGCCTCATAGGGATGGTCAGGAAAGCTAGACAAACAGGTAATTCAGACCCCTAAGAGTGTTGTTAGCACAGCTTGAAGTTGCTTTTAAGGTCCACTGAATGAGAGACTAGAACTTTCAAAAGCATTTTTTAATGTGTGGTTCATGCTATAGTCACCTGAGGAACATTAAAACAAGTGATGCCTGGGCCTCTTTCTCAGAGTCTGATTACTTGATCTGTAGTGGTGCCTGGGCATCAATATTTTTTAAAAGTGCTTCAAATGGTTCATAAGTGCATCCAGGGTGGTGAACCACAGTTTCAGAGTTTAAATAAATTAGATTATAACTATATCCCTATAAGATGAAAAGCAGACTTGACATTAGTTCAGGAGCTAAATCTAGACCATGATGTCCTAGTTGCTTCTTCACACACATGAGCCTAGTAGCCTATGCAACAGGAAAATGAGCCTTCAGAGCTATTTCTGTGTGTTGCAATAATTGTAAATCTAAGTTAAATTTGTAAAGCTGAAGAAAAATATGCTTTTATCAATGAATTGTAATCTAAGTCCCATCTACTTTTAATATCCAACTTAGGGGCAACGTAGGCAATGTCCCCAGTCCATAGGGATCAGAAACAGACAGGCCCTGGCTGGGGTCTAAGTTTGTTCCTCCTTTTAAACTTCTGTAGTACTTTGTATGAATCACATTTATTTTAATTCTCTCTCTCTCTCTCTCTCTCTCTCTCTCTCCCTTTCCCTCTCTCTCTCTCCCTCTCTCTTTTGTTCTCTCTCTCATTTTACTTTTTATTTTTTAAAACATGACATTTCTCCTCCTTTTTCGGATGATGGTAAGATCATTTAATTCATGTTGGATTATTAACTAGGTTATAACTAGGTTTGACACATAACATTGTAATCAATTGTCATAAATACCAATAGGTTGTCACACTTTTTTTTCCTTCGCTCCCATTATGCACATTGCCCATATTTTATTACTATAATCAGGTAAACATAGTGACCAGCTTATTGAAGAAACTATATCTACAACTATAACTGCACACACACACACAAATATATTTATATTTTGAATACAAATATATATTTGTATTTTCACTGCTTAGCTCAGTGCTAGCACCTGTTTGCTTACTAATATTTGTTGAATATCTTAACATCTACCTGAAAAGAGTAAGAATAAAAGTGACTGAAAGAGTGCACTAAATGAGCATTTCAGCTATTACTAGAGTTGCCAGATTTAGGACGTAGAAATGCAAAACAGCCAGTAATTTAGAATTTCAAATAAATAATGAATAAATTTTGGCATACATATTCCTAAATATTGCATTTTATTTTATCTGACAACCTTAGTTACTAACTCTCCCCTAAATCATCCAATTACCTTTAAGGCAGCATTACATTTATCCTAATCTCATATCAATGGATTTTAAAAACCTGACATTCTCTTTATTTTAATTGGTAAGATTAGTCCATTTATATTTATTACTGTTATGGTCTGAGTGTTTGTGTCCTCTCAAAATTCATATGATGAAATTCTACTGCTCAATGTGATGGCGTTAGGAGATTGGGCCTTTGGGAGATGCTTAGGTCATGAGAATGGAACCCTCATGAATGGGATTAGTGCTCTTATAAGCTCCAGCAGAGCTCGCTAACCCCTTCTGCCATATGAAAACATAGACCTCACAAACAGCTGTTTGTGAGCCAGGAAGCCCTGACCAAATGTGAAATCTGTTGGTACCATAATATTGAAATTTCCAGCCTCCAGAACTGTAAGAAAATATTGTTGCTTTTTAACTACTCAGTCTGTGGTATTTAGTTACAGCAGTCTTAATGGACCAAGACAATTATGATGATTAGTGTATTTGAATTTGTTTTTGTAACATTTATTTGTGCTCAGTATTGTTTTGCTTTTATGTTTTCTTTTTGGATAAATTTTATTTGTTTTGTTTTTATTTTATCATTTTCCTGTTACTGATTTGGAATTCATATGCTCCTTTTTAAAATTTATTTTAGTGTTTGCCCTCAGTATTTTATCATATATGTCTATTGTAGAAATATCTTCTATTCTTTTCTGTGTCTTTGAGAAATTTATTTATAATTCCTTTCAATGGAGTGCGTGGGTGGCTCAGTCAGTTAAGTGTCCTACTCTTGATTTCAGCTCAGGTCATGATCTCAGAGTCATGGGTAGGATTGAGCCCTATGTTGGCTCCATGCTGGGTGTGGAGCCTGCTTAAGATACTCTCCCTCTCTTTCTGGTTCCCCCTCACTCTTTCTCTCTCTCAAGAAAAAAACAAAAAAACAAACAAAAAAAAAAACAAAGAAACAAAAAAACCAAAAAAAACCCCCAAAAAAACACTTTAATTAATAGCCCAATTTTTTTATGGGATTATTATTTTATTCTCATTTTATTGGAGTCTAAGGAGGTGATGAGATAAATGTTTAATCTCTTTAGCTTTCTTCTACCCTTCCTTCTTAATTTCTCTTATATTTATCCATCCATACTAGTAGGTAATGTAACTTGGGATTCTAGCATTCATCTGATTCTACCATTAATTTCTTAACTGCCTACATGCAACCTTCTATATTTTCAATCTTGCCAACTTCAATCTAATTACTGTTAATCTATAAATTACCATTTTCAGGTACCTTTTCTGCTTCAAACTTTTAAATGGTTTACCATTCCTTTCTATATTTAGTCCAAACAGAAAAATGTGACACAGCTCTGCCTTTCATCAACTCACTAACTTCACTTCTAGTATTGTTCAGATACTCTGAAATTTC
Organism: Prionailurus viverrinus; assembly: GCF_022837055.1. Lineage (NCBI taxonomy): Eukaryota > Metazoa > Chordata > Mammalia > Carnivora > Felidae > Prionailurus > Prionailurus viverrinus. The sequence goes on along the minus strand of NC_062564.1, from coordinate 66,538,070 downwards.
TGAGGGCTGTCTGCTCATTGGCTACTTGATGTCTTTTAGCAAGGATTTCATATTGCCTATTCAGCAGGGTCATGGTACAAAAAGCATATTGAGATGCATAGTAAGCATTATGTTTCACTCAAATTGTCTACGTGTCCACATACATAATAAAATTATTATAAATGGGGCATTATAACATTCTGGGAACTGCTTAATGATATTCAGTACAGCATTTAACTTTCCTAGAATAGTTTGTTTATGTTAATTTGGTTTTAATCAGGTAAAACGCTGTTCTTTACCACACTAACACTATTAGCTATTCTTGCATAAAAATGACAAGACTTCTACAAAATTAGAAATTGAAATAAATATTTGACCAAACAATTGATTCATTCTGATGATTATATTAATTATAAAGCACATAGAGCACTATTAGAACAAATGGGTTTTTAAAACAAAAGGTAGGATTCTGTAGGCTGTTTTATAAGTACTGTGTTTATTAAAGAATTTGAAATAGATTTTTAATGAATGTAATATTTTCAAGAATAAGAAATTTATTTTTTCTTAAGTAGCAAAGTTTATTTGTTGCTTTATAAATATGATATTTTTGAGGCATTTGGTATTGGAAATATTTTAATTGTAACATTTCCAGGAATATTATGGTTGAATTAAAACTATAAGCATAATGCAAAACATGATAAGCTGAGATCTGAAGTCCATTTGATCCTTGATGGTTATATCTATCATAATTTATCAGTTAATAAAATATTCAAGCAAAATATTTGAAATTATATGCATAATGTCATTATCAAAGTAAAAGTGAACACTCCTCTATCCTTTGCCGTAAATATTTCTTAGTGCCTTTCATCTAATAATCCATATGTTACCAAAACTACCCAATAGGATGTATGCTATTATTATTTTCCTACTTTAGATTAGGAAACTATGGCACAGAGAGGTTAAATAATTCAATCAGAGCTAGAATTTGAATTTAGATAGTTTGGCCAACTGTGTGCTACTTTACAGCCTATCAAGTGATAGTGATTGACATTAGACATTTGTAACTGAAAAATTTGATTATAGCTTCCTGTTCCACTAATGCTTCCTCTAGTCTATAAAAATAGATGCGCCACCTGGGTGGCTCAGTCGGTTAAGCATTTGACTTCTGCTCAGGTAGTGAATTAATGGTCTGTGAGCCCCCCTCCTGATCGGGCTCTGTGCTGACAGCTCAGAGCCTGAAGCCTGCTTAGGACTCTCCCTCTCTCTCTGCCCCTCCCTCACCTGGGCTCTGTCTCTCTGTCCCTCCAAAATGAATAAATGTTATAAAAAGAAATTTTAAATATAGAAACAGGTGTCAAAAAAGGAGAAAGGAAAAATAGAATCAAAATTTTATCAATTCCTAGCTAATATAGATATTCTGCTAGCTGGAATTTTGTCAAGGGTCAAAAATAATGTTCATAATAGTAAAAAAATACTTAGCATTTATGGGAACAAAGAGACTGAAAGCATTTTTAAAATGTACTATATTAGTCTATATGAGTGGTCTCACATTATAGCCTAAAAGCAAATTCTCAGCACCAATCAAAAGTAATGAGTCAGAACCTCTAGGTATACAACAGTGTAATCCAGTTAAGGGGCTCATTTAGAAATATAAAAACACACGAAGTTTAAGTACTTCACAGGTGAGCCCAAGCCTAATTTTTAGCATAGCTTGGCAGGCCAAATGCAAAACTGTTTTGTTTTAATAATATGAATTAATAAAGAAAACACACTGAAGAAGTTTGAACTTCTAAATTGCGTGAAGTGGAAAGAAAAGTGGAAATTGCAGAGCCAGGGATGGGAGTAACATGTAGACAGACAGACATCTGAGGGAAATTATGACGGACTGTGAACTCATCCTGTGAAACTCAAATGAAAGTTCAAAAGGTGAACCCTAGATTAGGTTGGATATTGAGGCCATGCATTATTAAATGACTGTTCTCAATTACTAAAAGATAGGTGCCTAGGTTAAGAACCTGGCTCTAACATATGCTAGCTATGAACATGTGAGCCATTGACTCTTTCTGTATCTTAGTGTTCTTAGTTAATAAAGTGATATCAGAATCTAACTCATGCATTTTTGAAATGATTATATTATACGTAAAGAGTTCACCACATTTTATGATAAATAACTGACCCCACCCCACAATGTTAGATTTAGATTCTCCTTTTAATGCAAATAGAACACATCACCACAGTAATGAGTAAGCTATGACAGTATATATATATATATATATATATATATATATATATATATATACTCTATTTACAAATATTTTGGATAGATACTAGTGACATTAATTCAGTTTGATATTATTTATGATGTTCCAATGTTTGCAAAGGTGAAATACATGAAAAAAATAGAATTTTTTGCCTAAGCTATTTTGATAGTAGAACAAAAATAGATGTTTGAGTCAAATTGCTTTCCTATCTATCCCTAAACTCTACTTTTCATCATGTTCACATAGGCTGTATTTTAGTGCAATATATTTTGCCTGACTCCAAAAAGGAAATACGGAAGCAAGACATAATGTATACATGAAAACAGCAAACAATTATAATTGAATGTTCATCATGTTAGAGGATCTCAAGCTGAGTATTAACACATTTAATCCCTGCAACTATATTATGAGATAAATATTACGTCTCTTTCATGGATGGTCAAACTACTGCAATTGGGTGTTGAGCAAGTTTCCAAAAGAGATATAGTCAGTGACTACTGGAGCTGGGTTATAAAATCAGGCAATTAAACTCCAGAGTCTGTGTATTTAACCACTGCGCCATGATTCAAGCCTCTTAAAATAAAGATGTTTACAAAGTAATATTGATTCATAGCCATAATAGCAATTCAAATATTGACATAACATTCAGGACATCTGCTCAAATTTAGATTACCATATCATACAGATGTAGTACAGAATGCCATAGACAGGCTAAGATTAGACTTGGCTAACTGATTATTGAAATAGTGATGTCTCATCTTAAAGTGTTAATTTTACATTTTATTTTTAGCACTGAGATGAAAATCCCTTTCCCATCTCTGCCTTGTTTGTTTCTAAGCTTAATTTCTAGATATAATCTCTGAGGATGACAAAAGTTTACCTTTTATTTTTAGTAAATGGCTCAAGAGAAAAAGCTTATGTTCTAAGTTTTGCCCCTAATTATTCATTTCATTTAATGGGATAAATACAGTAAACAATACACAAAACCAGCCTAAGCCAGAGAGAAGCATCCTTTAAAGATGAGACTAAGAGGAACATTTCCATATGACTCTTGCTTCCTCCTTTACAATGCAGGATCTAGATACAACAACCACCACTGTCAGAACCATCCCCACGTGGCCTAGCCAATTTTCACCTTTCCATGTTTGTGTCAAAGGACATTTCAAAGCCTTCACAGAAACTACATTTAAATTTCAAAAGAATCTTTTAAAAAAAGAAAATCTTCAAGCTGGCAGATGGAAATGAATATACAAAGACCATCTTTTTTCCTCAATTGAGACAGAATTGCCCTGATTTCTTTACCTCTTAAGTAAAGCTAACTTTTAATTTAGATTTCATTGGGATAAAGCTTTGATAAATGAGCACTTCCAAGTGACTCAACTAGTAATTAGAAATTTAAGAAGTACATTTCTATTAAGCTTCAGTCATATTTTAATTCTGAAAATGCCACGGAAGATAATTTAAAAAAATGCGAGTATGCACTAGGTAAACGCGATTATCATTATAGGCAGTTCTTCAGGTAGTGTAAACATCTTTGATAGAAACAAATAGTTTATTTCTCAGAAGAGCCCAAACAGTCCCTGATAATATAAGAGAATCAGTGACTGTTGTGAAATATATTTCGGTCCTATTTTTAAGCACTTGATAAGTTTATCAGAGTCTATGTGAATATATTAATTTTCGTTTCATTAGATAGGAGTTTGGAAATACTGAGAACTGTTAGAAAATAATGATGAATGACAGTGGATATGTTTCATTAAGCAGCTTCAGGGATTGGTATTAGGTGATGAAAGTGCTACACTTGTCACATTAGGGAGATGAAAAATAAATAAACCAGCATTTTTGCTGTCCCAGTTTAAAAAAAAAAATGAAAATATCTTAGCGTTCAGATTTTTGTTGTTGATGCATGTTTTTGCAGGGAGAAGGAGTGTTTCTGGGAGGACAAGAGTGATGAACAAATGTATGTTTCCTATATGAACTATATTATTCCTTTTAATCTTTTCATGGCTGTATGCAGCGTAATTGGCAAATAGTAGGGATACCATTTGGGTTTACGTATTCACTTAATGCACATTTATTTTGTGAAGCAATGAATGGGGCCTGACAGTCTTTCTCAGATTTATGCTTTCCTAGGGTCTGGGATTTTCTTTAAAGGAAAACCTCCTCAGAGAAATATGAGAAAGACTCATTTCTACAGAATCAAGAGATCCTTCTGTTTTATCACTATGTTCCTAATGGAAAAGCAAAATCCTCTTCTCCTTGCAGACATTCTAGGTCTCAGATTTAAAATCTCTTATCCAGCACAATATTCAGTTTTAAACATACTATAATCAGAGTTTTCAGTATGACTGATACATTCTTGTGAAACTGTACTTGAATATATCATTTATTACTGTGTTATATATAAATATGTATAAGAATCTTGTATGTATGGTATGTATATGGCTAATATGGTATGTATAATAATAATAATAATAATGCCTTTGGAAAAAAAGTCTCTATCTGGCAGGTATTCTATCAAATTTCTTGAACACCTGATGAGCTGTGATTGAACTGTATGAAAGACAGACTAAAAAGAGATTCCTGTTGTGCCTCTAGTACTAATGCTCTTCCCTCTCCCCAGAAAATAAACTGCAAGATACGGCATTCTTTAAAGATGCCTTTCTCCTTGTTTGCACAGTATTCAAGAATAGAATGTTACTTTATAATGTACTCAATCTATGACAATAGAGTAAAATCATACAGTCACCAAAAAGTCTCATGTCTGTGCATACTTTTGAAATTTTATTTAGATGGTGTGCTATTTTTTACACTGAAAGAAGACCATTTTAGTCAACCTTTAGTATTTTCTTTATTAGGAATATAATGGGTTCTTTGGATTCTCCTTTCACATGAGCTTGAAGATGCAACCACATCATACCTGTGTTAATTCTGTTATGTGGCTAAACAACTGCTCTTTGGTCATAAAATGAAGAAAGCCAACTACCGTCTACAACAGTTAACTCTAGGACATTGATTATAAACACTGTAATCTAAGCATTTCTAAGATAGTCAGTTTAATGGTACTATATGTGTGTGTATACATGTGTGTGTATTGATGATATTTTCTGATTCTAACACAGTGAGCCCATTTACAATTTTCCAAACCAGAGGACTCTGACAAATAAGACAGGCAATGCACTCAGGGGAAATGATGTGGAGCTCTCACATTGCTCTACTCTGATAACCATTTGTTGAGTTAGGTAAAAAGATAATAAACTTTACTATATGAGCAGGGTTTTTTTTTTTTTGCTAAGCCTGTATTTCAACCTTCCAAATCTCATGGTATTAATTATCTTTATTATCAGATCAATACCTAAGATGCTCTGCTGTATTTTAAGTAAAAATTAAAGCCTAGCAAGAGCTATGTGTCAGAGAGTGTCTTTAATTCATGTATTGCTGCTGCTAGAACATAGGAGACAAAGAATACAAATGCCGTTATTAAAGAGGAACTCCATTCATATGTGGATGAGAAGATTTAAAAAAAAAATCATTCTGTTCTATCACTAATGATGTCCATGGCCTTACTGAATAGAAGGATGCTTCCTGAAATTCACACTTGAAGATTGCAGGATTGAATATATTTTGTGGCAATAGCTTGAAAATAATTTTTGAAACTTAATAATTCACTACCTGTGCAAAGTTATTTTTCTTCTATTATTATGATGATAATCTACAGAAAAAATTAAGGCAGAAGACACATATATTGATCTCTGAGCTTTCCTGGTATCCTAGTACCTGGTATATTTTGCACTTGTTGGTTTATAAATTCAGAAGTGAATTAATTTGCTGCTGTATTGAAAAGGATACTATATGATTTCTGCATAAGGCATTTCAAAAATTCCTTAAACCTTTATTCTATTTCTGTGAATGGTAATGCTCATTGTTTATCACTGGCTTCGTGACTGATTAACTGGGTAAAATTAATCTTCTAGGATAATAAGCCTCAGAGTCATGCTTGAAATCCATTTAAAAGGACCCATATAAATAAAACATTGGAATTTAATAGGTTGTAACTTCTTGAAGAGAGATAATATACAATCTGCAAGGTCTTTTAATATCTATGGCCCTGTAAGACACTGATGATCAAATATTCTGTCACTGTCTTCAGAATAGCCGAATTTCAAAGTTTCAAATTTCAAAATATTCAAAAATATTTATGATGGTGAATATAATTTTTATTTTACCAAGAAACTTTCTATATGCAAAGAAACTGATCAATACATTATTTAAGAATTATAATGTTAATCATATGTGTGTTAATTTCTAACTGCTGTCCTAACAAGTTATTACTAACTTAGCAGTTTAAAACAAGTCAAATTTCTTAATTCATAGTTTCTCTAGTCCAAACATCTGGATATAGTGTAGTTTAGCTGGGTACTCTGCTCTGATTTTCTCAAGGCTTAAAATCAGGGTGTCAGCTGCGTTGCACTGCTTTCTAGAGGCTCTATGATAAATCCACTTCCAAGCTCATGCATGTTGTTGGCCAGTTTTGGTCCTTGAAATTGTAGGACTGAAGTTTTCTTGCTGTCACCTTTAGATCCAAAGGATCTCTCTGTGGGATGTGCATGGAGTCCCCTACATCTCAGAACAAATAGCACATCTAGTCCTTCTTATCCTTCAAATCTCTGATGTTCCTTTCTGCTGCTTCTTCTTGACTTCACCAAAGTAAGCATTCTGCTTTAATGTTTATTTATTTTTGAGAGAGAGAGAACATGCACACATGCAAGTGGGCACACAAGTGGGGGAGGGGCAGAGAGAGAGGGAGACAGGGTCTGATTGCACTCTGTGCTGATGGCAGAGAGCCCCATGTGGGGATAGAACTCACAAACCTCGAGATCATGACCTGAGCTGAAATTGATGCTTAGCCTACTGAGCCACACAGGCACCCCATTAAGTTCTCTGCTTTTAAGGACTCTTGTGATTAATTAACTCCATCAAGATAATGCAGAGGACTCTATTTTTGGGTCCCTAAACATAATTGTATCACTAATGTTTATTTTCCCATGTGACATATTAACAGATTTCAAGAATTAGGATGTGGATATCTTAAAGGTGGAGCAAAGTTTCTGCCTACCACGGGTATTTTGTTAGTTATTTTACATATCCTATTTTCTTACTATTAACTTATTTCAATTACATTTTATTTTCAAACCCTAATTATTCATTAATGTTCATTAACAATATCATGTGCCAAAATATATATTGAGCAGTTCCTCATATAACCAAATATTTTGTTACAATCATTATTTTTCTTCAAAGTGAAAATCAACTATCATACTTTTTCCTGTTTATGGGAAAATTCTTTAAAATATGGGCTACTTTGGGGCGCCTGGGTGGCGCAGTCGGTTAAGCGTCCGACTTCAGCCAGGTCACGATCTCGCGGTCCGGGAGTTCAAGCCCCGCCTCGGGCTCTGGGCTGATGGCTCAGAGCCTGGAGCCTGTTTCCGATTCTGTGTCTCCCTCTCTCTCTGCCCCTCCCCCGTTCAAGCTCTGTCTCTCTCTGTCCCAAAAATAAATAAACGTTGAAAAAAAAATTAAAAAAAAAATAAAATATGGGCTACTTTTATCACCTTTTAAATAGAAACTAATAAATATTTAGTAAGATTTGCCCATTGGAACAGATGGCTACAGGGTTTCAAAGAGCTATCTTTAATGTAAATTTCAAAAATTAAGTTCAGTTTCTTAATAGAAAAGAAAAAGGGTTAATTGTTCATTTAGTTTAAGTACCAGAGGAGACTGAATAGGAGAATATAGTCAATTATGAAAATAACATGTAGCAGTTTTTTGACATTATCCAAATATGGAAATCTTAAGAGCCATTGCCCCTGAGGTGGTTAAATGAAGGTTTTGGAGGTCATTCCTAACCCTTACAGTACATAGATACTACTTTGTGCATAGCACTGTTGCAGTACTTACACACATTAATTCATTTAATCCTTAAAAAAGGTAGATATAATTATTAAAACCACATTTTATGGATGAGAAACTAAGCCAAATAGAAGTAAGAGATTTTCTCAAGTTATACAATTAGTAATGGTAGCACTTGGATGAACACTCTTAACATTAAGTAATAAAAAGTTTCTGTGGAGTAGGTTTTTGTATGTATCCATTTCTCTTACTGCCATACCACCATTGGTTTTACACTCCGTCAGGGACACAAAGAAGTGTCAAAAGTAGTTGGCAGAAAAATGGAATGAGTCAATTTAAGTGAGGAGTGCTTGAAAAAATGTCCAATATTTAAGGGTGGATATTGGATAAGTATATTGGATAAGTATAAGGAGAAAAAAGATGGAAAATAGCTGTTGGACACAGAAAGAAGCAAATCATGGATGATGTTAACAATGCCTTGGAATAGTAGTGTAGGACCAAAATATATTTGGTTAGCATCCAAGATGATTAGATAGATGATAAATAGATAGATGATAGTCACAATATGTTTGTTAAAGGGAACAAGAGAAGAAATTAAAGTTAAGAAAAAATGGGGCACGTGGGTGGCTTAGTCGGTTAAACGTACGACTGCAGCTCAGGTCATGATCTCACTGCTCATGAGTTCCAACCCCACATCAGGCTCTGTTCTGACAGCTCAGAGCTTGGAGCCCACTTTGGATTTTGTGTCTCCCTCTCTCTCTGCCCCTCCCCAACTCATGCTCTGTCTGTCACTGCTCATGCTCTGTCTGTCGCTCTCCTTCAAAAATAAATAAACATTTAAAAAAATTTTTAAAAAGTTAAGCAGGAACAGATTAATGAGTAAAGTATATGAAAAGCCAAAAGGGAGCATGAGCTTACACATAGGTTGAGAAATCACGCTTGGGTTAGAGGAGTATTTTTTATTATAAAAGGAAGTAATTAGAAGCAATGAGACTAGATATTGGTTAATCAGCTGGTCTCAAGGTTTAAAATAAATGGCAATAATTTTCACTTTGAATGTCTGAAGAAAAAGGAGTCCATCTGAAATAGTTACTGTGGATTATGGAGACAGAGATGCCTCAAGAAATGTAGAAATTTGCTGGGCAGAATTGGTACTCGAGTCTTGGCTGAATTTGTCATGGTATTATTTTAAGAGGTTTGTGATACCATGTAGACAGAGATCTGCAAACATTTTGTATAAAGGCCAGATAGTAAATATTCCAGGATTTGTAGGTCTTTGTAGCAACTACTCAATTTTCATTTTAACACAAAAGCAGCCATAGAAAATACATAAATAAAGGGTCATGGCTGTGTACCAATAAAACCTTATTTGCAAAAATTAGTGGTAAGCTAGATTTAGCCCATTAGCCATAGATGAAACACCCTGTTCTGCAGAAATATATATCCATTTGGTGTAGACAAGAAAGCAGAAACTCGTATTGAACCTGGGTAAAGTTTCCTAATCAGTGGATGGGCACTAAGGCATGCATGTCAAGGCAAAAGAGTGTTTAAAGTGTTGACCATGTTGGATGGACTGGACTGGAAATGAGAACTAGTTAAATCAGTAAGCAAATATACAGGGAGTAATTAGAAGGATCAGAAAGTAAAGACGACAGATAGCATGTATGTTGGGGTTACTGGATAGAAAAAAGGTAAGGAAAATAGATAAAATAAAATTTAGTAAAACCAGGCTATGGCACATTTCTATGTGTGTAAATAATAAAATGATTTATACTTTTTTGGCAGTCTAAAGAAGAAAATAATCCAAGTGATATAACCTTCAGAGAAAGGACTGATAGAAAATTAAAATAATGTGGGCCTAAAATTTAAAAAATACTGATAGATACATAGATTGATAGATGATAGATAGATAGATAGATAGATAGATAGATAGATAGATATAGATAGAAAGTAGAAGTGTATAATAGCAAAATAATAGAATTGTATAGAAACTCATCCAGAAATTAAATATAGAATTACTGTATGATCCAGCAATTCCACTCCTAGGCATATTCTCAAGAGAAATGGAAGCAGGGACTTGAATAGATATATCTATATCCATGTTCATAGCAGCATTATTCACAATAGCCAAAAAAATGGAAACAACTGTAGTATCCATTAACAGATAAATAGATATAAAAAATTAATTCCAAATGGATCAAAAACATAAAGGTAACACCTAAAACTATAAAACTTAAAAGAAACATGAGGAAAAGCTTCATGATTTTGGATTGGCAATGATTTCTTGAATATGACAACAAAAGCACAAGAAAGTAAAAATAGATAAAATGGATTATATCAAAATTAAAATCATGTGCATCGCAAGACACATGGATGGTGATGATGGTTAAACAATAATGTGGATGTACTTACATCTTTTAAAAATTATATAGAGTCAAATATTTTGATCAATAATCTATTGGCTCTGGAATTAGAATGTGTAGATTTGAGTCAAAATATCACTGTTTCCAAATTGGTGAACCTGGACAAATCAATTAGCCTCTTTAAGACTCGGTTAAATATTTGTAAATAAGAATAATATTAAAACTTAAAAGCCATGATGGTGTTGTGAGATAGAATGAGATAATACTTATGAAGTACCTAGCACCACATGTGACACATAGAAAGAAATCAACACAAATTAATTATTGTTTTATAATTGTTATTATTATTTTGATTTTTATTATTACTTCAAGTTTCTGAGACTAAGATGTGTTCAATGATAATGAAACTAATAAAATAGAGAATGCAAGAGGAGAAGAATGAATGTTATACAAGAAGATAGTCCCAGTGATGGGTGCATTCTATTTGAGTAGCCAAGAAAGAAAGCCATAGAGAGGTGAACAGGAAATTAAAAATTCAGGACCAGGGTATGAGAGAATGATCCTGACCAGAGACATTAGTGTTGTGGTAAAATATTTCAATTTCCTGCAAAGCTAAAGTGTATAACTAGACATAAATAGATTATGATTTCTAATTTTACTACCAATGTAATGTTTAGTATATTGCTTTACATCTTAGTGAGAAAGACCATTTTTACTTCATAGCTTTGTTCTAAATTTATATACTTAATTATAACAATATTAATTGATATATAATTTATATAATGTAATAATAACAGTAATTTAAATAAACCCCTTAATATAGAGAAGATGGTTAGATGTACCCATAACAAAAACAATTATAACTTCTGAGATTAAGTGATTTACATACTTGATAAGCATCTAATAATAATAATAATAAAGCAACAAAAAAATGCACCAGACCAAGAGTAGCTACCATCTAAAGGCATGGAACACTCACTATGGAACTGTGTCAGCCCTTTCCTAGACATTTCACATGAATTTTCTCCTCTGATCTTCTAACCCTTGGGACTTATTTTTACTCTTCTCCACCATTTTTATAAATAGGTAATATAAAGTGACTATACAGAGAGGGGATGAGAACTGCAGGCAGTATCTTGAAGAATCCTTTTTGTGTTGATACAAAAAAGCAATGAGAGAAGTGAGATGACTCAAAGACAGAACAACACAGTGCCAAAAATGATTGAACAGGCACAATTTCAATAAAGTCAAAGCAAGAGAGAGTTAAAAATATATAAACCATATGAATTTTCTTGAAGGATAATCAAATTATAAAATTATTTTATGATGAGGTTTTTAAAATGTTTTCCTTTCATGTAGATGCCAAGCACATGAATTATTGAATGACTTGTACACTGTGACAGCATTTTAATGGACTTTCTCTGTACACTACAATTGAATCCAAATTTCCTTCACTCAGCTTTCACCAAAACAAGCAACAATCTTAAAATGACTCTACTGAGAGTGAATTTTGCATAGTGTACAATATGTCTGAAAGCATGGAGATGAAATCACAAATGAAACATTGACCCAAAATCCTACTTGATGTTCAAATCAAGACAGAGCTTGAAAAATAAAACTATGTCATTAATCATGGTTAATCTATGAAACCAATGCAAACAGAATACTATGCTGAGATGCTATTATTCTGTTGTAAGTCAGCAAATTTTATGCACAACAATTCACCTACATATTTAATGTCATGTACAATTTGCCTTACAATCAAATGATTATCTGAAGGCTTAAATATAAACATAGAATTTATATATAATAAACAAATATCACCAATTGGCTCACTGAATATAAGTTAAAAGCTCTGAGGATCACTCTTCCTAAAACCACTTCTACTACTACACTATAGATTAAATGTTGAAGTAATACTTGACAATGATCCCTGGGAAATGTTTGGATATAATGCAAATATTAATAAGAAATATTTATTTTTCAGAATTCTAGATCCTCTGTTTTCATATTAAACTATATAAAATGGCAACGCATCTGAAAATTTGATAGATGTTATAGAGATTTGTTCCCAAGTTTTATTTTAGGAAACATTAGTTCTATAAAATATTAATATATGTTTCATTTAAAAAAGACAGTTTGTGGGACTATTGAAGTAAATATCTGTAAAGAGACTTCTTAGTCCTATTCAAAGGACACTGTGAAGTTTCGAGAGAGGATCACATAGACACATCTTTCTCCATTTTCTTTCTTTGATCACAGAGCCAGGTACTAGTATGTGTACAAGTACTATGAAGGAGTGGCTAAAAGCTGAACTTTGGGACGACACTGGGAACAAAACACAACTCTGCCATTTTTCAGGTGTGTGACTTTGTGTAAACTGCTTAGCCTCTTTTGTCTCAATTTTCCCATCTAAAGTGAAGAAAAAGTACATAAAAATAAAATGAGCAAAACTATCTCCTGTGGTTCTAATGAAGACTAAAAATTATATTTTGAGGATTTTAAGCCGTATCTGGTACATAGGAAGCTCTCATTAATAGTTGGCTGTTGTTACAATGTGCTATGAATTGAATGTTTGTATCTTCCCTCCCCTAAATTCATATGTGGAAATCCTAATCCACTGTCATTGGTTTACCGAGGTGAGGCCTTTGAGAGGTAATTAGGTCATGAGAGTGGTGCTCTCATGAATGAGATTAGTCCCCTTATTAAAAGGGCTTACACCCCACCCCTTCCCTCTTACATGAGGCTACAGCAAAAAGGTGGCTGTCTGTAAACCAGGAAGAAGGCCTTCACCAGATACTGAATATGCTGCTTTCTTGATCTTGAACTTGCCACCCTCAAAACTGTGAGAAGTAAAGGTCTGTTGTTTAAGCCAATCAGTCTTGGTATTTTTGTTAAAGCAGCTCAAACTAAGACACTATGATTCACTGAGGAGAACTGTACCAAAGTAGTGTACCACTCAGAATGGGCTCAGACTTTGCATCCTGGCAAATAAACTGAGGTTTATGGCATATGGTGAGGCTGATACAGATATTAACATGCAGGTTGAGACAGGTGGCTATGTGGAATTCTCTACATTTGGGGCCTTATAGAATATTAAATTTTAATAGAACACTATCTATCTATCTATCATCTATCTATCTATCTATCTATCTATCTATCTATCATGTATCTTATCCATCTATCATAAACACAGGTTTAAATAGGTTATTGGCATTGATGTTTAAAACTTATTTTCCATTTTTTTATATATTTCTGTTGTAAAAATTAAAGTAGCAATTGAACTATACATGTTTATCTCCTCCCAAACACAGTAGCATCCACCCATAATCAAACAGAGGTTTCTTTCAAGTTTATTTTTTGGTTTAATATTTAGTAGTGCAACCTAAAGATGTCATTCAGATCACCTGATTCCAGAAGTATGGGACAAAATTCAAAGGGCGATAACTAGACTTTCAATGTTGAGGAACTTTAAAATATTCTTTGAATATGGAGGTTAAAGAAAAATGAGAATTATTAGGAAAAGCTATTGGGTCTGGCACTGTGATTTTTTTAATGTTTACTCATCTTTGAGAGGGGGGAAGGGCAGAGAGAGGGGCAGAAGGTTTGAAGCAGGCTCTGCACTGCAGCAGAGAGCCTGATGCTCAAACTCATGAAGTGTGAGATCATGACAAGAGCCAAAGTCAGACACTTAACCAGCTGAGCCACCCAGGCACCACATAGCACTGTGATTTATTATATTTCATATAGTTAAGCTGGTTCTGTCCACTTGTCCACCCACTTTTCAGGTCATAGTGCCTTTTAAGTGCTGAGCACTGTAATTACATTTTGGCTAACAGGCTTTTCATAGAGATATGCAATATAAATAAGTAACTTTACATATAAATATATTGCAATATCAAAATAAATAATTTGATATACCAAAATCCTTAATTTAATTTTATTTGTTTATATAGTTATTTATTTATTTTTAATTTACATCCAAGTTAGTTAGCATATAGCGCAACAATGATTTCTGGAGTAGATTCCAGTGATTTATCCCCTATGTATAACAGCCAGTACTCATCCCAACAAGTATCTTCTTTACCCATTCTCCCACCCACAACCCCTCTAGCAACTCTCAATTTGTTCTCTGTATTTAACAGTCTCTTATGTTTTGTCCCCATCCTTCTTTTTATATTATTTTTGCTTCCCTTCCTTTATGTTCATCTGTTTTGTATCTTAAATTCCATATATGAGTGAAGCCATATGATATTTGTCTTTCTCTGACTAATTTCACTTAGCATAATACTCTCTAGTTCCATTCATGTAGTTGCAAACGGCAAGATTTCATTTTTTTGTTTGCCAAGTAATTCTCTGTTGTATATATACACACACATATATATATACATATATATGTATATCTTCTTTATCCAGTCACCGTCGATGGACATTTGTGTTCTTTCCATACTTTGGCTATTGTCAATAGTACTGCTGTAAACATTGGGGTGTATGTGTCCCGTCGAAACAGCACAGCTGTATCCTTTGGATAGATATCTAGTAGTACAATTGCTGGGTTGTAGGGTAGTTCTACTTTTAATTTTTTGAGGAACCTGCATACTGTTTTCCAGAGTGGCTGCACCAGTTGCATTCCCACCAGCAGTGCAAAAGATATCCTCTTTCTTCAAATACTCACCAACATCTATCGTTGCCTGAGTTGTTAATTTTAGCCATTCTCACTGGTGGTGGGATGGCATCTCATTGTGATTTTAATTTGTATTTCCCTGATGTTTAGTGATGCTGAGGATTTTTTCATGTGTCTGTTAGATATCTGGACGCCTTCATTGGAAAAGTATCTGTTCATGTCTTTTGCCCATTTCTTGACTAAATTATTTGTTTTTTGGGTGTTGAATTTGATAAGTTCTTTATAGATTTTGGATACTAACCCTTTAACTGATACGTCATCTGCAAATATCTTCTCCCATTCCGTTATTTGCCTTTTGATTTTGTTGATTTTTTCCTTCACTAGCAGAAGATTTTATCTTGATAAGGTCCCAGGAGTTCATTTTTGCTTTTGTTTCCCTTGCCTCCAGACACATGTTGAGTAAGAAGTTGCTGAGCCCAAGGTCAAAGAGGTTTTTGTCTGCTTTATCCTCAAATACTTTGATGGCTTCCTATCTTAAAGTTAGGCCTTTCATCCATTTTGAGTTTATTTTTGTGTCTGGTGTAAGAAAGTGGTCCAGGTTCATTCTTCTGCTTGTCGCTGTCCAGGTTTCACACCACCACTTGCTGAAGAGACTGTCTTTATTCCATTGGATATTCTCTCCTGCTTTGTCAAAGATTAGTTGGCCATACATTCATGGATCCATTTCTGGGTTCTCTATTCTGTTCTATTGATCTCAGTGTCTGTTTTTGTGCCACTACCGTACTCTTTTGATGATTATAGCTTTGTAATACATCTTGAACCCCGGGATTGTGATGTCTCCAGCTTTGGGCTCTTTTTTGGGATTGCTTTAGCTATTCGGGGACTTTTCTGTTTCCATACAAATTTTAAGATTGTTTGTTCTAGCTTTGTGAGGAATGCCGGTGTTATTTTGATAGGGATTGCATTGAATATGTAGATTGCTTTGGGTAGTGTCGACATTTTAACAATATTTGTTCTTCCAATCTAGTAGCATAGAATATTTTTCCATTGTTTTGTGTCTTCTTCAAACTCTTTCATAAGCTTTCTAAAGTTTTCTGTATATAGATTTTTTTACCTCTTTGATTAGGTTTATTCCTTGGTATTTTATGGTTTTTCATGCAATTGTAAATGGGATCGATCCCTTGATTTCTCTTCCTGTTGCTTCATTATTGGTGTATAGAAATGCAAACAATTTCTGTTCATTGGTTTTATATCCTGCGACTTTGCTGAATTCATAGACCACTTCTAGCAGTTTTTGGGTGGTATCTTTTGAGTTTTCCATATAGAGTATCATGTAGTCTGCAAGGAGTGAAAGTTTGATTTCCTCCTTGCCAGTTTGGATGCCATTTATTCCTTTGTGTTGTCTGATTGCTGAGGCTAAGACTTCCAATACTATGTTGAGTAACAGTGATGAGAGTGGACATCCCTATCATGTTCCTGACCTTAGGGGGAAAGCTCTCAGTTTTTCCCCATTGAGGATGATACTAGTGGTGGGTCTTTCATATACGGCTTTTATTATGTTGAGATGTGGTCCTTCTAACCCAACTTTCTTCAGCGTTTTTATCAAGAAAGGATGCTGTATTTTGTCAAATGCTTTCTCTGTATCTATTAAGAGCATCATGTGGTTCTTGTCCTTTCTTTTATTGATATGATGTATCCCACTGACTGATTTGCAGATATTGAACCATCCCTGTATCCCGGGTATAAATTCCACTTGGTCATGGTGAATAATTCTTTTAATGTATTGTTGCATCCAGTTGGGTAGTATCGTGTTGAGGATGTTTGCATTCATGTTCATCAGGGAAATTGGTCTGTAGTTCTTTTTAGTGGGGTCTTTGGTTTTTGAATCAAGGTAATGCTGGCCTTGTACAATGAGACTGGAAGTTTTCCTTCCATTTCTATTTTTTGGAACAGCTTAAAAAAGAATAGGTGTTAACTCTTCTTTAAATGTTTGGTAAAATTCCCTTGGAAAGCCATCCAGCCCTGGACTATTGTTTTTTGGGAGATTTTTTATTACTAATGTGATTTCTTTACTGGTTATAGGTCTGTTCAAATTTTCTATTTCTTCTTGTTTCAGTTTTGGTAGTTTATATGTTTCTAGGAATTCATCTATTCCAGATTGGTCAATTTATTGGCATATAATTGCTCATAATATTCTCTTATTATTATTTGTATTACTGTAATGTTGGTTGTTTTCTTTCTTCTTTCATTCTTGATTTTACTTATTTGGGTCCTTTCCTTTTTCCTGAGGATCAATCTGGCTAAGGGTTTGTCAATTTTCTTAATTCTTTCAAGGAACTGGCTCTTGGTTTCATTGATCTGTTTTACTGATTTTGTTTTTGTTTTTGTTTTGTTTTGGTTTTGATAGTATTGATTTCTGCTCTAATCTTTATTATTTCCTTTTTTCTGCTGGCATGGGGTTTTATTTGCTGTTCTTTTCCATCTCTGTAAGGTGTAAGGTATGTTGTATATCTGAGACCTCTCTTCCTTCCTTAGGAAGGCCTGGATTGCTAGGTACTTCCCTCTTATGACTGCCTTTGCTGCATCCCAGAGGTTTTGGACTGTGGTGTTATCATTTTCATTGGCTTCCATGTACTTTTTAATTTCCTCTTTAACTACTTGGTTATCCCATTCATTCTTTAGTAGGATGTTCTTTAGTCTCCAAGTACTTGTTGTCTTTCCAAACTTTTTCTTGTGGTTGATTTTGAGTTTCATAGTGTTGTGGTCTGAAAATATGCATGGTATGCTCTTGATTGTTTTGTACTTGTTGAGGACTGATTTGTGTCCCAGTATGCAATCTTTTACACTAGAAAAAAAATGTGTATTCTGCTGCTTTAGGATGAAATGTTCTGATTATATCTGTTAAATCCATCTGGTCCAGTGTGTTATTCAAAGCCATTGTTTCCTTGTTGATTTTCTGTTTAGAAGATCTGTCCATTGCTATTAGTGGGGTGGTCAAGTCTCCTACTATTATGGTATTATTATCAATGGATTTCTGTATGTTTGTGTTTAATTGATGTATATATTTTGGTGCCTCTCCACTTGGAGAATAAATGTTTACAATTGTTAGATCTTAGTGGATAGACTCTTTAATTATGATATAATGCCCTTCTTCATCTCTTGTTACAGTCTTTATTTTAAAATCAAGATTGTCTGATATAAGTATGGCTACTCTAGCTTTCTTCTGGTGATCATTAGTATGATAGATGGTTTTCCATCCCCTTACTTTCAATCTGAAGGTTTCTTTATGTCTACAATGTGTCTCTTGTAAAAAGCATGTAGAAGAATCTTGTTTTCTTATCCATTCTGTTACCCGATATCTTTTGATTGTAGTGTTTATCCATTGACATTTAGAGTACTGAAAGATACAAATTTATTGCCATTATGTTCCCTGTAGAGTTGGAGTTTCTGGTGCTGCTCTGTGGTCCTTTCTAATCTTCATTGTTTTTGGTCTTTTTTGTTTTGTTTCATCTTTCTCCCCTCAGAGAGTTTCCCTTAAAATTTCTTACAGGGCTAGTTTAGTGGTCATAAACTCCTTTAGTTTTTGTTTATCTGGGAAACTTTTTATCTCTCCTATTTTGAATGACAGCCTTGCTGGCTAAAGAATTCTTGGCTACATATTTTTCCAATTTAGCATATTTAATGTATCCTGCCACTCCTTTCTGGCCTGCCATGTTTCTGTGGATAGGTGTGCTGAGAACCTGATCTGTCTTCCCTTGTAGGTTAAGGACTTTTTTTCCCTTGTTGCTTTCATAATTCTTTCCTTGTCTGTGTATTTTGTGAATTTGACCATGATATGCCTTATTGATGGTCAGGTTTTGTTCAGTCTAATGGGAGTTCTCTGTGCTTCCTGGATTTCGATGTCTATGTCTTTCCCCAGGTTAGGAAAGAGTTCTGCTATGATTTGTTCACATAAACTTTCTCTCCCTTTTTTTGTCTCTTCATCTTCTGGGACTCCAATGTTATTTCTTTTTAATGAGTCACGGAGTTTTCTATTATATTCTGCTCTTTACTTAGTTTCCCTGTCTTTTTGTGCTTCATTATTCTCCACAGGTTTGTCCTCTTTATTGATGACTCGCTACTCTGCTTCATCCATCCTTACCGCTGTGGCATCCATTTGAAATTGCATCTCAGAGCGTTTCTAATGTCATCCTGACTAGATTTTACTTCTTTTATCTCCACAGAAAGGGATTCTATGCTTTATTCAACCCAGCTAGTATTCTTATTATCATGATTCTAAATTTTGATTCAGACATCTTGCTTGTATCTGTGTTAATTAAGTCCCTGGCTGTCATTGCTTCTAGTTCTTTCTTTTGGGGCGAATTCCTTCCACGGCTCCCCCCCCCCCCCCAGTTCTCTCTCTGTGCTACATACCTGCTGTGTTCTGTGGTACAAGTTGTGTAAATTGTTATGTTAATCTTCAGATCAGTTTTCTAGGTGTGCAAGATGGTTTGGTGTTGATATAGCTGCATTTCAAGGATGAGAGAGGCAAAAAATCTTCCATGCTGCTCTGCCATCTTGACTCAGGCCAAAATGCTTAATTTTAGAGGCTCTAAATTATTTGGGATCATGTTATAATTTTGTTAATATCCAAACCTGAGTACTCAGTAAAGAGACAGGCCAAAATTATAATGATACCTCCTTAGAGGGGTAATCAGAGCAAAATAAGGGTGTGTCATTGTTATAACAAGTTCAAAAGCCAGACATATGAAACAAGTTGACAAATTCGATCAAAGGCATAGACTATAATAAGGAAGACACAATAGTTGAAAAATAAAATGTGGAGGATTAAGTTGAATTCAGGAACAAGTTTAGAGTCTATAAACTAATTTGAGACAGCATTTCTTGAGTTATTCTTTCAAATGCTCTCAATAACCCTGGTGGAGAAGACACACAAATATTACAATGTGTTGTATTTTAGGAAAAGAAATTTAGTAGCTTGTTAGGATCAATGAAAATGTGTATTTAATAATTATATTGAAACTAAAAAAATAAGAATGTGCAATATTGTTTATGTGAAAAACCAAAGTGAAAATTATTTTTTAAAAGGAGTCTTTGGGGAGGAGTTGCGGCAAGATGGCGGCTTAGGAGGACGCTGGGCTCACCGCACGTCCTGCTGATCACTTAGATTCCATCTACACCTGCCTAAATAACCCAGAAAACCGCCAGAGGATTAGCAGAACAGAGTCGCCGGAGCCAAACGCAGACGAGAGGCCCACGGAAGAGGGTATACACCACAGCACAGGGGAAGTGCCCTGCAGGTCCTCACCACGCAAGGGACTATCCAAAATGACCAAGCGGAAGAACTCCCCTCAGAAGAATCTCCAGGAAATAACAACAGCTAATGAGCTGATCAAAAAGGATTTAAATAATATAACAGAGAGTGAATTTAGAATAATAGTCATAAAATTAATCGCTGGGCTTGAAAACAGTATACAGGACAGCAGAGAATCTCTTGCTACAGAGATCAAGGGACTAAGGAACAGTCACGAGGAGCTGAAAAACGCTTTAAACGAAATGCATAACAAAATGGAAACCACCACAGCTCGGCTTGAAGAGGCAGAGGAGAGAATAGGTGAACTAGAAGATAAAGTTATGGAAAAAGAGGAAGCTGAGAAAAAGAGAGATAAAAAAATCCAGGAGTATGAGGGGAAAATTAGAGAATTAAGTGATACACTAAAAAGAAATAATATACGCATAATTGGTATCCCAGAGGAGGAAGAGAGAGGGAAAGGTGCTGAAGGGGTACTTGAAGAAATCATAGCTGAGAACTTCCCTGAACTGGGGAAGGAAAAAGGCATTGAAATCCAAGAGGCACAGAGAACTCCCTTCAGACGTAACTTGAATCGATCTTCTGCACGACATATCATAGTGAAACTGGCAAAATACAAGGATAAAGAGAAAATTCTGAAAGCAGCAAGGGGTAAACGTGCCCTCACATATAAAGGGAGACCTATAAGACTCGTGACTGATCTCTCTTTTGAAACTTGGCAGGCCAGAAAGAATTGGCAAGAGATTTTCAGGGTGCTAGACAGAAAAAATATGCAGCCAAGAATCCTTTATCCAGCAAGTCTGTCATTTAGAATAGAAGGAGAGATAAAGGTCTTCCCAAACAAACAAAAACTGAAGGAATTTGTCACCACTAAACCAGCCCTACAAGAGATCCTAAGGGGGACCCTGTGAGACAAAGTCCCAGAGACATCACTATAAGCATAAAACATACAGACATCACAATGACTCTAAACCCGTATCTTTCTATAATAACACTGAATGTAAATGGATTAAATGCGCCAACCAAAAGACATAGGGTATCAGAATGGATAAAAAAACAAGACCCATCTATTTGCTGTCTACAAGAGACTCATTTTAGACCTGAGGACACCTTTAGATTGAGAGTGAGGGGATGGAGAACTATTTATCATGCGACTGGAAGCCAAAAGAAAGCTGGAGTAGCCATACTTATATCAGACAAACTAGACTTTAAATTAAAGGCTGTAACAAGAGATGAAGAAGGACATTATATAATAGTTACAGGGTCTATCCATCAGGAAGAGCTAACAATTATCAATGTCTATGCACCGAATACCGGAGCCCCCAAATATATAAAACAATTACTCATAAACATAAGCAACCTTATTGATAAGAATGTGGTAATTGCAGGGGACTTTAATACACCACTTACAGAAATGGATAGATCAACTAGACACACGGTCAATAAAGAAACAAGGGCCCTGAATGAGACATTGGATGAGATGGACTTGACAGATATATTTAGAACTCTGCATCCCAAAGCAACAGAATATACTTTCTTCTCGAGTGCACATGGAACATTCTCCAAGATAGATCATATACTGGGTCACAAAACAGCCCTTCATAAGTTTACAAGAATTGAAATTATACCATGCTTACTTTCAGACCACAATGCCATGAAGCTTGAAATCAACCACAGGAAAAAGTCTGGAAAACCTCCAAAAGCATGGAGGTTAAAGAACACCCTACTAACGAATGAGTGGGTCAACCAGGCAATTAGAGAAGAAATTAAAAAATATATGGAAACAAACGAAAATGAAAATACAACAATCCAAACGCTTTGGGACGCAGCAAAGGCAGTCCTGAGAGGAAAATACATTGCAATCCAGGCCTATCTCAAGAAACAAGAAAAATCCCAAATACAAAATCTAACAGCACACCTAAAGGAACTAGAAGCAGAACAGCAAAGGCAGCCTAAGCCCAGCAGAAGAAGAGAAATAATAAAGATCAGAGCAGAAATAAACAATATAGAAACTAAAAAAACTGTAGAGCAGATCAACGAAACCAAGAGTTGGTTTTTTGAAAAAATAAACAAAATTGACAAACCTCTAGCCAGGCTTCTCAAAAAGAAAAGGGAGATGACCCAAATAGATAAAATCATGAATGAAAATGGAACTATTACAACCAATCCCTCAGAGATACAAACAATTATCAGGGAATACTATGAAAACTTATATGCCAACAAATTGGACAACCTGGAAGAAATGGACGAATTCCTGAACACCCACACGCTTCCAAAACTCAATCAGGAGGAAATAGAAAGCTTGAACAGACCCATAACCAGCGAAGAAATTGAATCGGTTATCAAAAATCTCCCAACAAATAAGAGTCCAGGACCAGATGGCTTCCCAGGGGAGTTCTACCAGACGTTTAAAGCAGAGATCATACCTATCCTTCTCAAGCTATTCCAAGAAATAGAAAGGGAAGGAAAACTTCCAGACTCATTCTATGAAGCCAGTATTACTTTGATTCCTAAACCAGACAGAGACCCAGTAAAAAAAGAGAACTACAGGCCAATATCCCTGATGAATATGGATGCAAAAATTCTCAATAAGATACTAGCAAATCGAATTCAACGGCATATAAAAAGAATTATTCACCATGATCAAGTGGGATTCATTCCTGGGATGCAGGGCTGGTTCAACATTCGCAAATCAATCAACGTGATACATCACATTAACAAAAAAAGAGAGAAGAACCATATGATCCTGTCAATCGATGCAGAAAAGGCCTTCGACAAAATCCAGCACCCTTTCTTAATAAAAACCCTTGAGAAAGTCGGGATAGAAGGAACATACTTAAAGATCATAAAAGCCATTTATGAAAAGCCCACAGCTAACATCATCCTCAACGGGGAAAAACTGAAAGCTTTTTCCCTGAGATCAGGAACACGACAAGGATGCCCACTCTCACCGCTGCTGTTTAACATAGTGCTGGAAGTTCTAGCATCAGCAATCAGACAACAAAAGGAAATCAAAGGCATCAAAATTGGCAAAGATGAAGTCAAGCTTTCGCTTTTTGCAGATGACATGATATTATACATGGAAAATCCGATAGACTCCACCAAAAGTCTGCTAGAACTGATACAGGAATTCAGCAAAGTTGCAGGCTACAAAATCAATGTACAGAAATCAGTTGCATTCTTATACACTAACAATGAAGCAACAGAAAGACAAATAAAGAAACTGATCCCATTCACAATTGCACCAAGAAGCATAAAATACCTAGGAATAAATCTAACCAAAGATGTAAAGGATCTGTATGCTGAAAACTATAGAAAGCTTCTGAAGGAAATTGAAGAAGATTTAAAGAAATTGAAAGACATTCCCTGCTCATGGATTGGAAAAATAAATATTGTCAAAATGTCAATACTACCCAAAGCTATCTACACATTCAATGCAATCCCAATCAAAATTGCACCAGCATTCTTCTCGAAACTAGAACAAGCAATCCTAAAATTCATATGGAACCACAAAAGGCCCCGAATAGCCAAAGGAATTTTGAAGAAGAAGACCAAAGCAGGAGGCATCACAATCCCAGACTTTAGCCTCTACTACAAAGCTGTCATCATCAAGACAGCATGGTATTGGCACCAAAACAGACACATAGACCAATGGAATAGAATAGAAACCCCAGAACTAGACCCACAAACGTATGGCCAACTCATCTTTGACAAAGCAGGAAAGAACATCCAATGGAAAAAAGACAGCCTCTTTAACAAATGGTGCTGGGAGAACTGGACAGCAACATGCAGAAGGTTGAAACTAGACCACTTTCTCACACCATTCACAAAAATAAACTCAAAATGGATAAAGGACCTAAATGTGAGACAGGAAACCATCAAAACCTTAGAGGAGAAAGCAGGAAAAGACCTCTCTGACCTCAGCCGTAGCAATCTCTTACTCGACACATCCCCAAAGGCAAGGGAATTAAAAGCAAAAGTGAATTACTGGGACCTTATGAAGATAAAAAGCTTCTGCACAGCAAAGGAAACAACCAACAAAACTAAAAGGCAACCAACGGAATGGGAAAAGATATTTGCAAATGACATATCGGACAAAGGGCTAGTATCCAAAATCTATAAAGAGCTCACCAAACTCCACACCCGAAAAACAAATAACCCAGTGAAGAAATGGGCAGAAAACATGAATAGACACTTCTCTAAAGAAGACATCCGGATGGCCAACAGACACATGAAAAGATGTTCAGCGTCGCTCCTTATCAGGGAAATACAAATCAAAACCACACTCAGGTATCACCTCACGCCAGTCAGAGTGGCCAAAATGAACAAATCAGGAGACTATAGATGCTGGAGAGGATGTGGAGAAACGGGAACCCTCTTGCACTGTTGGTGGGAATGCAAATTGGTGCAGCCGCTCTGGAAAGCAGTGTGGAGGTTCCTCAGAAAATTAAAAATAGACCTACCCTATGACCCAGCAATAGCACTGCTAGGAATTTATCCAAGGGATACAGGAGCACTGATGCATAGGGCCACTTGTACCCCAATGTTCATAGCAGCACTCTCAACAATAGCCAAATTATGGAAAGAGCCTAAATGTCCATCAACTGATGAATGGATAAAGAAATTGTGGTTTATATACACAATGGAATATTACATGGCAATGAGAAAAAATGAAATATGGCCTTTTGTAACAACGTGGATGGAACTGGAGAGTGTGATGCTAAGTGAAATAAGCCATACAGAGAAAGACAGATACCATATGGTCTCACTCTTATGTGGATCCTGAGAAACTTAACAGGAACCCATGGGGGAGGGGAAGGAAAAAAAAAAAAAAAAAAGAGGTTAGAAAGGGAGAGAGCCAAAGCATAAGAGACTGTTAAAAACTGAGAACAAACTGAGGGTTGATGGGGGGTGGGAGGGAGGAGAGGGTGGGTGATGGGTATTGAGGAGGGCACCTTTTGGGATGAGCACTGGGTGTTGTATGGAAACCAATTTGTCAATAAATTTCAGAAAAAAAAAAAAAAAAAAAAAAAGGAGTCTTTGGGGAGCAAAGTATAACCTACAGCTTGGCAGCAAGGGGAAGCCAGCTGAAAGCAACAGATGTGGAGCAGCAGCCATTTAATAATGGCCCGGACTGAGTCTCAACTTGGTTCTACAATGAGGAAATGAAGTTATTGATTGAGATTTCTAAAAAGGAAGATTATTTGTATTATCATTTTGCAAACTATCCTCAATACGTCTTAGCATAAATATTTTATTTTTATTTATTTTCATTTTATTTTAAAAGTTTAATACTATTTCTAAAATACCATTTCCAAGTTTTAAAGAAATGGTGCTGACCTTAGAACATACCTGAAAATTAAGTGTGAAGGGTGTGTGTGTGTGTGTGTGTGTGTGTGTGTGTGTGTTTACTTTCAGATGAAAAGGTCTTGGATCAGAATTATTTTTAAATTCTCTAATATTTAGATCTAAGTTTTCATTGTAAATCTTAGAATAAGACATTATTCTAGTCAAGTAATAATCTCTCTTTCTTTGAAAACCTTCTAAAACTTCAGTATATTTTGAGCTAACGGGGACTACTCCAAAACTAAAAAGACTCTTGCCAGTAATTACAACAACCTTTGCTATATGATTTTTATATCTACTATAGGTGTCTTTTTATCAGTTTACCTATCTATATGTTAGACCTTTATTTTTGGTGGGGGAAACCACTTTGAGTAATTAGTATGCTTCTCACACACTTGAGGCTTCATAAGAGCTTTATTTAACAATGAAAAGCAAAAAATAAATGCATTTGCTGAAGTAAAGAAAAATTATAGTATAATTTAAGCATTCTAAATAGCAATGCCTATGGAACATATGCATTCATTCACCTACTGCAATAAAATCTGTTAGCCTCACTTTTCTATATTTTAATATATGAAGCAATGTTATTATTATCTAATAATAGTTACCAAGATGATATATTTTAGGTAAAATACATTTCTTTGTGTTTCATTATAAGAACTGAAAAACTAGAATTTTTCAGTATTTATGAAGTGATAAAAATATTTATTGGAAATAAGCAATAGCTTCCTTTGACAAATAACTTACTCAGAAAACAACAGGTAATTTGTTCACTGAGTTGATTCCTTTTATTTTATGCAATAATCGTCAAGATACTTCCCTGAAATTTTATTTTGTATAACTAATATAAAGAGGGCTTACAGTTTCTCAAAATTAATCTTCAGTTTCCAGCTTTCATCATCTATCTGTCACTCTCTGTGAATTTCAAGCATTTAAAAATGCAGTATTTGCATTTTGAATATTATACACATAGAGTGTGACCTTTTTAGCAGAGTACATCAATCATATTTACCATAATTTATTTTCAAGTCGTTGCATCAGATGGAAGGAAATTTGGGACAAGAAAAGGAAATCCAAAATCAGTTTTTATCATTTTAAAATACATTTTAACTGTGGCAATCTCTTCTGAAATTTAAGTATAAATATATTCTAATAAAGTTGGCATGAGAAATCAGTGATTTAATCATACTTTCAAGAGTGGTGTCTTAGAGGAAAATTAGTTCACATCTTCTGAATCAATCATTTTTTTTCAAAATGTTACGTCTATATCAAAACCTGATGATATTCTGTAGGTGGTTTTTTTTTTGTCATAAGGCAAAAAAGTTAAGAGGTATTAGAGTACTTTTTAAACACTTATACAGCATTTTTCTCTAAAGGACATTGAAGATTTTTAGTTCCATTAAAGTTCTGGAATTTTTCATCTTTTACCCTATTATAGGATGTTTTTAAAGTGGAAAATATTTATCTCCTGATGCTTGCCAAAAGTTGTTCTCAGTAACATAGAGGAGAAAACTATTTACAAAAGTTTACCATAATTTCCCTCTTATTTTGCCTACTGCTTTGAATAGTATCAATTAACATAAATATTTTATAACTTACAAATTAGATTATAAAGTATTATTGGGAGATAAAGATTATAGGAAGTGGTTTATTACATGTTTCCCCACCTGTCCCTGTGTTTAAGGAAAAATAATAAAAATTATCAAAAGAAAAAAGAAAGGAATTCAGAACCACCCTTAATAACTTGTGATTCTTAGGATTCAAATAGGTATATTTTAAGGATACATATTCTAATATGCATACATATTCTAATATGTATGCAGTTTAATGCTATGCACACATATTTTTAATAGAAAAATGGGTTTTTGAGACACATAACAAACAGCTGTTTATTTTTTTTAATTTACTGTCTACTTTTTTTAAAGTTTTTATTTAAATCTTGGTTAGTTAACATACAGTGTAAAATTAGTTTCAAGTGTACAATATAGTGATTCAACACTTCCATACAACACCGGGTGCTCATCACAGCAAGTGCCCTCTTTAATCCCCACCACCTATTTTATCCATCCTACCATCCACCTACCCTCTGGTAACCATCAGTTTGTTCTCCACACTTAAGAGTCGATTTCTTGGTTTGTCTACCTCTCTCTTTTTTTTCCCTTTTATTCATTTGTTTTGTTTCTTAAATTCTACGTATGAATGAAATAATATGGTATTTGTCTTTCTCTGACTTATTTTGCTTGATATTCTCTAGCTCCAGCCATGTCATTGGAAATGGTAAGATTTCATCCTTTTTTATGGCTGAGTAATATTCCATTGCATATTTATATCACGTCTTTATTTATTCACCAGCTGGTGGATACATTGGCTGTTTCCATAATTTGGCTATTATAGATAATGCTGCTATAAACATTGGGGTGCCTTTATCCCTTTGAATCAGTATTTTGTATCTTTTTGGTAGTACCTAGTGGTGCAATTGGTGGATCTATTTTTAACTTTTCAAGTAAACTCCGTACTCATTTCTAGAGTGGCTGTACCAGTTTGCATTCCCACAAACAGTGCAAGAGTGTTCTCCTTTCTCCACATTCTCGCTAGCACCTGTTTTTTTCTTGTGTTGTTGATTTTAGCCGTTCTGACAGGTATGAGGTGATATCTAATTGTAGTTTTGACTTGTATTTCCCTGATTATTGGTGATGTTGAGCATCTTTTCATGTAACTGTTGGCCATCTGGATGTCTTCATTGGAGAAATTTCATGTCTTTTGCTCATTTTTAAATTGGATTATTCTGGGGCGCCTGGGTGGCGCAGTTGGTTAAGCGTCTGACTTCAGCCAGGTCACGATCTCGCGGTCGGCGAGTTCGAGCCCCGCGTCGGGCTCTGGGCTGATGGCTCAGAGCCTGGAGCCTGTTTCCGATTCTGTGTCTCCCTCTCTCTCTGCCCCTCCCCCATTCATGCTCTGTCTCTCTCTGTCCCAAAAATAAATAAACGTTGAAAAAAAAATTGGATTATTCATTTTTTGGCCTTTGAATTTTATAAGTTCTCTATACATTTTAGATACTAACCCTTTGTCAGATATGTTATTTGCAATAGCTTCTTCCATTCCATAGTAGCCCTTTAGTTTTGTTGACTGTTGATTTTGTTGATTGAAACTTTTTATTTTGATGTCAAGTCTCAGGAGTTTATTTCTGCTTTTGTTTCCCTTACCTCAGGAGACATATCTAGAAAGAAGTTGCTATGGCCAATGTCAAAGAAGTTACTGCTTGTGTTCCTTACCAAACCCATTTCTTATTCTTCCCAGGTTCATGGGGATGTGAATTTTTCAGTTTTTACTGTAGTGGGGTGTGACTGAATGACAGATTTAGGCAATGGAAAATGAGCAGAAGTAACATGTGGTAATTCTACGGCCCTGGACTTATAGATGATCCCTTTGCTTGTTTCCTTTGAATTATGTTGAAAATGGAGCATAAAATGGAAGAAACCTGTGTCTCAATTAGAGCATTACTTGTCTTTTAGAAACACATTTTGGTTTTTATATGAGCAAGAAAAAAATGTTTATCATATTTGAGCCATCACAATGTTTTTATTTGTTACAGCATCCTAGCATTCATTAATTAATACAGTGATTTTCAAAGATTCTTAATTATTAGAACTCAAAAGTCAATTTACCAAAAAAACAAAACAAAACAAAACAAAAAGGCTTTATGGATGGTAAATATATATTTGTAAACTTTTTTTAATGGATTTGATTAAAAACATGTTTAATTAAAGGGCAATGAAGATTTGATAGGTTTTTTTTTTAAAATTTTTTTAATGTTTATTCATTCTGAGAGAGAGAGAGAGAGAAAGAGAGAGAGAGAGAGAGAGAGAGAGGGAGAGAGAGAGAGAGAATGAGTGGGGAGGAGCAGAGAGTGGGGGAAACAGAAACTGAAGCAGGATCCAGGCTCTGAGCTGTCAGCACAGAGCCCATAGTGGGGCTTGAATTCACAAACTCTGAGATCATGACCTGAGCTGAAGTAGGCTGCTTATCCGAATGTGCCACCCAGGTGCCCCAAATTTGATAGGTTCTTTGGGCCATATTAAGATTCATATTTTTTAAAAAGAATGTTTTATTTGGGAGAAGTTTCTTTTTAACTATACAAAAGACATTTAGAGTAATTATCTGATAATTTTAGAATCTGTGATTTCTTCCATTAGACAAAATATTCTTTGAGGGTAGAAACATATATCACTAACTTTTCTTGGACAGAGTTCAGTTATATTTAGCTAATGATAGATGTTCAATACATTTTTACCAAGTGATTGAACACATTTATGCATTTTGTATCTAATTTTATTTTAGACATTATATTTATCATATATAATTTGTACACATGTTTTTAGTTTTTACAACTTTTTATAAATGTGATATTCATGCAATCAGGAAGGGAAATCAGTAGAGAGTAGAGACAAGTATTTTGACTTGGCCCAGCTATGGACAAACCCCATTCCATTACAAAGTTATGTCAAAAAAGGCTATTGCTGGGGCGCCTGGGTGGCGCAGTCGGTTAAGCGTCCGACTTCAGCCAGGTCACGATCTCGCGGTCCGGGAGTTCGAGCCCCGCGTCGGGCTCTGGGCTGATGGCTCAGAGCCTGGAGCCTGTTTCCGATTCTGTGTCTCCCTCTCTCTCTGCCCCTCCCCCGTTCATGCTCTGTCTCTCTCTGTCCCAAAAATAAATAAACGTTGAAAAAAAAATTTAAAAAAAAAAAAAAAAAAAAAGGCTATTGTAGTAAAAGCAAAATATGAAGCCCTGTCCTTCAACAGGCCTCAGATGAAGAGTGAAGTTATGAGAGAATGAACTCTTAGATGAAAAAGGA
Organism: Prionailurus viverrinus; assembly: GCF_022837055.1. NCBI lineage: Eukaryota > Metazoa > Chordata > Mammalia > Carnivora > Felidae > Prionailurus > Prionailurus viverrinus. The sequence continues at coordinate 66,507,423 of NC_062564.1, read as the reverse complement.
TGAACTCTTTGTAGGTGTCAATGGTGGTGAATTTAGGATACTTGAGAAATAGATTAACTCCAAAATGAAAAAAAAATGGATGAAGAGTTCAAAACACGTTAGGGATGCCTGGGTGTCTCAGTTAAGCGTCCAACTCTTGATTTCATTTCAGGTCATGATCACACATTTTGTGAGTTTGTGAGTTCATCAAGCTCTGCACTGACAATCAGGAGCCTGCTTGGTATTCTCTGTCTCCCACCCTCTCTGCCTCTCCCCTGCTTGTATTCTCTCTCTCTCAAAATAAATAAGTAAACTTGACAAAAAAGAGATTTAGTTACATTAGACACGATGAGAGGGGGGAAGCCAATAGACTCTATCTCTAGGAACAGAGTCTTTGTCTATTTCAGATTAATATTTTTCTGATGATAAAACTTCTGGGGATGCCTGGGTAGTTCATTCGGTTAAGTGTCCGACTCTTGATTTCAGCTCAGGTCATGATCTCACAGTTCGTGATTTTGAGCCCCATATTGGGCTCTGCTCTGACAGTATGGTGCCTGCTTGGGATTCTCTCTCTCTCCTCTGTCTCTGCCTCTACCCTGCGCATGCTATCTCTCTCTCCCAAAGTAAATAAATAAACATAAAAATTTTTTAAATAAGAAAAAATAAAACTTCTGGGTAGTACATTAATAAAAATCTTGTAATATATATATAATATATTATATTTATAACATTTTAAGAACAGTTGCTTAGGAGTGTATATATTCTGATATTTAGAGCAAAAGCTCTTTAAAATATTAATTTTAATTAGATAGTAAACATAAGAAAATATTAACATTTTTCACTTCATGGGTGACAGCTAAAGGAAGTAAAGAACCAAGGAATCATTTTCAGGATTGTCAGTGAATAGAAAGAATTCTGCCTAAACAATAGCAAATCACAAGATAAACCAAGAGAGAACAAGATTTTTAAGCTGAAAATCAACACAAATCACATTATGATGAATGTATACAATTAACTATGATAGTATGCAATTCAAATTTACACCAATTTTTCTTCAAAATTATCTTGTTTTGAGCATTTCTTATGAATGGAAAATAATTTCCAGTTTTGTTTTGAGCCATCAAATAACAAACACCTTGTAAATGAGAAGAAAACAAGAATCCATTTGGCTACTGTGCCAGGAGGGACCCTAACAGCAGGTGATTACAATAAAAACCACCTTGTTGTTATATAGTTAACATCTGTGCTTTCTAAATGGTAAAGTAAATGAACATAATGGATATAGTTCTGGTTTCACATTTTGCCACCTGCCTTTACACAAGCGTATGCAGATTGTCTTCAAACCACAGATCCAAAACCTCAGATACATCCTGCCAATTTCCCTTAAATGATTGTATGCAACAATGACAAGGAACAAACACATTTTGCAATTTTGTTCACAAGGAAAGAGCAATAATTAAGTTTGTAACAATGAAAGGCTAGAATCAGAAGCATTTTTGAGATGAATAAAGACTAGAAAGCAAAGATCCAGTAGAATTCCAGAATTATCTTATTGTTTTAAATGGTTTTAAATATTTGATATAAATACAACTGATTAAATAAACTATGAACTTTTTGAGTGATATAATAATATTTATTGATATTTAACTCAGGTAAAAATATTTGATACTGTTCAAGAACAATTCTTTTTATGGTTAGTTACGGTATTCAATTATAGTATAGAGAAAATTTGGCCAATGATTTTCAGACTTTTTTTTGCCCTTTTCGAACAACTGGAAAACTCAAAGATGTGCACTTTGAAAATAAATGAACCTGATGCCAATTAATTCCAGAGATTTTGCTGCCTGTTATGTTTTCCTAGTTCTTAAGAGGATAATAAGAATTAAAAGTAAAGATATCTATAATTCAATTTTTAAAAATTTGAATGTCTCTTATTTTTGTTGAAAACATTTAATTTGACCAAGCTTGCTTTGCCCTGCTTAAACTAAAAATTGTGATAAACATGACATTGTGTTTGCAGGCATATTTTTGTGGTGGATAAAATATTTGATTCTGAGTGAGGAGAATCTTAGCCTCTATTTTCCTTTGTTTTGTGGTCTAGAGAAGGTCTTAGAATTTCTGGTCTTGAGGTTCTCTGTCTATAAAATGAAAGTATTAGTGTCAAGAGTGTTAAATTCAAGATGCTCCTGTATGTTTCAAAAACATAAAATTAAATGAAAAGTGTCCCTTTGAAAATGTTTGGGAAATACTCATTGTGTAGTATCTCAACAAAAAGACAGCGTGAATGTCAGAATATTATATAAAATATTGAGTATTGAATAAAAATCTAAATGAATGAATAATTTATTAATCAATCAATCAAAAATCTATCTATCTTCATTTTCTCAAATTGTTTGACCAGAATACTCCCCAAAATTGGAAATGGGGTAATAAGGTTTTGAAAACATATTAAAATATCTCTGACCCCTAGGGTGTGGCATTGCTATCTTGAGGGAAAAATTGGTATTGGATGACAGGTGGGTACCTATCAACAATAAATTGCTATGATGCTGAGCATATTTGAAAATCACAATTTTACATGTTCTCTAAAAGTCTAAATGTGACTCTATGACTTAGCATTAAGAAGCATTTGGCTCTTTTAGTCTTTCCCAAATATCTAATCAGTGGACATACTGTAAATTCTTATTTGGACATTTAAATGCAATTTTCCCCCTTTGAAACATACCTCATATTATGTATTTGATAAGACAAGCAAGCACCATCTGCTTGGTTTTTAAATTAACATTTCATCACCTGAATGGTTTCTTTTGTGTCATTTTCAGGAGGAGATAATACAAAATTTGAAAATAAAATGAAAAGATTTACATTTTTTCACAGGAATCATATAAAAAATTTTAAATAGTCTATGATTTCAATTAATGATCCCCCAAATTTATATTAGATTTAAGATCAAAGCATAAAGTTAAATTTCTTATATTCAAATTCATATAGTATTTTATTCTAATGTGCATTTCCACATGATTTTAGGTTTGAAAAGTAAGACCTGTTTAGGAATATATTTTTAAGTAATGTCATTTATTAAGTAACTTGTATTGTATTTGTAATATATATAATTATGAATAGCATATTAATACATATTTAATGCCATTCTAAAAAATCAAAAATATTCTTAGGGTTTTAGAGACATTTTACTGAAAAATGTACTTAAAAAATGAGTAAGTAATGACTTGTGAATTTATTGACCTATTAAGTAATTTGGATAATAGTAAAAGACATTTGCCCAATTAAGACTATTACAATCAACAGAGTCTTATTGTCTCCTTCTTAGTATGTGCCAAGAATAGGCCATAAAGAGAGGAAAGACACCTGATAGTAAGGCTAGTGGAAATTTTCAATTATAAACAAACCACTGTAATACAACATAGTATTATGACAATTTTAAGCGTGGTATACATTTGTAAGTCTTGATTACACTTTAGGTGAGGGGGTGACTAACTGTCTTGGGGCAAAGACAAGGGAAGAATGTGTAGATAAGATGAAAACTAAACTAAAAGAATGAACTGTACTATAGGAGTATGTGGTGGTGTATTTTGTGAGGAGAGATTATCATGCCAGAGAGCCAGAATACAAGTAGAAATGCATAAAATTGGTAAAGAATGAGATATATTCCTACACCTGCATATAGTGCATTATCCCTCAGGTAGAAGGTGCTGGTGGAGTCTGGTAGATATTGAGAGTTCATGAAGAGTCTAAATGGTCTTGTATGGAGTTTGGACTATATCAGGGAGGCAATTTTAAAATGGCATTGCAGGGGCGCCTGGGTGGCGCAGTCGGTTAAGCGTCCGACTTCAGCCAGGTCAGGATCTCGTGGTCCGTGAGTTCGAGCCCCGCGTCGGGCTCTGGGCTGATGGCTCAGAGCCTGGAGCCTGTTTCCGATTCTGTGTCTCCCTCTCTCTCTGCCCCTCCCCCGTTCATGCTCTGTCTCTCTCTGTCCCAAAAATAAATAAATGTTGAAAAAAAATTAAAAAAAAAATGGCATTGCATTGCAGACAGCATTGTAAGGCTATCATATAAGCAAATTTGGACATTAAAGAGTACTCCAGAAGCAGTGTTGAGAATAGTCTGTTGAGGAAGAACTTTTGAGTTATTGTAAAATTTCATTTCTTTAGAAATTTTTTCATATGTTAAAATAAGGGGCGAGACTGGACATGTAAAAAAAAAAGAAAAAAGATACAATGAAGATATTTTTAAGAGGTCAGAAAGAATTTTTTTAAACAAATTTTGAATATTTACCTATTTACTGATTTGAATAATCAAATAGGTATTAAGTGTAAATTGTGGAAAGGAAGAGAACCAGGTACAGTATCTGAGAAAGATCCTTTCTTAAGACCAAAAGAATAGAAATAGGAGCCCAGGAAAAAGAATAAGATGTTGTTAAAGAAATGTTTATGGAAATTTAGAAAATAATACCACTAAGAATTTCTAGATCTATAAAATGCTCAAAATTTTCAAATACTATAAAAAAGTTATATCAAACCAATAATGAAAAATGCCTAGTTTATAACTAAGTAGGATGCCTTTGAAATTAGGGAAGAAAATTGGTGAATTTTAGGAGCAGATGGCACTGCATTAGTTTTAGATGAAGAGTCAGCAAGGAATTGAAATAAGTAAATTAGAAAAGATATTTTAAACTAGACAAAGCCTTTTAATACCGTTAGTCAATTAAAAAGATCACACTATTTACTCTGTGAGGTCTTGTCCATCTTTATAAAAGATAACTTTTACTACGGCTATGAAATATGGCTACAAATTTATTCTATGGCCAATGAAATTAATGCATTATGAACCTACACATGGAATCAATGCTGACCCACTTGAAATTATGAATACTTCTTCATCCATAAAATAAATATTTTGTTGACTTTCAGGGTCAATAGAACAAATACTAATATATCATTATGGAAGTCACAGAATGTTAACTATTGGACTTGATTATTATAACTGCTTAGAAATATTGCTTTTATTACATGATTTTAATGTTATACATGTTATTTTTTATTATTATTTTAGAAAGCAGGGTTGGATTGAATAAAATATATCCAGGATTCACACACACACACACACACACACACTCACCAATAATAGATAATAATTCGAGAAAAAAGTCAAACTAAAAATAAAGCAAAATAAGCAAGTAAATAAACAAAAATGCTAAAATAATATTACCTTCTTGGTAATACCAAATAGTGATAAAGATGGAAAACTGCATACGTTTATGTGTTTGTCTCTCTATAACTCCATGTATGAAAAAATATTTTAAATTTTATTGAATATTTTTATTTCCATATTTCATCCACATAAGAGAAGATTTTTAAGAGATGACACTGATGATTGTTATCATCTTTCCTCGGAACCAGTTACTTGTATCAAACAATAGCATCACTACGTGCCTAGAAATGGATGTAAATATGCAATATATATTATTCTTTCTAAAATAAATTGCAGACTAGAGTAACTAAACATCTGTCTATGAAATTTTAACTAGAACCATGAACACAAATTTTAAATGTCAGAAAAGTAGACTAGGTTTTGAGTGATACAGAGATGTCACATAAACGCTACTATAAAAACTGGGAAGTATTATGGACTTAATGAGTGTGGTAATTTGGGTCTGAATTGGAATGGATGTGAACAATGTAATAAAGACAGCATTGTCTCAGAATACAATACAACTAATCATTATTGGTCATTTAGAAAATGATGTTATTTCTTTAGAGATGTCATCATGTGGTCCTGTGCTACATGTGATTGTAATCCATATGCTCTTTCAAGGACTACCCTGTGTGGTCAGGGGTCCAGAGTAAACCTGAGTTACCAAGAGACTTGATCTTGGCACTCTTGAAGAAAGTGGAGGAATTCATGTGAGCTTCTATCTCTCTTTCTGTCTCTATATATGTATACATTATAGTCATAGGTTGTCCTTCAACTGGTTTCCTTTTCTCTTTTTTTGTTGGACTTATACACATTTGAAACCCCAAAAGGTTAAAGAAATAAAATAAATGCTCATGTTAGGAATAAGTACTGCTTAGGAATAACGTACTGCTCCATATGAACATTGTTCTTTGAAGCATAGTGTCATGTTATTATTGGTTATATGAATAAAACATATATATCACATATTTTATAATTTTACTTTATTACTTTGTTTATAATTAAAATATATTTAGTCATTTCATGTAATATTTTATTAAATGTTATATTTATTAAATAGTTTATCATTAAGCAATTATTTACTATACATATTTATTATTAAATTATTAGTTTAAAAACATGTACATATTTGTTATACGTTAGCATATTAATATTTCTTATATTTTATATTTAACTTTATATTTACAATTTACTTATATTAAACATGAACTTATTAGTATTGCAAATATATACCTTGAGGTATCAATTTTGGATTACTCCATTTTCTTAAAAAAATTTTTAACATTTATTTATTTATTTATTTAAAAATTTTTTTAATGTTTATTTATTTTTGAGAGAGAGGGAAACAGAGTGTGAGCAGGCCAGGGGCAGAGAGAGAGGGAGACACAGAATCGGAAGCAGGCTCCAGGCTCCGAGCTGTCAGCACGGAGCCTGATGCGGGGCTTGAACACACAAACTGTGAGATGATGACCTGAGCTGAAGTCTGACACGTAACCGACTAAGCCACCCAGGCGCCCCAACATTTATTTATTTTTGAGAGACAGAGAGACAGAGCACAAGCAGGGGAGGGGCAGAGAGAGAGAGAAACAGAATCTGAAGCAGGCGCCAGGCTCTCAGCTGTCAGCACAGAACCCGATGCAGGACTCCAATCCAAGAACCATGTGAGATCATGACCTAAACCAAAGTCGGATGCTCAACCAACTGAGCCACCCAAGTGCCCCAAGGATTACTCCATATTTTTTGAAAAAAACTAATTTCATTCATTTATTTATTTATTTATTTATTTATTTATTTTTTAATTTTTATTTCTGAGAGAGAGAGAGAGAGAGAGAGAGAGGTGGGGGGGAGGGGCAGGGAGGAGACACAGAATCTGGACCATGCTTCAGGCTCCAAGCTGTCAGTGGAGAGCCTGACATAGGGTTCAAGTCATGAGCTGCAAGATCATGACCTGAGCTGAAGTCGGATGTTTAACTGACTAAACCACCCAGGCACCCCAAAACTAATTTATTTTATAATAAAATGTTTTCTCACTATATATTAAATTGTTCTGGCACTTTTGTGCCATTAAAATATTCAAAAGCCAGGGCACCTGGGTGGCTCAGTCAGTAGAGCTTCTGACTTCAGCTCAAGTCATGGTCTCACTGCTTGTGAGTTTGAGCCCTGTTTCAGGCTCTTGTGCTAACAGCACAGAGCCTGGAACATTCCTCAGATTCTGTGTGTCTCTCTCTCTACCTCTTTCTCTGCCCCTTCCCTGCTCGCACTTCATCTCTCTCAAAAATAAATACTTAAAAAATTAAAAAAGTATTCAAAAGCCAAAAAAATTATGTGATAAGTTTATAAGTGATTACTTTCATTCTTCTGTTAACACAAAAATATTAAAGAGAGTAAGACTGATGACAGTCCTTTGGGGGAGTCTAGTAGAAGGTGGGATACCAGGCATATTGGTCAACTCTTTCCTTTCCAGGGGGAAGAAGAAAATGGGTTTGTTTGTTTTTTGTCTGTTCACTTTGTGCTCAGGGCATGAGTAGGTGGACTCATGATTTGGGTGAGGAGGAATCTACAGTCTCTCCCAGCCTATGTTACCGTCTAGGCTACATTGTGCTGGGACTATCAGAGATCCAAGACTAACAAGACAAGTGACACGATCAACTCTTTCCTTCTCCAGGGAGAAGCTAAGAACTAGGAACTTGTTTTCATCTGCTTGCTCTGTGCTGAGGACAACGGAGAATGCATGGCTTATACTACCCCCAAGACAGTGTCTCCATTCTCTCCCAAGGGAGTAGACTGTGTAGGTCCCATCAAAACTACAAGAATGGTAAGATAGAAGCCAGTCCTCTGATGAGCCCCATCAGAAAAGCTTGTGGTGTTAAACAAATGACTAATCTCTTTCCTCCTCTGGGAGAATCTGGGAGGCAGGAAGGTCTTTTTCTGATTATTATGTTGCTGCACAAGTGCTGGGACCCTAGAAAGAGGATGTCCTGAATCTCCCTACCTTTTCTGATTAGTCTAGTTTCACATTTGCCCAGTGTAAAGGAGCCTTTCAATTTCAATTCTGGATTTCTCACAAAGGAAATTTATCTATGACTTGTTGAATCAGTGTTTTAATAAGGAAAGGGAAGTCCAGAGCTTTCTGACTGTTTTTCATTGATAATTATAGTGGAACTGAGTTGACTAAATACAAAAATATTTAGAATAACAGGTTAGCACTTATGTCAGAATATAAAAGACTTTATATGAAAGAAAAATTCATTTTGTTTCTACTCATTTTTTTCACTGTACCTTGGCAATAAATATTTTTTCAGTAACAATGAAGGCAGAGAAAGAGAATAAAAAGAGATCTAGAATAAATAAAGGAAGAAGAAAACAGAAAAATTGAGCAAAGAAGTAAAACTTCTCCCAGAGAATAGGAGTAGGAGAACATCAATATTAAAAAAAGAGGAGAGAAAGAGAAAGCAAAAATAAATTCTAGCACTTCATCATTTTCAGAAAATAAAATTACGTCAGAAGAATAAAGTATAACTAATAGAAATTTTCATTTCCTAAAAAAAAAATACATAGTATTCTTATGTTTAAAAGGAGGATACTTCTCTACTCTTCAGCTCCTACTGCACAAAAATCTCGTTTGTGACCTGCAACTTCTTTTGTTTGTTTTTTAACTGGAGCTATATACAAAAAATAGTTCAAAAAAAGAAGTCCTTCTCAATGGGCTCTAATAGAGGGTGGTATTCTTTTATCAAAGTGACCTTAGAATATTTTCTGTGTAATGGTAACCAATCTTTTTACACCATTTAAAAATGTGTATTATAATAAAAAAGGGGTAATGTGGGAAAGGTTCATCTTCTTCCAGATTCGAGTTCAATAAAAAGCTAACTGTAACCAAAGGTTTCTTTGCATGCAATCATCTCTAGTTTTGCAAATGGATAGGGACATCATTAAACCAGATCTTCAGATTTGTATAACCTCTTCACCATCCACTTTCTATGTTTCCTTCCACTACTCATTCTTTCTTGCTGGAGCCAGCTCATACCAGATCAGAAGAGCCAACTGTTCACATCGCTTCCCACAAGCTCAGTAGCAACAACCCACTGGTAGCTTAAAATTGACCACAGTGGGAGAATTTACACAACTGAAATAAACAAAGGTTACAAACCAAGGCTTTTCTCTGCAAAGGTTACACATCAGGACCTTTTTCTTTCTCTTTTGTTTTCTGTCAGGCAAAGGATGCTCAGCATTTACTCACATAGCATTACTTGCACTTCACTGGTCAGAGCACTCTGAAATTTTAACCTCCTTCCAAACTATACTCCAAGCTTGGACTACTATTGACATTATTCAAGAAACCAATATGAAAATTTCCCCAGATAACAGAAAAGGAAGGACAAATCCTCTAACTCACCTCATTCTGAAATTAAATTTCTCAAAATGCTCTTCTTTACTTTGAAAACTTTTTCCAAATCCAATACCTTCCACCCTTTACCACCCTTGTACTGATGACGATAGATCTATAAGCAGTCCTCTACACTTACAAATGGTTGATGGAGGGCAACTTTCTGGGACAAATAGTGATTGTAGGGCCATGCAATCTTTTTCTTTTTAACTGAAATTGAATTTTGAGAGAATTGTAATTCATATGTCATTGTAAAAAATAATATAGAGATTCCTAGTATACTTTGTCCAATTTCCCGTACTGATAATATTTTGCAAAATTATGCTATAATACCATGACTAGTACATTAATATTGTTACTATCCATTTATCTTATTCAGATTTTACTTGTTTTTAGCACTTTTACTTGTATATATATTTCTCAGGGCACACATATGTATGTGTGTAACTGCACAATATTATCATTCATGCAGGTATGGATGCACCACCACAGTCAAGACACGGAAAAACTCCAATACTACAAGGATTCATTGTGTTGCAGTTTTATAACCACACCCAACATCCTCCAGTTGCCCCCCCACCCTCCCCCTGCACATAACTACCTTCTGGAAAATACTAAGCTGTCTTTTATTTCCAAAATTTCATCATTTAAAAATGTTATATAAATAAAATCAGGCAGTGTGCAATGTTTAGTTTTTGTTTGTTTTTTTTTTTTTGGTTGTTTTGTTTGCTTTCACCCTGGATATTTAGCCAAGTTTATCTCTTCATTTTTATTGCTGAGTAGTGTTCCATGATATGTATGGACCACAGTTTGTTCCAACATCCACTGAAGAAAATCTGGGTGGATTCCAGTTGTTGGTTGTTACAAACAAAATTGAAATATTTGTGTACAGATTTTTGTGTGAGCTTAAGCTGCATTCCTCTACAATAAGTGACCAACAGTGCAATTGCTGGGTTATATGAAATATTAGTTGTCTAGGGTTGTAGGAACAAAATACCACAGACCAGGTGGCTTAAACAACAGAAATTTATTTTCTCACATTTCTGGAGACAGAAAGGCCAAGATCAAGGTGCCAGCAGAATTGTTGTTTGATGAGAGCTTTCTGCTTAGGTTGCAGATGAGTACTTCTCACTGTGTGCTCACGTGTGTGTATGTGCACACAGACAGAAACAGCCATCTCTCATATATTTTTTCCTATAAAGATACTAATTTTAATGGATCACAGTTCCATTCTTATGACTTCATTTAATATTAATGAATTTTTTAGAAAACTCATTTCTAACAATAGCCATAATGGGGATTAGGGTTCCTACATATGAATTTGGGAAGGATAAAAACATGTGATCCATAATATATGGTTATTAGGCATTTTGTTTTGTAAGAGCTACCAAACTATCTTCTAGAGTGGCTGTACCATTTTATATTACACCTAACAATGTATAAGTGATCCAATTTTCTTGCATCTTCACCAGCATTTGTGTTGTCACTAATTTTTATTTTAGCTATACTGATATGTGTGCAGTAATATATCCTTACAGCTTTAATTTGAATTTCCCTGATGACTAATGATCCTGAACATCTTTTTGTGTATTTATTTGGCACTTGAATATATATATTTTTGTAAAATGTCTATTAATGTCTTTGGTTCATCTGAAAATTTCTTTGGATTTTTTATTTTTATTGTTGAATTTTGAGCATTCTTTATATTTCTAAATGCTAGTCCTTTGTTGGATATATAATTTGCAAATATATTCTTCCACTCTGGAGCTAGTATTTTTTTTAAATTCTTAAAGTTTATTTATTTATTTTGAGAGAGAGAGAGCAGAGGAGAGGCAGAGAAAGAGAAAGAGAGAGAATTCAAAGCAAGTTACACACTGTCAGCACAGACCCTGATGCAGAGCTCGAAACCACGAACCATGAGATCATGACCTGAGCCGCAATCAAGAAGTCAACACCTAACAGATTGAGCCACCCAGACGCCCCTGTAACTACTATTTTTTTTTATCCTGGTCCCATGAGCTTTTTTTTTTTTTTAAATATTTATGTTTGAGAGAGAAAGAGTGTTGAGAGAGAGAGTGAGACAGAACATGAGTGGGGAAGGGGCAGAGAGAGAGGGAGACACAGAATCCAAAGCAGGATCAGCACAGAGCCTGACATGGGGCTCAAACTCATGAACTGTGAGATAATGATCTGAGCTGAAGTCAGATGCTTAACCGACTGAGCCACACAGGCACCCTGGTCCCATGAACTTTCTTAAAGTAAGCTTTTTTTTTTTTTTGATGAAGTTAATTTATCACGTGTTCTTTCATGAATCATGATTTTCATATAAGAAATTTTTATCAAATTCTAAGTCCTGCAGACTTTTACCTTATTTTTTCTCCTTTACATCTTACATTTAGCTGTGAGGTTTAGGTTGAAGTGTGTTTGTGCATATGTGTACATGTGTGTGCTTTTTTTTTTCTCTCTTTTGGCGCTGTGGTTGGCCAGGAACCCCAGCATCATTGTTGAAAAGGCTATCTTTCCTTCACTGGGTTGCCATTGTGTTTTGGTGGCTCTATTTATGTATTCTCTGTTTTCTTCTATGACTCTATGTGCTTATACCTCTGCCATTACCACTTGGTCTTAATTTAATGTAAGATCATCTTCCCAACTCCTTAATTTTGTAAAGATTGTTTTAGCTATTATAAGTTCTGTTACTTAGGAATATTATGTATTCCTGGTTATAGCGGAAAAATTGGATATTTAAATATTCATATGAAGAAGGAAAATTTTTAAATTCAGTGGTATAATTCTATCATAAGATGTTGGAAAAAAGAAAAAAATAACAAAGTGTGTATAAAAAGTAATAATAAAGTATCATTAAAATAGAAGTCATTTAATAGAACTTAACAGACAGATATATTTCATTTTAGATGAGAATATTTGCATTTTATTTTATTTTATTTGTTTTATATTGGTCACTTGTAATTTGAGAAATAACCTGAAAGGACAATTATGCTGGTGTTCATTTGTAGAAGACCACTTTTAGACTCGTAGTTGGTTCTCCATAACTGTATAAATGTGTATAAAAGAACAGATGTTTGGAATTATATAAGCCAATATGGAAGTTGACTTGGTGAAGTCACAGATATGGTTTGGAATGAGCCTAGAGTGTTTATAATGCAAATAGCCACCCTGATTACACACAGTAAGATTCACAGACTGTACCTTCAAAATACAATAATCACCATTGCATTTCAGTTCACATTTAGCCACCTGTTTTTGATTACTTGGTACCAGCTGTCAATTTGCAGCTATTTATATTGATGTCACAAGGTGTCCTGTTTCTGCTGGAGTCCTACAGTTGACACCATGCAAAGCCCCTCAGTGTTTTCCCTGAAGCTCACTGTGAAGACAGCCTCACATCCTTCACTGCCAACATACACACCAATCTGAATAGTCATGCAGCCCAGCTGGGAGCAGATCTTCAGGCCCACTGAGGAGATGCCAAAGCCTCATAAGCATCAAAAACAGTTATTGAAGAGCCAAGTAGAAGATTAAACACTAAAATATTAAATATGATCTTATTCACTATGCTTCTATTGCACTGGTCACTTCTCTATTCTTAAAATAGCTCCTTTAAAGAATTAGGAACAGCAGTTAACATTACTTATGATCGATTGATTGATTGATTGATTATATCCTCTCACCTAAATAGAAGCTCTGTGAGAGTGGTGATCTCATCTCTTCTGTTTAATGTATCTCCATCTCCTAGAAAGCTGTTCTTTATAAATTTCTATTGAATAAATAAAAATTATTCCATATGTTCATCTATAGGATTTTGGTCTCAAATATTATACATGAATGCTTTCAAACATATTTTATACACAAAAGTGGAACTGATTTTAAAGAATAAATTTAACATCAGATGAAGATATATACCTTCTACTGTACTTTCTGTCTTGTTTTAGAATAATTAGATGGTTATCTGTTAACTGAAACTCAGAAGCTTTTCATTCACAAAAGACTGGAAGACAAAATTTAGGTAACTTTTCCTGCCTTCACAATTGGTTTATGGCCAGTATTGGATCTATTCATGCCCGCTTCAAATACATGGGCCACTTTGGCCCCCCAAATATATAATATCAATACATTTTGTACAATACTTTCTAAAATAAGGAAATGAGTAAGAAACTGTAGCAATAGTACTGTCATTTTCTTTTTCCTCTCATTTATATTTTTATCAATAAGAGAAGCAAAACAATTAGAATCCTAGCAGAAATCAAATGGTATGTGAACTATAGTCAATTTGAAGATAGGTTAAGAAACTATTTATAGGAGTGTGGAATAACCTAGTAACAGCAAGGTCCCATTCCCAATTTTAGACCTGAACAGGTCTTTCTTCTTACCAGAAAGAAGCTGTGTTGAGTGTCCCTTGACAAGGTCTGTGATGTTAGGTCAAAGGATGCAGTGACATCCAGTGCCCTACAAGTGGTGGGGAAGAGGGTATCTATATCTAAATCTGTATCTATCTAATCATCTCTCTCATATATCTACCTACCTACTACCACCTACTTACCTACCTACCTACCTACAGCATCATCTGTCATCATCATCTATCCAGCTATCTATTTGTCCCCAGTCTCACCGTCTCTCTTCCTTCCATTTCTTGCCTGTGCTTCTCATTTCCTAAACCACTTCAAGACACCACAAGTCAAGACAACTTTCTGAAGTTATCTATACAACCCAAGAGAAGATCTGGCGAGGGAAAGAGAGCACAACAAGCACAGGGAAGATGATCCAAATTGGGGATCAGGGCATCCGTTGCCCAGTTTATTCTGTACAATCATTTTAGCAATGTTTTGGGGGTAATTTACAAAATTTGGTTTGCCACATAACAAATATTACATTGAAGTGAGATTAGTTTCATAGAACTATGTGGGAGAAGACAGAATGACTGGAATTAAATAGCAGTTTACCCAGAGAGTTCTCATTCTTACTACTATTGACTTCAGCCAGTGTAATTACTTTTTCACTAGACAATTGCAAGTAGTTTTATTAATTCTCCTAATAATTTGTCCTGTTTTCAAGTTCAAATGTGATTATCATAAAATATAGATACAAGTCATAAAACATAATCTTTTGAGATCACAGTTACTTTGATCTACCATGAATTCTTCAACAGAACCACTACTGTGCTCAATAATTCTTTATCTAGTGCCCTAAGGAGGTGAGAATGATTTGAGTACCTATTTGCCAACCTAATTGTGTTTGCTATTCTACATTTTTAAACATTTTTTATGTTTCATGTGATTTAATATTTCTTTTTTAAATTATTAAACTATTGCAATAAAGCTCATTTCTTTTTTCCAACTTTAAGGTACTATTGCCATAGTAACTTTAAGGTGTACAATGTGATGATTTGATATATGTATACTGTAAGAAATGATTACCACAATAAAGTTAGTTAACACATCCATCCCCTCACTTAATTACCATTTTTGGGGTGATGACATTTCTGTTCTACTCGCTTAACAAATTTAAAGTGTATAATACAATATTGTTTATAGTTATGATGCACATTAGGTCCCCAGAACTTACTCTGGAAGTACAAACTTCAGAGCTGGAAGTTTGTCCCTTTGGACCAACATCTGTCCATTTCCCCCATCAGCCAGAATCTGGCAACCATCATTCTGTTCTCTATTCCTATGAGTGACTTTTTTAGATTATTCATAAGTGAGAACATAAAGTACTGTATTTATCTTTCTCTGTATGACTGTATCTCTGTATGACTTATTAGCAAAATGCCTTTGAGTTCCAGTCATGCTGTCCAAAAGGCATGTTTTCCTGATTTGCTATGGGTGAATAATGTTACATTGAATTATCATTTTTTTAATCCATTCATCCATCAATGGATGCTTAGGTTGTTCTCAGGTCTTGGCCATTGTGAAAAGTGATGCAATGAACATGGGAGTGACAGATGTACCTTTAAAAGAGTGATTTCATTTCCTTCAGATATGTACTGAGATAGAGGTTTGCTAGATCACAAGGTAGTTCTATTTTTCTTTTTTTAAAGATTTTGTTTTTAAGTAATCTCTGCATACAATGTGGGGCTTGAACTCACAACCACAAGAGCAAGAGTCACATGATCTACTAAGCAAGCCAGGCGCCCCTCCATTTTTCATTTTTTGAGAAACCTCCATACTGTTTTGCATAGTGACTGTATCACTTCAGATCAACACTGCACAGGGGTGTCCATTTCTCCACATCCTTGCCAGAATTCATTGTCTCCTGTCTTTTAATAATAATCATTCTAACAGGTATGAGGTCATATTTCATTGTGGTTTTGATGTGCATTTCCCTGAGGATTAGTGATGTTGAGTATCTTTTCATGTACCTGTTGGCCACTTGTATGGTTTTATTGGAGAACTGTGTATTCCAGTCCTTTGCTTATTTTTTTAAAAAATCATATTGTCTGTTTTTTGCTGTTGAGTTGTATGAGTTCCTTATACATTTTGGACATTACCCCCTTATTAAATAGATGGTTTGCAAATATTTCCCTCATTCAATAGCTGGCTTTTCATTTTCCTGATTGTTTCCTTTGTTTTGATGAAAAAGTTTTTGTTTGTTTGTTTTTGTTTGTTTTTTGTAGACTCATCTTGTTTATTTTTGCTTTTGTTACTTGTACTTTTGGTCTGATAACAAAAAAATTATACCTAAATTATACCTAAATTATATTTTAGGGTTCAAATGCAAGATCTTTTCAGTCTTGGTTTTACCTTTAAAGTCTTTAGTCTATTTTGAGTCAATTTTTGTGAGTGGTATAAGATAGAGGTCAGATTCTACTTTTTGGCATGTGTATATCCAGTTTTCATTTATTAAAGAAACTATACCTTCCCTGATGAATATTCTTGGCTTTTTTTGTCAAATTGACCATGTATGGTTGGGTTTATTTCTGTGCTCTCAATTCTGTTTCATTGATCTATGTGTCTGTTTATACAACAGTACCATATGGTTTTATGTAGTATCGTTTTGTAATAAAGTTTGAAATCAGGAAGTATCATGCCTCCATCTTTGTTCTTCTTTCTCGGGATTGATGAGCCCAATTTTTATTATTTGCTGAGTAGTACCATTTCTTCCAGAAACCTCCTTTACACACTTTGTGGATAACCATTTAAAGGGTTGAATAACTATCCTATTATTTAGATAAACTCTGTTGTATACCTAATATCTTTGTCATAGGTTATTAAGAATTAGGTAATAATGTACCTGGAAAGTTTTTGCTTGATTTTGTACTAAAAGCATAATAAAAAAAGACAAAGAAACAAACCCGAAAACAACAATAAAAACTGTTCTTATGAGTTCAACCATGCTACCCTATTTATGTCTTTCCTGAGTTTAATGCCCAGATCTTCAAATTGCATGCCTGAGAAACTAATGTACTGTAGTACTACAAGCTATGATATTAATGAAATCTTGTAAATTGTAATAATTGCTTCCTAAATATCTTTAAAGCCAAGTAAAAGTGACTGTTTTTTCTTTTTGAGTTTTCTTTTAACTAAGGCTGTTGCTTCTTTTTATTCATGCTGTCTTTTCCTGCTGTGGGCAGGTAATGTGCTCTTAAAACAAGCATGAATATTGTGTGCCTTTGCAGTCTTCAGAGTACCTAGAAGCTGTCTTCTGGACAAGCTTACAAGTCACACTGGAAAATCAATCTCATTCTTTAATAGACTATTGCATTTGTGACTGTAAATGATATTATGAAGGTTGACCACTCATCTTATTCACATGAAATATGGCATGAAAGAATTCAGCTTTAAAGAAAACATATTTACCACCACTAAATGTATTGGAAACTTTTATTTTAGGATTCAAATGTATTGCAAAAGAGAAACTCAAAACATGGTTTCAGAAATGTCAACGTCTTAAATTTTCATTTGATGGCTGAGGTACATTTGTTTATAATATGGTCCACTATTTAATTACTTCACAGATTTGTAATGTTATTCTTTACAGGCATCTTTAGGTATTTTATCTGATGTTAAGAACAGTGAATGTATGTGTATGTGTCTGTACATGCAAAGGGCATGTAATTTGTAGTCTACAATGTTATTATTGTTGGAGTAATCTTTAAATTATTTTCTATAATTAATTAACAAATTATAAATAACTATTTTAAATAAGTCTGCATTTCAAGTGCATTCCTTGTTCAAAATTGTGTCATTTTACTATATATATGTATCTATATCTATATCTATATACATATATGTTTACCATATATTAAACTATATAAACATATTAGTAGCAACTTAGTATTTAAGTTTGTGGAACAAATTCTTGTCATTGATTGCATCATAAACAATGTAAACTTAAATTCAAACTCCTGAATATAAGTTTAGGTTACTAGTTAAGGTACAAGGCATTTGCAGGGTGCCTGGGTGACTCAGTCGGTTAAGCATGAGACTCAGTTTTGGCTCAGGTCATGATCTTATGGTTTGTAAGTTCGATCCCCGCCTCAGGCTCCCCACTGATGGCATGAGCCTGCCGAGGATTTTCTCTCTCTTTCTCTCTGCCTCTCATCCATTCTGTCTCTTAAAATAAGTAAACTTTTAAAAAAGCCTTTGCAGGTTTTCATTAGTACTAAAATACTAGTAATAATGACTTCAAAGGCTATATATTTATACAAGAAAACCATACATGGATACTTTTACTCCATAGATATCTATGAAGAAGGTTCACAATGATTAATCCATCACAATTCATTCTGCCAAGATTTTCACTTTCATTATGTCATTTTATTATTAAAACTATAATTTTACATTATTGACATTGTAAGATAAAGAAACTGAGACACTTATATTTTGAGTATTTATCTAGGTCAACAGGTTAGTCAAAGTTGAATGGAGGATTAGAACATAAGCATTTTTTTTCTACTACGGATACCACTTCTCTGTATAATCATGAAGTCAAGTATTCCTGAGTTAGCTGCCTACCGTGATTTTTTTTACCTGATTAAGAAAATAATGAAATGTTGATAAAAATAATATGTGCATGTGTCATCTGAATAGCACTTGAAACTTACATTTAACTATTACTCCTAGATTTCAAGTGATACTTGAGTGTTTTAATAATCTATGTAAGGGGTGCTTGGGTTGCTCAGTCGGTTGAGCACCCTACACTTGATTTTGGCTCAGGTCACGGGATCAAGCCCTGCATTGGTTCTGGGCTGAGTGTGGAGCCTGTTTATGTTCCTGTCTCTCTCTTTCTCTCTCTCTCTCTGCTCCTTTACCCCACTCACATGTGTTCTTTCTCTTAAAAAATAAAAAAAAATAATAATCTGTGCTAGTCTTTGCTATTATTTCAAATAACTAGCATAAAATACTTGACAGAATTATAGAATCATTTCTTTAAACTCATACCACTTTTTATTTATTTTACTAATTTTTATTATTTTTTATTTTTTAATTTATTTATTGTTTAATTTACATCCAAGTTAGTATATGGTGCAACAATGATTTCAGGAGTAGATTTCTTAATTCCCTTTACCCATTTAGACTATCTCCCCCTCCACAACCCCTCCAGCAACCCTCTGTTTGTTCTCTATATTTAAGAGTCTTTTATGTTTTCCCCTCTCCCTGTTTTTATATTATTTTTGCTTCCCTTCCCTTATGTTCATCTGTTTGTATCATACCAATTTTTAAAAGTGAAAAAAAAACATTTAATGATAGAATAGTTAAATAGTAAAGTAAAAATATTACTTTTATTGATGTTCAGGTCACATAATATATGTATTGAATAGAATATTTAGAAAATATCATTATCGGGGGGAAAAAAACAACCATACCAAACCAAACAAAATGTCTGTACAAAGTTTAGTCTAAAGTTTAATTAGAGAATCATTATAGAAAGAATGATGAATTGGTAATCCTTCTTATGATTATAATAAATAACTTTCATTGAGTGATTTCAATGTACAAACAATTGTTCTAAGCATTTTTCATGAATTAAAACTCTTTTGCAGGGAGCTATTACTATCCTCATTTTATCAACGAGGAAGCACACACATAGGATGGTTAAGTAACTTGGTTAAGGTCACATAGATACCAAAACGGCAGGGCTGAAATTTAATACCAGTCAGTCAACCTGGCTCCAGAGCTGGCTCTCTCAAGCACCAGAGTTTATTGACTCTAGAATCAAGACACCTCTAGGTTCACTGCCATTTGCTTTTCCAGAAAGCAGGGTTGTTTCTGTTTGGTTTTATTTTTCAGTTTTGTTTTCTCTCTTTTTCGCTGTAAGTGGAACTGTAGTAAGGAACAAAATAACTTCCAGGTTTACCTTAGTATTTGTAGCTATAACCTTAACATTTTAATTTCAGCATATTCAAATCATTTCTTCCTAAAAAAATCAAGAAATATCAGATAGAACATACAATTTTATTTTTTCATGATATTTTAAGGAAAGAAATAGCTTATGTATTGAAAATTACAGTAATGTGAAGACATGAAATGAGTTGCTATTTATCAGAAATGTACTGTTTTTAAAGAATAATCCATAAAAAGGATCTCAGGTATAATTAGTTTTTTCATAAATAGAATAGCTACAATGAAAGGGTCATCTGCTTCATAATTTTCAGGATCTGGATTTCTTGATTATTTTAGCTTTGATTCATGAAATGGAGGGTTACTATTTTTGAAATAATATTTTTATTATTTATATCTCTCGCCATTCTTCTAAACTAATATTATCTTTTTTTTTTTAATTTTTTTTTTCAACGTTTATTTATTTTTGGGACAGAGAGAGACAGAGCATGAACGGGGGAGGGGCAGAGAGAGAGGGAGACACAGAATCAGAAACAGGCTCCAGGCTCCGAGCCATCAGCCCAGAGCCTGACGCGGGGCTCGAACTCATGGACCGCGAGATCGTGACCTGGCTGAAGTCGGACGCTTAACCGACTGCGCCACCCAGGCGCCCCAAAACTAATATTATCTTAAATTCATTTTCTATAATAGGAACTTGAAAAAATGAGTCCCATCATTGTTTTTTTAAATTATACTAGATTATCAATGCTTAATGAATTGTTAATGATTAATATACTAGCATGTGCTATGAGATTTCAAAAATTAATATCACACATTGTGTATTTGCATAATTTGTATACTACATATAACTTTATTTCCTTATTAAGTCATCGGGAAAGGATACATTTTTATGCAGCACAAAAAAATTCAGGAAAGTCCTTTCTACATGCTAACAATGTGTTCGATAAAGCTCTGCTCCATATCATCATCATTTGGAGCCCAATCGTGTGGTGCTGTTTCCATCTGGAAATTTTGTGGTTCTTATGACAGAGGGTAAAGAGAGTATTCATAAACCATGAATCGGTTATTTACCTACTAAACACTGACACATATATCACTTTTGCTTTCCTTAAAGTAATGAAAGTAAGTTATAGACATTCTGAGTTCATCAGGGTGTGGAAGCATAATCATTTACACTTGAGAGGTGTTGCAGTTCATATGGCAAGAACTGCCATCAGAAGTGAAGGAATAGGAAACATTAAAAGTAACACAATCTACCACTGTTTCTCTATAGGAATTAGTGACAAATGTGTAGCTAACTGCACACAGTAGTTGCTAAATATAGATTTTTGAGTCAATGTTAAGGTAAAGTAGTTTCTATATTAAAGACATTTTCTTTAGAAAAAAGTGTCCATTGACCTCTAAATCTGAGGAAACTAGAAAAACTAGATATGTCTTCATAGAGGAAGCCCAACCACCAGCAGCATGACTGTGTTTCTTGGATTTCTGTCCCTGAAAACATCTAGCAGTGATAGGGGATCAGCTTTCACATGATCTATTTGGCTCACACACATGTACAGGATCTTGAAATTTTACTGAATATTTCTCCTCTGTTTATTCTCTCTTTGTTTCTTTCTTTGCTAAATGAGAATGGCACTATTTAATAATACAAAGTATTCATAAAAATTAGGTAAGCTATTTATATAAATTATAAGAATAAAATGCTACATAATTTATAAATGTCTAGGACTTTTTTCTTTTATAATCATGAAATTGTTACCTGGTTTCTTTGATACCACCACTGTTGTCGTAGATTATCCCTAAAGAGCAGCTCTTCTAGTTCTTAATATGACAAAGTCAAGAAAATCAATTTCTGTGTCAATATGTATAGTTTTTTATTCCATTAATATTGAATTGTTTGGTATCACCAAGATCAAAAAAAGAAAGGCTAATTTTACATAAATTTGGTACGGTATTTACACCCTGTAATATCTGGTAAAAATATGTATTGCAAAAAATTAAGGATATATATCTCATCACCCATTTCAAATACAGAGTTAAAAAAGTATTCTGTAACTTAGGGAAAGGGATGATATGATTTCCGAGGATTTAGCTAGAAAATGGTAGAAGCTGTTAATTATATAAGTTAATAATAACATGTTTTGGAATTAGTACCATTGAATGAAGACTGCAGTGTCTGATGGGAAGGGAAACTAAAATGCATTGATTGTGTTACTGTGTATTGGTATGAATTTTTAAAACATTAGCCCATTTAATTATCAGAGTGACCATTCAGGGTAACAAAGCAAGATTGAGGGAATGGTTTTTTAGCACAATTGAATTGTTTCATACAAAGTATAGATGTGCATGTGTGCATGTACACACACAAGGATGCTGAGTGAGGACACAGAGGGTGAGGCTGTGCTAATCTTCATAGTGGAAGAAAATCATAGGTCTGGCCCAAAGACATTTGGAAGGTTGTGGAGCATGTGGCAAAGTCCACCAGATGTCAAAGTCAGCCCCCCTCTCTCCAAGCCTCAGAGGAGGCTGACCATGCATGAAATAAAGTGACCACTCCTTCCAGTAACCCAAGATATTCAAAGGTTAACCAGAAAAGGAAAGCTATGAACTATGTATTCATATGAAGGGAGACGATGAAGTTTGCAAGCAAATAAAGTCAGAAATCTACAAATTTGAAGAGGAGCAAGGAGCTGATTTTGGAAATTTTGAGTTAAATTTACCCGTATATTCAAGGGCAAGAACGATTCAAGT
The DNA here is from genome assembly GCF_022837055.1 of Prionailurus viverrinus. NCBI lineage: Eukaryota > Metazoa > Chordata > Mammalia > Carnivora > Felidae > Prionailurus > Prionailurus viverrinus. The sequence continues at coordinate 66,484,797 of NC_062564.1, read as the reverse complement.
AAAAATTTGGTCTACTGTAGAAATTATTATTCTCATTAATTACACATGACTAAGATGAAGCTTAGAATACATAAATTCTGAGGTGCCTGGATGGCTAAGTAGGTTAGGCATCCAACTCATGATTTCAGCTCAGGTCATGATCTCACGGTTCGTGATTTCAAGCCCTGTGTCAGCACAGAGCAGGCTTGAGATTCTTTCTCCCTCTCTCTATCTGCCCTTCCCCTGTTCCCTCCTTCTCTCTCTCTCTCTCTCTCTCTCTCTCTCCCTCTCTCTCTCTCTCTTAGTAAATAAATGTGAAGAAAAAGAAAATATAAATTATTTTCTCACAATAATTTAGCTAAAAACTGAGAGAACTACGATTTGGAAATTGATCATACTGACTCCATAGTTCTTTTTCATACAGAATATAAAGAAATGTAGAAGCTATCTTCTTTATGAAGTGTTTACAACATAAATCCAGATGTGAGTTTTTCATATAATCTGTGTTGTTATTGAGGTGCCACCATTAATCTGTTTAGAGTAGATAATCATCAGTAGTATCTGGTTAATAATAATGTGTTTTACAATTAGTGTCACTGAATGAAGATTGCAGATTACCTGAGCACACAAACATAGGTGCACAGGATCACGAATAATTCAAGAAACACTGTTTCAATACATCTTTCCTAATGACAAACTGCCAAAACAAAACAAAAGATATGCACGTATATACACACACATATATTTACAGATATATGCACATGATATGAGTACATATATGCTATATTTTTTCAATCATTATTCCTATATCTGAAATAACTTCATTGTGCATGTAAGTGTAAACACTATTAGAATATTTATTTTTAAAATTTTTTTAAATGTTTTTTATTTTTTTTACTTTTGAGAGAGAGACAGAGTGTGAGCAGGGGGAGACAGAGTATGAGCAGGGAGAGACACAAAATCCGAAGCAGTTTCCAGCGTCTGAGCTGTCAACACAGAGCCCGATGTGAGGCTCGAACTCGTGAACTGTGAGATCATGCCCTGAGCTGAAGTTGGTCGCTTAACTGACTGAGTCACCAGGTGCCCCTAGAATATATAAATGCAATGAAACATTTCAGAGTAACTCAGAAAACAAGTGTTAGAGTCATATATATTCCCTATATTATGTGAGGATATTTTGTTTTGAATGTTATATTCTTTGTAATTTTAGCTTCTCTCAAAGTTACCTAACTTAAGGATACTTTTACTTTCTTCTACAACCATCTTTTTTTTTTTAACATTTATTTATTTTTGAGACAGAGAGAGACAGAGCATGAACGGGGGAGGGGCAGAGAGAGAGGGAGACACAGAATCTGAAGCAGCCTCCAGGTTCTCAGCCATCAGCCCAGAGCCCGTCGCAGGGCTCAAACTCAGGGACCGCGAGATCGTGAAATGAGTTGAAGTCAGACACTTAACCGACTGAGCCACCCAGGCGCCCCTTTCTACAACCATCTTAAGTCCTAAAGGAAAACAAAATAAAGGAGAATCCAGTTTAAAGTATGTGCACACACACACGATTTTTCAAACCATTCAACTTACGATAATTTTGTTTCATTCTCAAGAATATTTTCTCTTCATGACAGTTTGGTCACTTTGTTGTGCTATAACATTTTCAGGAAATGCAATGTACATTATTTAATTTATTCCATCTTTGAGACTTACGTAAGAAATATATTTCTTCTGGACCCAACATGGTTTCTCATTTTGTTAATTGAGGTTAGTAACACGACCCTCAGCCTTTCAAAATACCCATTAAATACACTCTTTCGACTCAGGTATATGTAAAATGTACACGTGTATTAGAAATTATACATACAGGGGCACCTGAGTGGCTCAGTCGGTTAGGCATCCGACTTTGGCTCAGGTTATGATCTTGCAGTTTGTGAGTTCGAGCCCCGCATTGGGCTCTGTGCTAACAGCTTGGAGCCTGGAGCCTGAAGCCTACTTTGGATTCTGTGTCTCCCTTTCTCTCTGCCCTCCCCCACTCACATTGTCTCTCTCTCTCAAAAATAAATAAACATTAAAAAACATTTTTAAATTAAAAAAAAGAAATTATACATTTAATTATATAGGAAAGGCCTGTCAAATATTAAAGGACTTAAAATAACTTATTTGAAGATAAAGGAATTACTTCAAAAGAAAACAAACAGACAGAAACAAAAAAGAGAAAAACAAAACCCCCCACCAGCAGGTATCTTATCCTTTAGGAAAAAGAAAGGTGAAATTAATAATATCTAATCTTATTATTTTCTCATATTTTACACCATTTATGTATTATTTATATTATTGAAATGAGAGAAAAAAATTGGTTTCCTAACAATTCCCCTGAAGACATCTATCAAATTGTTTGTTTCTCATTTTGTTTAGACCTCCAATTTTCTAACTATACTATCAATATACTATAATTCACCTTTAGGGAAGTTTTCACAAAAACCATACAACTTAACCACATAGATGAATGAGTTTTAAGTGCTTTACAGTTTTAAAAAAATATTTCACTTTTAAAAGTCTTTCCTAAAATTTAATCACTTATCTTTTGCTTTTTCTTGGGAATATGCCAATTTTTATAGCATTTTTACACTCTGAATAGTTTGATATTATTGACATGGTCAAGGGGGCAAAGCTAGTTCTTGGGTATTTATTCCTCTTCATCCTGGTCAGAAAAAAGTATAGTAAGACCAATTTTAAATGTTTCTATGCATTTGACTAGGGTTTATTCTGGTTCTGACAGAAAACAGACAAGTGAGCATTAAGATTCTGGAGTTAGATAAGACTATCTAGGTTCTATGACTCACTGTCTCTGTAACATTAAGTTACAATGTTGAGGCCCAATTCCCTCACCAATACAATGAAAGTAATAATCTTTATTTTATAGGTCAAGATGAAATTTGAATAAAATAATCCATGTTATAAGACAGGAGTTAAGAAAACTAACTGCCATTAGAAGTCCTATTTATAAATGTAGATCAGATCCTGTATACATTTCTTTAAAGTGACAACTTTAGAGTTAAACACAAAGTTATTCTGGAACTCAGAGTTGGGTGGGGATGGGCTGTCTGAGAGGAGAGATGGGCTATTACTGGAATCCTAGGAAGGGCTGCCATTGAAAAGAGTAATTCACGATGACATGGACAGTTATACTTTCATTAAGAAGAGGAAACAGATGACTAATATTCGCTTCCCAATTGATGAGAACCAGTGCTCAAACGAGTATGTTCAGTCCTAGGAACTTCTGTCTCAAATGAGACTTCCAGTAGATAATCTCAGCACTCAGCACAGAGCCTGCTTGCACAGGAAAGAGCAGTATCAGTTCTTTGGATGAGTGCCATGAACTGCTGGAGAGTCCCTAGACAATAATTTCTTTTGACAGGGGTTTTGATTATAAGCATTCACATTCACTAGGAATGATTACATGCCACTTCAGTGGCCTGAGAGAACAAAAGATATTTGATTTCATATCAAATCAAATAGGGGTGATGGGGGGTTTTAATTCTCCATGGGGATTACTGATGTTACTCTAACAAAAACACCAATTTTATAAACAAACATGGTCTTCTTGAGTCAGAGAGTGTGACTCAAATGAGAAATACTAGGAAGAGAAATACTAGGAATAAATGAGTTAGGAAAAGTTACTGTGTCAAATAGTATCTGGTTTTCATGAGAATATAGGGGTCATGAGAAATATTTTACAAAATATATAGCACATAATGAACCATATAAACTATAATATATAAAATGCAATATGTTATATACGTCTTTTACAAAATAGGCATGTAATTACCATATAGATACAATTTCAAACGCATTACTGACTCAGAAGGTTATTTTGAAAATATTCAAACCAAACAAACAAAAAAAGCCAAATCATTTTTCTAAATCTAAACCTGATAATAATTGACATGGAAATGGCAGTATAGCTAAGCCAATCCTCACTTCTTTTTGCTTTCCCCCTGAGGAATATAGTTGTGGGTTTTGTTTTCTTTTTCCTTCTAGTCCTGTTACTACTAAATCTACAGCTTGAAAGAGAAGATTGAGAATGTTCTTAGAAATCTGACTCAAGGCGATAATATTAAAGAGAAGAGAGTCTGATTAAGCCCTAATTGTGCTATTTGGGGTAAATTAATTATATTGTAATAAATATAAAGATTAAGATTTGCAAAATTTTATGCCCTGGGCTACATAAACATAGGCTAAAATTGCCATAAGGTATCTTTGGAGAGCTTTCTAACTGGTTTACTCAGAGTTACTCTGTATTCCCTTGAAATTTCACAATAGAAGAAAATTATATATTCAGGTCCATGAGGAATACATGGAAAGAAAACAAACCTCTCCTTTGAGCATAAAAAGACTCATTTATTTCAATATAATGTCAATGTGCTTGTTTGCAATCAGAGTGCTGAATCACATTTGTATAGAATTTATAGTTAGATTGGAAATTCACAGAAACACATAGAAATCTGCTCTTAATTATTCATTACATCAATGCCAAAAAATATAAGAAGTGCAGGAAGAGATAAAGAAGCACAGTACTTGGTTCCAGGACTATATTTGAAATTTGTGGAAAAGGTAAAATGTCTACTTTCTCTGAATATTGTTCACTACTTTGTTTACTGGTCATACAGCAACTTGATCAGAGTGTTAATATAGACACTAATCATATTTTGCTGAAATTAATTTAATAACATATTTATTTATTTTTTCATTTAGATTGGTAAACTAGACACTTTAAAATTAAATAAAAATCTCAGTTCCATGGGTAATTTTTTGCAATTTGTACATATAAAACTATGTATAATTTTGGTTGTATTGGGAAGGGTTCATTCAACATAGGGCAGGCAAAGGCACTAAAGTACCAACATCTAGGTTTGGACAAGAAAATAAGGCTCAACAGGAAGACAAAAAGTAAGATATTTAAAATGTTGCTGTTTAGTTTTTGTTTGCTTGTTTTGTTTTTAAATATTTATATGCATCATGCCTTCAAGGAGCTTACAGTCCAGAGGAATACAGTGTAAGCCACAACAAGTCACCTATATATAATAAAGAACACTAATTATTAGTGAAAGACAAAATATGTTTTTAAATGTTGATTTAATTGAGAAAGAGAGAGAGAGAGAGAGAGAGAGAGAGAGAACGTGAGCGTGGAAGGGCAGAGAGAAAGGACGAGAGAAACTGAAGCAGGGATGTGGGGCTTGAACCCACGAACCATGAGATCATGACCTGAACCTAAACCAAGAGCCTGATACTCAACCGACTGAGCCAGTCAGGCACCCCAAGACCACATATTTGAATGCTGAAGGAATAGTGAGTTATTTTCATTTGGGGGATGGCAAAAGTCTCATGCATCTCAAGGAATATGAATTTTCCTTAAGTGATAATTCAGGCCAAATTTCTTGGAATGGAAAGTAAGAGGAACAGCATAATGTAAGGTATGGTGGTGGGCAAATGTGTGTGCTCAAGAGAATGGAGAAGATCACAACCAAAAAATATGTAGTTTTCAAAGATATATTTTGAATACACTGATAGTTGGAAATATTAATAGTATAATTATAAAATTAAGAAAATAATTGTAGGGATGTCTAAAGTATAGTCATTTTATTTTATTTTTAATTTTTTAATGTTTTATTTATTTATTTTTGAGAGAGACAGAGTGCATAAGAGGGGGAGGAGCAGAAAAAGAGATGGACATAGAAAATATGAAGCAGGCTCCAGGCTCTGAGCTCTTAGCTCAGAACCCAACGTGTGGCTCGAACTCACAAACCATGAGATCATGACCTGAGCCGAAGTCAGGTGCTTGACTGATGGAGCCACCCAGGCATCCCCAAGTATAGTCATTTTCAAAAAGCCATTTTGAAATACCCTTTGGTTTAATTATATGCAATCATCAACCATTTACTGAGCAAATAGTGTACTAGGTACAGTTCTTCACCTGAAGATACAAGAGTGAATAGGCAGCCAAATACTTGTCTCTTTTAAAGGAATGTATATTCTATTGTGGAAGAAAGACTATTTCTCTTTCTATCTGTGCATCTATTATTTACTTGCATGTTCATATATCTTCGAATGTGTATGTATGTGTATCCACAAGTAAATAAGTACTGTGAAGTCAAATATTATTAAGTATAAAAAATAAAACCCAGAGGGGGATTGAAAGCTTGGTTGGTAAGTAAAGACAGAAGGCATGAATGAGTCCAGAACCTGACTGACACAGAGAAACAAAGCTGTCAAAGATCTGAGGAAAGAGTGTTCAGGCAGAGTTCTGTCTGACACCAGAATGAGTTTTTCATGCTAAAGAATGGAAAAACAGTCCTAATGGACTAAAGCCCAGTAAACTTGGGGAGAGAATGATGAGATGAAAGCCACAGTTGAGATAGAAGCCAGATACCTCATCTTTGTAGATCATTGCCTGGAATTTAGAATTTACTCTAAGAGCAGGTGGGGATTCATTGATTGGGATTTTCAGAAGTGGCAGTGGTATGGTCTGACTTCCCTTTGTACAAGATCATTCTGATTGTAAAGCTGGAAGCAGAGGAGTAGTATTTAAAAGCCTACTGTTACAGTACAGGTTAGAGATGAAAATGCCTTGGAATAGGTGGCAGTGGAAGATGTGATAAGAATTGATCAGATTCCCAAATTGGATATGTATTTGGAAGATGTTTCCATTAGGATCTGCTGTTGGATTGAATGTGAGATCAGAGGGAAAGAATGGAGTAATAATATTTTTTTGTATTTTGGTCTGAGCACCTCAGTGAAAATATATTTAAATCCATTAAGAATTTTTTCCTAAAATTTCCAAAAGATGATTTTGGAGGAATAATTATTTGTAACATTCTTAACTGATGCATTATACTTATTTGCCTGGAATACTATCTCCTCCCAGGCCACCTCCATCCCTTTCATAAATCTGTTACTTGATCTTCATTACTCAATATAAATATATCTTACTAAAGATTATTTCCCTGCAAGTCTACATAAGTATCTTTTGTCACATTTATCTCTGCTTTAATTACTTAAATGTTAATTTAATAATTTCATTTAATAAAGTTTGCTTCCCTAGTATGAAGGCTCCAGAAGGGCAGGAACTGTGTCTACTATATTTATAAATTATTCTCAATACCAGGACTTTGCAGACACTGGAAAGTCAATAAATATTTATTGAGTGAGTAAGTCTCTCTTTCTTGTATGTTTCTTTATTTTTTTTTTCCTACTTGTTTAGGTGGGATCTGTTTCTATCACCTTTTCTATAGCCTCTTCCTATTGCTGTCAACTACAAATCAATTAAGCGTTGGTAACAAAGGGACTTTTAGCCTAACTTTTAGCCACCTATCAAATTTAAAGGCTTCGAGGCAACTATTCATACCCTAATCTAAAACTCCTTGACTTATTTGCATAATTCACTTTCACAAAATTCTTATTTAGAGAGCCTTTGCTGCTTTGAGGCACTGTGATAGGCACCGAGAATAGCCTAGTAGCAGAAGCAGACAGGATCCTTGTCATCATGCAAATCAAGTTCCATGGGAGGAAACAGATACTAAGCAAACAATTCCACAAAATGCCCTGACCTGCAGCCCACTTCAGCTACCTTTCTCCATAGACATTGCCTTAAACTCTGTAATTGTAATTCTAATTCTCATTCCCAGACCACAAAAGTGACCCCTCTACCATTTTCATTCTACTGGTTCTGCTCTGTGAATATGTTGAGGTATCTAGTACATGGCCATGCCTTCCACTCTTAGATCAGCAATATGTCCTGGCTTTTCTCCCTGCTGTCTCTTTCCTTGGTATCACATGGAGCTTCTCTTGGCTTAGAGCTTTAATTCCTTCAATTCTACTTTCAGCCACAAATCCTTGGTAAACCCCAATCTATAATACACACACATACATACATACATACATACAGTGGAATATTAGCCATCAAAAAGAATGAAATCTTGCCATTTGCAAGGACATGGATGGAGCTAGAGAGTATTGTGCTAAGCTAAATAAGTCAGAGATAGACAAATACCATATGCTTTCACTCATATGTGGAATTTAAGAAACAAAACAAATGAACATAAGGGGAGGCAAACCAAGAAATAGGCTCTTAACTATAGAAAACAAACTGATGGTTACCAGAGGGGGGATGGGGGAGGCGGGGATGGGTGAAATAGGTGATGGAGATTAAAGAGGGCACTTGCGATGAGCACTGGGTATTGTATGTAAGTGTTGAATCACTGAATTCTATACTTGAAGTTAATATTATACTGTATGTTAACTAACTGGAATTTATTTTTTTTTATTTTTTATTTTTTTTATTTTTTTTCAACGTTTATTTATTTTTGGGACAGAGAGAGACAGAGCATGAACAGGGGAGGGGCAGAGAGAGAGAGAGACACAGAATCGGAAACAGGCTCCAGGCTCTGAGCCGTCAGCCCAGAGCCCGACGCGGGGCTCGAACTCACGGACCGCGAGATCGTGACCTGGCTGAAGTCGGACGCTTAACCGACTGCGCCACCCAGGCACCCCTAACTAACTGGAATTTAAATAAACAGTTGGGGATGGGGAGAATCAGCTATGTAAGAGGCATAGCACTAACTGCTTAGGATAAAATAATGAATGGAGTAGGCCAGTGCCTTACTATTATTAGGCTTACAGTCCATTTGAAGAAGCAAATGGTTCCATTTCAACAATTAAATACTATGATACGCAGTTGCAGAGGGCTGGGGAACATGGTGGAAGGAAATGGAACCCAGAGTGAGGGGTTAAGTTGGGGTGTCAAGGAAGGGTTTGAAGATTAAATGCCAATGAAATTATTGTCTACATTATGAGAAGAGTGTATTAAATAAAAGAGAGATGGCAATGACGAAACGTCAAGTGCTTTCCAATGTGTCTAAGACAGTATGGAATTTAAAACGAAGTTTGGCTGAAATGCAGAGCTAAAGGTGAGAGATGAAGTTGAACAAATAATAATGTTATTGCATGGTATGTTAAGGAGTTTACATGGTAAAACAAAAACATAGGGAGTCTTTGGAGAATGAAAAAAATAATAGGGTCAGATTTGCCTTTTTATATCAGTCAATTTTGCTTTAAGGTAGAAAAAATTTCCAGGGTCTTAAAAATGGGGGCAAGAAGCTGAATTAAGAGGAATTCATATTAAAGGCAATGGTAGCATAAATCAGGGTAGAGACAATGGGGCTCTAAAATACTCTACCTTGTGGACACATAAAATTTAATTTAACCATCCTTCTTGTTTTGTGCATTTATATTCTGTCTGGTGAATCTCTAAGAAGGGTGTAAAGTATATAACATTTTTTTACGTGTATTTGACTTCATTGTTTTCCCACAGAATATCTCATTATGCTATATTTACATGGCCCACACTGCAAGAAATGCTGACAGAGTACTGTTTAGCAATGGATAAATACTCAAGTATATGCCTACAACAATGCAAGTATTTGCTTTATAGCCCAAGAGATCTTGGACTGGGTATTATGCATCTATTACTAACCCCCACACAAAGACAGCATGTTATATTTCTCAAAATACAACATTGAAGGCAATATTACAACCGAATATTCTTAAATATCATCTCTTGGTTCAGTGCTTTGTGTGTTATACTTGTAAATATTTGTGTTGATATCTTCTGTTTACTGGTTCTGCTAGAGGGTATTATATTCTGTTTTCCTGTCAGAAATTTGAAATGGTAGTTTGGTGGCATCATTCAAATTTAAAAAAATTGATATTAATCCTCATTCAAACATGGTACCAAAAAGTTAGCAGGCCAGTGTTTGGAAGAAAAACCCACTTCAGATAGTGTCATATTTTTCATGGGTAGAGGTTGTTTCTTTTTTCTGGATTCTTGTTACAGAAGTGGCTGAAGGATTTAGTGGGCAAACTTCAACTCATTTCAAGCAGTCTTTGGAAGTTGCTTTCTCACTTTAATTCTCTGATGATAAATGTGGTATAATAATAGTTGACAGCAAGATGGAAAGAAAATATATAAATACATAGAATAAACTACTCACAGACAATCTGATCAATGCATGTGTCTGTGGCTAAGAAATCATTTCTCCCTTGATGCAAATTTAGTTCATTCTATCCCACTGAAAAGTAATCTGACATCATTAGTCTTTCTTTACCTGGTAAAAGTGGCATAGCATACACAAGAGAATTCAATTTCCTTCTTTAGAAGGAACTGTAATACAGAGATCAAATTGAACTGTCAATGAGAATGAATTCTTTATGCAAATACTTCCCATTTGATGAATACTCTATAAAAACATTTTAAATATACTTTTGAAAATCTTTTTTTTTAATTTTTTTCAACGTTTATTTATTTTTGGGACAGAGAGAGACAGAGCATGAACGGGGGAGGGGCAAAGAGAGAGGGAGACACAGAATCGGAAACAGGCTCCAGGCTCTGAGCCATCAGCCCAGAGCCCGACGCGGGGCTCGAACACCCGGACCGCAAGATCGTGACCTGGCTGAAGTCGGACGCTTAACCGACTGCGCCACCCAGGCGCCCCTATACTTTTGAAAATCTTATAAAATAAATTCAAAATATACTTTTGAAAATCTTATAAAATATATTCTTTTTTTTAAAAATAGTGGTATTTCATTTTTGCTTTCAATAGTTAGAATACAACAAAGGTAAAAAATAATGATTTCACTTATCAATGAATATGAAAAATAAACTTGAATCTATAACTACTGGGCAATTAATAGTTTGCATATAGTAAAAGAAGTTCATTATTTTCTATTAGAATTTCAATTTTAAAGAAGTAATAACATCACTACTCAAATCAAACATGTAATGTCAATATTAATTGTGTGAAGATACCATATTTAGTGTGTGCAGGAATAATCTCAAGAAGTCAGTATAAGAGGAATTGAAATTCTAAGGAAAAATTTAGACTTAGAAAGTCTAAATTGTTGTCTCTTCTCTCTTTTCTGAAAGTAAGTAGAGAATTTACAAATGCACTTTTATTGTAACTCAAACTGTCTGAAAAATAAAAGTGATAACGCTACAAATGAGTGCAGAAAGTATGTGTCATAAATTCTCCACTGAGTACAAAATATTCTCTGTACCAAATGTTATAATGCCACAATTTGATTTGATTAAATTGGCTTTCATATGTAATAATCCCTAAATACATATGAAGCTCCTTACAGAAATCCCTACTCATCTATATGCAATAGAAATCCCTACTCATCTATATGCAATAAAGCAGTCTGCCATTTTTCTATCAGTTATGACATTTAAGTACTCATCTTTAAATATAAAGATAGTTGCTGTATATTGTTAATTGTTACAGATAAACAGGAAAAACAATAAAAGGACACAGTGTTAGGAAATGAATGGTTGTGCTGAGAAATAAATAAATGATCTTATTCAAGGTAAACAGTGAATAGTGACAATAGAATAGGTGGGTTTATGTCAGAGGATAGAAAACCCTGGATTGCAGTCAGACTTTTACTACATGTGATGATAGATCAGGTTTGTTTGTCTGTTTGTTTGTTTTATCAAGGGGTTTCAGCAGCAAAACAGTGTAGGAGCATGAGTATTTGTATTCAGCTCATGGAGAAAGCCAAAACAGAAAAAAAAGGGGGGGAACCACAAAGAATCAGGTAGAGGTTGTTACTAGTTACAACAGAAATTGAGTACACGGAGACGCTGAATGAGTTGTGCTAGGCATGCTGACAGTGGAATTGACACATTGGATATGATGCAAGCAGACCAAAAGAGGGGTGTTGGAGAAATTCAGCCTGGGTAAGAGGGTTAAGAGTGTTTGCTTTTTCTGGTTCTTCATTTCCGTGAGAAGCGATTTGCCTCACCTCATTCTTCCCTGCTCCACTCTTGAGAAGTAGAGTTCTTTATCTTGTTTGTAAATTTACAAAGTATAATTTGGCCAGCTTGTCACAGCTCCACTCACTTTTCCCCTGAGATCTGTACATCTGCCAGCAGTGAGCCTACTCAGCTGCTCCTGCAGGAGCTTTGATTCTGCGGGAGAAGGATGTCAGCACAGCTGGGATGAGTCTGGCCAGTTCCGTGGTCAGGATTTTCAGGACCATTAGGCTCACGCATTGCAAGCCATGTCTTTTAACCTTAATTTTATCAGTGGCAAAAAGAAAAGCCTCTGTTGCTTCTTCCTAAAATTTGTTATAACTCCAGTGGGGAACAGAAATCCTATTTAGATGGACCTCCGCTGCCCCCTGAAGACTCCAGGAGCTGTGTCATGTTTTGTTCTGTTTTCTGTAGGTTAGCTTGATATTGAACAAAGTATTTCATATTTATCTTTAAGAAACACACTACTTCAAGTAGATCCTAAAATGTCTTCTAATCCAATGAGTTACATGAAGTCCTGAGGGCACTATGGGAGTCTCGGAAGGATGTTATGAAGGGGAGTAACACATGTATTTCAGATTCATTCTGACAGTAATATGTAGTTGGCAGTCAAGGTTCAGTTATTCACTAGCCTTGGAGTCACGTGGACCAGACTTCAAATCTCATCCCCGACTCTTACTGGCTATGTAGCTACAGAAAAGCCATCTAAGCCATGTGAAGCTCAGTTTATCTATCAATATAATGGGGGTATTGTGACTTATCTCTGAAGTCGTTGTGAGGATTAAATGACATAATATAAGTGTAGCACTTAGTCTAGAGCCAAGTATACAGATTAAATTAAAGACCGTTATTAATAATGAATGGAACAAGGCAAGCTGAATGTAGGAGGAGAGGTACGAAGCTAGTGTAATAAACCAGAGTGAAATTGTTTTATAAATATTAGCAAGAGTGAATAATGAGTTCAATTTTGGTTGCATTGTGTTTGTAATATTGGTGAAGTATCTCAGAGTATATGTCCAGCAATAAAATATAAGATAACAGGTGGAAGAATGTTACAGGAACCATAGATACATAGAGATGCATAGTAATATAAGAGTAAAACCTATGGATTTATGCAAATGGACCAAAGAAATGAGCATAACATAAACAATGAATGAATTTTTCAATGTAGCCTTAACATTAGTTGCAATGTAATGAAATTATATTTTATACTGACAGAATGTAGTGATCAAATTAAAATATAAAGCATGTTTAGTTACATATGCATTTTTCTTCCTACATATTAAATTTATTTCAATAACTTTCTAATATCAAGTCATTACACTCTGCTATACAAGACTAATACAAGATCAACACAATTTTCAGTATTTTGCAGTTAGGCAAATAAAGGAAGATAAAAAGATTGAAAAAATGGTGATTTTCACATTTATTAATTTATGTTATACAGTTAAATGTCATTTTTTTCACTCTATCTTAAGCTCTAAAGATAGAAGAAAGGAGACCATGAAAGCAAACAAGTGTGATTTATACTTGGCTAATAACATGTCTTCTCTCTCTCTTATTTGCCTCTGGAAATACTGAAGTTTATTGTTAATTCAGGAGGAGAGAGGAGGAAATAGAATGAGGTATTCCAGGCTTTAGTTAAAATCCCAACCTTTTGCTTTATCATTTGAGGGCACTTATTAAGTGGTTTCAGCTACATACATGTATATTTTATATTTATATACATATTAATTGTGAATTTTACAATACTATTATATGTTCATGCTTACTTGCTGTCTTGAAATTGTCTTTTAATTATCATCTATTTCCCTAAATAGATGATATACTGTTTTAAAATTAATGCCCTAAGTAATACAAAGTATTAATATACTTAATCTACCAATGTCTCAAATCATTAATGGCTAATTAACTTAATGAGCAATTTCTATGTGACAGACACATGGATATTTGAGCAAAGGCATAGACAAGCAATTTAAAATTAAAGAAATATAAATATTTTAAGTGTGCATGGAAATTATGTTTCACTTTAGAACTAATCAAATACATTAAAAATCTATGCACACATTATTTGTATGTAAGTACTTGGCTATCATATAAACAATGAAAAATTACTGTATTAATGTTTGACATGGAGTGAGATGAATGGAATACTTAAACATTACTTCTGTGAAAATAATTTAATAAAGTCCTTCATGAAAGAAAAGAAGCAGTACAGAATAGGAACAATAGATATCTATAAACTTTGGTTCCATAAACCAACTGAGGCCTTATCCTCAGGAAAGAGTTTAATATACAAAAAAAATCATATGCTAAGATATTTACTTCAGGGTTTTATAGTGCAAAACTTAGAGAAAATTAAATACTGACTATAAGGATTTGCATACAATATAAAGCAAAGTAAGAGAAGCACAATACAAATTTGCCTATAATATACTGTTAACTATATTACAAAAACACAAACTGCATCAAAAAAGGATAAAGGTAACTGCCCCAAAGTCTAATCAAATATATATATACATGTGTGTGTATGTTTGTGTGTGTATACATACATATATATGTATATATACACTGAAATAGCCTTTTGTAAATTAGGGAGATAGCTGAATAAAAATAGTTTGAAATGAAACAAGAAAACATTGTGAGGTAGTTTTCCCTTCCTCCTATTCATCATCTACAACCATGTGCCTTCTTACTTAACACCCCTCCCCGCCTCCCATCCATCTTTTTGTTTTCTTGTCTCCCATTATTAGGGTTTTGTACTAATTAGATGGCCAAGCCAAAAACCTAAAGTGTTACCTTTTCTTTCTTTTATAATATTATCATTAGTTAACATATATTCTTGATCTTCTTTTCTCAGTCTGACTAGAGCTTGACTTTTTCTTCAAAACCACTGATGTCATTTTAGTTTAGGTGCTTATCATCTTTCACCCTGTCTTGTCTGAACCTCCTTATTCTTCTCTCTGTCAAATAATCCCCTTCTCCTTCACAAATCTATTTCCACAATTTGTCAAAGTGATTTTCTAACAACTTAGTACTATTATCAATTTTGAGGTCATATTCTTTCAATGACTCTTTATCATCAACTGGATAGTATCTAAACCCATTAGTGTGATGTAAGTGGTTGGACATTCTGCCTCTTCCAGGCATCTTATCTTATTTATGTACAATCTATCTGCAATAAATCATTGTAATTCCTTAATGCAACTTCCTTTCACAATTGTGTCCATCTATAAATGCTAGACCTAGAGCCTCTTCTTGGTGTGGCCTCTTTGGATATGTCCCAGACTATCCTTATTCCTCTGGTCTCACAAACTATCATTTCCTTTGACAGGCTTCTTTGGTCTCCTGGGCAGATTTTGACAGTGCTACCCTCGTATTCTAAGTCATCTCAAACACTAATAATCTGACTGTGAAAAGATAACAAATGAAGCTTCTTTCACTAGGCAGCTATGAGGAAGAATGTAGTGATTATGGGAAAATGTTTTAGAACATAAGAGATACACAGTCAGTGATAACTATTTAGGAGGGAAAATATATTAAGGTTATGAGAATATTGGGTTCATATTTAGGCATATCACAGATTACTGGTTGTATAACCATAATCAGCTTTTTATCTAAGCTTCAGTTTCTTTATCAGTAACAGAGAAATAATACTGCTGTTGTTGACATGCTGACTTTCACCACCTATCCAGCTCTAAGCCCTGATTATCCAATAGCTCTATCCCACCTATCCAGCTCTAAGCCCTGATTATTCCAATAGCAGTGATTCACAACCAAGGGAGAGTTTGCTCTCTAGGGAGTTTTTAGCGATGTCTGAAGACCTGCTTGGGAGTGTGAACGGCATCTAAAAGTAGACATCAGGGATGCTGACAGACATCCCACAAGGCACAGCAAGGCCCTCCACAACAAAGAATTATAAAACTCAAAATATCAATAGTGCCAACATTGAGAAACCATGGTCTGATAATGAACTGTGGCTATCCCAGACACTATACTAGTTTTAAAATACCAGCATATGGCATTTCCTAGATAGGTATTTTCCAGATTATATGTAGTTTAAGTTGATATAATTGGACTTACATGCAGAAATTATATTTAAGCGTAGAGTTGCCCTCTCCTCCTCTCCACCCCTCTCAATTCGCCTCCAATTTCTTTCTCTGTCCCTCCTCCTCCCATCTCCCTTTGTCCATTTTCTACCCTTTCACTGAAGGTAGACAAGAAGGGTTGTACCTCTGATGAATACCAACACTCACTTTAAGGCTGCAAGGGGCATCTCTTATAGCACAGACAATAGAGAAAAGTGATCATAAGAGTGTGGGGTTTTTGATGACCTCACTGACTTCATGAGCTATCTCCCTTCCTAGACTAAATACTATAAGAGAGGTCATGTACTTGTTCACCACCTAGTGTATAGCACAATATCTGGCACATGTTAGGTGGTATATAAATGGTGATTATTTTATTGCTTTGTCCTTCTGTGTTCTTTTCACAAAAGAGTGAGTTACTTAGGAGTTTTCCTTTTTCCATCACAAAGATGAAATATCATCTGTTGTATCATATATATGTATATATCAATCATATATATATATATATATAATATCAGCACAATACAAATTTCATTAAAAAATCACAAAAATCATATATATAATATAATACATATCAGAATACCAAGCTTCTAATCTTGGCCCAGCTTATTTTATATCACATCATAGTGTCATGCTTCGACTTCTCTCTCTCTCTTTTTTTTTTTTTTTTCTTTTCTGTTAAGCAATGTACGCCAAGTGTCTGGGAGAAGAAATGTCTGGCATATACTTGGCTCTCAATAAATTCTTATTGACATAATTAATATCACTTAACCTTTCTGAGCCACGATTGTTTCTGTAAAATAAGGCTAACCATACTTACCTACAGGTTTTATTAGGATTCAATTAATTAATGTAAGCTAAGCATTAGACAAATTACAGGTGCTCAATACATATTAATTCTTTTTATGTCTTTATTTTTGCAAATAATTTTCTGCTTGAGAAACAGCTCAGACAGCTGGATGCTAATCAAGTGTACTAAATGGGTCAAATTTTTCACGTAATGAAAACAAGCCCAAAGGGAATGACAGACAGGAGAGAGTAAAACTTGTTGATACATAAAGATGCCCTAATAACATATAGATATGTTTTAAATCACTAATTGTATTTAAAAATAAATTATAATTTAATTTATATTAAAAAAAATATGTGCAGTCACATCTTTGAGAACTATTGGCTTAGAAAAGAAGCATTATCTTCACATTATTTTTTCCAAGTCAAGAACAATCGACTATTAAGCATTACTAATGAATTATAGCTGTTAGGTATTATAAAGAATTTTTATAATGGATTCACTAGCCCATGCTATATATGTTAGTGTAGTTTTACCTGACATAATGTAGAGCATAACAGATGCTAGCTAAATAGTCTGTACATCTTTGCATTTTCAGTAATGAAAATTTTCCATATGCTTATCTAACTACTTTCAATTTTCAAAATCAAGAATAATTTCTGAGTTTGTTTTATAGATAAATGAATTCTTAATTTGAGGAAAATCTAGTATTGAAAAAAAAATTTTTTTTTAATTTTTTTTCAACGTTTTTATTTATTTTTGGGACAGAGAGAGACAGAGCATGAACGGGGGAAGGGCAGAGAGAGAGGGAGACACAGAATCGGAAACTGGCTCCAGGCTCTGAGCCATCAGCCCAGAGCCCGACGCGGGGCTCGAACTCACGGACCGCGAGATCGTGACCTGGTTGAAGTCGGACGCTTAACCGACTGCGCCACCCAGGCGCCCAGGTATTGAAAAATTTTATCTGTGACTTTAAAAAAAATTCATTAGAACAATCACTGCAATCGAGAGGGCAACTTTGTCCAAACATTTCAAAAAGCAACACAGTAAAGACAATGGACATTTACCTAGTATCTTGTTGTGTATAACATAACCTGCATATACTTCCACATATAATAGGACATTTCCCAATATATTGTGTGGTACACAGGAATTAATATTCTCCATCTTCAGGGAAAAGACTCAGCTATCGAATGTTTAGCAAATGCTTGTCAAGGGTTTATATGACCACCTTCAGGCAGATTGTCCATTTTCCAAACTGATTTATTTTTAATATAATGAATATGTAAGTTGAATTTATGACTAAGCATGGCTCTTGCTTCTATTATCTGTGTGTCTTGGGAAGTTTACAAATATCATGATACCTTCTCTCATCTGTAAAATAAGGATAAATATAGTGCTTGTCTTACAAAGTGGGTGAAATGAGTCATTTGATTCTTGGAAAGTACACAGAAAAGTGTCTGGCAATCCTAAATGCACAGTCTGGAAGCTATTATTATTATAATTATTATTTCAAGAATGTAATAAAAGTAACTTTTTAAACCACAAAACTGTTACTGTTTGTCCATTTGACAACTACATATTTTATTCACACTGAAAGATATTGCTTTGTAGAAAAATAAATTTTGTTGAATCCAGAAGGGCCTTTCATAGACTAGTATGGTGGCTTTAAGAATGCTTAAGAATCCACTCAAGACTTTTGTAAAATTTCATGTTCCTGCTCTCTTTTCTGAAAGGATTTAATTCAGAAAATACCGTGTAAGGTTATATTTATGCTATTCAACTTCCTGGTTGGACAGTATATGTGCCATTCACCCAGAATATATATATACACACGCTGTGTAATTTCTACATTTTCTATTTAATTGTATAAAAGCTGCTTGTTCATTTTATAGGCTATGGTTTTTCTTCTATTCCATTTAATAGCTTTTTCTTTATCTCTATATAGTATTTATTTGATATTATATATCTGCAGAGATGATTATCTTGGTCCTCACTCAAGTTTCCTTATTATATTATGTGAAAAATATTTTTTTTAATTTGGAGCCATATATATATATATTTATATTATTTTTATATTTATATTTATATATATTTTATAAATATAAATTTTATAAATATAAATTTTATATTATATAATATATTTATTATTTATTTATTTATATAATTTGTTGTTGTTTCTCTGTGGAACCACACACAGGCCTAAAGTAAAAGTTTGCAAAGAAAACCTTTGTACTGCTTGCCCTTTCCTGTCACTATCATCCCAAATCCCATTTAAAATGGAATCACTGAGGTTTTTCATAATGTGGCTATCATATAAATTAACACCAAAATCTCAGAGGAGAGATAGTTTGTAATTATCAATTTTTTTAATTTGAGAGAGAGAGAGAGAGAGAGAAAGAGAGAGATACACACAGAGAGCAGGGGAGGGGCAGAGAGAGGGGGAGAGAGAGAGAATCCCAAGCAGGCTCCATGCTTAGTCCAACACGGGGCTCAATCCCACCTTGAGATCATGACCTGAGCCAAAATCAAGAGTCAGAGGCTCAACCGACTTAGCCATCCACATGCCCCTCATCAACAATATTCTTAAATATATTTCTGTAGGCAAACTTATGTCTCTATTGAATGTTTTATACAATGTGTATATAGCAAATGATTTTTGGAAACATTTCCTAAATTATAATCAGGAGGAAATATTAAAGTATATCTGATCAGCGCAAAAACATTAGATAAAGAACAAAGTTTCAAGAGATAATTAAGGTAGCACTATATGCCTTTGTTTCACATTTATGTAAGTTGTGTCAATAATTATCTCTATTTGAATAGCACTCTGGGGCAGCTAAAATATTTATATCTTAAAATAAATCTTAACTAAAAACAACAAAAAAAAGTCTATGCTACAGTGCAATGTTTAAATGTATTGTTGTTTAAAGTGACTAGTAATCAGAACATTTTCATTTTATAGTAATTTTATTTTTTTAATTACAGTATTTTATTTAAATTTTTATATAAAACCATCATCACTTTCTCCTATATATTACCACACAAAATGCATAGCACTATTATAAATAAGAAACAAATGTAAGAGTGTTTTTGTATGTGTATTTACATATAATTACATTGTTAATATATTAGAGAAATATATTTTTACCCAGTAAGTGGGAAAATAATTCTACCTTCAGTAAACATTTAAATTTCCCATACTTCACTACTAAAAAAATTGTTTAATAATATTCTTGTTTTGTGTGACTTACTAAAAATGTAATCCAATGTTCAGTTTTATTAAGTGCATTTTTATTTGTATTTAAGCACCTCTATATATATACAGATTTATAAATATATATTTGTAATTCTGTAATGAAGAGTAATATGAGCTTTTTCTCCCTTCCCTTTCCTACTTTTAATTATAAGAATAATGTGTATATACATGCACTGTAGTTTGATGAACTGAGAAGTTCAAATATAAGAACCAATCAAGATTGTGCAAATATTTTGGAGGATTATTTTTACTTTAGCAATCTATGTAATTTCTTCGATTCTTCATTTAAAGAACGATTCAAGCAAAGAACACCACAGAGGAGGTGATTGTATGATCTTTTAATTTTGATCAACTGGGATAATCTAAACTGTGTAAAGGGAATAACCTTTTTGTTTATTTACCTTTGGCATCCTCCTAAAGCAAACTAGGAAACCCAACAATATCAGTGAAACACATATATTTTAAAACCAAACAGAAAAAAGAAATAAAAAACATGGATCGTGAAATTTAAGATGAAAATAATAAGGGTAATAGGGTTCTGATTATAAAATGTAATATAAAATATCCTAGTCGTCAGCATGAAAGGTGGGACGTCAACTTACTGACGCAGTATTCCTGCAAATATTACATCTTACTCGATCTTAATGCCCATTCCTATAGATATTAAATTTAAATGAAATTAATGGGAATAACAGCAAATTCTAGAAACTTCTTCCCTGTATAAAATCTCCTATAAGTTTTCCATTGATTAGTTAACATGGATATTATCCTACACTTACAGGTGATGCCACTAGGCTCAGAAATTTATATTTTCTGGTGGTTCTTAAATCTTTCTGCAATGATGACCTCTCCCCTAAATATTAGGTTTGTATTTTGAATTACCCACTCAAAATATCCATTTAAATATGTAATACTCACTCTAAAAGGCAAACTGTGGCTTTCTGTCTTTCCTGAACTTTCTCTTTTTCAGTCTTTCCTTGGTTACGAAATAGCCAGCTGATATCTGAAATCTGAAACTTTAATGTTACCATTGTTTTGCCCCGCCCTCACCTGGTATTAGACCAGCAGTAAATTTCATTGGATTTACTTGCAAATTATATTCAGATTCCAAGAAATTCTCCTCACCCCCACTGCTATCACAGTAGGTTAAGCCAGCATCCTTTCTCACCTAATGAATAGACTTTTGATAGCCTCCTACCTGGAATCCATTTTTCACTCTCCTCAACCTGCAAATTAGTCATCATAATAAAACAGGTTGGAACTGCGCAGGTCTGCTTACATGCGGATTTTTTGTTTGTTTGTTTGTTTTACAATATAGCACAGTAAGTGTATTTCCTCTTCCTTATGATTTTCTTAAACATTTTCTTTTACTTCAAACATTTCAGCTTACTTTATTGTAAGAATACAACATATAATACATATAACAACAAAATATGTGTTCATTGTTTACGTTATCAGTAAGGCTTCTGGGTCAATAGCAAGCTATTTAGTAAAGTTTTGGGAGACTCAAATTTACATGTGGATTTTTTTATTTTGCTGTGGGTCAGCAACCCTAACTCTCAGGTTGTTCAAGGGTCAAGTATATAAATCTGTTCACTGTACTTCTCTAGGCAAAACATTCTGATGACTTTCTCTCGCATAAAGGGATAAATCCAGACTGTTTAGCAAAGTGCAGAAGTCCCTGCAAGAGGACTCGTCTCAGGCAGTTCTCCAACATCATCTCTATTCAGCTTTCTCTTCTCCACTCTTCTCTAGTCACACACACCATGTAGTAATTTCCTGACACATGCTGTATGTTTTTGCCTCATAACTTTTTCAATACTTTTTCATTTTGCTGTGAACTTTCTTTTCTTGTATCGTCACATGGCTAGCACCTTACTTCATTCAATTCTCTGCTCAAATGTCATCATACGTGAGGGGCCATCCAAAAACTTCTACCCCTGGGACACTTCCCTATCAGTTATTATTGTTTACACATACCACTATTATATTAAATATTTATTTATTTCCTTATAGACTACTCTGTCTCACTAGAATGTTAGCTCCATAGAAAGAATGGACTGTTTCTCCTGCCTGATTCTGAATACCGTAATTTCCCAAATGTTAATTTTCATTAACCCTTAATGACTAATTGCTAACTATGTTAGCAGGCATCCTTCTCAAGATCCTTAATCACATTGGCAGAGACATCTTCTTGTATATGGTAATATTTATCCTGTTCATAGATCGGGTCCTGAATATCTTTTGGAGGGCCATTATTTTGTCTCCTATAGTGATTAAACACAGAACATAGCTACTAAATACAATGCAACCTTGACTCAGGAATTTAATATTTGTCTTTTTAAAAAATATAATAAACTAACACTCATATATTGTTAAACTGTAAAGTAGTATAGACACTCTGAAAACAATGAGACAATTTCTTAGTAAGTTAAACATACACTTACTATATGACCTAGCAAATCCACTACTAGTTATTTACTTTGAAAACATAAAAACTTATATCCACACAAAAACCTGTACACAAATGTTTATAGCTGATTTATTTATTGCTGTTTTTATTCACCAAAAACTCAAAACAACCTAACTGTGCTTTGGTGAGTAAATGGATAAACAGACTGCAATATCTATATGATTGAATACTACTCAAAAATAAAAAGAAAGAAACTATTGATATATATTAAAAAAAAACATAAATGAATCTGAAAGGCATTATGCTGGTGAAAGAAGCCAGTTTCAAATGGTCCCATACTGTATGATTCCATTCATATGACATTCTGGAAAGAGTAAAACTATAGGGCAAGAGTTGAGATCAGTGTTTGCTCTCAGGTAGGGGTAGGGAGAGGGTGTGACTACACAAAGTGAGCAAAAGGAATTTGGGGCAGATAAGGGGACTCTTCTGTGCCCTGATAATGAAGGTGGTTACACAAATCTATAAATGTGTTAAAACTCATAGAAAAATACAGAAAAGAAATTAAAAAATATTTTTGATTCTGTATTTTTTAAAAAATATTAACCTTACAATGTTCTATGATATGGTAATTTGTGATTTTGCTGAGGAATAAAACTTAAATAACTTTGACAAAAGCAAATAATTTAGCCATTTAGTATATCCAGCCAATAGTATGATAACCGTATTTCAACTCAACATGTTGTTTACGCACTATGCACACACATCACACATACCACACAGATGTTTCTGGGTTGAATTATGTACTGAAGTTGCATGAGTAAACTTCAAGGCTTGGGGGTTCAAGAATATTTGGTAAATATATATATATTTTTTTAATTTTAAAGAACACAGTATATAATTACCTGGGACACTATATAAAACAGTAACACAAAAAACAAACAGGTATACAGACAACTATCTTTCTCATTCACATTTAAGTTTTAGAAATAACTGTTTTCGGGGCTGCTTGGGTGGCTCAGTTGGTTAAGCAGCCAACTGCAGCTCAGGTCATGATCTCACAGTGTGTGAGTTCCAGCCCCGTGTAGAGCTCTGTGCTGACAGCTGAGAGCCTGGAGCCTGCTTCAGATTCTGTGTCTCCCCCTCTCTCTACCCCTCCCCTGATCATGGTCTGTGTCTCTCCATCTCTCAATAATAAATAAACATTAAAAAAAATTAGAATAACTGTTTAGATTAATGCTGATTTTTCTGATGTCAAAATTTGAACCCCATTTCTTGCTATTTTTTTTTAATTCTGACAGCACTATCTTGTTGCTCTGAATACTCCTAGTGAAGAAATGCAGAAATCCCACATTTTGCTAATAGCAGGAAAAGACTAAGGTCACTGCCCATTTTTTTTTTCCCTTTGGTTTTGTTTTCCTTTTATGAAAGAAAACTACTTTCTCTTTCACAGGCTTATCTCAAGCTATCTGGTGCCATTATAGTCACAATCAGTGTTACACGTGCAAACATAATATTCTGTGTTATAGTAAGGGTCAGAAAATCCTTTTTGCTCTGTTTGGTTTCTCCTGCCTGATTCCTTGATTCTTAATACAGCAATTTCTTAAATGTTAATTTGCACTAACCCTCAAAGCTTATTTATTAACTATGTCAGCAGGCATCCAGAGGATTTTATAAAATGGCCTCAAACTAATATTGATGTTAGTATTTAAGTAGGTCAGACCCTTTTCTTTCTGATCACTGGAAATTCCTATTTGATCAGGCAGTTTTAACATAGAAATATATAGCTGCTTTACAAATGGTCAAAGTAGTGTTTTAATATTTATTATATTTAATTAAATAACATTTGATCATTATAAAAGTTCTTTTCCAGCTTCTCTTTACCCTCGTCCCCTGGTTAACTTTCTTCAGACTCTGTGAGCACCAGTAATTATATATATATATATATATATATATATATATATATATATATATATATTCAACTTGGAAGACCTAAGCCAACAGTAATGGACTTTAAGCTGATCACTTGTCTTATCTTAAATTGTTCCTCTCTAATTCAGGATTTTCTCAAATTACTAGTGACCTGCTACTTGAAAACCATAAATCCTCAACTAATTCCTGACATCAGATTATTTAGAAGCTTCCATCTTTGTACCAAAGCAAAATTGTAGTACTTATAAAATTGCAAACATTCATACAGCTTTTGGCATCTCTGTTAGCTAAGATATTACTTGTTTGCTATTTTATGCTTGTTTATCCCAATCATATTATGTTAAAAATCCAGAATAAATATTTCCACCCAATGATATTATCCATAAATCTGAAGTAATCATGTAAGTTCTTTATTAAGGAAACATAAAAACTTTAAATAATGACGAATGAGAATACCTTATCTAGGATGTTTCCTATTTACATAGATCAAAAAAACTAAAAATAAAAATGATTTTAAGCATGTTTTATCTTTATTCATTTCTTCTGTACTTTTTCTATTTCCATTTAGAGTGGAATCATCATTTTACAGAACCTTTCCAGTCAAGGAATAATCCACAGTCTCTCCATAATGGAGTAGGGAGAATTATCAGTAGAATTCTCTGATTAGCCATGTATGAAGCTTACTGCTAAATGGTTCGCTGAAATGTATAAATAATTTGGTTTTCATTTTGGCTCCAAAAGACCCCACTCCAACATACCCCATGTATTATCCCATTTGGGTCAATAGTGAATAATTGATTTTCAGTGAGAACATTGCTGAATGATCTATTTGTGGATAACGTCCACTGAAGATACGTTTTAGATATTTGGAAAGCACATAATATTCAGGGTACTGTGTGATTATTTTCTTCCTGCCTAGAATACAATATTGCAATTGAAACCATGAAGTGAAAGATAAACTTTAAACAAGAATATATGGACTACAGGTTTCTAGTTCTTGTAAAGAGCTTGGAAGTCACCACTCTGTCCTAACAATGAATAAAAAGCTGGGCAGATTGAAAAAAATCAACAACTCTTCCTGGATCTGTAAGAGAAGAGGGGATACCCAGCAAACTGCTGCTTCCGTATTGGAAAGACAGGTGAGTAGGTGAGTAGGAGTATACCATGGCAGAGACTCAGCAGTAAAAGACACCAAGGGAAACAGTGCCAGAAAAGAAAAGAAAAAAGAAAAGAAAAGAAAAGAAAGGAAAGGAAAGGAAAGGAAAGGAAAGGAAAGAAAAAATAGAAGAAAAGAAAAGAGAAAAGAAAAGAAAAGAGAAAAGATAAAAGAAAACATAAACTGTAACTGATAAGTTGCTAAGGCTTTGTGTGGACAGGTATGAGAGTTAAAAGGTTCAGGGGTACCCAGTCATAGGGAGCCCCAACCTTTTTGCAAGCTTTACCGTTAAAAGCTTAACCATGGGTGCCTGGGTGGCTCAGTTGATTAAGCGTCTGACTTCAGCTCAGGTGATGATCTCACAGTTTGTAAGTTTGAGCCCTGTGTTGGGCTTTGTGCTGACAGCTCAGAGCCTGGAGCCTGCTTTGGATTCTCTGCTTCCTTCTCTCTCTGTCCCTCCCTAACTTGTGCTCTGTCTGTCTCTGTCTCTCAAAAATCAATAAATCTAAAAAAAAAAAAAAATTAAAGCTTAACCAGATTCTCACGGTAAATGTTGAAGAAAAATCCCTTCAGGCTTTCAGGAGGGGATGGGGAAGAGTAACCACTTTGAAATATGAGAAAACACCTTGTTCTTAACAAGGTGTGCTCTCACAATTAACAGTTTAAGGAGAGCCCAAACAGCTGGTGTTTTATCATACCCTACATAATCCTCAGAAGAGAAATACCCAACTTCAGCTCACTCTAGTTAGCCATCCTGTCTGACTTAAGAGAAGGGGAAAAACTGAGACCCATAGGTAACATTGATAATTCAGAGGGAAAGGTCCTCTAGAACACTGAGACCTCATCATAGGAGAAGCTTTTCTTCTTTTCATATAGAAACTTTTCTTTCTTCTAGATCATACCACCACACTATTAAAGGCTAATGAC
This sequence comes from Prionailurus viverrinus, assembly GCF_022837055.1. Lineage (NCBI taxonomy): Eukaryota > Metazoa > Chordata > Mammalia > Carnivora > Felidae > Prionailurus > Prionailurus viverrinus. The sequence goes on along the minus strand of NC_062564.1, from coordinate 66,458,396 downwards.
AGCTGTCCTTTTTTTTCTGATACATTCTACATCTTGTCTATCAAAACAATTTTACATGACATACTTAAAGGCAAAAAATGCAATTTGAAAACACAGAGCAAGTAACATAACCACACATGGCAGAGATGTTGGGATGATCAGACCAGAAATTTAAAACAACTATGATTAATATGTTACGGGCTCTAATGGATAAAGTAGACAGTATGTGAGAACAGATGGGCAATGTAAGCAGAGACATAGAAATCCTAAGAAAGAACCAAAATGAAATTCTAGAGATTAAAAAACACTGTCACAGAAATGAAGAATGCTTTTGATGAGCTCATTAATATACTGGACAAGGCTGAAAAATATCTTTGAGCAGGAGAATGTATTGGTAGAATCTCAAAAACTAAAAAGGAAAGTAAACAAAGAGTGAAAAAAATTATATAAGGGCTGGGGGGATAGCTACAAAGGTATAATGTATTCAAAATGGGAAAAACAGATGGAGATGAGATAGAGAAAGGAACATATTTGAAACAATAAATGAATGAGAATTTCCCCAAATTAATGACAGATGCCAAATTACACATCTGGGAAACAGAGAGAATATTAAGCCTAATAAATAAAGACAAAGAAAAAGGAGGAGGAGATGGAGAAGGAGGAAGAGGGGGAGGAAGTAGAGGAGGAGAAAAAGAAGAGGAGGAGGAGGAGGAGGAGGAAGAGGGGAAGAAGATGAGGAGGAAGGAGAAGGAGGGGAGGGGGGAACCCTACATGTAGCATATCATTTTCAAACTACAAAAAATCAAAGGAAAAGAAAAAAAATCTTGAAAGAAGGTGTGTGGAGCACACCTTACCTAAAGAGGAACAAAGATAGAAATTGTATCTGACAGTTGCTCAGAAACCATACAAGCAAGAAGAGAGTAAAATGATTAATTTAGAGTTGAGAGAAAAAGATGCCAACCTAGAATTCTGTACACTGCAAAACTGACTTTCAAAACTGATGGACAAATAAAGACTCAGACAAAAATAAAAACTGAAAGGTCTCTAGCCAAAGGATCTTCTTTGTAAGAAATGTTAAAAGAAGTTCTTTCCCTAAAGAATTACTTGGGTGGCTAGGTTGATTAAGTGTCCAACTCTTAATTTCAGTTCAGGTCATGATCTCATGGTTTGTGGGATCAAACCTTGCATCCTGCTTGGGATTCTCTCTCTCCCTCTACCTCGGTCCCTCCCCATCTTCTCTCTCTCGTTCTCAAAAATAAATAAATAAACATGAGGAAAAAAAGAAGGGAATGATAAAGTTCAGAATCTTGGATCTACAAAAAAGAAAGCAAGTTGTCAAAAGGAATAAATAAAATTAAAATAAAAACTATTTTTTCTTATTCTTAAAGTATCTAACAAATAAGTTTGTTCAAAGTGATGATACCAAGAAATTATTTGATTATGTATGTTTATGTATATATCATATATGTATGGTTATACATAAGTAAATCAATGACAGCAATGATAGAAAAGATGGGAGGGAGGAAATAGAATTATTTTGTTATCATAACTTAATCACATACTTGAGAAGTGGCATACTATTGTATGAAAGTGCACTTACATTGGCTGTAATGTATATTGTTAACTCTAGGGCAAATGCTAAAAAAGGGGAAAAATAAATCTAATCTATGTGCTAAGAAAAGAGAAAAAAATAGGATTATATAAAATGCTCAACTAAAATCACGGCAGTAAAAGAATGGGAGAAAAAATAGAAACAAAGAACAAAGGCCACATATAGATGACAGTACATATATGCTAAATGTGACTCCAAATATATCAAAATCATTCTGAATGTCAAGAGTCTAAATCCACCAATCAAAATGTAGCAATTGTCAGCAAACACCCCTCCCCCCAAAAAATCCAAGTATATGTTGTGTACAAGAAAACCATTTTAAATATAAAAACATATACAGATTAAAAGTATATGGATCAAAATTAAAAGCTTCTGCCCAGCAAACAATCAGCAAAAAAGACAACCTACTGAATGGGAGATGTTTGCAAGTGACAATTCTGATAAAGGGCTAGTATCGAAAATATATAAGGACCTTATACAACTGAACACCAAAAAGACAAATGATCCAATTAAAAAATGAGCAGAATACAGAATGGACATTTGTCCAAAGACATCTGGATGGCCAACAGACACATGAAAAGATGCTCAACATCATTAATTATCAGGGCAATTCAAATCTAAACCACAATGAGATACTACTTTATACCTGACAAAATGGCTAAAATGAAAAACACAGTGACAGGTGTTGGTGAGGGTTGTAGAAACAAAGGAACCATTGTGCACTACTGGGGAGAATGCAAACTCGTGCAGCCACTCTGGAAAACAGTATGAAGTTTCCTCAAAAAATTAAAAATGTAATTACCATACTATCCAGTAATTCCATTACTGTGTATTCACCCAAAGAATAAAAAACACAGAAATTCAAAAAGATACCTCAAAACTACAATGAGCTATCTTCTCACACATGTCAGAATGGCTAAAATGAACAACACAGGAAGCAATAGATGTTGGTGAGGATGAGGAACAATGGGAACCCTCTTACACTGTTGGTGGGAGTACAAACTGGTGCAGCTACTCTAGAAAAGAGTCTAGAAAAGGAAACTCATGGGGATTTTCCTCATGAAGTTTCCTCAAAAATAGAACTACCCTAAGATGCAGCAATCACACTACTAGGTATTTATCAAAGAATACAAAAATACTAAATCAAGTGAGTACATACACCACAATGTTTATAGCAGCATTATCAACAATAGCCAAATTATAGAAAGGGTCCAAATATCCATTGATGAATGGATAAAGAAGTGGTATATATACAAGAAATATTGCTCAGTCATTAAAAAAGAACGAAATCTTGCCATTTGTAATGACATGGATGGAGCTAGAGAGTATTATGCCAAACAAAATAGGTCAGTCAGAGAAAGACAAATACCATATGATTTCATTCATATGTGGAATTTAAGAAACAGGACAGATTAACATAGGGTCAAAAAAAAGAGAGGCAACCCATGAAACAGACTCTTAACTACAGAGAACAAACTGAGAGTTGCTGGAGGAGAGGTGGGCAGGGAGATGGGTTAAATGTGTGATGGGTATTAAGGAGAGCGCTTGTTGTGATAAACTCTGGGTGTTGTATGTAAGTGATGAATCATTAAATTCTACACCTGAAACTATTATTACACTATATGTTAACTAACTGGAATTTAAATAAAATCTTGAAACTACAAAAAAGATATTTGCACCCCTATGTTTATTGCAGCATTATTTACAACCGCCAAGTTATGGAAGCAACCCAAGTGTCCATCAATAGATGAATGAATAAAGAAGTGAGATACACACACACACACACACACACACACACACACACACAAATATATACAAATCTTCCATTTGTAACAACATGGGTGGATCTCGAGGGTATAATGTTAAGTGAAATAAGGCAGTCAGAGAAAAACAAATACCATATGATTCCACTCATATATGGAATTTAAGAAACAAAACAAGCAAACAAATAAATAGAGAAACCAAAAACAAACAAACAGACTCTTGACTGTAGAGAACAAACTGGTGGTTACCAGAGAGGAGTTTAGTGGGGGGGGGGGGGTGAGTAAATTAGGAAAAGGGGAGTAAGAATACATTTATTGTGATGGTCACTGAATAGTGTATAGAGTTGCTGAACACTATATTATATACCTGAAAGTAATACAACACTTTATGTTAATTATGCTGTAATTAAAATTTAAAAGAAAAAATAATCACCAGAAAAACAGTTTTTATCAGTGTAACATTTATACATGGTGCAGAAAAATAAAATAGTACCAATGAGCTTCTAATGAAAAATAGCACTTTCCATTCCTTCATCTCCCTGAGGCAATCTAAGGGTAATATGTTTATTCTTCCTTGATTTATTGAACTCAGACAAGTTTCATTGAAAAAAAAGTAAATGGATGGAGGAAAATATACCATGTTAACACTAATCAAAAGAAAGCAGGAACAGCTATATTAATTTCAGACAGGAAAAACTTCAAATGAAGGGAAGTTATCAAGAATAAAGAAGGCTATTACATAATGAAAAAGGAGTCAGTTCTCCAAGAAGAGATAATAATCCTTAGCATGAATGCACCTAACAACAGAGCATCCCACTACATGAGGCAAAAATGGGTAGAAGCAAAGAGAAATAGATGAATCCACTATTAAAGCTGAAGACCTGAACATCTCACTATCAGAAATGGACAGATCCAATAAGTAGTTTTTCAGTAAGGACATAGTTGCACTCAACAACACCATCAATCAATTGGATATAATTGACATCTACCGACTACATCATTCAAAGCAACAGAATACATATCATTTTTAAAGGTCTTATGGAACATTCAACAAAATAGATTATCACATCCTGGTCCATAAAACACTCCTTAATAAATTTGAAAACACATAAATCATACAATGTCTGAATTCAGACCAAAATGGGATTAAATACAAACCAATAAAAGAAAGATAACTGGAAAAGCCTAAGCTATGTGGAAATTAACAGCATACTTCTACCAAACACATGGATCAAAGAATAAATTTCAAGACAAAATTTATTTTTGTGTGTTTTGAACTAAATGAAAATGAAAACACAGCTTTTCAAAATGTGTGTAATGCAGTTAAAACAGAGCTTAGAGGGATTTTCCCCCCAGATTTACTGAGATGTAATATAACATTGCATAAGTTTGAAGTGTACAATGTAATTATTTGATAAATGATTACTACATTCAGGTCAGTTAATACTTTCATCCCCTCACATAACTACAACTTTATTTTATAGTGATAACACTTAAGATTAGCTTTTTCAGCAACTTCCACATATATAATACAGAAATGTTCTACACTCTGTTTCAAAAATTTGGCTTTTATTATATTGCATATATAAGCGATATCATACAGCACTTTTCTTTCTCTGTCTGACTCATTTCATCTAGCAAAATGACCTCAAGGTCCATTCATGTTGCCACAAATGATAGAAAATATCACATTTCCTTTATCTGATCATCCATCAGTGCACAGCTAGGTTGTTTCTATATTTTGTTTTGTTTTGTTTTTATTTATTTATTTTTTCAACGTTTTATTTATTTTTTTTGGGACAGAGAGAGACAGAGCATGAACGGGGGAGGGGCAGAGAGAGAGGGAGACACAGAATCGGAAACAGGCTCCAGGCTCTGAGCCATCAGCCCAGAGCCCGACGCGGGGCTCGAACTCACGGACCGCGAGATCGTGACCTGGCTGAAGTCGGACGCTTAACCGACTGCGCCACCCAGGCGCCCCTCTATATTTTGTTTTGTGAATAACACTGCAAAAAACATTAAGACGCAGATATCTCTTGAAGATAATGACTTCATTTCTTTTGGATATATACCCAGAAGTGGGATTGCTAGATCATATGAAAGATCGATTGATCTATCTATCTATCTATCCTTTTAATTTCTCTTGAGGGCCCTCTATACTCTTTTCCATAGTTGCTGTACCAATTTATATTTCCATCAACAGTGTACAAGCAGTTCCTTTTCTTCGCATCCTTGCCAACACCTGTTATCTTGCCTCTTTTTGAAAACAGTCATTCTAACAGGTTTGAGGTGATATCTCATTGTGGTTTTGACTTGTACTCCTTGTTACTTAGTGGTGTTTACACTTTATGTACCCATTTTAGTACATATTTTTTATGTACCCATTGGGCATTTGTATGTCTTCTTTGGAATAATGTCTATTTAAATCCTCTGCCCATTAAAAAAATCAGATTATTAGTGTTTTTGCTACTGAGTTGTAGGCATTCTTTATATATTTTGGATATTAACCACTTATATATGGTTTGCTAATATTTTCTCCCATTCCTTAGGTTGACTCTCCATTTTGGTGTGTGTGTGTGTGTGTGTGTGTGTGTGTGTGTGTTGGATTTTTAATTTGTTTTTGTGGGGTTTTGTTGTTGTTGTTGTTGTTTTACTGTGCAGAGCTTTACAATTTGATGTAGTTCCTCTTGATGATTTTTTTTTTCTGCTTTTGCTGTCATTTCCAAAAAATCACTGCCAAGACAATGCCAAGAAGCTTTTTTCCTGTTTTCTTCTATTAATTTCATGGTTTCATTGTTTTTTTTTAATCTAATTTATTGTCAAATTGGCTAACATACAGTGTGTAAAGTGTGCTCTTTGTTGTTGGGATACATTCCCATGGTTCATCACTTACATACAACACCCAGTGTTCATCCCAACAAGTGTCTTCCTCAATGCCCATCACCCATTTTCCCCTCTCCCCCACCCTCCCATCCACCCTCAGTTTGTTCTCTGTATTTCAGAATCTCTTGTGGTTTGCTTCCCTCCCTCTCTGTTTGTAACTATCTTTCCCCCCTTCCCTTCTCCCATGGTCTTCTGTTAAGTTTCTCAAGATCCACATATGAGTGAAAATATATGATATCTATCCTTCTCTGACTTATTCCACTCAGCATAGTACCCTCCAGTTCCATCCACGTTGCTGCAAATGGAATGATTTCATTCTTTCTCATTGCCAAGTAGTAGTCCATTGTATATATAAATCACATCTTTTTTATCCATTTGTCAGTTGATGGACATTTAGGCTCTTTTCATAATTTGGCTATTGTTGAAAGCTCTATTAGACCACTTTCTTATACCATACACAAAAATAAACTCCAAATTGGTGAAAGACCTAACTGGTTTCATGTCTTAAAGTTTTTCTAAAATCAGCTGTGAGGTAATTTTTGTGAGTGGTGTAAGATAGGGGCCCAATTTAATTCTTTTGCATGTGAATATCCAGTTTTCCTGGCACCGTTTCTTGGAGAGACAATCCTTTCCCCATTGAGTATTCCTGGCTCTCTTATCAAATATTAAATGACTGTCTATGCACAGGTGTATTTTTGACCTCTTTCTTTTCTTTTTTTCTGATTTTTATTCTCCATTCTATTAATGTGGTGTATCAAGTTTATTGATGTGCATATGTTGATCCAACCTTGGATTTCAGAGATAAATCCCACGTGATCATGATGTATGGTCTTTTTAATGTGCTGCTGATTTTGATTTGCTAGTATTTTGTTTGGAATTTTTGCATCTATACGTATTTGTATTCATTAGGGATATTGGCCTATAGTTGTCTTGTCATGTATTTATTTGTCTTTGGTTTCTGGGTAATATTTCCTCATAAAATGAATTGAAGAGTATTATAGAGGGTTATTCATACCATTGGATGCATATATTTGAGAAGAAGAAATATCTAAAATCAATAGCCTACATTTCGACCTTAGGAATCTAGATCCTCAGAACTTACTTATCTTTTTTTTTTTTAATTTTTTTTTTTCAACGTTTATTTATTTTTGGGACAGAGAGAGACAGAGCATGAACGGGGGAGGGGCAGAGAGAGAGGGAGACACAGAATCGGAAACAGGCTCCAGGCTCTGAGCCATCAGCCCAGAGCCCGACGCGGGGCTCGAACTCACGGACCGCGAGATCGTGACCTGGCTGAAGTCGGACGCTTAACCGACTGCGCCACCCAGGCGCCCCAGAACTTACTTATCTTATAACTAGAAGTTTTCACCATTTGACATAAAAAGAACAAATTAAATGCAAATTAAGCTCTGTCCCAAAAATAAATAAACGTTGAAAAAAAAAATTTTAAAAAAAAGGGGCGCCTGGGTGGCGCAGTCGGTTAAGCGTCCGACTTCAGCCAGGTCACGATCTCGCAGTCCGTGAGTTCGAGCCCCGCGTCAGGCTCTGGGCTGATGGCTCAGAGCCTGGAGCCTGTTTCCGATTCTGTGTCTCCTTCTCTCTCTGCCCCTCCCCCGTTCATGCTCTGTCTCTCTCTGTCCCAAAAATAAATAAACGTTGAAAAAAAAATTTAAATGCAAATTAAGGAGAAGAAAAGGGATAATAATAAAAAAAATAAAGCAGCAATCAAAGAAACTGGAAAAAGGAAATCAATAGAAAAAATCAATACAACTAAAAGCCGGTTCTTTGAAATGATCAAATAAAATCAATAAGCCTCCATCCAGATTTAGGGAAAGAGAAAGAGAGAGAAAGAGAGAAAGGGAATGAAAGAGAGGGGGGGGGGTGCAGAGAGAAGAGAGAAGAGAGGACACAAATTAATGCTATCAGAAAGGAGAAAGAAGAAATTTCTACAAACCCCATGGTAATAAAGTAATACTATGAACAAATTTGGCTGACCAAATTGAAAGTCACAATCTCAAAAGATTCACACAACTACAAATAGGCAATACCTAACAAACTGAATTAGTAATTTAAAACATTTCAAGACAGGAAGCATGAGGCCAGGTAGGTTCACTGGTGAATTATACCAAAATTTTAAGGAGGAAACTATAGCACTCCTAAACAGTCTTTCAAAGCTTATAAGCAGAAACTTTTAACTCTGTGAGGCCAGCATTACCCTAAATACCAAAACCAGACAAAGACATTTCAAGGAAAGAAAGCTACAAATCAGTATCTCTCATGCATATATGTAAAAATCTTCAACAAAATCTTTGCAAATCAAATTCCACAATGTATAAAAATAATTGTACATGGTAAATAAGTCACATTTATTTCAGGTATGTAAGATTGGTATAATTGAAAATTAATGTTATCTATCACATCAATGGGCTAAAGAAGAAAAATCACATGCTAATATCAATTAATGCGAAAAAAGTTCTTGACAAAATCCAATACCCATTCATGATAAACTCTCAGGAAACTACTAAAAGAGGAGAACTTTCTCAATTTAGAATATCTACAAAAAAAAATCTACCATTAATGTCATACTTAATGGTGAGAAGCTTGAAGCTTTCCCACTAAGATCAAGAATAAGGCAAAATGACCCCTCTTGCCACTGCTTTTAAATGTCATACTGAAATTCGTAATAATGCAATAACACAGGAAAGGAAGTAAAGGTGTACAGTCTGGGGAGTAAAAAAAAAAATAAACTGTCTTTGTTCAAAGATGACATGATCATCTATATAGAAAATCTGAAAGAATCTACAGAAAATGTGGAACTAATGAGCCCTTTTAGGAAGGTTGCAGGATACATGGATTATAATCACTTACCTACATAATAGCAATGAACAAGTAGAGTTTGAAATTAAAATCACAATATAAGTTACATTTGTACCCCCAAAATGAAACACTTAAAACAACTACAAACTCTGATAAACAAATCAAAGAAAAACTAACTAAATAAAGAGATATTCTGTTCATGGATAGGAAGACTCAATATTATCAGTATGTCAGTTCTCCCCAGCATGATCCATAGGTTCAGTGCAATACCAATTAAATTCCAGGAAGTTATTTTGTGAATATTAACAAACTGATTCAAAGCTTATATGAAGAGGCAAAAGACCCAGAGTAGACAGCACATTATTGAAGAACAGGATCGACATTACTTGATGCCAAGACTTATTATTAAGCTTAAGTAATAAGGACATGTGGTATCAATAAAGGAAAGACAAATCAATGGAAGAGACTAAAGAGCTCAGGAAGGGACCCACATAAATATAATCATATATTTGACAAAGGAACAAAGACAATACAGTGGAAAAAAAAGATGTGTGTTTTTGTTTGATTTGTTTTGTTTTGTTAACAAATGGAGCTGGAACAATTAAATATCCACATGCAAGAATAAAAATGAATCTGGACACAGACCTTCCACCCTTCACAAAAATTAATTAACAATGGATTATGGCTTATAAATATAAATGTAAGATGTAAAGCTATGAAACCCTTAGAAGATAACAGAGGACAAAATCCAGATGATCCTGGGTAGAGCAATGACCTTTTGTTACAACCCCAAAGCCATGATCCATGAAAGAAATAATTTAAGAGGCTAAATTTCATTCAAATTAAAAACTTCAGTTCTGCAAAAAGATGATATCAAGAGAATGAGAAGAGAAGCCATAGACTGGAAGAGAATATTTACAGAGAGCACATCTCATGGAGAACTGTTATCTAAAATACACAAAGAATTATTCCAAAAGTTAATAATAAGAGAACAAATAACCTGACTAAAAAATGGGCCAAATATTGTAACAGCCACCTCACCAAAGAAGATATGCACATGGCAAATAAGCATATGAAAAGATGCTCATATCGTATGTCATCAGAGAAATGCAAAATTAAACAACAACAAGATACCACTCCACTCCTAGTAGGAAGGCCAAAATCCAGAACCCTGACAACAACAAATGTCTGCCAAGATGTGGAGCAACAGGAACTCTCATTCACTATTGGAGGGAATGCTAAATGGTGCAGCCACTCTGGAAATCCGTTTGTCATTTTCTTATAGATTTAAACATGTTTTTGCCATACAGTCCAGCAACTGTGCTCATTGGCATCTACTCAAAGGAGTTGAAAACTTGAGCCCACAAAAACCCTGTGCACAAATGTTTATAGCAGCTTTATTTCCAATTGCCAAAACTTGAAAGCAGCCAAGATATCTTTCAGTAGATTAATGGATAAATACACTGTGGTACATCCAGACCACGGAATATTATTTGGTGCTCTAAAGAAATGAGCTATCAAGCCATAAACAGATAAGGAGAAATTTTAAATGCATATTAGTAAGTAAGAGAAGCAAATCTGAAAAGTCTACATAGAGTATGGATCCAACTTCCTGACACTCTGGAAAAGGCAAAATTATGGAGACAGAAAAAAAGATTAATGGCTGCCAGGGATTGGTGGGGGAAAGAATAGGGGTTTTAAGGACAACAAAATTACTATATATGATACTACAATGGTGAATACCCTTTATTATGCATTTATTAAAATCTATAAAGTGTAGTACACTGAGGGTGAATTGTAAAGTAAATTCATGGATTCTGGGTGATAGTGATATGTCACTGAAGGGTTCATAGACTGCAACAAATGTACCTCTCTGGTGCAGGGTATTGATAGTGGAGGAAGCTGTCCATGGGTGGTATTAGGCAGTCTCTGTACTATCAGCTCAATTTTACCATGAAGCTAAAACTGCTCTCAAATAGTCATAAGAAAATAACAGCAGAAGAGTATATACCCATAGTACTTTAATCTCCAATCCGTAAACTCTTCAACTCCCCATTGATGCTGTCAGTAAGAATTTATTTTTAACCTAATAGAATCAAGGACACTAAGTTGAACACAACCCAATCTTTTTTTTTTTTTAACGTTTATTTATTTTTCAGAGAGAGAGAGACAGAGAGCGAACAGGGAAGAGGCAGAGAGAGAAGGAGACATAGAATCCAAAGCAGGCTCCAGGCTCTGAGCTGTCAGCACAGAGCCTGACGCGGGGCTCAAACTCATGTACTGAGAGACCATGACGTGAGCTGAAGTCTGGCGCTTAACCAACTGAGCCACCCAGGCGCCCAAAAACCCAATCATTTAACAAGGGTCAGTAACAAAACACTCTTTAAGTGACTAACTTATCGATGATTTATTTTGTTGTATTAAGTTTATATAAATTATGTCCTTTATCCATTTCATTTTTCAGTGTCACATTAACTCTGTCATCATTATGAGTTCTAAATGGGTCTCATGCAGCTGTTTGTTAAGTAATTTAAAATTTGAATAAAAATAAAAACTTCCTTTGGTATTTACTGTAATGAGTAGAGAAAACACAGATAACCCTCTGGAATAATGACATTTCAGGATAACTAATGTCAGGTTTAATAATCATGGACAGTGTAAGCATTTTATTGAAATAAAATTTTAGCAAAAACCTATTATTTATAATTGGTGTAAACAGAGATAAAGGTTCGTTTATGGGTCAAAAACAAGTGCTGGTATAAACTAAGGCAGATATTAAGCTCCCTGAGGTCAGAGATGAGAGCTTCATAAGTCCAAGATTCTGCCTGAAGTTAACTGATGGTGTTGCAAGTAACACAGGAGACTCCCAAAGGTTGATAGATAGGTGGAGGATGCATTATTTTTTGTGCTGTGTCATAAACTTTGTCCTCACCTGTTTGAACATTTTCTGAGATTTGTCCAGTATTTATGATATAATTTTATATATTTCAAAATGTCCTCAATATGTTTTGTGTGAAAATATGCTTAGGGCTCAGAATTTTAGAAATTCTTTTGAGCATCTGATTGTTTAAATGTATTTAAGCAGCTCTTGTCAGGAATAATTTTGTCTCCATTAGAAACAATATGGTGTAAACCACAATGAAAAGATGGAAGGAGAGAATGCTCAATTCGGGACTTACAGGCAAGAATTTTAGCTCAAACTTGAAACTTATTAGATGAGGAAGGAACTTAGGACAAGATTCGACTTCCATGATTCTCAATCTGCATCTCTCCCATTCTACACTGGTAGGAATATTTTGAGGATTTGAAGAGGTAGCAGATATGAAAGACTGAGACAAGAGATCCACACTGTGGGTCCACTATCAGTTTACAATCTCTCCTCCTTCTCTTCCTCCATTCTATGTTTCTTAAGAAATTTCTATGCACAATAAAGTAAAATGCAATATAAGAGGGAGTTCACCTTCTACCAAAAGTAAAAAAGCATAGAAATAGATGTAAACAACAGAATTCATATATTTGTTTCACTTAAACATATAAAATGTCATTTTAATTGTGCTTTCATTAATGGGAGATATTTTTTATGTAAAATCTAATGTTTCAGGAATGAGATACATCTACAAACAAAATGCATTTTAAATAAAAAAAAATATTTTTAAGGTCTTCAGATAACACTGCATTTCTCCAAACCTATTTTTTTCCCCACTTAAATTAAAAATCTCTAGAGAGTTCATTATGCCACCACTGCCTTAGGTCCTTATCAACTTTATACCCTGTACTAACCAAATGTAAGAAATTATTATATCTATGACAAGAAAATCTGAAAGTATTAAAATGTTAACAAAAGTCTTCCTTCCTATCTCTCCTGAGCTTACTAAGTACTTTTTTTAATTGAAAGAGAAATGGTATATTACGAAAACTACATACTAAATAACCATTCTACAAAAACAATAGTGAAAAGATACATGCTCTTTCTGTATGTAGTTAGTTACAAAGTTGCAGGTAGACACAGAACCTAAAATTTGGATTGTATCCCCTTTTGATTTTAAATTACCTTTAACCTTAGGTGATGCTGTGAGAAATTGAAACTATAGACTTTTGATTTACATTTAATTCGTGAATGTGTGATTGAGGGTAGTCATAGTTTTCAGAGACAGTGTAAGACCGAAGTGACTTTATCTCAGTTAAATGAATACTCCTACTACCCATTTTTTTAAGTCTTCAATTGACCTTTGTCATATTTTGAGATCCTAACAATGTAGCCCAAATTCAGTTTCTGCAATTGAAAACCAAGAAAACTCAGGAGAAAGTTTTAGGTGAATTATTCTGGTGATAGTATTTATAGCTCATCTCAATTTTAAATATTTGAATAATTTCTATGACTGAAGAAGAGCAATCAGTGCAAGTGATATAAATAACCATTAGGGGGACATTTTTGATTGACAGCTATTCCCCAAAATGTTCAAAGTTAAAGGCAGTTATTATCAACAAGATTACTGAATGTAATAACTTTAAGGATGTAGTGTAGTCTAAACTCAATGCATTTAGACACACACAAGAATGATTTTTATAAAATTTGCCATTTAAATTCTCATGAGGTAGAAAAATAAAAATAGGGATAAAATCATATTTGATTTATTTTTTTTAATTTTTTTTTCAACGTTTATTTATTTTTGGGACAGAGAGAGACAGAGCATGAACGGGGGAGGGGCACAGAGAGAGGGAGACACAGAATCTGAAGCAGCCTCCAGGTTCTCAGCCATCAGCCCAGAGCCTGTCGCAGGGCTCAAACTCCCGGACCGCGAGATCGTGACCTGGCTGAAGTCGGACGCTCAACCGACTGCGCCACCCAGGCGCCCCATATTTGATTTATATTTATATAAATTGAAGGGTGAGTAAAAGTAAACAAGGGAAGACACTTGAGCCATTTCTTTCCCAATACATTTTTTTGTGGTATAACTAAGTTTTGGGAATCTAACTACATTTTGTCCTCTCCAGACAAGTCCCGCAAAACAGTATATACAATGAAAAAACAAGGAAAGAAAATAAAAAATCACTGTATTTCTAGTATTTTTGTTTTGTTCCTCCCCTCCCTCCTCTTTTTTTGCTGTGTGTTGTGTGTGTGTGTGTGTGCGCGCGCGCGTGTGTGTCTGCCTTAGGTCCTTATCAACTTTATACCCTATACTAAACAAACTTAAGGAAAGGAAAACACACACAGTGTGTGTTTTCCTTTTGGCTAGAACAGTTTAGCTTAGTTAGGTAGCCACAACTACTGTCACAGGATTCTACCGTTGTAACAACATGAAAGGTATCAGAGGAATGCTATGGAGAGCTACTGAAGGACTTTTGAATAACATAACTGCTTAGCCAGAAGAACTCAATTAGTTCCTGTTTTTATGTCCTTTGATAAACAGTTATTTCTAAAACACATATTACCTATAAGCTCTTGGACTGGACACTGTTTAAGTAACTGGTAATACTATAAAAGTCTGTGCCATGAGAAATTAGTATCTAATTTGGGGAAGGGAACAATTAAATAAAGTTTTATAATTCATATTGGTAGATAGCTGATCAAAGTAACTTTATATTAGAAGAAAATTTTATTTGAATAAACAAGTGGCATTAAGATAAATAATTTCCCTATGCTTTAATCATGTTTAGATAAAACAAGGCCAGTACTTCAAAAGGTATGAACAGACTGTGAAGTAGCAAAAAATGACTACATCTCCATACATCGTTACCTTTATCTGTATCCAAAGGTCACCATTAATAATTAATTTATCATAAAGCTCAGTGTATTCTGAAAGGCCCACCATCTTTGGAGTATGTTCTAGTGTTATACACTTCATTCAGAAGAAAAAGAGCACACTGTTTTAGGATATGCACATACAAATTTCATGGACACACATCACAAATACTTGTATAGCAATTCAAGAATCGCTGGGTTGTCAATACAACAATCCTAATGTAAGCTATCCTGTACAAAACAATTGTAGCCCTGATGGGAACTTCAGTGTGTAAGCATATTTTTCAAGCTCAGTCAATGTAACCTTTAAAATACGTAAATTCATGACTCCTAACATTTTAGAAGTTTGGTGATTTACAAGTAATGCAATATTTAAGGGTTCTGAAGAAAGTTTGTAGCAAATTTTCATAACCCAAATCCTGTAATAGCATTAGCAGGTAAGGCTGAAGGTCACTTAACGTAAATTAATGTTGCTTGTTTTCAAGGGTTATCAGACAGTTATGTAAGTGCAGATAAATTAAGTTAAACATTCAGACTTATGACCAAGAAAAAACCAAAAAACAAAAAAACACTGCTACTTTACCATCATCGCCAAGTTTGATTTTTATAAAAATGTGGGAACATTGTTTGATCAATTATGATTTGTTTCATGTATTGGTGTTTTCTTCTATTTCTGAGGCTCCCTATTATATGTTCTGTCTATATAGCTAGCTAGCATCTATTCATCCATCCTATCTATACTATTGGGTCTTCTCACTTTCCCAATTTTAAATGCTTCTCACACTTTTTCATCTTTTGCTATAATGTTGTTAATGGTACCTATAGAATCTTTTTAAAGTATTTTAGATTAATTTCTGTTAATATTTTCTATGCTTTATTCCAGTATTTTTGTACTTTAATACATTCATGAGCAAAATGGATGAGAAATCTCATTTATTGATCAAATATGCACTCATATTCAACTGTCAATCTTTTTTTTTAATTTTTTTTTCAATGTTTTTATCTATTTTTGAGACAGGGAAAGACAGAGCATGAACAGGGGAGGGTCAGAGAGAGGGAGACACAGAATCGAAGCAGGCTCCAGGCTCCGAGCTGTCAGCACAGAGCCCGACGCGGGGCTCCAACTCACACACCGTGAGATCATGACCTGAGCCGAAGTCAGACGCTCAACCGACTGAGCCACCCAGGCGCCCCTCAACTGTCAATCTTTTAATGTAATTCACTTTATACTTAAGACTAATCTTCATAAGACTGATTAACCACAGTTAATCTTCCACAGAAAAGTTTTCAGTAGGGACCATGCGTAGTATAATTCGTTCATTTTACCAGTGAGGACATCTAAGTCCAGAAAGGGTAATGCCTTGTCAAGGTATCAAGACTCACCCAGTCCCTGCGTACCAATATCCGTTCAAGTTTATTTTTCTTTGCCTTTTCCCCCCATTAACCCACTGGTTTCACCAAACTCCACCTGAAAGTTGTCCCAGTGTCTACTCTAGTAAAATAAATAAGGTCATGTGGCTGTTAGAGACAAGTAATATTCATCAAACCGGTTTCTTTTCCTTCTATGCATACACCAAGTTCATTTCCCAGTCTTCCTTTAAATGAGGTACAGCTTTACCCTTTGATGAGTCACCCTTTAAATGAGTCACAGCGAAGTGACTGAGTCTGGTTAATGTGATATAGCAGGGTAGTGTGTGCCACTTTCAGTTTGGCTCATTAGAACCTCCCCCGAGTGAGCCTCATTCTTTCTCCATTCATTGGAGAGACCTCACAAAACCTGATATAGATCAGGATTCTAAGATTTCCGGAAGAAGCCTGGGTCTCTGAATTACAACATGAAGCAGATCCCATCCAAACCTGGAAAACACATCTTAGACTACAAGAAGTATAAGAAATAACATTTGGGGGCGCCTGGGTGGCTCAGTCAGTTAAACATCCAATTTCAGCTCAGGTCATGATCTTGCAGTCCACGAGTTTGAGCTCTGCGGCTGGCTCCGTGCTGACAACTCAGAGCCTGGAGCCTGCTTTGGATTCTGTGTCTTCCTTGCTCTCTGCCCCTCCCCCACTCATGCTCTGTCTCTCTCAAAAATATTTAAGTATTAAAAAAATTTAATGCAGGGTGCCTGGGTTGCTCAGTCGGTTAAGTGTCTGACTTTGGCTCTGGTCATGATCTTACACTTTGTAGGTTCGAACCCCATGTTGGGCTCTGTGCTGACAGCTCAGAGCCTGGAGGCTGCTTTGAATGCTGTGTCTCCTTGTCTGCCTCTCTGCCTCTCACACTCTTTCTCTCTCTCTCTCTCTCAAAAACAAATAAACATTAAAAAAATTTTAAAAAATAATACATCTGTTTGATGGATAATGGATGACAGAAATGTAATATTATATTTAATATATACTTGAATTTTAGTAATTAATTTTTATGCTTTATGCAGACAAATTAAGAACTAGTCATGATTTGATTCTGTCATTGCTTCATTGTATGACTCTAGCCAAACAATGATGCACAAAAATATCTAGTTAGTTCCACTAATTCTTTTTGACTTGACATGCTCAGTAGCTTTACTATCTCTTTGTTTTGTCTATACAAAAAGAATGATTCAAATAGAATACTAAATATATATACACATCTCACCATATATTTATTTAGTTTTCTATATATTTCAACTACTGTATCCTTTATTTAAAAACACAATAGGAGGAAAGAATTTTGTAAGCCACAACCACTGTGAAATAATTATTAACTTTCTAACTTTAAATGAGTTGATTCATATTTCCTTTATAAAATAAATAACTCAGGATTTTTTTAAGTCATCTATGTGTACAGCATATCATATTGTTTTAATCTTTCACAAAACATTTCATGAAGAGAATTGTTCCTCAGTTACAACAGATATCCTTATTTGGATTTCTGATATTAGTTTTAGTAGCAATTAAGAATTTATTTACAGATATTATTACAAAATGTGTGACTTTTTATAGTTTTTTTAAAAGTTTATTTACTTATTTTGAGAGAAAGAGACATAGTGTGTGAACATGGGAGGGTCAGAGACAGAAGGAGAGAGAGAGAAGCCCAAGCAGGCTCCACGCTGTCAGTGCGAGGCCTGATGGGGGCTTGAACACACGAACAATGAGATCATGACCAGAGCTGAAATCAAGAGTCAGACGTTCAACCATCTGAGCCACCCAGGTATCCCTAAAATGTGTAAGTGACTTTTTATGTTTACAACTAAGAAAAATGAGAAAGTATTTAATTTTTTTTCATCCACAATTAGATAGCAATCAAATTATCCTAGATTTGGAAAGCTTGGAAAAGCAATTTAAGGCCATTCATCACAGAGAGAAGGTCTGAATACTCTTCTTTAACATTTGGTTTTGCTGAAAGGCAGAAGATTCTATCTTATTATAATACAATGGAGTTGTGGATATGATTTGGGGAAATCCCGGTTATGGTAATTCATGTTTATCCTTGAGCATCCTGGGGAAGCATGAAATAATGTGTTTTAAGAGCATTCTGATCACTTCTTGGAAATGTAAGTAAATTCACTTACAGGTAAATAAGTTGTTTCTGTTCTTGTTTCTGATGTGTGTGGTTGTAGTCCTGGCAGTTGAAAATTACGATAGAAACTTGGGAGTTAAATGGCCTAAGAATATATGCCATCTTCTAACAGAAGTTTTCTCTAATAGACTTTCCATGAATAATATTGCCTGTATCCTAAAGACATTATTTTTTTTTAATAAAAGGAAATTAAAAAAAAACTTTGGGGGTGCCTTGAGCCTCTGACTTAGGCTCAGGTCACGATCTCACGGTTCAAAGGTTTGAACCTCATGTCCAGCTCTGTTCTGACAGCTCAGAGCCTGCAGCCTGCTTCAGATTCTGTGCCTATCTCTCTCTTTGCCCCTACCCTGCTCATGCTCGCTCTCTCTCTCTCTCTCAAAAATAAGTAAACATTAAAAAATATTAAAAAAAACTTTAGTTGTTTACTTCTAGTAAACAAATATATGTGGTTTATAATCTGATCTCATAATTCTGAAAAACATTACTAGGTGATAAAGTCAGTGCCAATAACACAGACATTGAAGGGGATATTCCAGCTGTCTGATATTGTTGTGAATCATGTAAGACTTACAAAGTAATACATCTCTATTTTTATCCCTCTTTATTCTCTGTGTCAGGAAACGGAGATGAATCTATCTATATAACATATTTACAATCAGTTCCAATAAACTCTGTTAAGGTATAAAACTAAGGAAGTTCACATGCCACAATTTACCTGATTGGCACTTAATGGATGCACTTTATTAAACTATGGGTTGATGGTATACTGAAGTTTTGCTGTAAGCTGATGTCAAATATCACAAATTCAAGCTTGAATGAAATATTATTCTATATTAATTAATAATGTGAAACAAATCACCTTAAGAATAATACATTCTCTTATTTCCAGGATTATTTTGCATCAAGTGAGGAAAAATATGTGCAAAAGCTTTGGAACCAGTAACATGATTTATAAAAATCAGGTATTCAAAACCACAGAAAGCCTCATGTTAGAAGAAACCTGTGTCCCTCTGTCTTTTTCTATCTGTCTCTTTCTTTTTTGAACAATAAAATTATATGCTATGATTTTAACTGCAAAGCAACTACTAACAAAGTAGGGCCACGGATCATGCTGAATTGATAGATAAATTAGCTAGTGCTGCCTGACCTTCCTCCCCTACAATCTGACATTCTTGTCAGTCTAAAATACTAGGGTTTCCTAATTACTTTAATCAATTTTATTTTTCTTTTAATGTTTACATTTTGAGATAGAGAAAGAGCACAAGCAAGGGAAGGCCAGAGACGGAGACACAGAATGTGAAGCAGGCTCTAGGCTCTGAGCTGTCAGCACAGAGCCTGACACGGGGCCCAAACCCACCAATTGTGAGATCATGACCTGAGCCAAAGTGGGATGTTCAACTGACGAGTCACCCACATGCCCCTCAATTTGATTTTTTATCTTCATTCACTAGGATTCTATCAGTATTGTATGCTTAATTGTCAATTCTCCCTTCGCATTATACTTTTATTAGTCCAGTTTTCGAAAAAAAAACAGGGACAAAAGTTCATAAGTTTACCATTTTGTTAATATTCTCAGTTCATATTTGTTACTATAGAACACCACCAGAGTTTCTTCTTTGCCACAGAGATTTTAATGCTAGCTCTCTGTAACTATATAGACCTGTAGAAGTCTATAGGTTTAAATGTATATTGAATATATCTATGCAGCTTTTCAAATTTGAAGATTTAACCCCAAATCACCTTCCAGTATTTAATATAAATTCTCAATAAATCACATCACATTATAAGTTTATTTTACTAACTTTTACACGTGTGAAATGCCATTAGTTATCTATAGAAAATTGAAATACTTTGAATATCAACATTTCTAGGCCTAATATTCTATTAATTTAAATAAACAGCTGAAGAAGAATATAGCAAGTAGAAATTCTTCAGGTTTTCTTTTGAAAAATATGCCAAGTATTGGACAATATTTTATAGCGATATTTCATGCTTTACTTAAATTTTAATTAGAGGTATTACTCAAATCTTTAAGTACATATTATAAAAAATATTTGCCACAATGTTGTATTCTTATGATGCAAATATTCATATCTGCCTCTTGCAATAAACAAAGAAAAACTATTTTTTTGCATGAGTCAAGTCTGTGTTTTCCTACCATAGCTAAAATTTCTGTTTTAACACTTAGTCATACAGTAAAAAAGATGGATATAGTCCCTACACAGCCATTTACCATCTGGTTAAACAAATACACTTAAAGGTACTTCTGCAATTGTGATCAAGTGACAGAAGATCTAAGAGCAGACAGAGCTTGGACTCTGAAATGATGATTGTACAGCTGTAGTTGGCATCATTAGAGACCAATAAAATCTTTATGTTCCGTTTGGCTGGCAAGGACCTTTATCAAAGAGAAGCTCAAATGGCTAAATAACAAAGAAATGATCCATTTAGCAGTTGTTTTAAATTTAAGACAGATAATGAAACTTCTAAGTCATAATTAGCTTTTAACACTGGAAAGATTGTTTTCAAGTTCTATATTCCATTCTGATATTTTAAACTTGTCATCTAACCATAATTCTTTGATTATGGTTTTGCTTCATTTTTCTAATGCCATCAATGTGAGCTAAAGCCATCACATAATCCTTAACAGTTAAGCCTCTGAAATTATCAGAATGCTTTCATACTATTTTCAATTAAATACTACAATAGAGGGGAAAAAAACACCAAATATCTTTTCCCTAGTAAAAAATATATAGCAGATATACACTTTTGTTTTCTTATTAGGTAATTCAAAACTGTTTCTGAACATTGGATATTTATTGGCTTCTCTGTTAACAGGATAATTCCTGGGAAGCTATGTAAGGTGTATTAAAACAGAACAAACGTGGGGCGCCTGGGTGGCGCAGTTGGTTGAGCATCCGACTTCAGCCAGGTCACGATCTCACGGTCCGTGAGTTCGAGTCCCGCGTCAGGCTCTGGGCTGATGGCTCAGAGCCTGGAGCCTGTTTCCGATTCTGTGTCTCCTTCTCTCTCTGCCCCTCCCCCGTTCATGCTCTGTTTCTCTCTGTCCCAAAAATAAATAAACGTTGAAAAAAAAAAAAAAACAGAACAAACGAGCACAGCATACTTCTACTGATTTACAATATCAGCAGTAATCTCTTAGAAATCACACTTTAGATTTTTCAGTGCTTTAAATTGACATCAGCATTTTTTATTAATTGGTATTTTTTGTCTTTTTCTAAAGATTCGATAATCTCGGTGCCTAAATATTTTAACGATGTTCCATACTGGAAGATAAACCAACTTTTTACTTCTGCAAACTTAATATTAGTCAAGCTTTCCTAGGGAATTCCTGCAGAGCTTAAATTGTATCTATTGTAGAAAAACAGGTATGTTTTTTCCATAGGCTATACTATAAACTTATTGGAGTCAGAGGCTAGTTTTAGAATTTTACATGAAGAGGCTTTAACCATTGCTCTAACTCAATATTATGTCCACAGATGTGGAAAGTTAAGTCTGAGATGAATGTTTGGATAAAGTTACACGGTAAGAGGTAGAGCATAGATTAATCTCAAGCCTCCCTGCGTCCCAAGTTCCAGTTTCTCTCCATTTCACTATAAAACTATTAGTCTAAGCTTTAGTGAAATCAGGATTTTTCTTAGTTCATGCTCACATCATTACTAGACTACCATCACTTTATATTTTAGTGTGGTATTTGAACAACTCAATTAAAAAAAAAAAAGAAAAAAACTCTCTTGGTCATTTCCATATGCCTGCCTGTGGACAAAGATACATATGCTTTTTCAAAACATATTTGCATAGACACACATGCAGACACACATAAATTTACGTGGTGCATATTTATACTATATCCTATGTGGGAAAGGAAGCTTCTATAAGATAGGAAATTATTTTCTTCAAGAATGTGCACATGATTGAGTAAAGCTCTCCTGGCTATATCAGTACTTGCCAAAAGTAAATCAATGCTTAGAGAAATCAATCATAATGATAGCTTGCATGTACACGGTACTTACTATGTGACAAGCACTGTTATTTGTGAGTTACATTCTTACAGAGTCTTCAACCAGGACAACAACTCGTGTGGGTTATGTATTGTAATTATCTCCATTTTGCAGTTAAGAAAATTCAGACTTGAATGTTTGGTTAACTTGCCCAAGATCTCACAACTAACAAGTAGCAGAAGCACACCCATCAGGTGTAATCTGACTCCAGTGTTCTTTATTTTAACCACTTAGCTGCACTAAATTCCATTATTACATTTAAATATTGTGTTAGAAATGTCCTTTCTTCTGCATGAATAAGAAAAAAACAAATCCATTGTTACAGTTCTTTCTACCTTTCAAAGATATATTGTTTAAAAAACTATTATGTGTCATGTTCTTTTATTTGGAACCAGCTTTTAAGTGATATATAGGATTCACATTTAATTGAGGAGCTCAATTACGTTGCAAGGCTTTCCATACTGTTAGGAAGTAGCAGGGACAAAAATTGAACCCAGTCTTCCGATTTTCATTCCAGAGCTATTTTAAGTAGAGAAATATGAAGCTGAATTCACACAGTTTTTTTTTAATGTGCCTGAGACTCCATCCACAGCAATTGTAACTGTGATGCTATATATGATATATCAGAGCAGAAATATAGCAAGAAGCAAAAAAATAATAAAGTTATTTATTTTCACTTACTTTAGAGTGCACTTAACATTATGCTGGCCATTGTGATAAAGGGGCTTATACATTGTGCTCTTTAATCCTCACTACAGACTATTTATTAGGATTATTTTTACATGCCATAATATTTTTTGCATGTCTTAATCACTGACCAGAGGACCACTGGCTTCTAATGGTGGAATACAGAATGAGTATTCTGCAATGCAGAGTTCGCATTTTCTGGTGAGCAACAAACAATACAGAGGAGCATATATGCTGCTTTCCTTCCTGTATTATTTTCCCTTAGATATCTGACCATATTGCATTTTATCACTGACACAGAACAGCCACCTGAATCACAAAAGAGTAGTATTTTCCTCCTTCACCTATATGGCCATGGAAATATACAGTTAATACATAAGAACAGTATGTGTCTAGATAATTAATCCTTAAGTATCAGTTTAGCCTTAATATGTTTGATTTGTTGTCATGACATCTGAATTCCATAATAATGTTACACTTTGAAAAATTCTACCAATAAATATATAGGCATCTTTTGACATCTCCATTGTTTTGCTACTTAAACTATTTCATTCCTTAATTATGGTGAAAATGATAGATTACAAATTAGACTGAAATATACAAACTTACGTTTTAGGTAAAAAAATGGTAAATATTAGCAATTTTGTATGCTTTGAACTGATAATACTATCTTATTTCCTAAAATACACATGCTAACCTTGGTTATAATGTAATGCTTTCCTAACGGACTTCCACCAACATATCAACACTTTTTGAAAATTTAATTTAAATGCTAGAGGGATAACTCCCATGCCCCCACACATGCACCCAAATAAGTATTAAAGCAGCTTATTTCAACTGTGAAAAGCTCATATCTTTGATTTTCTTTTACACCATATTAAGAATTGGTTTTCATTTCTCAATAAATATTAATATCATATACAATGGAATTTGCATCTAATAATGCTTGCAGCTACATAAGCTGATAAAACATGAAAATTTTAATATCTGTAACCTGAAAAAATATTAATTTTTTTTCTAATTAGGTAATTGGGCATTTACATAATTCCTTAAGAAGAATTTTTATAATTTTTTTAAATGATCATGTTTGCATTTACTTAAGACCTTTTGAATTATAGAGATTTTATTGTGTATATTTATATTATACATTTTTAATTCCAATATGAAAGCATCAGTAAATCGTACACTCTGTGAAATGTATTAAATTTTTTTCCCTTAGATGTTAAAGATTCCGTTGACATATATAAATACAAATCTTTTCAAAATAGTGATATATCTTTAAAATAACGAAAACACGGGTGCCTCAGTTAGTTAAGTGTCTGACCCTTGATCCCGGCTCAGGTCATGATCTCACGGTTCGTGAGTTTGAGCTCCATATCAGGCTCTGTGCTGACAGCATGGAACCTGCCTGAGATTATTTCTCCCTCTTTCTCTGCCCCTCCGCTCTTGTGCTCTCACTTTCTCTCTCTCTCTCAAAAATAGACAAATAAACATTTTTTAAGTAAGGAAAACATCTAACATTGGAATTCAACTGCATCATACTGTTTATGAAATTGTATTATTGGAGGATTAAATTACATATTTAATTCAATTTATTTGTAATAGGTAATTGGAGGAATACTAAATAATATATATAATATATATTCTAATGGGATATATATATATTTTAAAGTAATTCATTTTTTTTAACATATCCATTAGGTACCTAAAGTTCCTAAGTTCTTTGTGGCAAGATTCTTTTAACTTATTGTAGTGAAAGCCATTATTGTTATTGTTTTTAAGTCTATTTATTTAGCTTCAGAGAGAGAGAGAGAGAGAGGGTGGCGGATAGAAAGAGAGAGAAAAAGAGAGAATGCCAAGCAGACTCTACACTGTCAACAGAGAGCTCAATGGAAGGCTCAACCCTACAAACCCTGAAATCATGACCTGATTTGAAACCACAAGTCAGATGCTTAACCTACTGAGCCACACAGGCACCCCTGCTTTTTCTTTTAATTAATAGGCTAATATTTAGAAAAGTTTATGTTTACAAAAAAATTGCATAATGCAGAGAGATACTTCTATCCACCAAGTCCTAAATTTTCTTCAATTATCAACATCTTGCCTTGCTTTGGTGCATTTGTTACAATTAAATAAACTGATAGTAATACCTTACTATTAAGTAAAGTCTGTAGTTTACACTTCAGTTCATTCTTTGTGTTGTACATTCTATGGATTTTGATAAGTGCATAGTGGAATCATCATTACATTATTGACCAGAATAGTTTCAGGGCTCTAAAAATTTCCTAGGTTTCACCCATTCATTTCTCCTTTCATCTCTAAAATACTTGACAAGCACAAATCTTTTTACTTTCTCAATAGCTTTGCCTTTTCCAGAATGTAATATAGTTGGAATCATGCATTATGTAGCTTTTTCACTTAACAATATGCATTTAAAGTTCTTTTATGCCTTTTTGTGGCTTGATAGCTCATTTCTTTTTATTGTATTTATGAATATGTGTATGTCATATTATATATTTATATTTGCAACATTATGATATTAGTGTTAACATAAATATATATAAGCTTATTATATATATTATCAATATATTATTATATGTATTATAAATAAAATACATGAAATACATACAGCTACTAATATTAAAATTTTAACCCATATATTATATTCATGTTTATGATATCTATGCATATGTATTTATCATATGGATATGGTACTCTCTCCATGCACCCTGAGAAGACATCTTCATTGCTTCCAGTTTGAGGCA
Source organism: Prionailurus viverrinus (assembly GCF_022837055.1). Taxonomy (NCBI): domain Eukaryota; kingdom Metazoa; phylum Chordata; class Mammalia; order Carnivora; family Felidae; genus Prionailurus; species Prionailurus viverrinus. Next base: position 66,432,569 of record NC_062564.1, on the reverse strand, counting down.
TTTATAAATAAAGTTTCTATAGTGCTCACAGGTGCAGAGCACATAACAAGCTTTTAAAACTCATAAGGGACAGAAAATTAGCCAAAATGATGAAACAGAGGCATTCTCTTCAAAAGAAATTCCAAAAAGAAACAACAGCTAAAGAATTGATCAAAACAGATGTAAGCAATAAAACTGAACAAGAATTTAGAATAATAGTCATAAGATTAATCACTGGGCTTGAAAAAAGCATAGAAGACAGGAGACAGTCTATTGTTACAAGGGGCGAGGGACTAAAAAATAGTCATGATGTATTAAAAAAATGCTATAAATGAGGTGCAAAATAAAATGGAGGCAGCCACAGTGTGGATTTAAGAGGCAGAGGGGAGAACAGGTGAATTAGAAGATAATATTATGGAAAAAGAGGAAGCTGAAAAAAAGAGAGATAAAAAAAGAGATTAAAAAAAGGAGACTCAGAGAAATAAGTGATTCAATCAAATGGAACAATATCTTTATCATAAGAATTACAGAAGAAGAAGAGAGAGAGAAAAGGACTGAAGGTATACTTGAACAAATCATAGTATCTGGTGAAGGAATCCAGACATTGAAATCCAAGAGACACAGATAACTTCCTTCAGATGTAACTTGATCTTCTGCACGACATATCATAGTGAAACTGGCAAAATACAAGGATAAAGAGGAATTCTGAAAGCAGCTAGGGATAAACGGGCCTTAACATACAAAGGTAGACACACAAGGGTAGTGGCAGACCTATCTACTGAAAATTGGCAGGCCAGAAAGGACTGGCAGGAAATCTTCAATGTGATGAACAGAAAAAAATATGCAGCCAAGAATCCTTTACCCAGCAAGTCTGTCATTCAGAATAGAAGGAGAGATAAAGGTTTTCCAAAACAAACTAAAACTGAAGGAATTCATCACCATTAAACTAGCCCTACCAGAGATCCTAAGGGGGACTCTGTGAGTGAAATGTTGCAAGGACCACAAAGGACCAGAGACATCACTACAAGCATAAAACCTACAGATAACACAATGACTCTAAAACTAGATTTTTCAATAATAACACTGAATGTAAATGGACTAAATACTCCAATCAAAAGATATAGGGTATCAGAATGGATAAAAAAAAAACATTTGCTGTCTACAAGAGACCCATTTTACAAGAGACCTGAGGACACCTTCAGAAAAAAAAAAAAAAGAACTATCTATCATGCTACCAGAAGTCACAAGAAAGCTGAAGTAATCATACTTATATGAAACAAACTAGACTTTAAATGAAAGGCTGTAACAAGAGATGAAGAAGGGCATTATATCATAACTACGGGGTCTATCCATCAGGAAGAGTTAACAATTATAAATGTCTGTGCACTGAATTCAAAAGCACCCAAATATATAAAACAATTAATCACAAACATAAGCAACCTTATTGGTAATAATGTGGTAATTGCAGGGGACTTTAATACTCAACTCACAGCAAAGGACAGATCATCTGGACAAAAAATAAGTAAACAAACAATGGCCCTGAATGAGACATTGGATCAGATGGACTTAACAGATATATTTAGAACTCTATATCCTAAAGCAGCAGAATATACTTTCTTCTTGAGTGCACATGGAACATTCTCCAAAATAGATCACATATTGGGTCACAAAACAGCCCTCAATAAATATAAAAGAATAGAGATCATATCATGCACACTTTCAGATCACAATACTATAAAACTTGAAATCAACCACAAGAAAAAGTCTGAAAAACCTCCAAAAGCATGGAGGTTAAAGAACATCCTACTAAAGAACAAGTGGGTCAACCAGGCAATTAGAGAAGAAATTGAAAAATATCTGGAAACAAATGAAAAGGAAAACACAACAATCCAAACCCTTTGGGATGCAGCATAGGTACTCCTAAGAGGAAAATACATTGCAATCCAGGCCTATCTCAAGAAACAAGAAAAATATCAAATACAAAATCTAACAGCACACCTAAAGGAAATAGAAGCAGAACAGGAAAGACACCCCAAACCCAGAAGAAGAAGAGAAATAATAAGGATCAGAGAAGAAATAAACAATTCAGGAGAAAAAAAAAACAGTAGAACAGATCAATGAACTTAAGAGTTGGTTTTTGAAAAAATAAACAAAATTGATAAACTTCTAGCCAGGCTTCTCAAAAAGAAAAGAGAGAGGACCCAAGTAGATAAAATCATGAATGAAAATGGAATTATTACAACCAATCCCTCAGAAATACAAGCATTATCAGGGAATACTATGAAAAATTATATGCCAACAAACTGGACAACCTGGAAGAAATGGACAAATTCCTAAACACGCACCCACTATCAAAACTAAATGGGGAAGAAATAAAAATTTGAACAGAACCATAACTAGTGAACAAATTGAATCAGTTATCAAAAATCTCCAAACAAATAAGAGTCCTGGACCAGATGGCTTCCCAGGGGAATTCTACCAGACATTTAAAGCAGAGTTAATACTTATCTTCTCAAGCTGTTCCAAAAAATAGAAATGGAAAGAAAACTTTGGACTCATTTTATGAAGCCAGGTTTACTTTGATTCTCAAACCAGACAGAGATGCAACAAAAAAAGAGAACTACAGGCCAATATCCCTGATGAATATGGATGCAAAAATTCTCAACAAGATACTAGCAAATCGAATTCACCAGCATATAAAAAGACTTATTCACCATGATCAAGTGGGATTCATTCCTGGGCTGCAGGGCTGGTTCAACCTTCGCAAATCAATCAATGTGATACATCACATTAATAAAATCAAGAATAGAACCAGTCAATAGATGCAGAAAAAGCATTTGACAAAATTCAGCATCCTTTCTTAATAAAAACCCTGAAGAAAGTTGGGACAGAGGGAACATACTTAAATGTAATAAAAGCCATTTATGAAAAACCTATAGCTAATATAATCCTCAATGGGGAAAAACTGAGAGCTTTCCCTCTGAGATTAGGAATATGACAGGGATGTCCACTCTCACAAGTGTTGTTTAATATAGTGTTGGAAGTCCTAGCATTACCAATCAGGCAACAAAATGAAATAAAATGCATACAAATTGGCAAAGAAGAAATCAAACTTTCACTTTTCACAGACAACATGATACTCTACATGGAAAATCCAACAGACTCCACCAAAAGTCTGTTAGAACTGATATGTGAATTCAGCAGTCTCCTGGCACAAATTCAATATACAGAAATCGGTTGTATTTGTATATACCAATAATGAAGTAATGGGAAGAGAAATAAAGAAACTGACCCCATTTACAATTATACCAAGAACCATAAAATACCTAGGAATAAATCTAACCAAAGATGTAAAAGATCTGTATGCTGAAAACTATAGAAAGCTTATGAAGGAATTTGAAGACACAAAGAAGTGGAAAAACATTCAATGCTCATTGATTGGAAGAATAGATATTGTCAAAATATCAATGCTACCCAAAGCAATCTACACATTCAATGCAATCCCAATCAAAATTGCACCAGCATTCTTCTCAAAACTAAAACAAACAATCCTAAAATTTGTATGGAACTACAAAAGACCCTCAATAGCCAAAATAATATTGAAGAGGAAAACCAGAGTGGAAGGCACCACAATCCCAGATGTTAACCTTTACTATAAAGCTGTAATCATCAAGACAGTCTGGTCTGGCACAAGAACAGACACTCAGATCAGTGAAACAGAATAGAGAACCCAGAAACGGACCCACAAACATATGGCCAACTAATCTTTGACAAAGCAAGAAAGAGTATCCAATGCAAAAAGACAGTCTCTTTAACAAATGATGCTGGGAGAACTGGATAGCAACATGCAGAAGAATGAAACTAGACCATTTTCTTATACCATACACAAAAATAAACTTAAAATGGATGGGAGACCTGAATGTGAGACAAGAAACCATCAAAACCCTAGAGGAGAAAGCAAGAAACAACCTCTTTGACCTGAGCTGCAGCAATTTCTTACTTGACACATCCCCAAAGGCAAGGGAATTAAAAGCAAAAATAAACTATTGGGACCTCATTAAGATAAAAACTTCTCCACTGCAAAGGAACCAATCAACAAAACTAAAAGGCAATCGACTGAATGGGAGAAGATATTTGCAAATGACATATCAGATAAAGGGCTAGTATCCAAAATCTATAAAGAAGTCACCAAACTCTACACCCAAAAAACAAATATCCAGTGAAGAAATGGGCAGAAGACATGAATAGACACTTTTTCAAAGAAGACTTCCAGACGGCCAATAGACACATGAAACAATGCTCAACGTCACTCATCATCAGGGAAATACAAATCAAAGCCACACTGAGATACCACCTCACACCGGTCAGAGCGGTTAAAATGAACAAAACAGGAGACTACAGATGCTGATGAGGATGTGGAGAAACGGGAACCCTCTTACACTGTTAGTGGGAATGCAAACTGGTGCAGCCACTCTGAAAAACAGTGTGGAGTTTCCTCAAAAAATTAAAAATAGATCTACCCTATGACCCAAGAATAGCACGGCTAGGAATTTACCAAGGGATATAGGAGTGCTGATGCATAGGGGCACATGTACCCCAATGTTTATAGTAGCACTTTCAACAATAGCCAAATTATGGAAAGAGCCTAAATGTCCATCAACTGATGAATGGAAAAGAAGATGTGGTTTATATACACAATGGAATACTACTTGGCAATGAGAAAGAATGAAATCTGTCCATTTGCAGCAACATGGATGGAACTGGAGGGTATTGTGCTAAGTGAAATAAGTCAGGCAGAGAAAGACAGATACCATGTTTTCACTCTTATGCGGATCTTGAGAAACTTAACAGAAGACCGTGGAGGAGGGGAAGGGGGAAAGAGTTACAAAGAGGGAGGGAGGCAAACCATAAGAGACTCTCAAATTCAGAGAACAAATTGAGGGTTGATTGGGGGTTAGGGGAGAAAGGAAAGTGGGTGATAGGCATTGAGGAGGGCACTTGTTGGAATGAGTACTTGGTGTTGTATATAAGCCAATTTGACAACAAATTATAAAAATGAATAAATAAATAAGGCAGCTATTAATATTTGTGTGCGGTGTTATTTATTATAGACTTAAAATTTCAACTCAAGTGGATAAATACCTAGAAATATATGCTAGGTCATATGGTAAGAACATGTTTAGTTTTGTAAGAAACTGCCAAACTGTCAACTACTTAGGCTCAGAGAGTTTGAAATTTTGAAGCATTGGATATTATAACAGTAGGGAACACTTCTGACTATTCTACATTAAGGTTTTTAAAACCTGCATCCATCCACCCAAAGTATGCTTTCTTACCTTTTAAAATCAAATACTAGTTCTCAGAAACTTTCAACAATTATTAATATGTGTTTAAATTTGAATATTCTGAGTGCTGATTTATGATTGAATATTATTACGAGCCACAGATCAGGTCTTTGGTATCTGCACAGATAGACAAAGTAATTAGTTCAATATCCTTATATTCAGATTGCAGGAAAGTACAATTCAGTCTTGAGATTTTAATTACTACAAGCTCAAGTATAAAGTGTAATTCTTATATTTTTAAACAACCAGAATGCCAAAGTCACTAAATGACAGCAAATTGAAGGATTCCATTTTATGTCAAATTCAGGTTTGTATTAAGTCCTTTAGAAACAAACCAACATTTATTATTGTCATTTTGGGGTTTTATTTATTACTTATTTTATCCATTCTAATAGGTGTGTATTAGTATTGAATTGTTATATATTTTTGCAATTTCCAACTGAAAAATGATATTGAGCATTTTTGCTTAAGTATTCGCCATCTTCTTATCTTCTTTTTTTTTTTTAATTTTTTTTTTCCAACGTTTATTTATTTTTGGGACAGAGAGAGACAGAGCATGAACGGGGGAGGGGCAGAGAGAGAGGGAGACACAGAATCGGAAACGGGCTCCAGGCTCTGAGCCATCAGCCCAGAGCCCGACGCGGGGCTCGAACTCCCGGACCGTGAGATCGTGACCTGGCTGAAGTCGGACGCTTAACCGACTGCGCCACCCAGGCGCCCCATTATCTTCTTTATTGAGGTGTCCATCACTGTCAATCTCTATTCCCTTCAGCTAGCAACACTGCAGTTCCCTTCTTTTAGGAAGATACTCTTCCTCCATTCTGTATCCTCTTGGATGGAATGATTCCTTCTTTATTATTTAAAGCAAGCCTGTCATCGGGAGTGAGGTGGTAGGCTAAGAATTAGGGATAGCATGTGACCCAACTGTGTAACCATGAGATTCTCGTTGGAATTTGTGTGTAAGAGAAACTATCTTTCCTTCAGACAGTAAAATAAGAAAAAAACTAAGCCACATGGTGTCACAGACATATGAGAAAAATCTACTTGTGCCTCTTGGGTAGAGCTGAAAAAGAGGTGAACAGAGGTGGAACATGGACAGAGGACACATTAGGATATTCTTAGAACCCCTGTGTGCATTGTATTCTACTCTTACGATTTTAAGTTTGAAATTTTGAAGCAACAATTTTAATTGTATATACCACTGAATTCCCTAGTATTTACTCCATCCAATTCACTGGATTTTTCTGTCAAGTCTCAAAGTTGTTAACAGATATATTCAAACATAGGTGTCATTGAAAGGCCTAAAATTCTCTACCCGTCATAATAGAACTTCTAGGAAGCTTCTCACTTCCTATTATCCAATTATTTAAGCTAGAACTTATTTATTGAACATCTGTTATGTGTCAGATATTGTTCTAGGGTTTGAGGACACAATGATTAAAAATAAAAAAAAAATGACTCTGACTTCAAAAAATGTCATTCTGGTGGTGGGGGGGGGTGGGGGGTGGGGCAGAGAAACAGAAAATAAACCAAAGACATAAATCCCATTTTCAGAGTAGCCAGGCTTTTGTGAAAAGAAAACAAAGCAAACTTCCCATAAGACATCCCACATTTAAAAAACATGTGAACAAGGGAGCCTGGGTGGCTCAGGCGGTTAAGCGTCCAACTTTTGATTTTGGCTCAGGTCATGATCTCAGTTCATTAATGAGAGCCCTGCGTTGGGGCTCCACACTGTTAGTGCAGAGCCTGCTTGGGATTCTCTCTCTCTCCCTCTCTCTCTACTCGTCTCCTGCTCACATGCTCCCTTTATCCCTCTCAAAATAAATAAGTAAATTAAAAAAAAAAAAAACAAACATGTTAACAGTAGTATCACCAAAGTTCTGAACCCGGGAATGCAAAAGTGGCTGCAGAGTGAGCTTCGAAAATCTCAGCTTTAAACAGCAGCTGAACAAGCATGTCATGATGATGACAGAAGACACATCCGGAGTCACAGCACAAAGCCACATTATAAATGAAGCACAGAGTATGGCAGGAACAACCACAAATGTGACTAATGGATTCTCGGAAGAACAGAAAATCCTTAATAAGGATAGCATGAGGTGGACACTGAGCCACTGCATAAGGGGTCTGTGTACATCTTGAAACATAGGAAGATGCAAACATTTAAAACAATAGAAGTGTGGTATTTGTCTGGTTATATGTGATTAGTTAGCACAACTCTCAATTGTAAAGAGATTATAGGAAAGGTTTTATACGTTTGATATTATGTGTGCTATTTAACTCTTTAGAAATCAGTCTGTAACTGTTTTCCTAAACCACTTTTATTGTTATTATTAAATACATCTGAAGAGATATTTTAGAATATTTGTTCATTCATTCTTTCATTCATTCATCACATATTTACTGAGTGGCTACCTCAGTTCTAGAGATGGCATAGATGATCTACAAGAAAGAAGATGCCCCTGCCCTCACTGAGATTACTTTTTAGTAGAAAAACCTGCCAAAAAAAGTAAGACATAAATTGATAATGTTTTGGGCAATTTTTCAAATGTATACTTAAGTGTTTTGTATTTTAACAATTTAAGTCTGTCTCTCTCAAAAATAAACATTAACATTTAAGTACAGAATACGTAATGTGTTTGGAAGAAAATATCAAAAAGTACCTTATAAAAGGTATCCTGTGAAGAGGTGATGTATGAGAGCTTCATGAAGTAGGGCAATGAACCCTGAACAGATCTGAGGCATAACATTACCAGTAGTGCAAAAACAGGAAATGTAACAAGTTTTTAGGTGGGAATGAGCTTGCTGTGTTTTAGTATCAATGAAAACAGACATGAAGGCTGAAATGAGTAAGCAGTTATGGAGAGTTATAAAAGAGGATGGGCATTTATATAGGTATTAATTAGAACACATGAAACCCTTCTAGATTGTGGTTAAAACAATGTATTTTATTTGGTGTATCAAAATGCATTTGGGGTGTTTTGAGAGAGAGAGAGTAACATAATTTTATCTTTTATAAATTTCATTCTGATCTTTGAAATGGATATGTAGTTAGAAAAAAAACCTAAGGTTTACATAAATTAAACCCCACTAAACACGAGTATATAGGTGGAACATTTTCTTTCCTTTTTTTATTTTTGAGAGAGAGAGACAGAGTGTGAGTGGGGGAGAGGTAGAGAGAAAGGGAGACACAGAATCTGAAGCAGGCTCCAAGCTCTGAGCTGTCAGCACAGAGCCTGACATGAGGTTCAAACTCAAGAAGCATGAGATCATGACCTGAGCCGAAGTCGGATGCCTAACCACCTGAAGCACCCAGGCACCCCAGAACATTTTCAACATTATCTTTGCTTTGTTTATCGAATATCCTCTCTCACATGTATTCTGATAACTTTATTGTTCTCAGTCTTTTAAAATATTTACGAACCTAATATAGTTACCAATTATAAATTATGCATATCGGTATTTTACCTAGTTTTTAATTAGTTTAATGAAGACTGTACCTCCCTAAAAGACACTCTATAAAATCAACTTAATATATAAAATCATATGATAGCTAATCTGATAAATAAGCATTTATTCCAGCTCACTAAGAGAAGCTGGAAAATCCAACAGACATGTTTTATGTATTAATAAGCCTTAACTAAATTATTCTTCTTGAATTGCTACAGTAGTAGAGAAAGGTGTTTTTATTTTTTAACAAATAATATTTAAATGGTAAGCAAAGGAACATACACATGTTTAAATAATAGATAAAGGCAGTAAGGCTAAATTTAAATGTAGCAGTGATTCTCTTTTTTTCTTCATCTTCAATGAATTTGTGTCTTATCAAAGTGATGATGAAAGAATTAATGTATAAAACTTTTCTTTTAAAAATAATATCCAGGGGCGCCTGGGTGGCGCAGTCGGTTAAGCGTCCGACTTCAGCCAGGTCACGATCTCATGGTCCGTGAGTTCGAGCCCCGCGTCAGGCTCTGGGCTGATGGCTCAGAGCCTGGAGCCTGCTTCCATTCTGTGTCTCCCCCTCTCTCTGCCCCTCCCCCGTTCATGCTCTGTCTCTCTCTGTCTCAAAAATAAATAAAAACGTTAAAAAAAAATTAAAAAAAAAATAATATCCAAAAGAATACATTTTGTGAACATATTTAATCCTTGCTACTCTCATATCAGCTATCTTGCATTTTGCCAGCTTACCCGCCAATATTAAGATTTTGATAACTGGTTTTAGATGTTTGAATGGTGAGGTCTAATTAAACAGCAAAGTCAGGCTACTCAACCTAGTGAGAGTTGACAGTACACTATATTAAACACCTTTTCAGGATTTTTATTGTGATGGTTTTAATAGGTGTTATTCCTACAGGATATCAAATCCCAAGCTCTAAGATTTTTTTTCATGTAGTTCATTCATTTTTTTTTTCTTTTGATCAGGTTATTAAGTCTTCTATAATGTTCTCTCCTCATTTTATGTGCCATCACTTTTAACACATTTTAAAAGGCACTATTGATGTGACTGCCCCAAGTGTTCTATTCAACTATAATTTTCATTTCCTTCTGGCATAAAGAGATAATTTTTAAAAAACCTTCCTTTTCTAGACCCCTCAAAACCATTACACCTTTGTCCCATAAAAATAATAAAAATGAGAGACCCTTTTTTCATTCATTTCCTCAAGTATTATTAGATGAAACCACCCTTTCATTTATTTTTTTCTTTAGTCCTACTTCATTTTAGGTATAATGTATTAAAAAATCCTTGTTGTAACTATATAAGATCTTTCGTAAAACATGTTTTTTTAACAACTGTAGTCACATCCCATGAATCTTAGTCTTAATACCTCAATATTTTTTTAAATTCTTATCAAAAGTCAGGTGGCTCAATTATTTAATTTTTTTAATGTTTATTTACTTTTGAGAGAGAGACAGAGTCAGAGAAAGAGAGAGAGTGTGTGTGTTCTGAGCTGCCAGAACAGAGACAATGTGGGGCTTAAACCAACAAAATTCGCGGTTGACCTGAGCCAAGGTCAGACACTTAACCAACTGAGCCACCCAGGTGCCCCCAGATAGTTCAATTATTGAAATGACATTAGATTGCCCCTAAAATTAGACATCCATGGGGTTTTGTGTGTGTGTGTGTGTGTGTGTGTGTGTGTGTGTGTAGGAATAGGCAATAATTGTCTCTTGGGAAATAGTATTTAGATTTTCTCAGAGTACATTTAGTATATTTAGTATTTTCATTCCAAAAGCATAGTTGCATAGATCCGTCACTAACTGAAATTCAGACACTGCATGTTCTTGGCCACCCAAACCCTTACAGTATTAGTCTGGGATCTTTATTTATCTTCCAAGTCTTCAGTCCTTGCTTCAATAATGTAAAGACAGTAGAAGGTGAAAAGCAATTTTATCACAGAGATGGAAAAAGTATTACTAGATAAACTCAAGAGCCAAATTTTTGGAGACAAAAAGTTAAGAAAAAGAAAAAATTTCCTTCACTATCCTAACATGCCTTAGGAAAGTCCTAGATGAAAAAAGAATTCTAATTTTTTTCTATTGTCTCAAATTCTAAAACTTTAAGGCATATATTTTCTCAACTTTCATATAATTTACAGACCTGTTAACTTAGATTCATAAGCAGACAAAGTTCTGATGAATTCTGTCACTTTTAAACTCATAGGCCTTGGCAGTTAAGTATCAGTCTTAGTGTGAACTTACAGGTGCACAACATAAATGTGATGATTTTTCCTTAGCACAGTTAAGGGGTCAAAAGGGGATCATTCTTAAAGTGTCTCACAATTTAATTTATTCAAGTACTTTAGGATTTGACAATTAGAAATAGGAAGCTTATTTTCTCAAAATTCAACCCATTATTGACCAGTGCTGAGTGCTAATGGTATATTTAAAATATACCATTCTCCTTTTTCTCAGAATAAGACAATTTATTGTTTAAACTTCACATTATCTTAAATAATTTTGTGAAGCAATAATCATAGAGTTAAATTTATATAACATACTTTTTTTTAAGGGGTAAGGGAATGTTTGGTGTTAAGCAGAAACTCAGACCAATAAAGGAAGACTATGTGTTATTCCTAGAAAAAAAAAACCCACACGCAGACACAAATACCCCTCAAGAAATACAGACACATTTGCACTCCATAAAAAAACAAAGTAATAATGACTTGAGTATTAATACCTATAGTAATATATCTTCTTATTTAATTTGATATATTATGTTGAAAATCACTGTATCCTCAGCCAGTCAAGTATTGAGGCATCAGTATGCATGAATGGTACTCTTCAAAAAAGTCATTGTTCTATCATTATAATATGTGGGAAAATAAAGATTAATATTAATGTAAATAGTTTCATATAAATGTGTTTATGTGTACATATATATTTTTAATGTGTATTTATTTATTTATTTATCTATCTATTTATTTATTTATTTATAGAGAGAGTGAGCATGAGGAGGGGAGGGGCAGAGAGAGGGAGAGAGAGAATCCCAATCAGGCTCCATGCTCAGCACAGAGGATGATGCGGGGCTCGACCTCATGAAATACAAGGTCGCTTGAGTTGAAATCAAGAGTAAGATGCTTATTGACAGAACCACCCAGGTGTCACCCTATATTTTATTTTTTTACTTTTTTTTAATGTTAATTTATTTTTCAGACAGAGACAGAGCATGAGTGGGGGAGGGGGAGGGGCAAAGGGAGAGGGAGGCACAGAATCCAAAACAGGCTGTAGGCTCTAGGCTCTGAGCTGTCAGTACAGAGCCTAGTGTGGGGCTCAAACCCACGAACTGTGAGATACGGCCTGAGCTGAAGTGAACGCTCAACTGACTGAACCACCCAGCCACCCCTATTTTTAAACTTATACATGAATTACTTCATTCCTGTCTACTATTATGAATTTACAATATGTCTATCACAATAATAGGCAGTTGGATGATAACTGTAGTTTAACAAACCTGATGTATAAAAATTCACTTTGTAATAAAGTAAACTAGGAAAAAAATCATTTTGCTAAGTAATTTTCATTTTATAACAGGTGTTCTTTCATAATATAGCTCCTTTAAAATTAAAAAGTGGTTTTATATATATAAATAAATTTATATATATATATATATATTTAGCGTAGACAGTTTGGTAGACAATAAGATACATTTGAAATGAAATTTCATGTGTAATAGGTACTTGGTCAGAAATAATTGAACGTTGTGTGTTTACCATTCTGTGATCAGGAAAGAGACCCTTGAATGGCCTCTTTAAAATATGAGTATAAAGCAAACAAACCACATTTATTTTTAAAGGCTGTTATGACCAAAATTTGTGACTATGTATGGCTTAGATAGCAACAACAACAACAACAACAAAACACTGTTTTCTCTGTTTATGTAAAGACTCTGGGGATACACAGGTTGGTAAAACTGAAGACTATAAGCTTCTCCACTGATATTCAAAACAAAGGAAGCATGACGGAGTGGACTGGTAGAGTCATGGTTGAGATTTTAGGACTGTAGAGGACACTGAACAGTCAAAGCACAACCAAACACAAGAGAAGGGAATGGACTGGTTTGTGAGAGAGGTTTTCTTTTTTTGACCCAGAACATGGATGAGCCTGGGAGCTTCCAGGGAACCTGCCTGTGGACAGTGTTTTAATCTGTGATATTGGCATATGAACACGTGCATACCTGAGATAAGTTCAAAGAGTCAAAAGTTCCAAACTCATGAGTCCGTATAAAAGATATAGATTTTGTGATAGAAGAATGGGAAAAAAAAGACTTGAGTGTCCTGAGGAAAAGACATACGTAAGTGCCCCAAGAAAATGACAAGAAGCCAGCTAAGTCAAATTCTATGAATGCTCACTGATACCATTACTAATAAGTATCTTTTCCTTCTTCAGTTCTAGTTGGCAGTGGTAAGATGAAGTGATGAGACTATGCCAGTATCCAGGAGTAGGAAAAATGACAGAAGTAGAATGACAAAAGCAAAAAAATTCAGGTTAAGCACTTTGGGAAAAGAAGATAAATTTTTTAAATAGCTAAAGGCTGTAGCTCAAATTGATCCATTCACTTTCATTTGATTGGAAATGAGGTTGGAAAGGAAGCTGCTTTTTATGCATTTAACAGTTGTGTCCTTCTGAGCTTTTCTTAAGAAACAGAGTCAGGAGATTGGACTATAAATGGAGTTGATGTCTTGGCCTCTTCCAAAAGTCACAGTATTATAAGTTTTTTTTTTTCCTTGCCAAGACCACTGATTTCAAGTCTCAGAGAACAGTGGAGTCCTTTGGGAAGGGGGATGAAGAGGACTGGGGCGAGGGAAGGGTGACAGGAGGCTTTGCCTTTGGTAGCCATTTTCTGTAGCTGCATGTAAATTTTATAAATATTTAGAATTACCTGGAGTCAAAAATAGTAACCTTCTGCTCCCTGTTGCTTGCAGTAGGATGTCTGGATGTCTAAATAAGATATTTATCTATTTATTATTTATTTATTTATTTATTTATTTATTTATTTATTTATTGTGGTATTCTGATGTTGAAATAATTAGAGTTACATAAAAAGGGCATGGCGTAATCTTTCTTCCATATATTTATTGATATGTTGAAATGAAACTCACTTCCATGCTGGCTGTTCCCTGTAGATGTAGACACAGCACTGACAAATTTATGCGAGAGTCAGTGTGCGTGTTTACTATGGAATTAATGAACAAAGCTGTTGCTATGTTGTATACTAGCTATGTCTGAACTACGGAGATTGTGCCAATGTGTCATGTAAATGTTTCCACTTGTTAAAATTTTTAAAGGCCAAAACATGTGCTGTATTATTCAAGCATATTTTTCCCCAGGATTTGAAAGTAATTTTGGCATAAATTTAATTAAACCCCCAAATCCTACTGTTATGTTTTGTAGACCATCATCAAAGCTAAATGCCATAGTTATTATTCTAAATACTGGAAAACACATCCCGTACCAACTTACATGTTCTTTTATATTTCACTAAAAGTGCAGGTGATGTGGGCCTATTGTAGTATTTTTCAAGTGAAGCTTAAACAATAATCACTTTGTCTTTTATGACTAATTTACACACATGTGTATGTTTTGAAAATAAGTAAATGTGGGGATACATAAAAGAAATTATGGGTTTTGATAAGGCATAAAACTACCTCAAAGCTAAAGTTCTAATGTTAATATTCCGTGCTTGTTCGGGAGTAGATAAAAGTCTAATGACCAAATAGATACAATGTCAATAAGTAGTCCCAAATGTCTTTCTCCTCCTTGAAATATTTACTTAGTCAAGTTATGCCACGCACTACATACATACCATTACGTTCTCTGGATTTATATAGGTATGCATTAGCCTCAGGGTATACAATGTCACTATACCTTACCTGATATCATCACTTACATGAAAGTGGAGTGAATGACCAGTATCTCCTAGGTTATTAGAGTGAACTTAGGTTGAGGTTGTAAATTCTTATAAAGAAACATTGTCTGCTGATTAAAACAATATGCAGTACCTTCCAAAGCTAAAGGAATTAACATAAGTGATAAGAAGATAAAATTATTTCTCTACATTCGAGTTCTAACTTCCACGTTGCTGTTTCCTAAATCTGATTCTTATTTCTTGCTGAATATATTTATCAGGGATCCCTGATCTTTCTTTTGATTTAGACCTTATACTCAATAAACTGCCAGGAGAAAAACTAAATGTCCATTGATAACAATGGAATGTAATGTGGCACATATACCCTATGAGAAAAAATATTTCCCTTATACAAAAGGTTTACACAAAAGGGCTTGTTTTGACACAGAATAATTTCATGTACCTGAATATCAGGTACAGATGCTAATCTAACTGCATATCATGAGATTTTCCAGACATGGTGGAAAATATCATATTATTGGTCATTAACAGATTGGTCTAGCCACTCATCTCTACCCAGTTAGCAAAATTAAGAATGGTGCCATCTACATTTTTGGATAGGTCTGACACAGGATCAGGTGTCAATAAATAATCACTGATGAACGGTTAAAAAAATCATATTTTATCATACATACCTATCCATGTGTACATGTGCATATATTTTATTTCTATAGATATTTTATATTAATTACCTGAACTCTTTTGACAAGTACACAACATTTTGAGCATTTGTAGGATTAATCAAGTGTATGTAATATTGTTTTTTACAATTAATTACACTAATGACCAATTAAATTAATCAAATGCTCATGCATCTTTCTGAATTTTTAATAGGATTTTCTTCTTTTTTAGGAAAAAGAATGCTTTTAAAAATGAATTAAATGCTAAGAGCCCCAGAAATAGCCACATTAAATCAATCTATATTCCAACATTATTGGCAAGCAGATTGATTAAAGCATATAAAATAAATGCATGCTTCATGTCTTATTTCATATATATATATATATGCATATAGAGATATATATCTGTATCTATATATACAGATAAGAACAATACACTTTTATATCATAAAATAAGTTCATCTACCTGCACCTGAAAGTACTTATTTTTCCTTTCCTATTTAATGGATGCAGAATCCATGTGTTCATCTAAAGTCAAAACTACCCCTTCTCTGTTGGATCCCATTCTCTCTATCCTGTCCAATGGTTCTGCTCTGACAACTACCTCCTCTTTCTCTTGCCTTATAAGTTTTCCCCTCTCTGTTTTCTTATTCCCATCCACATGTCTGTGTCTCCTGATCACTATATATATAGATATATATAGATACATATCTGCACATGTATCTGCTCCTCTTTTGAGAAACACTCTTCCATTGAGCTTTCTGGAACATGCTTACTATCTCACTTCCTCACTTACTATTTTCTCTTACAGACTCTTACCAAGTTAACCATGGCCTTAATCTTTCCAAATCAATGTTCATTTCCAGATCCCCATCATACTTGATTTCAGCAACATTTAATCCAGTTCATCATTTTTTCCTCCGTGAAAAATTTTAATTAGCTTCATGTATCCACGCTCTCTTGGTTTTCCTCCCCTTTCACTGCAGACTATGTATTTGACTCCTTTACTTGCTCTTTGTCCATCTCCTGACCTCTGAGGGTGAAATACAATAGAGTTCTATCCCTAGCATTCTCTGCTTCCCAATGTGCACTCATTCTCTTGTATATCTCAAGTATAAAGTTCCATGCCTGCCTCTTTATTAATGTACTTATAAATCCTATATATATGTATCCTCCTCCAAATTCTCCATTGATTTCCTGACTCAGATCCAACTGCATAAATGGCATTTTTCCTCACTTGTTTAAAGGAGATGTAAATTTTACTGATCTTAAGTGCATATGTATATATTTTCTCCTCATATCCATTTTCAAATGTGTGAGTCCCCCAGAATTTCATATTTCAGTTAATGACTTCTTATTTATTTATTTATTTATTTATTTATTTATTTATTTATTTTTGCTTAGCTCATTTATTTAGTTCCCATAAACTCCATGTCCACGCCCAAAACAGTTGTGTTTAGGTAGTCAGACAACTTTGTACCATCACTGGCACTTCTGTCATCTTGATTCAAGCCAGCATCATCTCTACTCTCTTTTGGGCAACTACACTTAGATACTAACTGAGTGCCCAACTGACACCTTGCTTTTCTGTGCCATGGAATTCTTATCCAACTAAAACAAAGAAACATTTTATGTCTTTGTTTTTTAAGTTTATTTATTTATCTTGAGAGAGAGAGAACACAAGTGGGGGAGGGAGGGGAAGAGAGAGAATCACTGTCAGCACAGAGCCCGTTAAGGGGCTGATACTCAACAAACCTTGAGATCATGACCCGAACCAAAATCAAGAGTTGGGTGCTTAACTGACCAAGCCACCCTGGTACCCCAGAAACATTTTATGTTTTAATTTTGGCAAATCTTTCTACTTAATCCACCAAGATTCTTCATTGATTATTCTGGCCTTAATTGTAACTTTTGATTTCCCTAATAGTAACTTAGTTGTTATTACTATCTTTTAAGGGTTACTCACAGACATGTTTCACCTAAGGACTTTTGAGCCACTGTGTTACAATTAAAATGAATGAAAATCATCAAGGAAGACCTATCTGGCACCTAACTGATTTGGAATTATTGGGAAGAAACCTTTGGAAACAGTATCAATTGTTGAATTTACTATGCTACCACTTTTTAAATTACACCTCTATGTTAAATTATGGATTTTTGAAAGTCGTTATTGATTTATGGTAAAAAAAGTGAAAACTTCATTTAGAAATCTCCACTAATACTACAAACTTTTATTCTAGACCTATTTGTAACTGTCTTTTTTATGTTATTTTATATTTACAATTCTCAAGAAATGTGGAGATAAATGCCTTATTCAATAGAAAATGCCTTATTCTTATAGAAAAGCTAAAGTCAAATTTTAGTGCAATATTGTTTCTATATTGTGGACTTTAGTTCAACCTGGTTTCATATACAAATCCATTCATGAACTTTGGTGGTTATGAGTGATCTCTTTAGATACCATCAAGGGGAAAAAATACTGACAAAATGTAATCACAACTTATGCCTAGATTTTGGGGGAAGACTTTTAGAAAGACATTATACAAATCACTGGAAATTCATATACTGATTAGAGAAACATATAGAAACAATTCTTTAAAGTGATTATCATGTAAGGGAACACATGAAATGCTTCACATCTGTCTGAGCACACACTACCTTCTATTGTAACCATGAGATTGATAAATAATTTACAGCTAGATGATGTGGTATTTTGAACTAAAAACAAATTGATTGCATATTACGGTATTAAATTAATTTGAATTTTTGTTAATTGAACTGAAGTTCCTTATACTTTTCTTAACCAGTATTCAAAACAGAAACATTGCTAATTACCTATGCTTTACATTGTGCTAGAAAGTGCCAAATCTTCTTTCTTCAGGGTGATTCCCTTCAAATATTTATTTTTTCCCACATAACTATCTGAATGATAACCACAGACAAAGCTTCTCATTTTTCCCATTTGGTTTAAAATTTTTAGCATTAATAGTTTTCAAATGTCCCCTAAAGTATATATACACCCTTCAGAAAGGATTTTAAAAGTGAAATATGAATCAGACTAATAGAGAACAATTTTCAATTGCATTTTCTAGAACATTTTATCCCCAGTTATATATGCGGAGTGTAACCATTGGAAAGTTTTTCATCATGTTTTTGCAAAGAAATGTCAAAGAGAAGAAATTAACCACATTAAAAAATAATGGT
Source organism: Prionailurus viverrinus (assembly GCF_022837055.1). Taxonomy (NCBI): domain Eukaryota; kingdom Metazoa; phylum Chordata; class Mammalia; order Carnivora; family Felidae; genus Prionailurus; species Prionailurus viverrinus. The sequence goes on along the minus strand of NC_062564.1, from coordinate 66,414,015 downwards.
TTTAAAAATGTTCTTCACTTTGTAAGTTATAGCATTTAAAAATACATATTCAACATTTGAAAATAGTATACTGAAAAAATAAACATGATAAGTGAAGGTGCCAGTGAGAGACAATGACTGATACAATGTTTAAACAGCCTCAATATACAAGACAAGGACAAGTTATTTGAACTGATAAAATGTTCTTATTTTTTTCTGTCACTATTGAACATTGTGTTTATAACTATTGATGGGATATTCATATATCCATAGAAAGTATGAAATAAAATATTAAACTAAAATATTTATTCTATAACTTGAAGTTGAAGAAAAATGATATAGCATGAAAATATACAAAAACAAGATAAGACTATTCATGTATTTGAATGTTAAATTTAGTTCCTATAACGGGGGGGAAATGAGAAAATTTGACTAAAATTAAACGCATCAGTAAATGAATTTAGTCTTTAAATGTTTTTTTTTCTCTTTTTTGGAGGGGGGAATAGGAGATTGAAATAACTTTGTAACATATCTAATATATATTCTATTTATAGCATAAGATCAGCAAAATCAGCCTAAAATAAATCTGTGCAAAAGGTGACTATAAGATAGCATCTTAAATGTCAACCAAGAAACTAATAATAAATGTATTTTTTAACAATAAATATATTTCTAAATTCAAGTTAGTTATTTTTTCTTCAAGTATTCTTATCTAAAATAAAACAAATTTACTACCATAAATTAACCTATTACAATCTGGCAAATTCAGTTATATAATAATTTAACCTGAGTCTTTTGATGCAAGATTATAACCTAATGTTAACCTAAAATAAAATGTGTGGCTTCACAGACTCAAATTTGAAAATTTATTTCAATCAAATGTTCACAGTTACTATATAAACGTTACAGTCTTAAATAAGTATTATCTTTTACTATGTTCTTCAATTGGCTAAGAACTATATCAAATGCATTACTTAATCCTTAAAAATACCCAGTGAGCAAGAATGTTTCCAAATAATGTTGCATGTTCTTGGAAATCACTATTAAAAGTAAAGTTTTTGAAAGACATGGGTAAGTAAGATGTCATGGTATTATATATTTAAGCAGAACATTTGCAGCATACGTACACTAAAAGAGAAGACAGAATCCATTGGTTCTTGTCCCAGCAGCATTAACTTGCTATGCGCATGTCGGCAGGTCATTTTTAAAACCCTAGGCTTGTTGCCTTCTCTATAGTATATTGGCTTATTATGATAAAACAGTAGTATAATACTTCAAGTGTTTTAAAATAAATACCCAATGTATTGCTATTATTACTGGTATTCTCTCTCTCTTACTTTCTGGTAATATATATATATATATATATATTTTTTAATATTTATTTATTTTTGAGAAAGAGAGAGACAGAGCATGAACGGGGGAGGGTCAGCGAGAGAGGAAGACACAGAATCTGAAACAGGCTCCAGGCTCTGAGCAGTCAGCACAGAGCCGGATGCGGGGCTCAAACTCACACCGCGAGATCATGACCTGAGCCGAAGTCAGACGCTTAACCAACTGAGCCACCCAGGCGCCCCTCTGGCAATATTTTTTAATACATTTGTTAAGTAGTCAATATCTTTTTGGATCATTTTTCATATTCTGTGTAATATCTACCATTTATCCACTGTTTTTCTATAAGCAAAAGATAAACCCATATAAAATGTAATGTTTATAGAATCCTTAATCCTAAATCAGAGGAGAAACAAATATTTGGTATGATTTTAATAAAAATGGTAAGTTTATGAGTATACACACTACAATGATTTCTAAAGAATATTATGTAATGTTACGTAATGAGAATACATAGAATTCTATATTTCACATTAGGATTAGAGAGAGTGGCAACGAAACTATATTGTTAAGTTTGATTAAATGTTAAATGCAATATAAATTTTAAAAGTGAAACACAACTCAATTTCATATCACCAAATTCAGAAAATTTTACCATAAATCTACCCAAATATGGCTGATTAATCAAATTTTGATGTTGTGTACAAGGCTTTCAGAAGGACTACAGTTTCTGTGTCTGTAATATGACCTTCAAGAGTTAACAACCATAAATTTTGTTCATTTTATTAATTTCACTACCACCCTGCAGTTCCAGTTGGCTAACACTGGCCAAAAACAAAATTAAACAAACAAGTATCTGGGCATCACTTTCCAAAGTTTAAATATTTATCAAGATTACTGTTTTTCATGAAATGGCATAAAAAAGTAGACAGAAAATAGAAACTTTACAAAGCTTCAAAAAAAAAGTAATCTAAAAGCTCCTCTGTGTTAACACGCAGCAATTACTGTTATATTTTAAAATATCATTGTATCATTGGCAGCCTAGTTCTCTAGCCCAATTTCTACAAGTCTTATCCTTAAAAAAAAAAAAAAATCAGGTAAGAGAATGAATTAAAAAGTGGAATATGAATGTCTCTCCAGATTATACCAAAGAAAAAAAACCACAATGTCAGATCTCATTCAAATAGTGCACACATAGCCATAAAAACCATATTTCCCAAGTTGTTATTGTTTGTGATACACATTTAAATGCACACAACATTTGCTTTTATGGCAATTTTATTCTTAGCACAGTAAATGGCAAAAGGGTTTCTGTTCAATTGACTTTCTCATAAAAGGCTTAATTCTTTATTCATTTTGGCATAGGTTATATCTTGAGTTTCTTACTCTAGCTTTTGTCTATTCTCTGAGTAAGTAAATTCTGCTGTGTATGACAGACTGACCTGGAGTCAGGGTGAGAGGAAATTTTACGTGTTATAAGTGATGTGAGTTGTAGAAGTTAGAAGCTGTTTGGGGGTAGAGGTGGGGATGGGAAATGACTTTAAGCCCAAACTGCCATCACAACGAATAGCTAGGCATTACATAAAAATATAAAAGTTTTATGCTATGTGATAGGATTCAGCACAGTTCATATCAGAATGTGCTGCTTTGGCATGAGAATTATTTTCAGCTGAAGACAATAAAGCCCTACAGATGCAAAAAGGGATTTTTGCTCCCCCCCCCCCCCCATACTCCCTTAACTGCCTAAAAGAATTTAGATAGAGGCCCTAGAGCTATTACTAAAGATAACTTGCTTTTTTGGTTTGTTTGTTGTTTTGGTTTTTTTTTTTTTTTTGGATAAGAAGAATTTCTCAGCATGACACAGCAAATACATATATATATATGTATATTTTCCCCCCCAAATGTTTTCTTTTCCATCTACTTATGAATTATCTTCTCCCGTTTGAAGTCTTAGACCCTTACCCTCTTCTTACTTCAGGGCTGCATATAAACCTCAATTCCCTGTCAGTGGATCTCAAATTCTCTTGGGGGCCCTATGTATATATAATTAAATTTATCTTTCTCCTCTTATATGTCTCATGTCAATTTGATGATTAGGCCATCCAGAAGAATGTAGAAACGTAGATAAAATTGTTTTCCTCCCCAGCATATGTCAAGTGTCATCTTAAAGTCTTTGATTCCAAAAAAACAAACGCTACAATATTCTTTCTTACTTCAGCCAGTTTCTTTGTAATTACATAAATGTGAATAGAAATAAATTTAAAGATGTTTTATTACTAGGTATATTAGATGCTTTATTTATAGTTCCATAAATCATAAATCATTAAAGAAAGTTCTTAGTGAATTAAGGTCTCTATTTAAGTGTCAGTAAGAGTAAATACTAAGCATACTATAGAGGCATTCAAATATTTAACAAATATAATAAAAGGAAGATATATAGATATAGTTATAAGCATATACATATGTATAAAGATGGAAATGTAAGTCCTTTTAACTTACACTCTAATCTTAATTTTAAAACAATCAATAAGCATGATTGTACAAATATAATTTTAATAAGATTAAGTATAAATGGCAAACATAAACCTGATAAATTTGATATGTGAAATAGGTCTTAGCCTAAAATTGAAATAATTAATGAATAATGCAAACCATACTGTCTTTAAAATTGTCTTAGTATTTGCTAATAGTTTCCAGGTTTTTTTTTTATTAAACTCTTTCTATTGAGGTTATATGAGTCATATGAGGTTGTATGATGTTGTATATATGAGTTTGTAATAGTCATATGAGGTTGTAAGAAATAATAGAGATTCCTTGTTCCCTTTACCCAGTTTCTACCAATAGTAACATTTTGAAAAGCTGTAGTACAATATCATAACCAACATATCATCTTTAATACTACCCACTGATATTACTCAGATTTCCTGTTTTACTTGTAACCATGTGTGTGTGTTTATTTCTATTCAAATGTAACAATGAGTATGTCCCTTTATTCACCACCATAGCCAAGAAGATATAGGATAGTAATAGTCTATCAATATTTTACAAAAATGTGTTTGTTTATTTATTTATTTTGAGAGACAGGGTAAGAATGAGCAAGTAAGGGAGAGGCAGAGAGAGAGAGAGAGGGGGAGAGAGAGAGAGAGAGAGAGAGAGAGAGAGAGAGAGAGAGAGAGAGAATATATCCCAAGCAGGCTCCCACACTGTCAGTGCAGGGTCTGATGTAGGCTCAGACTCCCAAACCTATGAGATCAGGGCCTGAGCTGAAATCAAGAGTTGGATGCTCAACCAAAATGAGTCACACAGTTGCTCCAATACCCATCAATATTTTAAATAATTAATTTTAAGGCGCTGGTAATCTTTTAAAGCAGATGTTAACAAGCCTTTTCTGGGAAGATGCAGACAAAATGTTTTTTATGTTTTGGGGGCCATACTATCTCTGTTGCAAATACTCAACTCTCCTTTTGTTGTGCAAAAATACCCAAAGAAAATTTCCTAAATTAGCAGGTGTGGCTCTGTTTCAATAACACATTGCTTTAAAAAAATGGACTGGATCCTGAATTTGGCCTCTAACTTCCTGTTTGTTGACTAATGTTCTAAGGTTTGCTTAATTACCTTTTATTAGATCTAAACTACCAAATTTTTCCCCCAAAGGAGGAAAACTTGTTCCTGTTATTTAGTTTTGATTTTTTTCATTAAAAATGTAATTAAATATAGGTTTTTAGCATTTCATGAACTTAATATTTTGATTTGCTTCTTCCTTTAGGCCATTATTGTAAACAATATGAATTGCAGACTTTCTAGAGGAAATAGAGTTCACAATCACAAGGATTAATTTTGGCCATCACAATGATGTCAGGCCTTCAGCTATAACGAATCCTGTTTTACACCTAAAACTTGACCAACTGCACACCAATAAGACAGGCAACTTATTGTTTGTTCTATATTATTTAGTTCCTTTCCGCTGAAGCAAAGTCCTTTCGTGAGTTATATATATGTTAGGCAAAACCCCAAAATAAATAAGCAGAAGACTCACAAATTCTGAGACCAAAGAAACATGCTAACCCTTGCTAACTAACCCAGACAATATTAATAAAATTTTAATACTATATATAAAGAGATAAGGAAGTACTTTGACTTGCATATGGTGAAAAAGTATTTTGAAACAATCATAGATGTGATAAATATGCTGAGTATCAGTCCAAAAAACAAAAATTTTTCAAACCATTGTTTTATGAACTCACAAGGAAGGCAACGTTCCTAGCTATATCCAGTTCTTCCACCTCCATACTGATATACACATTGATTTGCAATATGCCAAAGCATCCAGCAATAAAGTAGAACATTAGATATTCCAAATGTTTTTTCTCACATGATAATTTACTATCATATGTTTCCATATAATCATTTATAGTGTGTCGGTTGGACAAAACTTCATTTTGGGAATATGATTCTAAATTACCTTAATAGAATATTGTTTATATGATTTTAGGATGTTATACAACATTGGCATAGTAATATCTGCACTGTACCATCTCAGGTCAAAATGACAGAATTGGGGCACCTGGATGGCTCAGTCATTAGGCATCTGATCTTGATTTCAGCTCAGGTCATGATCTCACAGTTCATGAGATTGAGCCCAGCACATCAGTCTCCACACAGACAGCAGGGAGCCTGCTTGGGATTCTCTTTCTCCCTCTCTCTCTGCCTCTTTCTCTCCCTCTCTGACAAAATAAATAAATAAACTTAAAAAATGACAGAATCAATTCTCTCTCTCTCACACACACACGCACTACTCTCTCATGAGTTTTAAAGCACAATGCTAATAGAATTAATTATAGTTATTTGTAAAATAGACTTGATAGAAGAGGGGAGTAAATAGACTTGAAACCACAACAACTGATATTCTTTCTGTACAAGAAGATAATCTGATACCATAAAAATTTCTGTGCATGTATTCAAGTTGCACATAGTTTACTGTTGTGAGGAAATCTATTCTTCTAATTTTACTTCAATTATATCAGTAGGCGTCTAGTGGGCACACTGACTAGAGTATTACCCCTTATATCATTTGAAAAGTTCTGTGCATAATTTTATTATTACCTTGGAAATAATATTGTATTTATTCTACCAAATTTGAAAAAGGAACGTTTTTAGTCATTTACCTTAATTGGTGCACAGATGAAATAAATTATATTTCAGTCATACATTTAAGCTAAGAATTAAAATATCAGACAAGATTTAATTGTAAGTAAACCTCAGGAACATTATGAAAAATGAGATGAGGAACCAATCAAAGATGAGAAATCAAGCTGATCACTGACCTATTCGAATGATGGAAGTTCCATACACTTAAGACTTCAGAATTTCAGTGTGGGTTATGACAATTAATAAGTAAATATTCTCTCCAGTAGAAGCAAATAGAAAATGAGTTTGTGAATAAATAAATAACATTAAAAATGTCCAAAGATTTATTTATATATCATGTTAAAATAATTTTTCAAATCACTAAATCAGCAGTGCCTTTTCATAGACAATACCAATGATTTTGAATACCATGAAAGTAAACACCAATACTTTCAGATTTTATATTATTGTCATCTCAAATTTACTAATTAAATTTAGCATGAGTTCTTCAGAGTTATTTAAGTGGACATTTGCAGGCTCCATATAATCTGAATTATGTGGTGCAAACTGAAACCCATCATTTTTAATCAGGAAGAAAGGAGATGTTATCACAGCATGGCTTGGCATTCACTATTCACTCAATTCCACTCCAGGTGCTTTCCACTGGGTGGATTTGGCCTGTTGACTGAATTGGTCTCCCTCTGTCCTAAGATAACTGCCATGATTGGGAAGCCATATGGTGCAATGCTGTAAGCTATATTAAATTTGAGTCAGATTTTGGCCAACTTTGTACTCATAATTGAGATTCAGAATTGTATCCATATAAATTTCTATATACTTACTGTTTATTGCTGTGATTAAACTCACAATCTTTTCCTTTCCACTTTTAAATATTTCCTGATATAAAATTGTGTTAGAGGTTAAACTTGAAGTTTAAAGGCAGTAGTTGAGAAGACGAAAGAAATAGAAGGTGACACTTTAGGTCCACCCTGTATTTACCTTTAAAGAAGCAGTCTTCATTGTGAACAATGGTAATCTTTTGCTTTTTCAGGCAGGCAGCTCTATGCACTTCGCAGTGGTTTTCGTAAAATTCCCCATCAGATCCACACACAGGTTTGTAGTGACGTTTGCAAAGGTCCATACAGGCACATTCTGCTTGCCCTGTCTCTCTGCCGATGACACAGTGCCTTCCCAAACCACAGTATTTATTTTCACAAGACCCCAAAGGGACATCCTGAATCAGGAATCCTGAAGATAAAGAAAAAATAATTTGTATTCATTTGTCTAAATGTGGCATATCAAAGTGTGAAATAAAAAACTTCTAAGAGAAATTCAGTATAAGCAGGGTTCAGTTGTTCTCAGTGGAAAAGAGACTTGTATTAGACAGGGAGACTAACTTTTGAAAACACTCTCAACATTGCTCCCCTCTTCTCCCCATGTGCTTGTAGCTCTCTTCCATCTCTCCAGTGAGTACTGTGGTCTCTAAAAACATGATCCCCAAGATTAAACTGCCTGAGTTCAAATCCTAAGTCTACCATTTATTAGCTGTATGTCTTTGGATAAATTACGTCTTTGTGCCAAGTTGTCCCATCTGTCATATGATGGTAATAGTATAGACCACCTCCTAAAGTTGTACAAAATATTACATGTAAATAATCCACAGGAATGACTTTCCTGTCATAGAGTAAATGTTTAATAAATTCAACTTTTACATTAATAGAATCCTGGAGAAATGACAGGAGAATGACATGGAGAAATGACTAGGAGAAATGACATGTATGTATAAAAAGCAGGAAGTAGGAATGGAAAATTATTGTGCCTTGAAAACTTCTTGATGGGTTCTTATAGCTACTCCTTTCTTGTTTTGACCTTTGCCACTTGACAATCACTAATACATTTCTTGACTAAATGAACAAATCATGAAGAATTCAATTTTCTTGTTATTATTCAGTTTAACAGTCTCCATTGGCATCAGAAAAGAAAAGATGGATCCAACAGTCTTGTACTAAAACCAAACTAATCACCTATAATCCCTGCACTTTCATAGGCAGATCTGGCTTGTCTTTTTTATCTGACTGGACTTTATCTGACTGGGAAGTGAAAATTGTCAGTAAAGTTAATATGAGTGTGTATATATATATATATATATATATATATATATATATAAAATACATGAATATATATGTATACATACATGCATATATATATTCAGAGAGAGATACACACAGAGATATATGTGTGCGTGTGGATATATGTGTGTGTGCGCATATATATGTGTGTATATATATATGTATGTATGTATATATATATATATATATATATAAAACAATCAATGACACCTATATATTGCAAAAAAAGAAAAAAATTGTGAAGTAATAAATTACAGTAATTTTATTAGACATATAGTGTATATTTTCAACTTGTTTTTAAAAAAATTTTTTTTCAACGTTTATTTATTTTTGGGACAGAGAGAGACAGAGCATGAACGGGGGAGGGGCAGAGAGAGAGGGAGACACAGAACCGGAAACAGGCTCCGGGCTCTGAGCCATCAGCCCAGAGCACGACGAGGGGCTCGAACTCATGGACCACGAGATCGTGACCTGGCTGAAGTCGGATGCTTAACCAACTGCGCCACCCAGGCGCCCCTCAACTTGTTGATTTAAAACCATTGCTCCAGGGCACCTGGGTGGCTCAGTCAGTTAAATGTCCAACTCTTGATCTCAGCTCAGGCCATGTCCCAGTGTCATGGTATTGCGTACCATGTCAGGCTCTGCACTGAATATGGAACCTACTTAAGATACTGTCTCTCCTGGGGTGGCTCAGTCAGTGGGGTGTCCAGCTAGGGCTCAGGTCATGTATTCACGGTTTGTGAGCCTCCTGACAGGCTCTGTGCTGACAGCTCAGGCCTGGAGCCTGCTTCAGATTTCTCTCTGTCCCTCCCCTGATTGCACTCTGTCTCTCTCTCAAAATAAATAAACATTAAGAAAAAAATTAAGGGGCGCCTGGGTGGCTCAGTCCATTGAGCATCCAGCTTCATCTCAGGTCATGATCTTGTGATCTGTGAGTTTGAGCTCTGCATTGGGCTCTGTACTGACGGCTCAGCTGTGGATTCTGTGCCTCCCTCTCTTTCTGCCCCTTGCCTGCTCACACACACTCTGCCTGTCTCTCTCTCTCTCTCCCTCAAAAATAAATAAACATTAAAAAATAAATGAAAATAAACTTTAAAAAATTAAAAAAAAAAAGGTTCTGTTTCTCCCTCTCTCTGCCCCTCCCCTGTTCACCCATGTGCATACACACATGCACATACTCTCTCTCTCTAAAATAAATAATAAATAAATAAATAAATAAATAAATAAATAAACAAATAAATAAATAGTATGTCTCTTCACATGATGACATCATAATGATAAGGAACATAGATTCTTATATAGAGTTTAAGCCATAACCCCACTAGTTACAACCTTCAGGACCTTGGGTGAGTACCTAACACGTCTGTAAATCAGTTTCTTCATCTGTAAAATAGAGATAATATCATATCCTCATAGGGTTTTTAAAATTAAAATGTTTGGCATATATAAAAATGCATTTAATTGCTGGTTATTTTTATTAATACTATATTTTTAGGGACTAATTTTCATAAGGCAGATATATACAAATAAAAAGTATTTTAAAAATCGATTTTATTTGCTTTTAAATGAAACCTATGCTGTACTTTTATTTCAATACATATGCATGTATTTCCAAATGGAGTATAGCAAACATAATATTACAAACAAAAAAGACCAATGCTATGAACTGTATTTTTTAAGGTATGGCTTTGATAGCAGTTAAAATTGGAACAAATTTTCTTGAAAACAATTTTTAAATATTTGAACCCTTTGATAATATATTCCAGTTGTTGAGAATGCAGTCTATAAACTTATAAAAAATAAGAAAAATAAATAAAAAGATAATTTATTTAAAAAACCTTCCTGATGTGTTATTTTATATGATACCTCACTGAAATACTTTGTTAAATTTTGTAAAATACATTTAATGTGGTAGTTTCTGAAGTTTGGCATGCATTAAAATGGCCTAGAGGAGTTGTTAAAAGATCAGTTCTACCTCCAATCCACTTAAGAGTTCTGATTCAGTAGATCTGGGCTATGTGTAGCCCCAAATTTATATTTCCAAGTTCCTATGTGATGATGGTACTGTTGTTTCTGAGATCATACTTTAGGGTCTTTGATTTATTGAAATCCTACTTTATATTTAAAATAAATATAACACAAAGGGAAAGACTAGGTAAACAAACAATGCTCTTAAGTGGGAAAGATGAGAAGTATATGGTACCAATAAAAACATATAAAATAATGTAAGAAGAAACTAAGAAATTTAGAAACTAAGAAGAAGCTAAGAAACTTAGAAAAAACTAAGAAAAGATAAAGTAAAATAAACAATTTATTAACTAGGTGGATATAATGCTGGGCAAAATTTCCTATGTTTGTATTACTGCTTTTTAATGTTCAATGCAATACATTTTTTTAAAAAGTCCAAAATTATGTCAACTGTAACTCTATAGTAATGACTGATTTGAATTTGGAAAATCTTTTTTTCCTCATCCTTATGCCAGTATTTATGCCAATTGTTGATCTAATGTTGACAGAGTCCAAAATGTGAGTGCCAGGAATCTGACTCACATACTTGCATTTTGTATAATTTTACACCTTATATTTTCTTTGTGTTCTTACTATCTTACTAATTCTAAATAGTTTTATTGCTATCAAATAGTTTAAGATTTTTCAAGAGGATATTTCATGTTTTTGCTATCAAAGAATGAGTTTAATGTTTATTAAGAGAGTCTGATTATTTTACACTTTAGTCACAAAATGAGTTGGCTAACTGAATCAGTATTTTTCTTTTTAGCGAGGAATGCTCTGCTAAAAATGAAGTCATTTCTGGTATATCTGATGAATTGCATTCCCAGATTCTCTCTTCTTTTTATTTTTTTTTTCTGTCTCAAAGCCTATACTCTACTTTAGAGATTTATATTAGGATATTGGCCATTTTCTAGAAGTTAATGAACTAGTTAGAAGCTGCATGTTGCATGTAGTTGCTACAATTAAAGGAAATTTAATTAATTCATATGCAATCCAAAAGAAAGCTCATATTATGTAAATGAATAGCTAGAACATATCCTTTCTGACAGTAATTATCCATGACTAACACTGAACTTAAGTTTCAGCTGAGATTAAATCAATTTAATCTGATCAACATGTCAAAGATTTCTTTTAAGTACATTCAGGCAGATGACACACTAAATGAATTTTAATCAAGAACTTATATCCTGCTGTCTCATAACTTGATAAAGTAACATTTGTTCCCCCAAAAAGTGCTGTATGTTTAACAAGTACATCATTTTATAATTTCTATGCCTTCAGAGCAGTATAAAAACTCTTCAAAAGATTTGAGACAAAGATGAGACCTTTAAAGATAAAAGACACCAAGTTATAAAGCAAAATAATTCCATAGAATTCTAAAATCTTTTTCTTCAGATTCTCAATCATGATGCAATCCTCTTCAAGTGATTACATATATAATATACAATTTACCAAAGAGTACTTAATATAGAATGGATCTAAATTGAAATAAACTTTAATATAATGTACTTATTTTTATTTGTAAGGTGCTATGTTAGTTGCTATAGGACAGATGAAAAGAATCGTCATTGACACTTTTTGTAGTGGCTCACAAAGGGCATAAGGCAGGATTTGAGTGTGCCCAAGTAGGGAAGGAAAGTTGGAGGGGCACAACTTGGAGAGTGAGATGGATAATAACAGGTAAGACCTCACAAGCAATGTATCACGTCACAGTTGAGGTTATGTCCTACAAATGGATTCGGAGTTCAGAAAGCTGCTCTAGGATTAGACACGGTATCGAATAAACAGATACTGGATTGAAAACAGAAACAGCAGACGGAGGTAAAAGATTGTGATGAGCTAACTACTTCTAATGATTCCAATGGAATATAAACATAATTAATTTAGAGTGCCAAGTTATTTGAGGTGTTAATTGTCTCATAAAAATGTATAATGCTAAAGTACCAAATATAAGTATTATGTTAACTTTGATTTGTTAAACAAACAAACAAAAAAAACAGATTTTGGAATTGAACAGGATTACAGTCTTTGCTTTTCCATTACATATTAGCCTGACCTCATCTAGGCTGTAATGTCTTTAGGTCTGATATTCAAATGGTAAAATAAAAGGGAACTGATAAATTATGTTCAGATTTACTCTCATCCAATCTCTTCATTTAAGAATGCTTGGCAAAACATAATTTTAATAAAAGCTAATATCCAAGAAATATATTAACAATCTTTCTCTAGAATGTTTAATATTTAAACTTCACCTGCATTAAACAATCACATACTCAATATTTTCTAGTTTAAATATTTTCATACTCTAGAAATAGCATCAGACATACAAAATGTAAAATTATTATTGTTTAAAAAGTTTTTTAATGTTTATTTTTGAGCGAGAGGAGAGTACAAGCAGGATAGGAGCAGAGAGGGAGAGACAGAATCTGAAGCAGGCTCCAGGCTCCGAGCTGTCAGCACAGAGTCCAATGCAGGGCTCAAACCCACAAACCACGAGACTGTGACCTGAGCCCACGTCAGATGCTTAAACTGACTGAGCCACCCAGGTGCCCCAAATGCAAAATTATTTTTAATGTAGGCTTTCTAATTTCTCCTTTCTAAGATTTTGTGATGATATATTCTATTTCTATATCATGTTAATAATTACAACAATGGGCCTAAAATCAGTCCTTTAATTTACATTCCAACTGTCACTACCAGTGAAATTTCTGGGCAATTAGTTAAAATTGGTGAGTATCAATTTCCTTGTCTAACTAAAAAACAGAAGAAACTCTATAAGTATTATTTAAATGAATACATAAAATGAGGATAATAATAATAAGCATAGGATAATATGATTGAGCCTATGAGAGCATAGCATAGAGATATCCTCTATGAGATAATGCATTGCATGTACTTGGCTTAGAGTATGACAGATGTAGTTATTATTATTAATAATTATCATTTATGATCAATTTGGCATGGACTTAATATCACTGGAATGAATAAAGAACAGCTTTTGACAACTCTAGCTTTTATTATGTTCATTAGAAATGTATTTATGGGAGTGTTGAGCTGTGTTTTTCTAAATAATATACCTAAAAATTTTAAATAGATCCACTACATAAGAATTCCCCTCACCCGCAAAAAAAATAAAGAAAATAAAGAAAGAAAAATAAGAAAGAAAGAAAAAAAACCCTAAATTTATCTAATTACATACTTTGATTTATAAATAAGTATAAAACTTTGGTGTCATTTTGTTACCCACATAAAGAAAAATTGCAAAACTCTTCAGTAAATGCAAAATACAATTTCACACTGTAAATGAATAAAACACATTCGGTCCTCACTAACTTCATGGCAAGTAGCAGTTCAAGTAAATATTCTAATGCTTGCAGAAGATTGAGCACAGTTACGATCTTTTCATGACCTTTAATGATTAGGATATGTATTTCCTGCTGCTACTTTGTGAAGTTGGTGAAAACAAGGCTACCTGATTGATAGTTTGCCCAGGGTGCCACTACTGAAAGACAGTTTGAATGACCACCTAACAGTAGTTCAGTGAATTTGGAACCTTCTTCCCCATCTTATTTTAAACATCCCATTGGACTTCTGTAAGCACTTTCATGTAATTCTGCATTCAGATTTATTTTAAAAGAAGTAAATACGAAAAAAAAAAAAAGATAAGTACAATAAAAAGCCAGGAATTCAGTTAAATTGCAACCATCCAAATTATAGTTCCTGTTTAACTCAAGGAAATTTTTGCCAACACAGATAGTTTTTCATGTGTCATTATGAGAAGTTAGATAATTTGAGATCACTAGCTAATATGCTAATAGTTACTTCTTTGAAGTTCTCAACTGCAGTATAATTCCAATAGCAGAACACTGAAAGAGCCCAAGATACACACTCAAAACTCTTTCCAACCTCAACTAGAGACCTTGATCACGAAGTACACCAAAATTTATCCTACTCCTTAATTTTATCTTTTCCAAATAACAACTAGGAGCCAAGATTTCTCTATCAACTTAATATTTCAATCCTACTGAGAACTTAGAGTAGTACTTGTGGTTATACACTTTACCAGATAAAAATACTTTCATCATCTGTGTGATTTATTTAGATCACAGAAATGGGTTGGAAGCCAAAGAAATCTCACTTGCTAATACTTGCTATTAGTAGCTAGAAATGCAATGACATTATAGACATATCAGTAAATAGATAAATTGATAAACTGATAGATGGATAGATCATAGGTGAGTATATGATATTTAAAACTTTTTAAAAATATGACAGTGATTATTAAAAAGAAAAATTTATTTTTAAATATTTTAGTTCTGTGAAGATTATGAGTTATGAGTTATATTAAAAGAAAACAAGTAATCCTTTTGCTTAGTAACTAGTGGCTACTGTTCTCTATGAATGATTTTGACCCTTATAATAAATAAGAAAATAAATCAATTAAAGACATAAAATAAAAGTATTTTATAGAAGTCTATGTAAGGAGACTAAAGACATATGCTAAATCATCTGTGATACTTAAAATATTTCAGGCTTTGGAATAAACCCAAATCATAAAAAATATCTAACTTCCTATTTACATAAAAACTTAAGCAGTAGATAGATTATTCTCATATAATGTAGATATTTTCACACAATGATAAAGAATATTAAATAGCAAAATAAAAATTTTAAACTGAAGATCAAACATTATAATGGAAGGATAGATTTGGGTAGGCAATCTTCAGGTTCATTGTAATGCTGATTGCTGGAGTCAGACCAACAACATGACTAATAGAGAATTGAGGAAGAAATGAAGACAACAATTTCTGTACTGACTGTAATCATAAATGGCTGCTAGAAGAAGAACATTGCTTTTAGGATTTAAAAGTTTCAGTTTTATGGGTACAAAGGAGGGTACTTGTTGTGTTGAGCACTGGTTGTTAAATGTAAGTGATGAATCGTTAAATTCTAGTCCTGAAACCAATATTACACTACATGTGAATTAACTAGAATTTAAATAAAAATTTAAAACAAACCAAAAACTAACAATGAAACAACCCAACACTTTTCCTAGTGAAAAAAGGTTTCAATTTTAAAATCCACTTCGATAAATTATTTTGATATGCTCGCTTACCATTGAAAAAGTATTGTTTTTATATAGTGTTTTTAATTCCTTGATTTTATATTTTTAATTAATAGACTTATTTTTTGAGTATTTTTTGGTTCATAGCAAAATTCTGTAGGAAATACAGAGAGTCAGTTAATCATAAGAAGACAACTACAATATGATTCTAGTTATGAGCTTCTTAGAGATGTCAAAATCATAAAGACATAAAGTAGGATGGTAGTTTGACAGGGGCTGGGGGAGGGAGAATGGGTAGTTCCTGTTTAATGGGTAAGAGTTTCAGTTCTACTAGAGAGGAGCTAAGATGGTGGAACAGCATAGAAGTTTTTTGTGTGTCTCGCATCCATGAAATACAGCCAGACCAACACTAAACCATCCTACACACCTAGAAAACTGATTGGAGTATTAACACAACAATCTGCACAACCTGAACCACAGACTTCAGCAGGTACACAGCATTGAGAGCTGAACTTGGGAGCAAGAAGCTGCGAAAGGTAGGGAACCACTTTTGCGGGTAGAGAGAAGATGGAGACTGGGGAGTGGGGGAGAATATGGGAAAATCACCCCTCCCCAAAAGCAGCTGGAGAGAAAGCAGAAAATTGGAAACAGCTGCAGGGACTAAAACTAAAAAGGGAGAAAGGAGAAAGGAGAGGGCTTAAATTCCATCAAGACTGTAAACAAGGGGAGTGCAAAGGCTGCAACTCCACAGCTCAATACCTGGTGGTGCTGTGGTGGGAAGGGCGAATCCCCAGGAAAAGAGTGGGGTCCGGGAGGTTCTCAGGCCACAGGGGGAAAAGCGGCTCCACTGCTGGAAAGACATTTGGTAGAGACTGTTGAAGCCACCTGGTCCCAGCAGACCCCAGAAAGTGGCCACATTCGCTGGTGCTGGGTCAAGGTCGTTAAGGGTGAAGACTGGTGCCCGATGTGTGTTGTGATTTTCCATAATCCCTGCTGCTGCTGCTGCTGCTGCTGCTGCTGCTGCTGCTGCTACACTGTCTCGCTAACATTTTCTGGGACGGGCTGGCACCTGGCTGCAGTCTTGGGGCACCAGCAACAACAGGGTCCAGCGGGCATACCTGGGTGCAGCTGACATTTGACCATTGCTTGGTGAGACCCTCCCAAACAGGGGCAGAACGGGTCAAAGCTGCAGTCCTTCAGAAATAAGGGGCCGGGGAAAACAGCCACATCTAAGACAAAACTTGGGAGACAGGTAATGCCTGGGGCCTGGTCACGGAGAGTGAAGAAGCAGAGAGTGGGTGAGAGCTGAAGATGGAGGATGGGTGTGTGATTGGTGATCCGGGAAAACGCTGGGTGTCTGGGTGGCTAGTTTCATCGCTCCACGCATGCTCCTATGCACCTACAAGCCCCACAACAATTCACCCCCAGTAGGCTAGCCGCGCCATCTAGTGGAGAGCGGAGCTGTTACACTGAGCCCCGCCCAACTGGGCCAAATTCTCTCTTCAAGAACACAAGTCTCGCTGCTGGCTTAATTTATGGACTATAAAGAGCTACATAGACTGACTTCTAGGGGAAAACAAAGCAATTTCAGTCCTACTTCAATCTGTTAGCAGGTTCATCTATTCAACTTTCTTTCTTTTTTTGTTCTTTTTCCTTTTTCTCTTTTACAATTCTTTTCTTTTTCTTGAATACAGAAAGAGAAAAAAATCATTTTTATTTTCAATTTTTATTAAAAATATCTTTTCTTAATTTTTATTACTATATTTTTTACGTTTGTGTAAATTTTTTCAAATTCTACTTTACTTCCATCATTTTATATTAGTCTACTTCAGTGTAATCACCTTTTCCAATTTTCAAACAATTTCCTTTTTTTCTTTTTTCTTTTTTCTCTTTTTCATTTCTTTTCATTTTCTTGAATGAAGAAAGAGAAAAACTTCATTTTTACTTTCAATTTCTATTAAAATATTTTAACTTTTATTACTATAATTTTTGCTGTTATGTAAATTTTTTCAAATTCTATTTTACTTCCATCATTTTATTTTAGTCTACTACAGTGTACTCACTTTTTCAAATTTTCAAACGATTTTTTTTCTTTTTTCTTTCTTTTTATCTTTTTTCTTTTCTTTTTATTAAATACAGAAAATGAAAAACTTCATATTTATTTTTAATTTTTATTAAAAATATTTTTCTTTAATTTTTTTCTACTGTATTATTTATTTTTGTGTATATTTTTCAATTTCTATTTTACCCCCATCATCTTATTTTAGTCTACATCAGTGTATTCATTTTTTCAAATTCTCAGATGATTTCCTTTTTTTTCTCTCCCCCCCCTTTTTTTTTCTCTAATCTGTCAAACCACTTTCAACACCCAGAGCAAAACACCTAGGCTCTAGCATCATCTGTTCGATTTTTGTGTGTGTGTTTTTAATTTTTTAATTTTAAAATGTTTTAAATTTTAACCTTTTTTTCAATTTCAATTTTTCTACCTCATTAATTCCTTTTCTCCCATCAAAATGACAATATGAAGGAATTCACCCCAAAAGACAGCATGAAGAAACGACAGCCAGGAATTTAACCAACACTGATACAAGCAAGATGTCTAAACCAGAATTTAGAATCACGATAATAAGAATACTAGCTGGATGGAAAATAGATTAGAGTCCCTTTTTGCAGAGATAAAAGAGGTAAAAAATAGCCAGAATGAAAGTAAAAATGTGATAACTGAGCTGCAAACACGGATGGATGCAGTGGCGGCAAGGATGGAAGGGGCAGAACACAGAATCGGTGATTAGAGGACAAACTTACAGAGAATAATGAAGCAGAAGAAAAGAGGGAGATGAAGGCAAAAGAGCACATTTTAAGAATTAGAGAAATTAGTGACTCATTAAAAAGGAACATCAGAATCATAGGGGTCCCAGAAGAGGAAGAGAGAGAAATAAGGGTAGAAGGGTTATGTGAGCAAATCATAGCAGAAAACTTTTCATTAACCTGGGGAAAGACATAGACATCAAAATCCAGGAAGCACAGAAGACCCCCATTAGATTCAACAAAAACCAACCATCAACAAGGCATATCATAGTCAAATTCACAAAGTACTCAGGCAAGGAGGGAATCATGAAAGCAGCAAGGGAAAAAAAGTCCCTAATCTACAAGGGAAGACAGATCAGGTTTGTCGCATATCTACAGAAACTTGGCAGTCCAAAAGAGAGTGGTGGGATATATTCAGTGTGCTGAATCAGAAAAATATGCAGCCAAGAATTCTTTATCCAGCAAGGCTGTCATTCAAAATAGAAGAGATACAAAGTTTGCCAGACAAACAAAAAGGAAAGGAGTTTGTGACCACTAAACCAGCCCTGCAAGAAATTTTAAGGGGGATTCTCTGAAGGGAGAAAAGATATATATATGTGTGTGTGTGTGTGTGTGTGTGTGTGTGTGTGTGTGTATCATACTAATGGTCAACAAAAGAAAGCCAGAGTAGCCATACTTATATCAGACAATGTAGACTTTAAAATACTGTATCAAGAGATGCAGAAGGGCATTATATCATAATCAAGGAGTCTATAGACCAAGAAGACCTAACAATTGTAAATGTTTATGCGCCAAATGTGGCAGCACCCAAATATATAAATCAATTAATCATAAACATAAAGAAACTCATTGAGAGTAACACCTCAATAGTAGGAGACTTCAACACCCCACTCACAGCAATGGACAGATCATCTAATCAAAAAAATCAACAAGGAAACAATGGCTTTGAATGACACACTGGACCAGATGGACTTAACAGATATATTCAGAACATTTCATCCTAAAGCAGCAGAATATACATTCTTCTCAAGTGCACATGGAACGTTCTGCAGAATAGACCATATACTGGGACACAAATTAACCCTAAGAAGTACAAAAAGATCAAGATTATACCATGCATAGTTTCAGACCACAATGCTATGAAACTTGAAATCAACAATAAGAAAAAATTTAGAAAGGTAACAAATACTTGTAGACTGAAGAACATCCTACTAAAGAATGAATGGGCTAACCAAGAAGTTAAAGAGGAAATTAACAAGTATATGGGAGCCAATGAAAATGATAACACCACAACCCAAAACCTCTGGGACACAGCAAAGGTTGTCATAAGAGGAAAGTAGATAGCAATCCATGCCTTCCTAAAGAAGGAAGAAAGATCTCAGATACACAACCTAACCTTATGCCTTAAGGAGCTGGAAAAAGAACAGCAAATAAGACCCAAAACCAGCAGAAGACAGGAAATAATAAAGATTAGAGCAGAAATTAATGCTATCAAAACCAAAAAACAAAACAAAACAAAAAAAACAAAAAAACTGTAGAACAGATTAATGAAACCAGAAGCTGGTTCTTTGAAAGATTAACAAAATAGTTTGAAAGAAGAAAAAGGAAAGGACCAAATAAATAAAATCAAGAATGAAAGAGGAGAGATCACAACCAACACAACAGAAATAAAAACAATAATAAGAGAATATTATGAGCAATTACATGCCAATAAAATGGGTAATCTGGAAGAAATGGACAAATTCCTAGAAACATATACACTACCAAAACTGAACAGGAAGATATAGAAAATTTGAACAAACCCATAACCAGTAAGGAAATCTAATTAGTGATCAAAAATCTGCCAAAAAACAAGAGTACAGGGCCATATGGCTTTCCAGGGGAATGCTACCAAACATTTAAGGAAGAGTTAACATGAACTCTCTTCAAGCTATTTCAAAAAATGAAATGGAAGGAAAACTTCCAAACGCTTGTTATAAAGCCAGCATTACCTTGATTACAAAACCAGACAGAGACCCCACTAAAAAGAACTGTAGACCAATTTCCCTGATGAACATGTATTAAAAAATCCTCAACAAGATATTAGCCAACCGGATCCAATAATACATTAAAAAAATTATTCACCATGACCAAATGAGATTTACACCTGTGAGGCAGGGCTGGTTCAATATCCGCAAAACAATTAACGTGATTCATCACGTTAATAAAAGAAAGGACAAGAACCATATGATCCTCTCAATAGATGCAGAGAAAGCGTTTGACAAAATACAGCATCCTTTCTTGATGAAAACCCTCAAGAAAGTAGGGATAGAAGGAGCATATCTCAAGATCATAAAGGCCATATATGAAAGACCCAATGCTAATATCATCCTCAATGGGGAAAAACTGAGAGCTTTCCCCGTAACGTCAGGAACAAGACAGGGATGTCCACCTTTCCCACTGTTCTTCAGCATAGTTTTGGAAGTCTTAGCCTCTGTAATCAGACAACACAAAGAAATAAAAGGCATCCAAATCGGCCAGGAGGAGGTCAAATTTTCACTCTTCGCAGATGACATGATACTCTATATGGGAAACCCTAAAGATTCCACCGAAAACCTGCTAGAATTGATTCATGAATTCAGCAAAGTTGCAGAATATAAAATCAATGCACAGATATCGGTTGCATTCTTATACACCAACAATGAAGAGACAGAACGAGAAATCAAGGAATCCATCCCATTTATAGTTGCACAAAAAACCCATAAAATACCTAGGAATAAATTTAACCAAAGTGGTGAAAAATCTATATAATGAAAAGTATAGAAAGCTCATGAAAGAAATTGAAGAAGACGCACAAAAAAATGGAAAAAGATTCCATGCTCCTGGATAGGAAGTACAAATGTTGTTAAAATGTCGATACTACCCAAAGCAATCTACATATTCAATGCAATCCCTATCAAAATAACACCAGCATCTTCACAGAGCTAGACCAAATAATCCTAAAATTTGTATGGAACCAGAAAAGACCCCGAATAGCCAAAGCAATCTTGAAAAAGAAAAACAAAGCAGGAGTACAAATGTTGTTAAAATGTCGATACTACCCGAAGCAATCTACATATTCAATGCAATCCTTATCAAAATAACACCAGCATCTTCACAGAGCTAGACCAAATAATCCTAAAATTTGTATGGAAACAGAAAAGACCCCGAATAGCCAAAGCAATCTTGAAAAAGAAAAACAAAGCAGGAGGCATCACATTCCCAGACTTCAAGCTATACTACAAAGTTGTAATCATCAAGACAGTATGGTACTGGCACAAGAAAAGACACTCAGATCAATGGAACAGAATAGAAAACCCAGAAATGGACCCACAAATGTATGGCCAACTAATCTTTGACAAAGCTGGAGAGAATATCCAATGTAATAAAGACAGTCTCTTCAGCAAGTGGTGCTGGGAAAACTGGACAGTGACATGCAAAAGAATGAACCTGGACCACTCTCTTACATCATACACAAAAACAAACTCAAAATGGATGAAAGACCTCAATGTAAGACAGGAAGCTGTCAAAATTCTCGAGGACAAAGCAGGCAAAAACCTTTTTGATCTTGGCTGCAGCAACTTCTTACTCAACATGTCTCCATAGGCAAGGGAAACAAAAGCAAAAATGAACTACTGGGATTTCATCAAAATAAAAACCTTATGCACAGTGAAGCAAACAATCAGCAAAACTAAAAGGCAACCGACAGAATGGGAGAAGATATTTGCAAATGACATATCAGATAAAGGGTTAGTATCCAAAATCTATAAAGAACTGATCAAACTCAACACCCAAAAAACAAATAATCCAGTGAAGAATGGGCAAAAGACATGAATAGACACTTCTCCAAGGAAGACACACAGATGGCCAACCGACACATGAAAAAATGCTCAACATCACTCATCATCAGGGAAATATAAATAAAAACCACAGTGAGATACCACCTTATACCTGTCAGAACGGCTCACATTAACAACTCAGGCAACAACAGATGTTGGTGAGGATACGGAGAAAGAAGATCTCTTTTGCATTGTTGGTGGGAATGCAAGCTGGTGCAGCCACTCTGGAGAACAGTATGAAGGTTCCTCAAAAAACTAAAAAATAGAACGACCCTATGATCCAGCAATTGTACTACTAGGCATTTATCCACAGGATACAGGTGTGCTGTTTCAAAGGGACACATGCATCCACATGTTTATAGCAGAACTATCAACAATAACCAAAGTATTGAAAGAGCCAAATGTCCATCGATGTATGAATGGATAAAGAAGATGTGGTATATATATACAATGGAGTATCACTTGGCAATCAAAATGAATTAAATCTTGCCATTTGCAACTACGTGGATGGAACTGTAGGGTACTGTGCCAAGTGAAACTAGTCAGTCAGAGAAATACAAAAATCATATGACTTCACTCATATGAGAATTTTAAGAGACAAAACAGATGAACATAAAGAAAGGGAAACAAAAATAATATAAAAACAGGGAGGGGGACAAAACAGAAGAGACTCATAAATATGGAGAACAAACTGAGGGTTACTGGAGGGGCTGTGGGAGAGGGGATGGGCTAAATGGGTAAGGGGCACTAAAGAATCTACTCCTGAAATCATGTTGCACTATATGCTAATTTGTATGTAAATTTAAAAAATAAAAAATAAAATTAAAAAAAAATAAAAACAAAACAAAAAAAGTGAAAAACTAAAAAAAAAAAAAGAGTTTCAATTCTGCAAGATGAAAAGAGATGTGGAGAGCTCTGAAAACCGGTGATAATGTTTGCACAATAATATCAGTGTACCTCACGCCACTGGGCTGCACACTAAAAATGTTTGAAAAGGTAGTTTCATATTTTTTTACTACAATATAAATTTGGGAAAAAAATTAAAGTCCAAAGAGTTCTTATATATCTCCTCTTTCCAAAGTACACAACCTTCCCCACCACCAATAAAACTTGATCATCCACTATTTGCAAAGAAGAGCCTTTGCTTCCTGAGTCAACTCATCACCACTCTAAGACACTATACTTCCACGATTAATTATAAAACCTCAATCTCAGTCATTTTTGAGGTTTTTGTTTTCCTCCTTGAGGGTGTAAGTCAATGTAAGGGTGAATTTTCTGAAATAGTAAGGCATGAGAGATCAATTCATTTGACCTTAGGTTCAGAACACACAGTTTGTTATTTTACAACTTTATTTCCTATTCCCATGGTCACTCAAATTTCTATGCACATAAGACAACAACACATAAGACAATAACAAACAACATAAGACATAAAGCACCTTCTCTACTCTCATACCTTATTTCCTTTAACCACCTACTTCTTTCCGCCACCAACTGTGGTTTAAATCTAATACATATCCAATTCTCCAAAAATCTTTGTTTATCCTCATAATTCCTCAATTCCCATGACTTAGGTGTTTGGAATAAACATAGGCATTTTAGGCTGTTCACACACTTCACTTCTCAGAGGTAACAGACACGGGTTCAATCCACTGCTTGAATTGGACAAATGTCAAGGAGAAAATAATAGAATACTACCTCAAAAGTGTTATGTCACTGCTTTATAATGTAAGGACATATAACTCAGCCCTGTAGGGTTATGGAAGCCATATTAGAGGAGAAAAGACCAGCACTGTATGGGAATTAGCCATGTATAGAAAAGAATCATAAAAGGAGACTTAGAACAAGGTGTGAATATATGCAAAAGATGATTTAATGTTACCAAGAGGCAAATATTATGGTTGAGATTGTTAGAGGATGCGGTGCCCAAATTAGAGACAGGATTATAATAGCAGCCCTGAAGGTTATGTTAAGGATGTGTTACTGTGGCAGTAGAAGCAGTGATAGTTTTAAGGATGAATCTATATGGAGAATAGAAAATAAACACCAGGTAGGAAGCTACCACCCTGGCCCACATAAAAATAATGTGAGTCAGAACAAGGACATCTATTAGAAAATCAATATATGGAGCAATATAATATCAGTCATAAAGAGAGGAGGCAGAAAGAGAAACATTGAACATAAATAAAGAGTCTAAGAGTAGTTATAAATAAAGATAATTTTGTCAACAGCTTTGTAGGTGGTTGAAGAAATTCTTAGTCTCAATATACTTGAATAATAATAACAGTAAGCACAATAAATAATTGGTTGTGGATGAAAATGACACAATTTAGGCTGGAATCCGAATAGCTTTAATTGCATGAATTTACAACATTGTGTTATTTTTCATCAAAACTCACTCATCTCACATAGAAGAATGGGAAAGTAAGATGATGATGATTATTACTATCAAGAGTAATGGTTCTACTTGTCAAGTGTGGTGGAAAGATTTGACAGGCAGGGAAATTCACCACTATACTGATGGGGAGAACATGATGGAAGGATTTGAATGGATGAAAACCAGAAGCAACTCAAAAGACAGTATTGCAAGCAGGGTACAAAGAACAGGGTACAGGTAGGGAAAATAAGGTAGTTTTCTGAATTCTTGCCTGGTAAATTGCTTTACTACTTTAACATCACTTATAGTCATGGAATTAAGTCTAACATACTCTTGTCAGCTGAAATGACAATCCATTATGTTTCTTTGACATATGGAAAATTTAAAAAATTCTCCTTTTATTCACCCAGATAACAGGAGATGTTTTTAGATGTAAAATTGCCAAGCTGTTGTCTTCTTCTATTTTTTAAGTTACTGTTTATTATCTCCATTATATTAATAAGTTCTAATACTTATGTGGCTTTCACATGAGTCAGAAAATTAAGCTGTATGTAGCAGAAATATAATTTGTATATATTAAAGCTAATTATCCTAACAATGAAATGAATGTCATATTAGAACTTTTAATATATTTGTTTTTAAAATCTTAGTTATTTTTTGAAGTTCTTATTTTAATTCCAATTATTAAAATACAGTGTAATATTTCAGGTGTATAATATAGTGATTCAACACTTCCATAGAACATCCAGTGCCCATCACAACAGTGTCCTCCTTAATCCCCATCACCTATTTAACCCATCCCCCCAAAAACCTCCCCTCTGGTAACCACCAGTTTGTTCTCTATAGTTAAATAGAATCTGTTTATTGGTTTGCCTCCCTCTCTGTTGCTTTTCTCCCCATTGCTTGTTTGTTTTGTTTCTTAAATTACACATATGAGTAAAATCATACAATATTTGTCTTTCTCTGACTGACTTATTTCACTTAGCATAGTATTTTCTAGCTTTATCCATGTTGTTGCAGATGACAATATTTCATTCTTTTTTATGGCTGAGAATATATATTTATATATATTTTTTTTCTTTATCCATTCATCAGTCAATGGACATTTGGTATCTTTTCACAATTTGGCTATTATAGATAACGTTGCTATAAACATCAGGTGCATGTATCCCTTTGAATTAGTAATTTTGTATTCTTTGCATAAATACCTAGTAGTGCAATTCATCTATTGATGGACACATGGGCTGTTTCCACAATTTGGCTATTGTAAATAGTGTGGCAATAAACATAGGGGTTCATGTATCCCTTTGAATTAATGTTTTTGTAGGTTGTGGATAAATACCCAGTAGTGTGATTACTGGATGATAGGGAACTTACATTTTTATCTTTTTGAGGAACCTCCATACATTTTTCCAAAATGGACACACCAGACTGCATTCCCACCAACAGTGAAAGAGGGTTTCTTCTCCACATCTTCACCAACACCTGTTATTTCTTGTATTGTTAATTCTAGCCATTCTGACAGGTGTAAAGTGATATCTCATGGTATATAGCAATATAGGCCTACCTCAAGAAACAAGAAAAGTATCAAATAAACAACCTAGCATTGTACCTAAAAATGCTAGAAAAAGAACAACAAAGACTAAAGCCAGCAGAAGGAAGGGAATGATAAAGATGAGAGCAGAAATAGATGATATAGAACTACAAAAATAAAGCAATAGAACAGATCAATGAAACCAGGACATATTTCTTTGAAAAAAAATTAACAAAATTGATAGACCTCTAGCCAAAAAGAAAAGAGAAAGGACCCAAATAAAAAAAAAATAAATGAGAGAGGAGAAATAAGAACCAATACCACAGAAATATGAACAATTATGAAAGAATATTTATGAAAAATTATATGCCAACAAGTGGTCAAACTGGAAGAAATGGATAAATTCCTAGAAACATATAAACTATCAAAATTAAAACAGGAAAAAATAGAATACTTGAACAGAGTGACCAGCAAAGAAGTAGAATCAATAATCAAAAAACTTCCAAAAAACAAAAATTCAGGGCTTCACAGGGTAATTTTCTCAAAAAGGGTAAAACTTCCAAATGCATTCTATGACACCAACTTTACCTATATATATTTGTATTTAAAATCTTATGTAGCCTATGTTCCATTGTGATTTCTAGGTTTGGTCTTACTAATTTATTCTGTAGCTCTACATTCTATTTTTGTTTTGTTGTTGTTGTTTGTTATTTTGTTTTGCTTCATATCACTATATTATTTTAAACGTTCTAAAAGTTTTCAACTTATTACACATTTCTGACTTCTACATATTTGCAATCTCATTTTTCCACAAAATAAAATATTTTAGTTCATCGGTTGACCAAAACAAATGCTTTTTTAGTTATTTTTAAAGATTATTTTATTAATTTTACTAGATAGTTGTTTCCTTAGCCTTCCAAATATTTTGATTGTGGTGTTCTCCCCATCACTGGATTTTGCTTACTTTTAAACTGCTGATAAACTCTCTACAATTTATATAACAAAATATAATCTCTACAATAAAGAAATATTTATCTTTTTATACATGTTTTAATTTCCATAGTCACATGATAATCTCTATACACCTTTATATCATGTACAATTTGCTTGGATAATATTATCATTTTTCCATTTTACACTGCTGGCAGACAAATATGGCAGAATTGGTGTAAATTTAGAATTATTTCATGATCTGGCACCTCACTCTCCCTACCCTGCCAACATATCTAGCACTGATGCTCTTTTCCAAGGGTTTCTCTCTCATGCTTTTCAGGCTCCATGGCCACATGATCCCACTGGAATGATATTTTATGGTGTTTATAACTTGGTGACTATCCTTGTTTCTTTCCTCTATCTCCTCTTTCTTGGATGTACAGGTTATGTTCTGGAACTCACTACAACAAGGTAATCACCTAAGTACTGAAAAGTAGACTAAAATATATGTCATTTGTGTTTAGGCTCCAAAGGACCTTACGTTTTAATAGGAATATGAAGTAGTTAAGATGTAAATATATTATAAAGAAAAAAAACCAACTTGTCACATGGTAGATACAAAATTATATGAAAGTTTGGAGTAAGAGATTTATTTTAAGGGAAAGTAATAACAAAATCTTCCTAACAGAAGTCATATTTGATCAAAGATTTTTAAAAATTGGCTACGAATTTGACAGGTGGAAATTGGTTGGAGAAGGAAAAGCAGGGGAAGACAAGAAAGAATATGTTATGTTCTATAAAACTTGGCTCTTGTATCATTTTCATATGACCCTTACAAATAGGTTCAGAGCGATGATTTCCTAAATGTTTTATTATTGTCCCAATAAATGAAAACACTAGAACCTATGATATCTCTTTTAAACTATTTATTTTTAAGTACTTATCACATATTTTCAAAAATTATATAAAAAGCAGCAATATAGGAGCGCCTGGGTGCCTCAGTCAGTTAAACGTCCAACTTCCATTCAGGGCATGATCTCACGGTTTGTGAGTTGGAGCCCCGTGTCAGGCTCTGTGCTCAGAGCCTGAAGCCTTCCTCGGATTCTGTCTCCCTCTTTCTGTCCCTTGCCTGCTTGCCTTCTGTCTCTTTCTCTCTCTCAAAAGTAAATAAAAACATTAATTTTTTTAAAGGCAGAAATAAAGTTTTTCCTAGGTAGTTAGTTCTTTGAGTGGTAGCGCTGAAGTAAAGAATTACCTCCAAAACAAGTTTCCTTTTCTGATAACTACCTTTTATGAATACTGACTAAAGCATTTTCCTAATTATTTTTCCTTTTCTTGGTATTTGTAACCTGTGAATTAAGTTTTTGCTTTCTGTTTTACAAATAAAATAGAAACTAGCCCAAAATGTTTACTTACCATGTCCTAGGTCACACACTTGATCAGCGATGGCCCCAGGCTTCAAACCATGTATTTTAAATATTAACCATTACATTATTTTGCCTGGATTTTGTGCCAGCTGATTTTTATATTTCTGGTCAAAAATATAGGACATATTTATTATAGGCAATTAGAAATGTAAAATATGAGCTTAGTGGAAAGTCTAGGAATCTGAATTTGACAGCCATCTATATAAAATGATAAGTGATAACATGAGTGAATGCTTTGTAAGGAAAAAAAAGCATAGAAGGGAGTTTGGAAGTAGAGCAACTTGGACTTCAGAAATTTTTTTTCACAAGGACTGAGATTACCTTCACCTTTAGTCATAAAAGACTTGGTATTAAAAGTCATATATAAATGTGTGTGTGTGTGTGTGTGTGTGTGTGTGTGCACGCGCGCGCGCACTGTCAGGGTTTGAAACCCGGCTCCATCAGTAACTGGTTGTGTAATCTTGAAAATTTTCTTTGTGTCTTTTTACTTTAGTTTTCTCATCTGAAAAACGGAGATGGTAATAAAACCGATTTCACAGACTTATTATAAGTTAACATCCTTAAGATAGTAGCTGTCTATTAATAACTATATTACTATTAACTATTATTAACAACATTATTGCTGCTGTTGTTATTATTGTTATTGTTGTTACTATTGTTCATTCTAATGCATAAACCCAAATGTAGGCAATTTTCAAATTTTCAAAGTTGAAAATTTTATATTGAAATTTTCACTTTTCAAAGAGTCATAATCCAAAGAGTCATAATCCAAAGCTTATGTGCTATTTGATACTCATTGGAACAATAATTGACAAGCTCTCAGGTTAGTTCACACACTCTACTTAACTCTTGATGATTCAATAGCATGGTACCATATTGATAGTATTACAGAAAATGTTCTTCAACGACAATGTGGCCAGTAATTTTACTTTGGATCTCATGACTACATTTCTTCTATTGTAGAAGATTTCCTGTCCACATTGTCAACTTACCAAGTAGTGGAAATGAGAAAACATCTCAAATTCCTACTTAATGATTATATTGACACAAGAGCTCAAGTTTGGCAAGGCATTTGTAAAGTGTTGGTAAAAAGAAAAATGTGAACATCAAGATACTAGGAACAGAAAACTTTGGAGACCACTTATTACTATAAATTTTGATTCCCAGAGAATCTGTGTTTCCAATTTATTCTCTGTTCTAGGGTACACAGCATCAATGGTGTAAAACTCTCTGTCTTTCCTCAGGAAGGTGAGTCCAACCATCTCATGACATGTTTCCGAAAAAAGGCAATCCTACACTGTGTCATATCCATCTGCTTACCAGATGTTCTCTCTGACATTGGTGGTCGTTGAATGCATCTCTGTTATGATACTTCTGATTGACATCTAGGGCTACATAGTCAGAGCTATCTCTTCAATCACCAGTAAGAAGTATTTAGTGGTTGGGCATCTTGGTTTCACCGAACTTTTATAGAGAATATGAGGGCTTTTCTCAAACTGTTGAGTGTCATATTCTGCCTCTCCCTTTGTACAGATCTGTTGCTTTTGATACGCAGTCTTTTTTGTCCTATATCAGTTTCCTTCTATTCAACTTTCATCCATTCAGGCCCAATTAACAGACTTGTCTCTAGGTTTCTCAATGGTCTTGATAACAAGCAATAGGATAAACCTTTACTTCCTTCACAAATAATCTTATGAAAAATGTGTTGACTTAAAGACACTCCTCTGAACATTTTCTTAAACAAACAAAAACTAGAAACTATTAGCCAGTATAGATTTTCGTTTAATGAAATACAGATAAAGTTCCTTAACAGTGGTTACATTGGGGAATTGCAGAAATTAAGAAAACAATGAAGCTTCTTTTACATATATTTCACACAAATGTACAAAATACATAATCTTTGTATGTGTATGTACATATACACCACCACACATATATTTTCCTCTTTAGTGCACTTCTAGTTTACTATGGCATATTGGATATATGAACATCATTATGCTCCCTACTTAAGCCCTTCAAAACCACCAAAAAGAAATTATTTTAAAAGATATATACAAGGATAAGGAGAACTGGAAGAAAGACAACAAAAAATATTAGAAGTCTGAAAGAATATAAATAGGTGGGAGCTGACTTAGTGACTCTGGGGAAACTGAATATGAACACTATGTTGGTAAAGTTGAAAAACCTTATTTACTGCACAGATTCCCCAGAAAACTAGCAGCACCAAGTGTCTCTCAGAAAGTGAGAGTGGAAGTGATTTTTTTAATGTTTGTTTATTCTTGAGAGAGAGAGAGAGAGAGAGAGAGAGAGAGAGAGAACATGAGTGGGGGAGGGTCAGAAAGAGGGAGACACAGAATCCGAAGCAGGCACCAGGTTCTGAGCTGTCAGCACAGAGCCCTACCCAGGGCTCAAACCCACGAACCGGAAGATTATGACCTGAGCTGAAGTTGTACGCTTAACCGACTGAACCATCCAGGCACCCTGGAAGTGATTTTAAAATACAGAGCCCTGCTGAAAATTATTGGAGAAATTGCTAAATTACTAGATTCTCTCCACTGAACAACCTTGGTAGAAGTCTGAAAGTTAACTCACTCAAGACAAAAACTATATGGAATTTGAAGAATACTGAATATTGAATGCAGTGAAAAGTTCTCTCCCTGCAGTGCATTCAATCCTAGCACTGTGCAAGAATATTGGCAGTCATAGGCATAACTCTGAAGCAGGTGATTCAAAGACTCTTCTCTGATAAATCTGTAACTTACTATCGAGAGTTCCCTAAAATTGATCCACCCAGGTCAACCACAGTGAAGTTTACAGTTAAAAAACCTTACCTGGTACTCAGAAATTCTAAGTCAGCTTCTTGATATTTCTTTCATAATCGAAAACAGAAAGCCAACATTAGCTGGACATCCGAGTAAACTGTCTAACATAGAAACTAATGACAGGGGCACCTGGGTGGCTCGGTCGGTTAAGCGTCTGACTTCGGCTCAGGTCATGATCTCGCAGTCTGTGAGTTCGAGCCCCACCTTGGGCTCTGTGCTGACAGCTCAGAGCCTGGAGCCTGTTTCAGATTCTGTGTCTCCCTCTCTCTCTGCCCCTCCCCTGTTCATGCTCTGTCTCTCTCTGTCTCAAAAATAAATAAACTTTAAAAAAAATTAAAAAGAAAAGAAACTAATGACAAAATAAGCATAAAAAATAGTGTGAAATGAGAATATGTGAGGAGAAAAATACTATAAAACCAAAACCGAACCAAACCTGTAATTTATATTCTTAAAGAAATAAAAGGTAATAGTTGATCCCTGAAATAAGAATAAGAACAAACATTACAAAAACCAAAAGAACTGGGGCGCCTGGGTGGCGCAGTCGATTAAGCGTCCGACTTCAGCCAGGTCACGATCTCGCGGTCCGTGAGTTCGAGCTCCGCGTCAGGCTCTGGGCTGATGGCTCAGAGCCTGGAGCCTGTTTCCGATTCTGTGTCTCCCTCTCTCTCTGCCCCTCCCCCGTTCAGGCTCTGTCTCTCTCTGTCCCAAAAATAAATAAACGTTGAAAAAAAAATTTTTTTAAAAAACCAAAAGAACTATTGGAATTTAAAAACCTGATAAATTTAAAAACCAGACTTCAAGAGGAAGTCTGGAAAATAACGTTAAAAAAACTTAAATGGAAAAAATGGTAACACATAGAACAACAACCACAAAAAAGCAACATGCATATCACTTCCAGAATTCCAAAGTCCAAATAATAGAAGGTCCAGATGGTGAAGGAAGAGAAACAGATGGTAGGAAATAACTAATAAAATTATTAAATCATTTCCCAGAACTAAAGGACATTAATTGCCAATTGACAGTGCTCACCCAGTGCCCAGTAAAATGAATCAGAATAGACTCCTACAATGACACTGTGAAATTTAAAAATATTGAAAACAAAGGGAATTTTCTACAAGCTTCTAAAAAGAAAAAAAAAATAAATGTTCCGTCACACAAAACAGATTAGAAAACAGAATGGCCTTTGACTTGTCAGCTGTAACAGAGAAATCAAGAAGGCCAGAAGGCAGAACAAAATTCTAAAGGGGAAAGGACCTTGTGCTTATGTCTTCCCTGCACCTGCCCTCCTCTCCATGTCCTGCTCCTGAGGACACTTTTTGTCTCTCAACAGAGGTGTTTCTGCTTCGACTTACTCCTGAAAGATGGAGGTAGGGAATGGTAAATTTGGAAGCAAAACAATTCAAAGACCTGTCTCTCAGCCCATGTGTCTGCTGTACTTTAGTGCTTGGTTCACACTACAGCCCTGCCAATGGCCTCATTGCAAACTTCTGGTCTTTAAGATATTGTAATATGGCGATCCCTCGGAAATCATCTCAACTGCACACCAACACACCAACATTTTTGCCTAATTCCCACTCATCACACAGGTCTCACATTATGTGGCTTCTTGTCAAAGAGGCCTTCATTTATGCCCTTTCTTTATCCCTTTCCTTACACTACTTTACTACTAAAGTTACTCCACCATTGGTCATCAGTGTCAATGCACTTTTGTAGAACTCTGTGTCTTTTCTCCATAACACCTAAAACAAAACCGATTATAGGGCTACTGGTATGAATATTTGTTTAATATCTGTGTGTCAATAAATCGAGGTTTCAAGAGAGCAAAGATACTGCCTGCTTGTTCAACAACTGGATCCTCATCCCCTAGCAGAGTCCCTGGTGAATCATAATAAGTGGATAAGGGAATGCCTGATACATTAGTTTTTTGGTTTTTGATTTTTAATTAATTTTTTTTTAATTTTTATTTTTGAGAGAGAGAGAGAACAGGGAGGGGGCAGAGAGAGAAGGAGACACAAATCTGAAGCAGGCTCCCGGCTCTGAGCTGTCAACACAGAATCCCACGTGGGGCTCGAATCCACAAACCAGGAGATTATGACTTGACTGAAGTCGCTGCCTAACCAACTGAGCCACCCAGGTACCCTGACACATTAGTTGATATTATATCCAAAAACATCACATTGCATCAACAAATTGAACTACAATGTGAAATATTTTTAAAAGATATATATATATATATACATATATATATTTTATTTTATATATATACATACATTATCTTTTAAAGTGATAGATACATAGATACTCAGTTAACATTATTATTTTTCAACTTCATATATTTGGCACAAATTTTATCTGTGAGAAAGATTACATGAAAATGTTGTGATATGAAACACTGGTGCACATCTTCATTTTCAATATATCATGATTGAATAAAATGTAATATCAGTGGTAAATTAGAGTAGTAAAATGCCAAATGCTAGAAAATAATAAATTGATTAAATAAAATACAGTTTATAAAAATGTGACTTAACTAAAGAAATACTGCAATGTGTATACCTATCAATGATTGTCCCTGATCTCTATTTTTTTTCTGAGTGTTTTGGTTATAAGATGCCTAAATAATTTAGTAGCATTCTTATGAATAAGTGTTACATTTATTTATACTATTTTCTAGGGGAATAAATTATTCTTAGACTGAAGTTTCCTTTTATTGGTGATGTAAGTCACAGAAAAATGTTTCCAGTGGTTAATTTTAATTATCTTATTAATTAATAACTTTAAAATGTACCATTTGTTGCTTTAGTCCTCAACAAAGAGAGAAGTTAGTAATATGGAAATATGTTCAGAAGATCTCATCATAAAAAAAGAGAATGACAATGACCATAATATATCACTTGTCTGGTTAAAACCGATAATTAATTATATCATCTAAATATGTAAAAAAGCATTAATATAATTTAATTATTATGGTGCTATCATATTGTATATTGACACAGAAAATTGGTGAACTATTTAAATAATAAAGGAGTTTGAATTTGGAAAGAAAGTTTATCTTATTTTCCTAGAATAAAGGAAATTGTGTTTTTATGTATTAAATTAGAACAAGGTAGAAATTTTAATGAAATCCTAAAATGTATATTCTTGTTATTGTTGGAGACCTATAACTTGAAATTATATTGAAAATATTTGTAATAAGAGAAGCTTTCTTTTCACTGTATATATATAACTTTACAATATTTTCTCTTTATTTAAATCCCAAATAATCAAGATAAGACTCAATTTTATTTTAGGCTTATTCAGTCAATGGTTTCAGTAACTTTTCTTCTTTATTTTCTTTCTTTATTTTTTTTTTTTAGTGTTTATTTATTTTTGAGAGAGAGAGAGAGTGTGTGAGCAGGCAAGGGGCAGAGAGAGAAGGAGAAACAGAATCTGAAGCAGTTCCAGGCTCTGAGCTGTCAGCACAGAGCCCAACATAGGGCTCGAACTCACAAACTGCGAGATCATGACCTGAACAAAGTTGGAAGCTTAACCAACTGAGCCACCCAGGCGCCCCAACTTTTCTTCTTTATACCCTTTGGCTGATTCTAGATAGTTTGCACTCAGATTCATTAAGCTGGTTGACACACTTCATAACTCAGGCATAAAAATGTCTGTGTAATGAAAAGGACGATACAGGAGGAGTTGATATTTGCTACTTATGTATAGCAATTCTTACTGTCAGTTTGAGGAGTTTGGCTAGATTTGGCAGGAAATAAGGTATCATTCTGGATTACTGAACAAACAGTAACATGAGGAAAATAGTGAATCAGAAAAGTTACTTTTAAAGTTATGTGCAAGATGATGTCAGTGATAATGGTCAAGCAGGTAGCTGCAAGAGTCTGGTCCTTCTCAAAAAATAAAAATAAAAAAAATTAAACTTAAGCCCTCAGAATAAGCTTTATCAGAACTCTAGAAAATATTCAAGAATTTATAGAAACTGAGAGGGCTGACTCCAGAAAAAGTCAACTTAAAAATAGTAGAAAAGCTTTGTGACATTTTCCCTTGCTCTTGCCTTGCTCTCTCTTTCCCTTGCTCTCTCTTTCCCAGCTCAGTGGTAATTATGTTAAAGATATCAGTCCATGTTTCCAGCCATTCCGGCTCTGATCATTATAATGGAAATGAAAAATTCACTAGAGGTTTTCAATAGCAGAATTTGGTAAGCAGAGGACAGAATCAGAAAACTCAAAGGTAAGTCTTCAAACTATCCATTCTAAAGGACAAATATAAAAAGGAATCAAAACAAACAAAACAGAAGAATAAAGCTTAAGACACCTGTAGGACACCATCAAACATATACAATAAGCATAATGGTAGCCCAAGAAGGAGATGAAAGAGAAAAAGGGGCAGAAAGAACATTTGAAAACATAATGTCCAAATTCTTCCCAGATTTAATTTAAAAAACACAAATTTTCACAGCTAATAAGCGCCGAGAAGGATAGATACAAAAATTGTCACACTGAGACACACTTTAAACTTCTGAAAGATAAAGAATCTTGAAAGTAGAAAAATATGATATTTCTCCTATAAAATAAATACAAAATAAAAATAACAACTAATTCTTTAAAAAAAAAAAGGTTTTTGAGAGAGAGAGAGAGAGGGTGCACATGTGTGTGATTAGGGAAGGGTCAGAGAGGGGGAGAGAGAGAATCCCAAGCAGGCTCCACACTCAGAGCAGAGCCCCGGAGTCTGACACAGGACTCGATCCCACAACCTACCTGAGATGAAACCAAGAGTTGGGTGCTTAACTGACTGAGCTTCCAAGGCACCCCAAATAGCAGCTGATTTCTAAGCAGAAACCATGGAGGACAGAATATAGTAAAGGATAACTTTAATCTCCTGACTTAAAAATACTGACAAACAAGAATTCCATTATCAGGTAAAACTCTCCTTCAAAAATGGAGAAATTAAGACATTCTCAGATAAACAAAACCTATGAGAATTTGCTACTTGTATACTTGACCTCTAAGGAGTACCAGGACTCTTTTTTGACAGAAATAAAAGGATACTAGATAATAACTAAATGCTATATAAAGAAATAAAAAGCATTGATAAAGGTAACTATATAGGGAAATACAAAAGTTAGTATTACTGAATTTTGGAGTGGTAACTCCTTTTTTTTAACTATATGGGTTAAAAAAAAGTAAAAAACAATTTTAAATTTATATCAATGTACATAATGGATAAAAATCTGACTTGTGAAAACAACAATATAAAGGGTGAGGAGTGGAGCTGTATGAGACAGTGGTTTTATTATGTATTATTAAGGCTAAGGTGATATTTATTCAAAACAAATATAATAAGTTTAAGAGGTTAATTACAATTCCAAGGGGAACAACCAATAATGCAACCATATATATATATATATATATATATATATATATATATATGAAAGTAATCAAAATGGAATACTACAAAAAATCAACAACACAAAATGAGGCAGTAATGGAGGAAACTGGGAAATAGAAAAGACAGTAAGACTTATAGAAAAAGTAGAAAAATATAGAAGTCCTTCTTATCATTCATTCCTTTAAATTTAAGTGGATTAAATTATCAGGTCAAAAGACAGAGGTTAATAGAATGGATAAAAAGGTGATACAACTATATACTGTCTAGCAGAAAGGCACTTTAGATTAAAAATACAAACTGAAAGTCAAAAGATGGAAAATATATTCCATGCAAATAATAACCAAAAGAGAGATGAGATGATTATAACATTATCAGACAAACTAAAAAGTAAGTCTCAAATTGTTATCAGAGACAAAGAAGGATATTATACATTGATAAAAGGATTATTTCACCAAGAAGGTATAGCAGTGACAAACATATAGGCATCAAACATCAGACCCCCAAAATATATGCAACAAGTATTGCCAGAATTGAAGAGAAAAATTTACAGTTCTACAGTAATAATTGCAAACTTCTCCCCCCTCTTTTAATAATGGGGGAAAAAAACTAGAGACAATATCAAAAAATGAAATAAAAAACATACAACACTGTAAACCAGCTACACATAGTAGACATATTCAGAAAACTTCACCCCCAATTCTTTGACATGAGTGAAAATGAAAACATAACAAACCATACTTAAAATATTCAGAGATGGAAAGGTTACGAGAGAAATCATAACTATGATTTCATGATCCCATGATCCCATATCATGATCCCATGATCCCATGATCGTGGGCTAGATCCCTGTGTCAGTCAGAGAGAGAGAGACACCTGTTTCTCTCTAAAATAAAAATAAAAAAATTTAAAAAAGAGAATAGAAAAACAATGAAGATCAACTAAACCAAAGTCGATTCTTTGAAAAAAAATCAACAAAATGTACATACATTTATCTGGATTCACTAATAGAAAACAACGTGTTGGAGGAGAAGAATCAAATTATTAAATTCAAAATTAGAATGGGGTCATTACTACCACCTTACTGAAATAAAAAGTGTAACTGAAATAACAAGAGATTGACTCAGTGATCAAAAACCTACTAACAAAAACAAAACCCGGGACTAGATGACTTCACTGGTTTTATCTACCAACCATTTATGGAAAATTATCCAATCATTCTTTTCCATTCATTTCCAAAAACAGAAGAGGGAACACAATATAATTCACCGTAGTAATAGAATAAAGGAGGTGAGTGGATGATTATATGTTAGTAAAAAAAAAAAAAAAAAAAAAAAAGAAAAAGAAACCATCTGATAAAATTCAACATTTCTTTTTAAATTATAAAAACACTTAACAAACTAGGGATGGAAGGGAATTTCCTCAAATTCATAAAGGCTATTTATGAGAAAACCCACTGCTATTACACAGTAACTGAAAGTCTCCCACTAAGATCAGTAACAAGACATAAATGCCCAATTCCACTGGTCTTTTCAACTGGAAAATTCTAGAGAGAACAATTGGTGCTGGGGCTGCGGTCAGCGGTGGGAATAAAAGACACTTAAATTAGAAAGGAAGAAGTAAAAGTATCTTAATTTTAATACAGCATGATCTTATGCTCAAGAACCCTTGAAAACTGATTAGAATTAATAAACAAATTCAACACCTTTGCAGGATATAGTATAAACACAGAAAAAGCAGTTTTTTTTTATAAACTAGCAATGAACAATCCAAAATGGTAACAGAAATTAAGAAAACTTCCATTTACAATATAGCACGTAAAAGAATAAAATATCTAGGGATGACTTTAACCAGTACAAATCATACATTAGAAACTAAACACGTTGAAATAAATTTAAAGTGACCTGTATGAAGATCCATATGAAGATATTCTATGTTGATGGATTTGAAGACTAAATATTGTTAAGGTGACAATACTACCGAAGTTCCATTGTGGCTAGCTACTATTATTACTTTATTTTATTTTAACCTTTTTTATTTTTTTATTTTTTTAAATGTTTTTATTTATTTTTGAAGGAGAGAGAGAGAGACAGAGCATGAGCAGGGGAGGAGCAGAGAGCGAGGGAGACACAGAATCCGAAGCAGGCTCCAGGCTCCGAGCTGTCAGCACAGAGCCCTATGCGGGGCTCAAACCCACGAACCGTGAGATCATGACCTGAGCCAACGCTGGACGCTCAACCGACTGAGCCATCCAGGCGCCCCTATTTTAATCTTTTTTAAATGCTGATAAGAAACATGCTTATAGTGTAGTTGTAATTATTTTTAAGGTGTTCTGTTATTTTTAGAATTTTGATATGATATGTTTACATATGAATTTGTTTCCATTTATTTTGCTCAAGTGTTTTATTTTATGCTTATTTAGATGATTGGCACATTTTTTTTTACCTGGTAAATTATTGCCTAGTATCTCCTGGGGCTATTACTTCCATCACATTCCCAGAAGTCCTATAAGTTTTTTTATTTGGTATTTCCCATCATAACCTCTATAGTGTAACTACTCTATATAACTTTTTTTTTCCCCTTCCATCAAGTTCTCACGCATAGAGCTGCTTTTCTTTTTCCACTGTCTTAAGTTGAGGAATAGAGTTACAGAGTTTTTCTGGTTCTCTTTTAAACAGTCAGAGAATCAATTTAAGGCTTCTGTCTTTCTTCAGGGTTACAGCTTCTAGTTTCCAATCTTCTGAGGTATAAATTAATTGTTCCTTTCTCTGAAATGCCAAATCTCAGTTTCAAAGTTCTATCTTGCTATGAAACTGTCTTCGGTTCACTGCCATTAGCTTGTATTTCATTCTGAAATTTGATGTATTTATAGTTAAAAGTTGCTTGCTAGTAACAATATAGTCTCCCACTTTACAAAAATATTCCAGAATTTAATTATGGTTATATTTACACTTGTACACCCTAATGTCAACTGCCAGTAATCTGTGTTGACCTCAGAAATCATGTCAAAATATTTTTGCCAGTAAATGTCTATTTTACACGTATAATTAAAAATTGAAAAGCAATCTAAAAAATGAAAGCTTCGGGGCGCCTGGGTGGCGCAGTCGGTTAAGCGTCCGACTTCAGCCAGGTCACAATCTCGCGGTCCGTGAGTTCGAGCCCCGCGTCGGGCTCTGGGCTGATGGCTCAGAGCCTGGAGCCTGTTTCTGATTCTGTGTCTCCCTCTCTCTCTGCCCCTTCCCTGTTCATGCTCTGTCTCTCTCTGTCCCAAAAATAAATAAACGTTGAAAAAAAAAAATAAAAAATAAATAAAATAAAAAAAAATAAAAATAAAAAATGAAAGCTTTGTTACATTGTTCCATAAAATGAGACATATTTGACATCATGAAATAATATAATGGTGAAGTATAATTGATTAATTGTTCTTGGCTAATTAGAAAAATATAAAAGCAGACATAAAGAATGCAGTATGGATTTTAGCCAACCCAAGCCACAGTGCTCATAGAATTGTATAAATAGAGAAATAGGGTAGAAAAATTGCTTTATAAAAAGTGAATATACATATTTTAGACTCAGAACCATCATCCTATATAGTATCATGTATCATATATACATTGAAAACAATTATTTCAATTTCACAAACTAATGCCTGTTAAACTAAGTTGATGATATAAAATTTGTTATTACTGGTTTTGCAGTTTGGTTAGTAGATATGATGCTAGAGGCAGGGAGATTTTTTAAAAAACTCCCAAACATTCAATGAGTAGGGATGGAGAAACTAGCATAATTCTGTCTTTCTATTGAGGTTATCTCAGGTGACACTTTTATTTGTACCCAGGAGAACTTTATTCTCAATTTCACAAAAGAAAAAAAAAATGTTGTTACTGTTAAAATAATCCAGTGAAGACTGAAGGCTTCTGATATGTCAAAGAATGGCAACTGTTACATTCTTTTC
Organism: Prionailurus viverrinus; assembly: GCF_022837055.1. NCBI lineage: Eukaryota > Metazoa > Chordata > Mammalia > Carnivora > Felidae > Prionailurus > Prionailurus viverrinus. The sequence continues at coordinate 66,373,281 of NC_062564.1, read as the reverse complement.
CAAAGCAAATGCTATATGTAGATCTGTAATATTTTCCTCATAGAATTTACCCACAACCAACAGAATTCCTAATTTCTAGATCTCCTTCATTTTTTAAAGGTTTATTCATTTTTGAGATAGAGAGAAAGCATGAGCGGGGGATGTGTGGACAGAGGGGGGCAGTAGATCTAAAGTGGGCTCTGGCAAGCCCAATGTGGGGTTCAAACTCACTAACTGTAAGATCATGATGTGAGCGGAAGTCCAAAGTTCAACCTACGGAGCCACCCAGGCACCCCAGATCTCCTTTATGTGAGGGAGATCCCATCCACATCTCCTTTTCTCTTCCCAATTTCACAAACTACAGATGAGGAATGAAGAAATCCTAGTGCACGTGTTACAACATTCTTTGAGTTGAGTCAGAGTAAACTAAGAACAATAACAACAAAAAAACACAGAATTCTGAGAGAGGGCCTTGAAGTGGAAAATGAGAGAGAGAGAGAGAGAGAGAGAGAGAGGGAGCTAAAGACAGTTTTTAGAATGTTTCTAACATTGTCATATTATAATTTTACTTTAAAGTTTTGCTAATCTTTTTATGTTCTAATCACTGCTAACAATATTATATATTTGTATGGATAAAATAATTTCAGTATGTGTTTACACAAAAAAGATATAACCCAAGCTTGTCAAAGGTTTCTTTGTACACTTGCCATACATTTCTCCCTATATACTAAATAATCCATATTTCAAATTTCTTTGCCAAACTAATTATAAATCAATCTAATATGTTCATCCATTGACTTATTTTTCCAATGACATCTAAATTTTATGGTCTCCAATTCTGTCTGGTAACTTTTGAACTTTGTGTCTTAAGTGATTCATTTTGTGTTCATTAATTGCTATTCTTGTCTTACCTCCTTCTAATATGACTTCAGAAGATACAGAGCTTTAACAAAACTTTTAAATAATGTGGAGCTCCAGGGAGCAAATTTACATCATAGATGTTGCTAAATAAATTAAACAAGAAGGCCATTAGACAGAGGTAGCTCTAACGCCGTGGCAGCTTACATGAGCAAACCAAAAGTCTAAGCCTGTAAATGCCTCAAAGTTCCAAAATCAAAACACTCAGAACAACCAATCACCATCACATGCGGCCATCTAGGCTTTGAGCCATAGACAATCAGGTAATTTCCTTTCTTTGCTTCTGCACTCTCATATAATTATTTTTCTTGGCTCCCAATTCAAATTGAATTTTGCTCAAGTAAACTTACAATTTTTAATATTGCGTAGTCTGTCTTTTAGCAAAGCTTTCCATTTGTTTGTGCAGAAACCCATTGGGAATCCCAGAATTGGTCTGAAGATTATTTTAAACTGAAGACATGTGAAATTCAACACATGCAGAAGGAAAGCCTACTTTGACCTTCCCTTATTTGACTAAAATTGGCAACTTCCTGGAAGTGAGACTGCTATAAATTCGCTCTTCAAAGTGTGTCAATTCCTGGAGGAAGAATAAAAATAAGCCTACATAAGGCACTGAAGGAAAGAGAGACCCCTCATGTCTATATAGATAAATATATAAACTTTCTTATCTCTCCTTGGTTCTCCTAAAAAGCCATTTACCTTTCTTGAAGAAAACTTTCTATTCTTCCTAGAAGAGCCTTTCATCCCTCTTCCCTTTCCCTACTTCATTAGGTCTCCAAGCTTGTAATTTTAATCATTTAAGGAGCCGGTTATTTCTTTAGTTAGCTGCATGCATAGTATGCATACACATAAACCTTTTTTTTTCCTTCCTGTTAATCTGTCTTTTTGTCAGCTTAATTCTCAGACACCCAGGTACTGAAATAAGAAGAAAGAGGAAAAGTTGCTTTCCTCTCCTACACTTCAAAGCATGACTAAGATTTTATGCTACTCTCTTAAAAGTTGCTATGCTTTTAAAAACTGAGTTACCTAATGCAAAATATTTATTGGATTTCTGATACTTTCACAAAATCAGAGTGTGAGTTTAAATTAGTTTGTCGTTTTGAAATATTGTAATTGTAACTTGTAATAATTTCATAACTTTGAAGACCACCCCAGAAGATTTAGGATCCATTCTTTAAGATCTGACTCTGTTTTCATTCTATGTTTAAAATACTATTATGTACAAGTCCACAAAGAGTAAAAATGTCTCAGAGATGACTGTTAATCATGTTAGCATACTTTCTGTGGAATCTCTACACTAAGTAGAATGTAATGAGTTGTTCCATTTGCTTGGTTGTTAGAATTTTAGTAGGTATATATGGAAAGGGGAGGTGTTTAGACTGTACTTCTTAAATACAGTTGTAACTAATCTTTAAATTTTGAACTCTACATTTGAAAGAACACTTAGAATGGAACAAACATTCAAAACTTAGCAGAAAGAGGATATAGGTTTCTTTTCTTGTGAATTTCTGGGGTTTTTTTGTTTGTCTTTTTAGAGAGAGAGAGGAAGAGGGATGGGTAGAGAGAGAAGGAGAGAGAGAATCACAAGCAGGCTCTGCCCTATCAGTGTGGTGCTAGACCTCATTAACCGTGACATCATGACCTGAGCTGAAATCAAGAGTTGGATGCCTAACCGACTGAGTCACTCAGGTACCCCTTGTGGATTTGTTTTTAATACAATATGATGTGGTCTACAGAATGCCATTTAAGAACAGTTGGTGTGAGATGTCTTACAAAGGCCTCAAGGTTCCCCCACCAGGGACCTCTGGGTGGCTCAGTTGTTTAAGAGTCCAACTCTTGATTTCAGCTCATATCATGATTTCATAGTTCTTGGGATGAAGTGCCTCATCAGGCTCTGCATTGACAAGGCGAAGCCTACTTGGGATTCTTTCTTCCACTCTTTCTGCCTCTCCCCAGTGCACGTTTGCTCTCTCTGTCTCTCTCAAAATAAATAAACATTAAAAAAAAATGTACACACCTGGACCATAGCTGATTTAATAAAGGGAGAGGACTAACCCCAGATCTGTTAATTAGATTTTGTTTTATCTCAAATTTGGAGTTGGAAGTGAGAGACTACTAGCTGGTTTCTGCATGGAGTTGAAGAATTCTAACATTTAGAATTGGAGGATGTGGACTTGTCAATGCTTCTGTACAGAGCATGGACAGCTTTCTGCTGAGGGAATTGACAGTGGCAAAAAAAAAAAAAAAAAAAAAAAGCAAAACAGAACAAAAAAACTATCTGGTTATCTAATGACACTCTGTACCTTGGTTCGTGTCCCTACTTGTGGATCAAATACATCATGCCTTTGGCTGATTTCATAAGAAAAGCTTAAAACAAAATTGTCTCATTCTTGCCATCACTTAAAACAATTTCGATTCTTGCATGTACAATTACAAATATAAAAATTATATTAATGTAATTATCGAGAAAACAATTTGTGATGTTATACGTTAGATGTGTGTAATGCTCCTTGAGTTCAACATACCAACAGGAGTACTGAATATAAGAGAACTGGTCTGTGCCCTACTCCTTAATCTACATAATGGAGATGGAATTACAGAGCACGCACAAATATGTTCGACCCATAGATTACCTTTTAGCCTTCTTTGTCTAAGAAATTTTGCTCCAGATATGTCACAAAGCCCCACATGTTAATTTCTGTTAATGTATCTATATGGTTGCTTAGCTCTGCTTTGTATTGTTTTAAAATTTTACCTGCAGAAGTTTATAAAATATGTTGTGGTAATTTAGGATCTACTGAAAAATTAAAATGCAAATGTACTTATCTGAGAAAAGCCAACTTTATTTTTAAGCAATATATAGATGACAAGTATGTTAATATATCTTAGCCATGGATGCCATTTATTTACACCCATATGAATGTGCATAAATATTTAAAATATATATATAAATAAACATAAGTGATTGTTCATACCAGCACTTTGCATTTATTTTGTTTACAATTAAAATTTAATATGCAATGTGTGTTTTATTTCAACACTGAATTTATTATAAATATCTAATGATAATTATAGCTGTAAATAAGATTATATTTCTAACAATTCTTGCAAGAAAAGGGACAGAAAACTATTAGTGTAGAAATGTTCATGGGCTTCCTTACATTCTACACAAAGAGAATCTCTGGCCCTTGTAACTCATGTCCGAGGTTGTTTCTAATTTTAGACATGCTCTTTTCAGATATTCTTCAATGTCATCATGAATCTCTCTTTTTTGTTTTTTTTCTTTCCTCTGAAACTATTTCCTTACCATTGGCCTCATTTTCCTCAGTAGTACTTCCACCCTACAGCAATGATGATTTCAAGCTACTCTAGACTTAAATGGTGCCAACAACCTTTTATCTTTGTAGAAGAGATAATCATCATTTGGGATATCAACCTCTTCAAAAGGTTTCTAATTGGTCCTAATTGGATCAGATGCCCATGCCTGATTAATCCATGTGACTAGAAAAAAGGGGTAATATGATAGGTCAGGTGGAGTGGCATACATTCCCCTTCTTTACAGTAAAGCAAGAAAGGTTGTTAAATAGCCTTCCAGATTGACAGGAGCAATTTCTAAAAATAAATGTTAGAGTGCAGAAAAGAAAAAAAAAAGAGGATCACATTTTCCTTCTGTCCTGAGGAACAGAAGTAAAGAAAAATTCCTTTTTAATTACTTATTATTGTTTAGCTCTGCTAACTTCTGGAGATTGAGCCACTAGAATGCTGTAAACATAAAGACAAAATTAAGCTGGACCGAAAGGATGGACTTTGTGAAGCTTTAACATTTTTTAGGAGATCTGGGATAGGAAGCACAGAGCAATGAGAATAAAGGGATAAAATGTTCTTTTAGGAAGGCAAGAATTAATTCCTAATTTCACCCATTATTTTAATTTTCTTTAGACATATATTTAGGAATATGATAAATTTGAATATGAACATTTTGATTTATATATTTAGCTCGAGACAGAATTTATATTTTAGTAAGTGCATAGATCTCAAGCAATTCAGTTTTGACAATCTTACACTCTATTAACACTTTTATTAAGATATATAATATTTCCATCTACATCAAGTTCACTTCTGACCTTTCCTGGCAATCCCAAGCTCAACTCCTCACCTCAGAGAGAAGCACCATTTTGATATCGGTCAAGACACACTGCCTAGGGCTCTCAGTATTCTTTGTGGCTCCTGGAAATGCTTTATTTTAAAGCCAGAAGGAAAAATAAGGTTTAGGTGAAAGGAAATGTTACATAATATTATTATTTTTCTTATTACACGAGAAGAGTCAAATGTGCTTAGGGTCCACAGTCACAATGCAGCCCTGATTTCTTTCACCATAGAAAACTTTATCTCCTTTGGGTTTGATGAAATCAATCATACAGTATGTGCACTGCTGTGTTTGCCATCCTTCATTAAACATTTCTTTTCTGAGAACTATCCGTGTTACCATATGTGATTTTGCATTTTTAATGACGAGTGGTATTCCATTTTATGGATATATTAATATCCACTTATCTATTCTCCTGTGGATGATTATTTGAGTTGTTTTCCTGTTTGGGACTATCATGAACAAGACTGTGACGAACATTCATGCACAAATATGTTTGGAAATACGTTTTCACTTATTAAGTAAGTATTTAGTGGTGAAATTTCTTTGTCATAAGGTAGATCTATATTTAATTTTATAAAATATTACCAAAATATTGCTCAAAGTAGCTGCTTATTTTACACTTATATGTGAGTTCCACATTTGCTACATCTTTGTTAAATCATGTTCTTATCATCCTTCTGGATTTTAGCCTTTCTAGTAGGTATGGGATGGCATCTCATAGTTACAATCATTTTAATTTTCCTGATAAATGATGATGATGAACATCTTTTAATGTACCTTCTAGACATTCATATTTTCATTTTTCAATATCTATTCAAGACTTTTGTCCATATTTATTCAGTCATATATAATTTTATATTGGTTTGGGGGCACCTGAGTAGGTCAGTCAGATAAGTATCCCACTTCAGATCAAATCATGATCTTGCATTCATAAGTTCAAGCCCCACGTTGGGTTCCCTGATGTCAATGTGGAGCCCACTATGAAACCTCTGTCTCGCTCTCTCTGCCCCTCTCACACACATGCGCTCTCTGTCTCTGAAAATAAACATTATAAAAAGACTTTAATTTTATATTGGTTTTTAAAAGTTCTGTATATATTCCTTTGACAGATATATATGTATGTGTGTGTTTTAGTCTGTGGTTTGTTTATGCCTATTAATTTCTTTAATGAAGTCTTTTGATGAACAGAAATTTATTTTTTATGAAGTTCTATTTATTTTTTGTCTTTTTGATTTTACTTTTTGTGTATTATCCTAAGATATCCTTTGTATATGTCAAAGCTGCCTAGAGTGAAGGCTGGAGCATTTTCTTTTCTTTATTTTATTTATTCTCTCAAAATAGTTTTGTCCAGTTCAGATTTGTTGAATGTACAAATATGTTTTAGAATCATATTGCAATTAAAAAACAAATACTGTCTTCTAGCTTTATTTAAATCTATCGATTTGGAAGAATAAACACCATAATATTAAGTTTTCCAATCCATAAATATGGTATGCCTCTCTATTATTTAGGTTTTCTATAGAGAGGTCTTTCATTCCTTTGTATGCCTTATGATTAATTATTTGACATTAAAGCTATTTTAAATGCTGTTTTATTTTATTTTCTAAATAAGAAAGAAAAAGAGACATTGATTGATCCTTTCTGGTAATCTTCATTATTTTGTTTCTGAAAATTAGGTTTTGATCCAATACAATTACCCTTAAACCTGTACAACTTAGGTTGCTGTTGTTGCTTTTATTTTAATTACTCTTATAGTGTATTCTGTAGGAAAGAAATATTTGTTTTTTCATTTTTTGTTTGTCCTACAAGTGTTTTTTTTTTTTTTTTTTTTTTTTTTACCTTCATTCATTCTGGATGTACTGCTGAAATAATTATTGAATTTTCATTTATTTATTTTGTTTAATGTAGCCTTTTAAAAATGTTTATTTATTTTTTTGCACACACACACATGCGAGACAACCTGTGAGAGTGAGCAGGGGAGGGGCAGAGACAGGGAGAGAGAAAATCCCAAGCAGGCTCCGTGCTGCCAGTGCAGAGCCCAGCATGGGGCTCCATGTCACAAACCATGTGATAATGAGCGGAGCCAAAATCAAGAGTTGACGTTCAACCAAATGAGCCACACAGGCACCCCAAATTTAGCCTTTAAAAGATATTATTTCACCATTTTTTATGATGACAATTTTGCCATTTTTCTTAACGTTTTTCAATATGATCCATGGCTTTCTCCTTTGGTAGTTTACTACCTTATTGATGCTGTGGCAAATTGCCACAAATTGGATGGCTTAAACAACCCAAATCAACTCTCTTACAATTTGGGAAATTACAACTCTGAAATGGTTCTATTGACCTAAACCATAGGTATTGGCAGCACTGTGTTTCTTCTGGAGGGCCCAGGGCAGTATCTATCTTTTGCAGCTTCCAGAGGCTGCCTGTCTTTCCTTGGCTTGTGGTACTTTCCTTTGCCTTTAAAGCCAGCAACATAGCATCTTCAAATATCTCTGTTCCCTGTTCTAGGCTTTCATTATCTTCTCAGATCTCAGTCTTTTGTCTCATTTTTTCCTTTACAAGGAGGACCTTTGTAATTATATGGAGCCCATCTAGATAATCCAGGATAATCTCCCCATATCCCTATCCTTCTCCTAATCTCATCTGCAAAGTTCCTTTTGCCATATAAGGTAAGGTATTCACAGGTTCTGGAATATGGACATATGGGATATGGGATATGGACATCTTTGGGGAGCTACTATTGAGTGTACACAGTTTTTTTGTTTGTTTCTTTGGGTTTTTTGTTGTTGTTGTTGTTGGTTTGTTTTTAACAGAAGTTCTATTTAGATATGATTTTCTTTGATTTGATTTTGATATACCTGGGTATGGTTTTATTTTTTTCCTCCTGCATAGTGTCTGCTGAGATTCTTGATTCTACAGGTACTTTTCCAAATTTTGAAAATCTTAGCAATTATATCTTCATTTTTTTCTCATTCTAACGAGATTAATTCTAATCTCTTTTCTTTTTGAACTCCAGTTTACATATATAGAATATATTTTATTGCACTAAAGATCTCAAATGTTCTGTCAATAGTTCTTACCCTGCATTTTCTTCTTGCCTCAGTTTAGATCATCTTTAAAATCGCTGTCCAAATTCACAGATTCTTTTCTTCCCTGTGTCCATTTTTCTGATATCCAAACGGAGATGTATTTTTCTTAACATCTCCATGTGGATTTTTAAAAATAGTTGACATTTTCTACTTCAATACTTCCTCTGTTCACTCAAGTTTCTGCTACACATTTTAGCATATTTACTACAAACTTTTAAAATTCTCTGCTTGATAATTCTAACATTTAGGCCATCTCTACAGTGGTTTCTATTAATGGTTTCATTCTTTGATGATGTTATATTTTATGGCTCCTTTTCATGATTTTTTTGTAATTCGGAAGAAAATGATATAAATAATATTACCTTCAGAAAAGGGCGCATCCTTTATCTTTCTGAACAGTAATGTGAGTCCCTGAGTCGATAAATGTGTTCTTGGGAAATTCTAGCCTAAGCTAATGTTTATATTGAGTTCAGTTCTGATGAGGTTCATTCACTTCAGCAGCGCCTGGGATCTCACCACCAAGGACACTGTAAAAATCACTTTTTTTGATTTACACACAGAACCAACACTCTAAATCACAGGAGATTTGGCTCTCAGCTATTTGGGTTAGTGAAAAATTCTATTTGCTATCTACTTCTGCCTCCTACTCCTACTTCTGCCTTTATGATATTCAGATGTTCTCTCGTTTGTTCTCTGCCCTGCTTCCCTGAGCCTACATTTTGAAGAACTGTGGTCTAGCATTCAGTGAAAGCTTGAAAAGCCTTGGTGATTTTTTTTTTTTTTATTTTCTCAACTTCCCTATCCTGCCACATCCTTAGGATGCTGTGCTTTAGACTCTGAGAAGACACAATGTGCTCAGAGGCGTTGCTTTAGTTCCTGGGCTACACAACCTGTAGCAGCCATGCCTGGTATTTCCCAGAATGTTTACCTCTAAGGAGCTTATCTTAACTGTTTCTCCCTCCCCACAGTGTTCAACAGCCATAGCCTCCTAGTTACTGAAGGCCCAGAAAGCCTCATTTCGTTTTCCTTCAGTTATCCAGACCTGCCCTCAGTCTTCGGTGGGCTCCAAATGCCTCAGATGAAAGGTCTCTCTATCCACCCTTCCTCTTCTTTAGTCTTTTGGCTGCAACTCCCGTTCTCACTGAAGAATGTAGAGAGTTGACAGGTAGATGAAGACTTGCTTGCAAGGTGGAGCCCCTCAGGATTCTCCATAATCATGCCAGACACCATTTGGCATTATTTGCTAGTTGCTAGTACTACTACCACTACTGTATGTTAATTTCGGTTTGTTTCACTTTACCCCATTCCCTGATGAATTCCTCCTCCTTCATCCACTCCACCAAGGATGAAAGCAGATTTAGGTCTCTTTTCTCCTAAGAGGGCCTTGTTGCTTCATAGGTTTTACTTCATTAAAGTTTATTTGCATCCTCATTTCCTTAATGGGTTCTTAAAACTACGATTTTGTCAGTTTTCTGTTTTTTTCTTCATTATTAGAGTAAAAGTGATATTCTCTTGAAACATTCTATGTCTTACTTGGAGGCAGAAGTCTGCAAAGTTTGATACTAAGTGTATACTAACTAATCCTGACCTGAAGGCTTATTGTCAAAATTAACTTACCTGTAATATTTAAATTATTTTACCTATTAGATAAATGAAAAACACCAGTGTAAATGAAGTTTAAAAGTCAAATAAAATAATGCATAAAATCCGTAACTTTTGACTAAAGAATCGCATAACACACTTTGCTGCAAAATTATTTGAAATATATTTTGGAATTTTCAATTTATCTATTGTGTATATGAGAATGTTCATATAGTATTATGTCTTTACATGGGAATGCAGTTTTATTTTTAAAATAGAATTACATTTTTTTGGAATAATAGCAGTGGGAAAATAATGACTTTTTATAGCAATGTCCTTATTGGCATAATTCTCAACTCAGTTATATTGATAGAAGAACTTCACGTTTTATAAAAAAGATTTCAATGTATCTATAGCCAACTTCACGGATTCCTTGTTTAGGTGAAGTATGTAACTTTCAAGGTATTATATGTTTACTCATGGAAGGTAATAAAAATATAAGCTGCTTGGTAGAATGTTAAATTGAAAATTAATCTCTGAAAAAAAGAAAACCTTACAGATATATAATGACAAATAACAAAAGGTTTAAAAGTTATACTGGGGAAATAATGGATGTTCCTTTTTAATGTAACACCATCCATCTCACTAGCTTTGATTAGACTTTTAGGTATTGTCGTCTTTTCTCTTTCTTTTTAACAGAAAATACTTTTGACACTTGTCAGACACAATCAATAGTTCTATTTTTGACCTTATTGAAAAATATGTCTCAGGAGAACTAGAGATGGAAAGTGAGAGAGAAGATAAAAATCTGGACACAGGAAAGAAGGGAGGATATAATGTAGTAGTTTTCAAGTGATCTTTACAGAGTGATCTGAGGTCTTTGGAAAACAGTTTAACTCATCATATAATAAGAAGGACAAAAAATTACTTCACAGTGCTTTTAGCCAAAGCCTTGAAAAACATCTGGAACTTCTAGTTAAGTTTTGTTTTGTGCATCAGATAGCAACTTAGAAAGTATAAGAAATAATCTCATTTTTTAATGTAAACATTCTTACACAGTGTAAAAGATGCCACCTGGCTTTGGAAATAAATATGGTTAAGGTCTTAGCTTTAAAAATTAAAGAATTAATTGAATTCATTCATTCATTTCACAAATATGTGAGGGATAACTAGGCACAGTACTAGACTAAGGAATAAAATGGCCACAGTATTAATCAATACCTTTTAATTTTGATTAGACCAGGTAAGTAGAACCTATTAACTGCTTTTGAAAGTATCTTTAGGTAAATTAAATGTACACCTTATCATCATAACGTTAAGAACAACTTTTTATTAAAAAAATAACCATGTACAAAAATATGATGGGTTTATAGAGAGCTAAGCATACATTAAATTATATGACCATTTACTTTTGGCTCAAGGCAAGGTTCCTTATCTTCATGAATACAAGACACAACTCTTAGGAATGATTTAGACATTTATCTGCCTGCAGGCCCTGAAGAAAGATGGCTTATCACAGGATTATTTTACTCCCCTTTCTCCCCTTTAGAATGTATTATCACAGGCAATCTAAGTAGGTCCTTTAGACCATACCTTAAAAATGTGGCTGTTTGCTCTCCCTATTTAGAAGATTTGCACTGTAATCTGTTATATAATGTGTGAGCCTGTGGACTCAATTCAAGTATATATCTTAAAGAATAATGCTACAAGTCCTTCTGTTAACTTTACAATGAACTCATCTAAATTACAGTAAGATTAGAAAATTATAAAATTTAAGTATTCTGAAGCTTTTTTTATTTATAATTTTAAAATTTAACTCTGTATTCAACTGATTTGTGACAAGTTGTGCTTAAGTTATTTGAAAATATAAAATACAGGAAAATTTACCTTTAGGATAAGACATTTATTTTATGCATTTAGACAATATATAACGGACACTGCTAATTTATAAGCTGTATGTGTCCATGTGAATTCAATTCAAAAATTTGTCACATATTTAACAGAACTGATACACTTCTCTAAGTAGGTAATTTTGCCTTGATAGAGTCAAATAACAATCTTTCTATGTGAGTTTAATAAAATTGCACAGTATTAGGTCACCACAAAATTGCCAAACACATCTTTTCAAAAATAGGGTAGAAATAATTTAAATCTAGGAGGAACAAAAACAAAATTGCTTTACTTTTTGTATTTCAAACCCCATAATTATCCCATATATACATTTTTTCCCTAATGATTTTCAACTGTTTTCTATATAAGATATAAAACTTGGTAGATCTGGAAACAGTTTTAAAAAGTATGTTTACAGGGTACCTGGGTGTCTCAGTCGGTTGGGCGGCCGACTTCAGCTCAGGTCATGATCTCACAGCTTGCGAATTCAAGCCCTGCATTGGACTCTGGGCTGACAGCTCAGAGCCTGGATTCTGCTTTGGATTCTGTGTCTCCCTCTCTCTCGGTCCCTTCCCCACTCATGCTCTGTATCTATCTCTCTCTCAAAAATAAACAAACATTAAAAAAAATTTAATAAAAAATAGTAAAATAAAATGTTTCTTTAAATTTGAATTTTGTTTTGTCAAGGAGTCATTTATATCCATTACTTAAATATTAACACAACTGGGGCGCCTGGGTGGTGCAGTCGGTTAAGCGTCCGACTTCAGTCAGGTCACGATCTTGCGGTCCGTGAGTTCGAGCCCCGCGTCAGGCTCCGGGCTGATGGCTCAGAGCCTGGAGCCTGTTTCCGATTCTGTGTCTCCCTCTCTCTCTGCCCCTCCCCCATTCATGCTCTGTCTCTCTCTGTCCCAAAAATAAATAAACGTTGAAAAAAAAATATTAACACAACTAATTTTACAATCGACTATGCAGTATAACTTACTGAGATATTATATGCTAGATGATCCATTGCATATTAATGTTTAGTATTCAATTTGAGTGCTATGTATCAAAGGACAATAAAGTAAAGTGAACATATTACAAGATTCAGCTGTGTTACAGAAAAACATTAGAATAATATTTAAAACATAAAAATGAGCATGTATGAAATGAATTTTCTTTTTTTACACAATTTGAACCACTATGGGCAAAGCTGTGGTACACATGAATAATTGATATCTAACCTTAGATTCTGAGTGGAGTAAAATGAGTAGTCCTATTATTCTTATGTTTTGGGTTTTATTTTATTTGCATTTGTGTTCTTCCTGGCTTTACTGAGATATAGCTGACTTATAACACTATACAAGTTAAAGGTATACAATGTGACTATTCAATATATCTATATATCATGAAATGATGACCATAATGAAGTCAGCTAACATATTTACCACCCCATACAGTTACTGTCTGTATGTGTGTGGTGGGAGAGCTAACACTTGAGATTTACACTCTTAGCAAATTTCAAGTATATAACACAGTATTGTTAAATCTAGTGACCACGCTACATGTTAGATTCCCCAGAACTTATCCATCTATAAATGAAAATCTTTACCCTCTGACAAACATCTTCCCATTTTGCCCCATCCCCCAGGCCCTGGCAACCACCATACTGTTTCTATGAGTTTCACTTTTCTAGACTACATACATAACTGAAATTATACAATACAGTATTTTGTTTGTCATTGGCTGTCTGGCTTATTTAACTTAACATAATTCCCTCAAAGTCCACCCATCTCAGACATGTCAAGAGTTCCTTCCTTTTTTATGGCCAAACACTATTCTTTTGTATATGTACATATATTCTATACTGTGTAATACTATCATATTTTCATTATTCATCAGCTGTCAATGGACACTCAGGTTGTCTCTATATCTTGGCTATTGTGAATAATGATTCAGTGAACATGGGAGTGGATTGCAGATATCTTTTTGAGATAGTAATTTCATTTCATTCACATATATGACCAGAAATAGGATTGCTGGACTATACAGTAGTTCTAATTTTAATTTTTGAGGAACCTCCATACTGTTTTCCATTTGGCTACACCAATTAACATCCTCAGCAACAGTGCACAAGGGGTCCCTTGTCGACACATCCTTGCCAGCACTTATTTCATCTTTTTTTTTTAAGTTTATTTATTTTGAGAGAGAGGGAGAGAAAGCGAGCATAGACAGGGGAGGGGCAGAGAGAGAGGGAGAGAGGGAGAGAGAGAGAAAATCCCAAGCAGGCTCTGCACTGTCAACACGGAGACCTACACAGGGCTCAAACTCACGAACTGTGAGATCATGACCTGAGTCAAAACCAAGAGTCAGATGCTTAACCAACTGAACCACTCAGGTGCCCCTTCATCTTTTGATAACCGTCTAACAATGTGAGGTGATATAAAATTGTGGTTTTGATATGCATTTCCCTGGCAATTAATGATGTTGAACATCTTTTCAAGTTTCTGTTGGCCTTTTGTAGGTTTTCTCATTTGTATGTTTTCTTTAGAAAAAAAAATGTCTATTCAGGTATTTGTACATTTTGTAATTGGATTATTCGCTTATTTTTATTATTGTATTGTATGAGCTCCTTATATATTTTGGATATTATTCTCTTATCAAATATATGGCTTACAAATATTTTCTCCCATTCTGTAAGTTGCCTTTTCCTTGTGTTGATTATTTCTTCTGTTCCCTAGAAGCTTTTCAATTTGATGTCATCCCACTAGTAGAATTTTGTTTTGTTGCTTGTGCTTTTGTTTTCATATCCCAAAATTCTTTGCCAAGACCAACATTGAGCTTTTTCCTTATATTTTTTTTTAGAAATTTTATAGTGTCAGGTCTTACGTTTAAGTTTTAAGCCATTACAAGTTAATTTTTGTGAGCATTGTAAGATAGGGGTTCAATTTACTTCTTTTGCATGTGAATATCAGTTTTTCCCCATATCATTTATTAAAGAAACTACCCTTCCCCGACAGAGTATTTTTGACTCCCTTGTCAAATATTAGTTGACCATATACATGTGGGTTTATTTCTGGGCTATTGATTCTGTTCTATTGGTATATGTATCTGCTTTTATTCTGGTACCACGTTGTTTTGATTGCTATATATTTGTAGGTTGAAATAAGGCACAAATAAATAAAAATATATCCATGTTCACATTTTAAAATAATAAATATTGTTAAAATTTCTATACCCAAAGTAATCTATAGATTCAATGCTATCCTTATCAAAATTCCAATGGCATTTTTCACAGAAATGAATTATTCCTAATTTAGTTAATTTGAATAAATAGATTTTTTTAATGAGATAAAGTCAGTTATATATTAAGAACCATAATACATATAAAATTATTAAAATATTTTAAAAGGCTATCTCAAAATTTTCAAAATATTCATAGACCAAATTCCTTTAGTTTCTTGCCATGTAGAATTAGCACAGATACTTTTATAAACTACTTAGAAATTAGTGCCTATAAATTTGGCTATTATTCTATAGATCTCTTCAAGCCATATATTATATATTGGAGTCTACATGTAAAATATCCCTGTTTGCATGTGCCCCTATGTGTGTAAAATGTATCAGTGTGTCCATCTCTATCTATCTATCCATTCATCTATCCATCATCACGGTAGGCCTGGGTTTTATATTCCTGTAAGGCAACTCCATCCTTCCTTTGTTACTTCTTTTTTCACTGTTTTTATTCACGTATACCAAGCACGTTACATATTTCTCCCAGAGCTGAAATCAATAAACTATCATTGAAAATATGTCTATCAGGGGCGCCTGGGTGGCGCAGTCGGTTAAGCGTCCGACTTTAGCCAGGTCACGATCTCGCGGTCCGTGAGTTCGACCGCGAACTCTGGGCTGATGGCTCTGGGCTCTGGGCTGATGGCTCAGAGCCTGGAGCCTGTTTCCGATTTTGTGTCTCCCTCTCTCTCTGCCCCTCCCCCGTTCATGCTCTGTCTCTCTCTGTCCCAAAAATAAATAAACGTTGAAAAAAAAATTAAAAAAAAAAAAGAAAATATGTCTATCATTGAAAATATGTCAAAGGGAACCTGACTATCACAGTTGGTAGAGCATGTGACTCTTGATCTCAGGGTCATGAGTTCAAGTCACATGTTGGGTGGGGAGCCTACTTAAAAATATATGTATGTCTATTGGTCCATCACTTAAAATATGTCTCAATAAATGTCAGAGGCAAATTAAGAATAAAATATATAATAAAATAGGACACGAAAAGACTACAGTTAGATAATGTGGAATTTAGGACCAGATAGCAAATGGGAAAAGAGACAAAATTTCATGATGATAAAAGTTTTAATATGCAATGAAAACATAATGATAATACATATTAAAACACAGAAAAACAAAAATAATAAAATACATGAGGAAAATTTACTGAGAAATGCAAGCATTAAAAAAAAGTATACCTCCCAATTTAAATTCTCTTCTGGATATTTTATGCCACATTGATATAAAAATATTTTACTTGAGTATTTCGGTTTTAATTTATGAGTCAAATAATAAAATGTATAATTTTCCACAGACAATATTTATTTCTGGGAGAGAGAGAAAGAGTGAGAGACACTATGTCCCATGAAAAGAAAGAAAGTTCTTATATGTGTAAGGAACAGCTACAAAAATTACCTTAATACACACACACGTACACACACACACACACACATGCACACACTTTAATTAGTTACAGAAGGCAGAATTCCTCCATATCACATTATTGGACCTCAAGACAATTAAAAGATAAATAAATTATAATAATATAAATAACCCTCAGGTAGATACTTTAAACAAATCCGAAAACATCTATTCTAAATAAATCTCACATTAAAAAATAAAAATAAAACTTAGAACTTAAAAGAAATCAGTGCAAGGCAATAACATTTTATGGCAATACTCAGAGGATGTAGAAATCCCACAGAAAGGGAAATATTTAAACTTATTTTCTTTAATATTAAGTAAAAATCATGAAATAAATTAACCTAAGTATCTCATATAGCAAATAAAAACTGAGCAACAAAATACATCAAAGGAGAATGTCCAGAAAATATACAGCTAGCAAACGACACAAGACTAGCAGCCTAGCTAAGGAGTGACCTCTTCTGCAGCAAACAGAACCTGCATTTGGAGTGTGTTGAGTCCGGCTTAGTATATTCACCATCCGGAACCCTTGCAGCTGGAGTGATCATGTGACATGGTTTTGATTAATAACAAGTGGGCGATATATAAGAGGATTAAAAATTTTTACCAATGACACAGACCTGTTACTTCTTTTTTTAAATTTTTTAAATGTTTATTTATTTTTGACAGAGCGCGCGCGAGCATGAACGGTGGAGGGGCAGAGAGAGAGGCAGACCAAATGCAAGCAGGCTCCAGGCTCTGCGCTATCAGCACTGAGTCTGACACCGGGTTTGAACTCACCCACCATGAGATCATGACCTGAGCCAAAGTCGGAAGCTGAACGACTGAGCCACCCAGGCGCCCCTTAATTTTTCTTCATCATTGAAACACAGAGAGATGCCTGGAGGGGCAGAAGCCTTGAAACTGGAAAAATGAGAATTACATTCACAGAAACAAAGAAAAAATTTATGGGAGATTGGTGTCGGAGTGAAACTATTGTACCAGCTACCTATTTTGTTATTACAAATGAAACCTCTTATTCACTTAAGTCTATATAAAGATTTAGTTTGCAAATGGCCAAATGAACAAAGAACTGAGGAAGGAATGAATAGTGAAATATAAATAAATGAATTTCAAGAGTAAATAGAATACCAAAACATCTAGTTCTTTCAAAATGTAAGTATGTAGGTTGTTTATTTAAAAATGAGGATAAAAATGAAATATAGACAAAATATGTGAAAATTGATAAATGACACACAAAATGACTTTATATCTACTCTAAGATAATACAAAAAATAATAATTAGGAATGCATGAAAGTCTTTACAACTCTCCAAAATTATAAAGGAGGACACTGACTTATTTTATCAAATAAAATTTGGATATTTCTGTATTTCAAAAAATAGGAAAAGAGAAAAATATTTACAACTCATAAAACAGAAAGGACTAGTGTCTATAATATATAAGCCAGTCCCACAAATAATAACGCATAATTTAATAAAAAATTATGCTGCCAAATAAGGCATAGAATAGGAATCATAAGTTAATGTGAAAAATGCTGACACTTTCTAATAAAGGTACACAAAACAATGCAAACTGATGTTTTACCCATAAGATTGACGAAAATTAAATAAAAATTATGTTTATTTCCTTCTGAGAGAGAGAGAGAGAGAGAGAGAATGAGTGCAAGAGGGGCAAACAGAGAGGGAGTCACAGAAGCAGAAGCAGGCTCCAGGCTCTGAGCTGTCAGCACAGAGCTTTACACCAGGCTCGAACTCATCAACTGTGAGATCATGACCTGAGCCAAAGTCAGACACTCAACCCACAAAGCCACCCAGGCACCCCACGATTGACAAAAATTGTAGAACATGTTAACACTAAATGTATTTACACTGGCATGTCTCAAATAATTATACATTTAAGTTGGTATTATTTATTAGAGTGATGTGGTACTACTTAGTAAAATTTTAAATACATAATGTCTATAAGCAATGTGTTTAATCTGTTGACAGAAAAAAAAAATAGCTCAGCATTACCAGCAGAAGCACTAAGGAATTTGTTATAAAATTATTTGAGAAAAAGGCTGGCTATATAAAATATGTAATTTAACAAAAATTAACAAAATTAAGTTAGATTTTTATGAACTGATTTGAAAAGATACAAAGATTCCCTGGCTTATAAAAACAATATTTATTAAAAAAAAAAAAACTCTGAAAATACACAGTTGGGATGAATGGTGGATAGAGTGTTGCTGTTTTGCTGTTGTTATTGTCTTCAGGCTTTACTTCTGTGACCAAATATAATTTATAAAATGTGTATAAATGCATATCACCTAGCACCATACTTTTGCATTAATGTAAACTAAATGGCAGACATTTGCACAAACATACACTTCTTCCATTTTATATTGTGGTATGGTACTTCCCCTCATGTCCAGGCCTCATAACAAGTGGGTAATATGTTTTGCTCCTCTTATTCATGTGACTTTCTTTAGCCAAAAGAATTTTAGAAATCAAGATACAAGCAGAGACTTGTAAAAATCTTGTTCTCTTGTTTCTCTTACTTCTTAATGAATGAAAACATGCTTAGAATAGCAACTGAAGGGATGAAAGAGACATGTGGGGAGAGCAAAGGCCTACAGCAGCCAAACAGAGTAATTCCTACTACATGAAATAGCATATTTAAGACAACCATTTTATGAAATCCTCAGAAGTTGATTTTTTAACAGCTATCAGGTATAACTGATGTACATTTAACTATATATATTTAAAGTATGTAATCTTAATTTTCTGTAAACATTTATAAATTGAATAATTACAGCTCAAGGTGTAATTTTTGACTTACACACACTTATGTTTATTTTTCTAGCCTTTAGAGATTGTTGAGTTTCATAGATTTGCTGGTTTATAATTTTTTATCAAATTTGAAAAAATAATTTTCTGGGCTCCAGTTACACATAGCATTTCTAAGATTTCAGTTCTATATATGTTAGGCTGCTTGAAGTTGCCCCACAAATCAATGATGCTCTTAATATTTAAAAAAAAATTAACATTTATTCCTTTTTGAAAGACAGAGAGAAACAGAGTACGAATGGGGAAGGGGCAGAGAGAGAGGGAGATACAGAATTCGAAGCAGGCTCCAGGGTCCAAGCTGTCAGCACGGAGCCCACTGTGGGGCTCTAACTCATAGACCGCAAAATCATGATCTGAGCCGAAGTCGGCCGCCCAACCAACTGAGCCACCCAGGCATCCCAATATTTTTAAATCATATTTCTATTTCTGTTATATTTTGGATAATTTTTATGAATCTGTACTTGATACTTAATGTCAGCAGTCTCTTCCTCTGCAGTGTCCAATTTTCTGTCAATCCACCCATTGTTTTTTTTCATATCAGGCATTGTGGTTCTCAACTTTAGAAGTTTAATTTGGGTCTTAGTTACATCTTCCAAATTTCTAATTAACACATTAAATCTCTAGTCTCTTGATTTTATGGAATATAGTTATAGTATCTCTTTTAATGTTCTTATCTACTAATTTTATCATCTCTGTCATGGACTGATTTAAATTGATTGGTATTTCTTCTCATTGTGTGTTATACTTCCCAATTTTTCACATGTCTGGTGAATTTTGATTGGATAGAAGGTGTTGTGAATTCTACCCAAGGTACTTGATATTTTGTATTCCTGTAAGTACTACTGAGCTTTCTTCTGGGATGGAATTAAGCTACTTGGAAAAAGTTTGATCCTTTTGCAATGTGCTTTAAGCTTTGTTAACTAGGATTAGAACAGTGGTTAACGTAGTGCTAAATTTGCCTCATTCCTCAAACAAGACCCTTTTGACTACTCTCCCTAATGTTTTACTTCTTGAATTATGAAATACTCTACTTTGGATTATGGGCAAAAGAACTATTCATAGTTCTATGTGAGCTCTAGAGATTGATCCCTCTAATTATTCCTCAGATCATTTTCTCATGTTTCTGCTCTTCAGAACTCAGCTGAAGCCTCAAGGAAGTATTTCTTCAGATGTCCAGATGTCCAAATTTTTTTTTCTCTGTGCAATTTTCTCTTTTCCAGTACTTTGCCTTTTGAACTCTAGCTTTACTAGCCTCTCCAGACTCCAGCTCTGTCTCCTTAATTTATGGAAACTCCTGGGCCCATTCTAACATCCCTGTCACCAGGTCACATGGTATGGAAATCTCCCAGCCCATGACCTGGGGGAAGCATTGTTCTCACATTGTTGTTTACTGGTCTCTCAGACATCACTGTCTTTTGTTCCCTGATGACCAAGATCTTAAAAAAATGTTTCATATTATTCCTCCTGATTTTCTACTTGTTTCAAGGAGGAGGCTGAACCCTCTTCCTGGTCCTTCAACTTGGCCGGAAACACATATTTTGCAATGGAGTTTGAACTTTTACTCTTATATAACCATTATTTTATTTAAGGTGACTATATATTATATTAGGGTCACAAAAGACTGATATAACCTTTTTTTTTAAATTTTTTTTTCAACGTTTATTTATTTCTGGGACAGAGAGAGACAGAGCATGAACGGGGGAGGGTCAGAGAGAGAGGGAGACACAGAATCGGAAACAGGCTCCAGGCTCTGAGCCATCAGCCCAGAGCCCGACGCGGGGCTCGAACTCACGGACCGCGAGATCGTGACCTGGCTGAAGTCGGACGCTTAACCGACTGCGCCACCCAGGCGCCCCTGATATAACTTTTAAAGAAATATGCCAATTTCAATGATTCTAAGATGAACATTTGCCTACATAGATGCAATGATTCAATTTACAGACTTTATTTTTAAGTTTTGTAGTACCCAAATAAAGTCTTACAATAAATAGACTTCTACATTCAGTGTGATATATTACTTCAGAAGTTATAAACTGACTTAGGTAAATAGTTTTTAACTATTTAGTGAATTATGACTACGTTATCATGTTAAAAATACGTAGACCCTTTTATTACAGTTCTAATACCAATTGATTGAAAAAATGGTAACAATGGCAAAAAGTTCAGTCAAGCTTTTAAATTAATATATTTTAGTAATGTCAACAATTTCTAACTTCATTAACAAAAAGTAGCATATATGTGTGAGAAATCATCTATTTAGATTAGAAATGTTTCTTGGTATACAAATGGTTTTAGAGATTTTTTTCAATAATATTTCACCCTTCAGAGTTCTGTGCCTTACAATTTCTTGGGTGAGAATTGGCTTTCTGAGAAAGCTAATTCAGAGGTGTGATGGTGAATTGGCCTTTAACACAAACAGTAATTCACTAAGTGGTGTCCTGGTTGCCTAGAAGAATGAACAATGTTTTAAATTTATATCCAGGGAGCAGTTTACACAGAGGAGAACTTCTGGCTTCTTGCATGCTCAGCATGACAAAGCTAGCATTTCAGAGTATTCCCAAACTCCAAACTAAAATCACATTGAAATTTCAAATAGCCAAAGAAAGCAGATATACATTTATTATCCACGATGTAGTTAAACAAAAATAAGTTTCAGCACTTGAATGTTCAGTTAGCTTATTTGCTTTTCCAATATTTAGTCCTATGCTAAAATATAAACAGGCAGATTGAGATATATGAAATTTTAATATACTCGGAATATTATGAATATACTATGAATATACAATGAAATCTGTATAGAAATTATATATATATATGTATTAAATTATCTATACTTATTGTTTCTTATTGAATCATTATTATTTCTTAAATTATTTTTTATTAAATAATTTATTAAATAATATTATTTATTATTAAATAATGATTTGCTTAAAAATAATAATTATTAAAAATGAATATAAATACTTATTATTCAATAATTATTTATATGTTACATATATTAATATTTTATTGAAATATTTACATATATATTTCAGGACGGAAATGAAACTGTTGCTAAACTATCTGCTTTACAGGGCGCCTGGGTGGCTCAGTCAGTTAAGTGTTGGACTCTTGATTTCAACTCAGGTCAAGATCTCACGGTTCCTGGGATGGAGCCCCTTGTTGGGCTCAGCACAGAGACTGCTTGGGATACATTCTCTCCCTCCCTCTTTCTGTCCCTCTCCTGCTCACACACTGTCTCTTTCTCCCTCAAAATAAATAAATAAATAAACATTTAAGTATCTGCTTTCCACCAAATGCAAGCCTGATATGGTATTAAAATAGTAAGAAATTTTGAGAAGATAATTAAAGCAAAAATAATTTTTAAAAATTCTGATATGGGGGTGCCTAGGTGGCTTGGTCAGTTAAGCGTCTGACTTCGACTCAGGTCATGATCTCACCACCCGTGAGTTCGAGCCCCGTGTCGGGCTCTGTGCTGACCGCTCAGAGCCTGCAGCCTGTTTCAGATTCTGTGTGTCCCTCTCTCTCTGCCCCTCCCCTGTTCATGCTCTATCTCTCTCTGTCTCAAAAATAAATAAACGTCGAAAAAAAAAATTAAAAAAAAATTCTGATATGAATGGGAAAACTATGTTAACAACTCAAAGTTGTAAAGATTCATGAACTATGATGAAAATAATCAGGAAATGCAGTGAATTCATTTGTAAATGAACATGAAAACTTTTAAATTTAAATTATTGCTCTACATGTGTATCTCATTAAATATAACTACTTGGTGAAACTTTCTTATATATACTCTTGCCTATATGGATTATATGTTTATAACTAGCTGTATTTTGCTCTTTACTTTCAAAAGGAATGAAAACTTGAAGAAATAACTTTGGTTGTAATAGATCTTAAAATTTGAAATGATACCTTGCATAGCTACTAGCTTAACTGGTCTCTTTGGTCCCAAAGATATAATAAGCAAATAAATGTTATATTCACCATTTCACCCTGGAAGGAAACATACATGAATATTTTATAAATATAAAGTTTGAATTCTGAATCACATCTTCTCTTTATTTAATAAGCATCATTTCTTATTAAATTGAAAATTTTAAACCTTGAGAACTTTCATTCCATCTCCAAAACAATTATCAAAGCTTTGTCCATAAAACAGAACAACATCAATGTCTCCAAAGTTGATAATTTGGTGATATTAACTTCTTTTTACATATTGTAGAATTCAATTAGTACCTGAGTATTAATTTTTAAAAGTTCTTCTTACCAAAATTCATATCATTTTTAAACTTCATAAAAAAAAACACACTGGAAAACAAAACAAAACAAAAAAACCCACACTGTAATTATAAAATTTTTCAATTAGACAAATTGGGTCAGGTGGGTCCCAATTGAATGCATTTATGTATTTTTAAATAAATTAATTCTCTACTAACTAGTCGGACATATATTTTACTTATGCTAAATATAGTAATAGGTGTTGATATTATATGTTAATATGACATAAAATTTATATTTATTTCAATAGAATCTTTTTATTTATAAAAATTGAGTCACAGACACTCACAGAATAAGTCAAATATGAATAAAGTCAAATGAAGTATTTAAGTATTTGTGTACCCTACTCTCAAATTTAAAATATTTGTACCATATTAGAATATTAAGACAGTTACAGAACAAAATTTGAGTATTTACATAAACATTCCTAAGTAGATTCTAAGTTACCTAATACAGTCCCACTTGCTCTTTTAAATATTTTGTCTAAGAACCTAACATTATTCTCAGTGTGCAATTATTGTGATATGAATTAGAAAATCTTTTCTGCTTCCTACTTTAGCCAACACTGTTCCTTTTTTGAGATCTAATAATTCTCTTTTCCTCTATTGTAACCCCTCAACACTCTAATTGGTACCTTCCTATGAAGTGAGAGGAATAATTGCCCATACTGCTCGTTTGAAAATGGAATTAGAAGCACTGTATGATAGCATCTTTTATTATTACCTTTACTGTTGATTATCCATCTTTTAATTTTCATAACTTGATGCCCTATCTTTTAAGTTCCTCTAGGGCAGGCAGTATGAATTAAAAATAATTTTGTCATTGATACAGCTTATTAACTGAGACCTTAATACTCTTTAAACCACTATTTAGATAATCACTAACTGCAATTTCAGGCATGTCCATAGAACTAAAAAACTGTTATTTCTCAAGGCACTTGAAGGACTATCATTTAAACACATTCATTTTCTAATTGTGGAAAATTGATGTAAAAATTTTATATTCTAGACATGTGATTTAGAGATCAGAATCCATTTTTCCTTTCTCTCAAGTAGCCCCTTATTATTACAATAATGGATAAAAGTTGCCATTCTTCTAAAAGCTGAATCTTACCAACAAGAGTAACATGCATTTTCATAGGTGTATGTATGCAATTAACAAGTACTTCTTGGTTATTAATACCAAAAACTATTTGAAAAGCTATCTGTATATAGTGTATCAAAATGTTGCTATCAAAGAATGTTTAGAACCCCATTAAGGATTATTTTAATTTATAAAGATATTTCAAGAAAGGAAATAAAAGTGTGTGTGTGTGTGTATGTGTGTGTGTATACGTATGTATATGTGTGTTGATGTATACTGCACTTTGAGAGGTAAGTATTGTTATGAAAGAAAAAGCATAGGTTTGGGGATTAAACTAAGTTTGAATTCCAGCTATGCCACTTGCTAGCTGCATTTTGTTTAGCCCAATTTACTACCAATAGAGAGGAAATATAATAACTCACAGAATTGCTGTAAGTTTAAACAAAATCATTTAAGTAAAGGATTATGCAGAACATGTGAATATAGTAGATGATAATTACTGGTTTTTCCTTGCACTTTCTTGTAAATTAATTCAAAATAACTGTAAAATAGTAAAATAGGAAGTCTCTCTTTGTTCTATCAAGTTCATAGAGTCACCTTCAAGATCACAAAAATGTTCTTTGTTAAAAAGATATTTTTTCAGAAATCTTTCATATATTGCATACAGTTACAAGAAGGGCCTTTTTAAGAAGCTGAATTTGAATTTTTTTTTAAATATAAATCAAAACAGAGCATTCACACCAAGTTTCCTCATTTGCAGGTTTATTTATTATGCATAATTCTCACTGTAGCTGAAATACAACAGTAACCTTGGCTCTTCCTTAGATAACTTAATTATGGTCTCATACATTTCCACCTTTAAAAGAGTAAAACGTTATATTGCAGAAACATGAATTAGGATCTATACTTGAAAACTCATATAAAGAAAATCATAATCTAAAATATGGTATTCTTTAAAATGTATGCTTCTATGAACCTTCCATTTCTAATGACTGACCTTTTGCAAGAGGTTGATGCAATTCAATAAAAAGAGTTCCTCAAATTAATTTTTTCACAAAAGTTTGCCTATTGTTGATTTCAACACAAAATGTAAACTTAATATTATAACCAATTAATGGCCTCACCTATGTATTAATATGACACTATACTACACTGTACAAATTCAAGGCATTTCCCCCCTGCTTACTCTGGACACATGGCTAACTGTAAAATATATGGAAAAGTGATTTAAATAATTTCTGAAATCACTAAGACACTTTGGAAATTGGTTGTAATAGTAATCTTATGAGATCCTTGCACATAATAATATATCTCCATGAACTCTGAATTATGTATAGTTTTTTTATTATTATTACTGAGACAAAAGATTTCAGGAAGTTAACTTTTAAATAATATCCTTTTTTCCCCCTCTAGTTGTATTTAAACTTTATGAATGTTAAATACTAACTTTTCACACTTGCAATGATTTTAGTCCCTATTCAATTCTATGTGACCCTGAAATATGATAGATATCAAATAAAGACATTGCATTGAAGGTGGCTTTTATTATAATTTGAAGAATATATCTGAGAGTATGTTCTCGATTGGCAATGATTTCGACTGCAGTGGAAAATTTCAAGTCAGATTTCACCTCTAGCAGAAAATGATATCTTCACACTTCAGCTCACTGATTTTGGTTTTGAATTATTTAATTAACAATCAATTTATCAAATTCTTTATTAGATTCAAAAGACCTTTGCAGTAGCTCTTTAAACACTTTTCAGGTTACATGTAGATTGTTACGGTTTTCCTCTCAAAACCACATAGTGAAATGAAGCTACATTATGTTGAATAAAAAGACTACAGAGTTTTAGCTGAAATTCCAGGAATTAGCTATTTATTATTTACATCAAGAAATCTCAGGCTCTTGCATGTGGTAAAGTGAGAGATTTAATAATATCGAAGGTTAACTGTTTTAAAGACCCCCTGTGGTTTTTCTTTTTCTGTTACCATAGGAAATCATCTGCCAGATTTGTGGTCAGTTTACTGTACTCTTCTATGAAAACAAGTAATATTTAATTTATAATGTTTGCTTCATTTTTAGTCCATAAATATTAATAACTTCCTGTATTTGCCTTCTAGGACACAGCATGATAGTAATAGAAATTTGTGAAACATGAGATTTAGCTTCTAGTTATAAGAGTTACATTTGGAATAAAACATTCCTAATTTTATATCACATATGGTCACTACTTTCCAGAATTTTTTTCCTGAGCTCCTAGAAAAGTATAATAATTTCTCTGTAACAAATAAGACCATCCTTAATTGTTGGTTCATCACTGCATTGTTTTATTTTATTCTAGAGCAGGATAATGCCTATCTAATTTTAAGAAAGCATCCAGAGTTGATGTAAAACTATTAAGGTATCCCTTAAAGCATTATTAAATCTAAAGGATAACTGATTATTAGGAAGTATACATTAATTATTTTGAATATTTTTCCTAAAACACATGTTTATTCATGGGTTGTTGAGTTTTTTATTATACCTTAATCGTTAATATTTCTAATGGGCCCATTACCTTTGTTAGTTGACCTTAACTTCCATTCGATACCTACGGTCCCTTATACAACTATATCCAGAATCTTAAGCATGTGACCACCCTCTAAATAGTTTAAGTGTCACAAATTTATAGGACTAAAGACTAGGTCTACCCTAATACGTTTTAGGGATTTAGATCTTGTAGCAATCTCATTTGAGCACGAGAGAGGATCGAAGAGTGTTGATAATTTCACCTTGGAATGGTAACTAGATTTTTCATCTGAACTAGAGAGTGAAACTAATATTACTTGGTATCTTTCACCTTTTACTTTTTATGCAACTAATTATTCATTTAATTTGTGTGTGGGAGAGGGAGAGAGAGAGCTGGAGTGAGAGAGTGAGAAAGAGAACACACTAGAAAGCAAACTGAGTGGGTAGCTCACAGTCTGTATAAGACCAGACAGGATTTGTCTTGAGATACGCATTTGCTATGCCCAATAGAAATAAATTTGGGAAGAATGTGACCTATGTATCTACTGAGGAGGCCATTATTGTTTATTCTTTTTTTGAAAAACTGACATGATTGGAACAATTTTAACATACAGCCTGAGCCACTGCAGAAAAACTGCCATACCTTTTTTTTTTTTTTCTTTTTGGAACCGGGCCAAAATCTTTGGAGAGGGCAAAACTATAAACAGTTATAAACAATTTCTTGAAAACTCAACAGGAGAATGGACATCCTGTTCATAAGACCGATGGTTTGGGATTTTCTGAAGTAGGAATCAGTAGTGAATCAATGTATAACCCAGAATAGTTTAGCTAGTTAACATCCATAGCAAACTTTGTTTTCTTTAACTTGTTTAATTATTCCCTCTTCTACTTCTTCATTAAAACTCCTTGCTTTCACCCTGCATGTGGGACACACAGAATCTGTGCTCCCCAAATTGCAATTCCTTGCTAGCAAGTGAATGATCATTTGCCTATCATTGTGGCTTTTTATTTTCAGTTTAACAATTTCTTCCTGCTCTTCTTATAAAGGATATTTAAATAAGTCAGGGAGCAATAATTCACACTTTGCTTAATACTGAATACAGCATTTTTCAGGCACTTGCTTTACAGCACAGAGTGGAGGGATTTAAGGGATGAAAAATTATAGGGATTGCCATTTTCTACTGGTAAATATATTTAGATATCCAACTTAGATGCCTTGGAAATAATGTTTCTCTTTTCACCAATTATCAGTAGAATATGGGTAGTCTGTCACAGTTTAGAAAGTTCCTACATACTTAGTTTATTAATTTAGGGACTGTTGAATAGCCCGGTTAAATAAATGTTATGTAAAACACCTGGGACTTAG